>NC_080545.1:86087150-86687150 GCF_028640845.1 Ahaetulla prasina | reverse complement strand
TGGAGAACTCTTCTTGTAAAATATTTCTGGACACGTTCAATTGTATTGATGTCAGAGATGTGGTGAGGGTTCCAAACAGGTGAGCTGTATTCTAGAATTGGTCTAGCAAATGTTTTATATGCTCTGGTTAGTAGTGTGGTGTTTTGGAAAAGAAGCTACGCAAAATTAGGTTTACAACTCTTAGAGCTTTTTTGCTATGTAGTTGCAGTGGGCTTTGGCACTTAGATCATTTGACATGAAAACTCCAAGGTCTTTAACGGGATGGGGGTCGTCTGTAAGGTAATGTCCATCTAGTATGTACTTAGTTTTAGAGTTCTTTTTCCTATATGTAAGACTGAGCATTTGCTGGTTGAAATTTGGAGCTGCCAATTTTAGACCAAGCGGTTAGATGGTCAAGGTCGTTTTGAATGATAGAAGTGTTGTCTGTGGTGTTAAATAGTTTGACATCGTCAGCAAAGAGAACACAATTACTTGAGATATGGTCACAAAGATCATTAATGTATAGAATAAAGAGTGTTGGTCCAAGGACGCTGCCTTGAGGAACGCCACTCTTGACAGGAACAGGATTTGATAAAGCATTGCCAATTTTGACCACTTGTTGTCTGTTAGACAGAAAAGCAGATATCCATTTGTGGAGGGGTCCTGAGATGCCATAGGATGTTAGTTTAAGGAGAAGTTTATCGTGTACTACTGAGTCAAAAGCTTTGCAGAAGTCTATGTAGATTGCATCTATTGATTTGCCTTGATCTAGATTTGAAGTCCATATGTTTTTGCAGTGGAGAAGTTGTAAGTTACATGATAACTTTTTCCTGAAACCAAATTGTTTGTTGGAGAGTAGGTTGTTAGTTTCTAAGTGTGAGGTAATGGATTGATTGATGATAGATTCCATGACTTTGCAGGTGACGCAGCAAAGGGAGATCGGTCTGTAGTTTTCGACTAAGCTGGGGTCTCCTTTTTTGAAGATGGGGATGACTGTGGCTAGTGACCAAAGTTTGGGAAGAGAACTGGTAGTGAAAGCTTTATCAAAGATAATACTTAGGGGTTCAGCTATATTAATGGAAAGTTTTTTTAAGAAATATGCACATAGACCATCAGGTCCAATAGAAAGCGATGGTTTTAAGTTGTGAAGAGCTTTACCAACGTTGTCTTCTGTGAAATCTATATGAGTTAAATCATCATAGTCATTGCTGGTTCGTTTGTGGAATGTTGGATATGTGTTATCGGAGTTAACAAAAACTGAGCCAAAGAAAATGTTGAAGAGGTTTGCTTTGACTGTTTCGTCATTGCATTCTTTGTTGTTAGAATCTTTTAGTGGTGGGATGGATCTTGAATCTTTAAGTTTACTGTTGACAAAATTATAAAAGGCACGATTGGAATTTGTGCGTAGAAGGTTTTCTTCTTGCTTGGTGTGGTAATTTGTGCATTCAGTTTTAATTTGGTTGCATATGTTTCTGTAACGGTTTCTGAAGTTTGTAACATAGAATCTGATTCATGTTCTGATTTGATATTTAGTGGCATTCAAGGAACACAGTTTGGAAAAGTACATTGCAAAGGTCTGGACAATTTTGAAAAATAAACAGATTTTAATCAAATGTGCATTTCTCTCTCTCTCTCTCTCTCTCTCTTTCTCATTTCTGTAACCCACCCTGTGGGTTAATTGGGCTGAGAAAGATTGATTGGCCCAAGTCACCTCATGAACTGCCATGGTTAAGGGTTGATGCGAAACTGGGTCTCCTCAGTATGACATTTTAAATACTGAACTATGGTCTCTCTTCCTTAGCCAAGTTCTGAACTTCTTGGAGGGTTTGTACATATCCACTGATGGGCATGTATCTTTAGAGACACAATTTTATTTATTTATTAGACCTTTGTCCCACCTTCATTGCTTTGTATAAGTATCTCAAGACAGGGAACACACCTTCTTTCTTCCTTCAGTCTCCTGTTTTCCCCATAATAACCCTATAAGGTGGGTTAGGTTGAGACTGAGCGAGTGGCCCAAAGTCACCCAGATAGCTTTCATGCATAAGGATAGACTAGAACTCACAGTCTCTAGCCGGGTGTCTTAACCACTAGACCAAACTGGCCATCTGCTGTTAGAAATGTTAATCGTTTGGCATTCAAATGGTGACAGGCTCATTTATCAGCTTGTAGTGGCTTTTGGGTTAGCAAAGTTTATTCTGAAAACCTTGGTGATAGCTTATTTTTTCCTCTCTTAGGACCTGGCCTTGAATTAACTTATATTTGCTGAGGGAAAGGACACAGTGACCAAAACATTCTGGATACGTTGTTTTTTATATCCTTTCTCTCATTCCAATTTGGCGTAATCCTCTGAGACGCTAAACAGTTGGAGAGGAAATTTTATGAGTCTCTCGGAACATCGTGGCACATATTACCTCATAAGCTTGGTATTGGGTCATTAGAGATCATAGGAATCCATGATGGAGAGCAGGTCTAACGGATGTCCTTCCATTTTCGTGTGTTTGCCATGTTGGTGATGACCCATCGTCTCCTTATGCTTAATCTGAGTCATTCCATATTTTCTCACAATAACCGTTTCATCCCTATTTGGAAAATGTGTTTGTGGTTTATATGTCCTGGTGATGGCCAACGTGTGGATTTTCTTGGAAGTGTGAGGTCAGTTAAAGTGAACGAGCAAAAATGAAACATTTGCACATTCAGAATATCTGGGGAATGAAAATTCTGGCGTACCGAAGGAAATTTTTAACTAATTCAGTGGCAATTTCATCCTGCACTTCAGAGGAGGAAGAGTTAAAGTGTTCAGTGGAAAATGTTGTAGATTTGCTGTTAGTTCTGCTGATGAATAATTTGATAACCAAATAAAAGTTGTGGTTGCTACATCTTAGAATTCTCTTTGTGTCCATCTATCCAGAACAAAACTGGAAAAGGTAAACTGGAAAGATGGTAGCTGACAAAAAGTAACTTACTAATTTTCTTTCCGGTCCATGGATGTTTTATAATGGCTTTCAGTGGTATCCATCTTGTGAATGTAACCGCCAAATGTGGCCAAAATTCCAGCTTGTCCACCTGCCCAAAATGTTGTCTCTCTGTAGTTTAGCGTATGAGCCATGAGCTGATAACCATTAACTCTGATATGAATGTGGTAAGGACTGAGACTGGTGAGGTGGAAACCAATGGTTCCTGAACTAGATGAAGCTGTTACAGAAACATCTCTCAGCCACCTTCAATTCAGTTCAATTTTTTTGTTTGTTGAGTACGTATTAGATAATATATATAAGTATAAGCATGAATTGAATACATAAAATGAATACAATTAAAGGGAACATTAGGACAGGGACGGTAGGCACGCTGGTGCTCTTATGCACGCCCCTTACAGACCTCTTAGGAATGGGGTGAGGTCAACAGTAGACAGTCTAAGGTTAAAGTTTTGGGGGTTTGGGGATGAAACCACAGAGTCTGGTAGTGCATTCCAGGCATTGACAACTCTGTTCCTGAAGTCATATTTTCTGCAATCGGGTTTGGTGTGGTTTACCTTGAGTTTGTATCTATTGTGTGCTCGTGTATTGTTGTGGTTGAAGCTGAAGTAGTCATTGACAGGTAGGACATTGTAGCAGATGATTTTATGAGCTATGCTTAGGTCATACCGAAGGCAGTGTAGTCCTAAATTTTCTAAGCCCAAAATTTCAAGTCTAGTGGCATAAGGTATTTTGTTGCGAGCAGAGGAGTGGAGGACTCTTCTTGTGACATATTTCTGGACACATTCAATTGTATTAATGTCTGATATGCAGTGTGGGTTCCAGACAGACGAGCTGTATTTGAGAATTGGTCTAGCAAATGTTTTGTATGCTCTGGTTAATAGTGTAATATTACCAGAGAAGAAGCTACGCAAGATTAGGTTTACAACCCTTAATGCCTTTTTTGACAATGTTGTTACAGTGGGCTTTAGCACTTAGATCATTTGATATGAGTACTCCAAGGTCTTGACAGAGCTTTCAAGGCCTTCAAGCAAACTGCAAAGGAACTTAATTTGGAAGGTTGGGAAGAAGAAGCCTAGAATTTACTTCCTAGAACAGGAGTCATGGCAACTTTAAGACTTGTGGGCTTCAACTCCCAGAATTCACCAGCCAGCATCTCTAGCTGAGGAATTCTGGGAGTTGAAGTCTACAAGTCTTAAATGTCTATGAAGATTCTCAGCCATCCAGGTCATGGTTATCCCAAAGGTGCTTTTTCAAGAGGCAACTGGACTTTCTGTTTTTTCTTTGACGATGTTTCATTTCTTGGATGAGAAGTGAAACGTCTTCAAAGAAAAACCAGAAACTGCAGTTGCTTCTTGAAAAAGCACCTTTGGGACATAAGTCTTAAAGTTACCAGGTTTGGAGACCCCTGCTATAGAACATAGGTGTATATAAAACCTCTGAGTTCATTGCTGTGCAGTGTTCTAGAAACCATTGTGTTTGAGGTTTCATTCTTGTGGGTAAGAACGTTTTTAACCTAGGGGGAGACGAATTTAAGTGCCAAAGTTATCAAGGATTGCATTTAGGTTTAAAAGAATGAAGACAGGTGATGTAGTGCTGAGCCCAGGTATGAATATTTCAAAGCAACATTCTCTCTCCCAGCCTTGGTCCATGATAATACAATATATGCACCTTAGTGAGAAAAAGGTTGTTCAGGTATTAGAAAAAGCCTTCCTCCTTTAAAAAAAAAAGCATAAGGACTTGATCCCTCCCCCCCCCTACTTGCATATAAAAATGCACTCTGATTTCTCACAAGCCTCTGTACTTGAACTTAGATTCTTGATTCCGCTGTGCGAGAAACACATGACTTGTGTAAACTTCCTCAATGCATCAATCCCTGTTGCGACAAAGTTAGTTTGCATAACGATCATGGGACCAGATGAAACCAGATAGAACAGCTGAGCTATTCTTTGAAGGTCTGTTTTAACATTTTTGCCTGACGTATGTTTTTTGTGCTTTCTTTTCTCAGCCCTCCTGACAACTTTTCTTCCCTTTCTTCCTATTTAAAGGAAAGAAAACAAGAAAAAGTTTTGAATGCAATGCTTTGTGCAAAGGTATAACTGGTGTGTACGCAGGACATGTTTAAAGGTAAAATGGGAGCTCAGCTTTCATGGAAATTCCTCTGGCTGCTAAATTCCAATTTAGGAGCACTAGATATAGTTAATAAATATGGATGAAGATGTGTTTTGTGCACATACAAAGGTATTCCTATGCCCTATAACCGATAGCCGTCCTTGGAGTCTTTTCTAAAGCATCTCAGAAATAATGTAATGGTCTTATTTTTTTTGTGTTAGTCAAAGAGAAAACCTGCACACACACACACACACACTGAAAGGGAGGGAGGGGAGAGAGAGAGAGAGAGACAGAGACCCTTCTCTCTCTCTCTCTCTTTTTCTCTCTCTCTCCCCCCTTCCCTCCCTCCTTCCCTCCCTCCCTCCCTCCCTCCCCCCTCTTGTTTCATTGCACAAGTAATCAACCTAGTTTTTCCATTTGTATATTGAAAAGTTCCTCTCTTAAGATTCCATTGGGATTAGCAATTGAATTCTAGCATATCCTTGCAAAGAGAGGCACACATGACATTGGGAGCATATACCCATGCTGAAATAGCAATGCAGAGGAACTACAGGATGTAAGCTATGGTAAGGAGTATGATGTCAGGCTAAAGTGTAATGAATTGAATCCAAGGCGTTCTGCATTAAAATAGGTACCTTCCAGGAATGACTTGAGCTTGCAAATCTTGGTTTGTTCTGAGCAGGATTTGAAGAATGCTCATTGACCTGCCCTGGTGAGGAAGTGTAACTTTACTTCCTCTGATCACTGGGGGTTTTGAAGTGACCCGAGCAATTTTTGTCAACCTTGGCAACTTTTAAGACATGTAGACTTCAACTCCCAGAGTTCCCCAGCTCATAGATGGCTGGGGAATTCTGGGAGTTGAAGTCCACGTATCTTAAAAGTTGCTAAAGTTGAGAAATACTGGCCCAGAAGGTTGGCATAGTTGCTTGTATGGTTGGTCCCTCTTGAAAATGATCATGTCATCACTGGCAGTTGTGTCAGGATTGTGGCTTGCTGGTCATATTCTATTAGCTAGCAGAATCAGGATGGACCAGTGTCGTAAATAGCCAGGTCACAGAGCAAAAGTCATTTGGAGTTTTGCCACTCACCACCCCTATTTTTAAAGCAGGGTAGACTAGATTAGCTCTTGTAAGCATTAGCCAGAGTTTGATCACTCACTGTTGAAGGGTTTAATCTTGTCCCAGTTACACAAAATTTGAGAATAAGGTTCAAACCTAGAGCAAATTTTGGATTGAGGCCATATTCAGAATTCTGAGAGCTGAACTGAAGGTGTTGTGTTATCAAAACCAGCACCAACATGTATCATTACGTTAACATTTCTTAAAGCTTGAGAAAGTGAATGCAAACCAATGCCATGAAGACTCGGGAAGGCAGAGAATTTCATGGCCAAAAAACTTTTTCTCCAAATATGGAATTGAAGCTGCAGCATGACATATTGCTTGGAAGAGTCCCAGAAAAACCATTGCATCTGCAAAATTCCAAAATGAACTAATTCAATTTGTTGCTTTGACGCAGGTCCCAACTTTGATTTCCTAACGTCCTTCAAGGAAGGCGATTCGATCAAAGTGTCACTGAATTGAAGGACTCTTTCAAAACAGTCTCATTGGTAACTCTACCAATGCAGATTTTGTACAGAAGTCTTTTGCAGAATACATAATAACATATTTGGAAGGGATCTTGGAGGTCTTCTAGTCCAATCCCTTGCTCGTGCAGGAGACCCTATATCATTCCAGACAAATGGCTATCAATCTCATCTTAAATAACTCTAGCGATGGCGCACCCATAACTTGTGGAGGCAAACCTTTCCACTGAATAATTGTTCTCACTACAGAGGAATTATTGAGTCTGTCATCTGCACCTCTATAACTGTCCGGTTTGGCTCTGCAACCCAACAAGACCGACACAGACTTCAGAGGATAATTAGAACAGCAGAAAAAACAAACCTGCCTTCCATTGAGGACCTGTATACTGCAAGAGTCAAAAAGAGGGCTGTGAAAATATCTACAGACCCCTCATATCCTGGACATAAATTGTTTCAATTTCTACCTTCAAAACAATGCTATAGGGCTCTGTACACCAGAACAAAAAGACACAAGGACAGTTTTTCTCTAAATACCATCACTCTGCTAAACAACTAATTCCCACAATTCTGTCAAATTAACTACTAAGATTGTATTACTTTATTCTTCTCATCCTTACTAGTACTTATCTCTTCCCACTTATGGATATATCCATGTTGTTTGTATCATTACAATTTATATTGTTTTTGTTTGTTTCCTAGTATGGTTTGATTTCTTATTAGTATCCTATGACTATCACTAAGTGTTGTATCTTATGATTCTTGACAAATATATTTTATTTTTTCTTTATGTACACTGAGAGCATATGCACCAAAGACAAATTCCTTGTGTGTCCAATCACACTTGGCCAATAAAATAATTCTGTTCTAATAATAATAATAATATCAGAGTTGGAAGGGACCTTGGAGGTCTTCTAGTCCAACCCCCTGCCCAGACAGGAAACCCTACACCATTCCAGACAAATGGCTATCCAACATTTTCTTAAAAATTTCCAGTGTTGGAGCATACTATTCTATTCTATCAGGAAATTTCTTCTTAATTCCCGGTTGAATCTCTCTTTGATAAATTTCCATCATTACTTCTTGTCTTGATGTCAGGTGCTTTGGAGAAGGGGTTGTCTTCCCCATCTTTGTGACAAGCTCTCAAATATTGGAAGACTGCTGTCATGTCAGTCCTAGTCCTTCTCTTTGTTGTTTTATTGTTTTGAGATTGACATGTCACATGAGCTCAATTTGTTGTAGCGTTCTGCAATACGCTTATTTTATTTCTGAATGTTTTCCTTATATTAATATGCCACCAGAGATGTGAGCCAGCCTCAAATGATTCTTCCTCCCTTCCCAATGTCACTCATACGACATCTGCGAAGAAAATGGACAACATGTGATGAGCCTGCTGTTTTCTGTTACACGGAAATAGAACTAGAGAGAGGTGCAAATATAATGTGTTTAAACGCTCTGCGTAATCCCTGCTAATTACTGGAGCATACTTCCTATCCTCAGTTGATATTTATCCACAGATAACAGAATAACATAATGACAGAGTTGGAAGAGTTCCAACCCCCTGCTCGCCCAGGAAACCCTATACCAGGGGTCAGCAATCTTAAACACTAAAAGAACCACAAAGGTCCTAACCGGAAGACCCCCATTCAATTCTGGAACCAACCGGAAGTCCAGGTCCCCCACCATAGAGACTCCTCCTAGTGTGGCATCCTTTTTCCTCTGCCGACTGGAAGTCCGGTTCCCCCACTATAGAGTCTCCTCCTAGCACAGCATCCTTTTTCCTCTACCTGTCCTACCAAAAGCCCTATCAATTGTGGAGCCAAACAGTGACAAGGAGCCACAGCAGAGGGATGAAAGAGCCACATGCGGCTCCAGAGCCGCAGGTTGCTGATCCTTGCCCTATACTGTTTCAGACAAATGGCTGTCCAGTCTCTTCTTAAAAGCCTACAGTGATGGAGCACCCAGAACTTCTGGAGGCAAGTCGTTCCACTGATTAATTGTTCTACCTGTCAGGAAAATTCTCCTTGGTTCTAGGTTGCTTTTCTTCTTGATTAGTTTCCACCATTGCTTCTTGTCCTGCCTTCAGGTGCTTTGGAGAAGAGCTTGACTCCCTCTTCTTTGTGGCAGCCCCTCAAATATTGGGACACTGCTGCCATGTCACCTCTAGTCCTTATTTTCATTAAACTAGATATACCCAATTCCAGCAACTGTTCTTTATATATTTTAGCCTCCTAATATCTTTCTTGCACACGTATCAACTCTCCCTACTATACTATCAATTGGAGTTTTCTCTCCAATTATATTAATATTGGATTAAATTTCCAATCTTATAAATGCTCTTCTTTTAAGCTGGTCAAATCCATCTTTTAACAAAAAAACAAAAAAACAAAAACACAAAAAACCACCCAAACAAAAACATTTAAAATAAAAATAAAAACAGGGCTCATATTGATGTTAGCATCTGAGCAGCGAATTAATAAGTGGTGCTGGCAAAATGCATTTTGACCTTAATCCGTCCTTTGGGAAATAGATAAACCCAGTTGTAGCTGCACAAGAATCGATGAGTTTAAAGCACTGGTTGTGATTATGGGATTTAGCGAGAGGCCGCTGAAAATTTACTGACATGCCGTGATGTCTAAAACTAAAATGCTAATTAAGGAATCCTGAGGACCTACATTTCAAATTGCCTGCGAAAGAGAAAGAAAGATTATACACTTTGAAATCTTATTTCCTCTGCTTCCAGTTGGAATGCAAATGGGTGCTTCTTGAATTCGCATCCTGAGTTACACTAGAGAAACAAAAAGTTGATTGTTTTATTCTGCTGCCTCTGAGCTTTCTCTGTCAGTAGCTCTTTTCTTGACGGGCGCTCCTGTGTTTCCTCCTGTAAATAGAGAAATTGATAGAGATGGGATTTGCGGCTGGGAAAAAAAAAAAAGACCTCAGTAACATATTGCTGGCATTGTTAATTCTTTCATTATGTTGGTTAATGATTGCTCTCGCAACGTGATGATGACCTGATTGTTATGATATTAAGTTTTTGCATTACGAGTGTTGTCATTCTTACAGTGCCTTAATTGGCATATTGTTGTTTTATTACTTGCTGTAGATATTTTATGGTTGAAACGTGACTATAAATAGCTGGAGTCCTTGGAAAATTCAGGATATACCAATGGAGTGAATGAATGAATGAATGAATGAATGAATGAACGAATCGATGGTAAATGGAGATGAAGTGCCAGATACAATAAATACATTCCTATGTAGGGCCAGTTGAAAGGATGGTTAATTTGAAGCAATAAACCAAATGAAGATAGTTGGTTATTACTTGGAAGAAAGCAAATATACCTGGATCATGTGTTCTAAGTATTATCATCAAGTGTTCTAAGTTGCTATAATGTGACCCTGTGTACCAAGGGTGGATATAGATACATACAGACACACACACACACACACACACACACACACACACACACACACACACACATACTCTCTCTCTCTCTCTCTCTCTCTCCCTCAGAAAGGAGCTCAGATCTTTTCTAGATAACATTGAAGTCTTAGAGATACAAATGCTATTTCATAATGAACGTGCAATTGGTTTACCATCCGTGATTCCTGTAGCACATTGATGGCTAACCTTTTTCCATCATGTGCCAGGACCGGGTGTGGGGGAGGTGTTGCGCGCGTGCCCACACACTCATAATTCTATGCGCCCAGTGCATGCGTGCATGTCCCCCCCACACTCCCCACGCTCCTGGTATGTGATGGCCTGGTAGTCCTGTTTTTCTCTCTTACCAGGCTCCAGAGCCTTTCTAGGAGTCTGGGTAGGGCGAAAATGACCTTCCCCATCCCACGGAGACCCTCTGGAGGCTGGCGGAAATTGGCAAACAGGCCGTTTTTGGCCTCCCCGGAAGGCCGTTTTTCCCCTCCCCAGACTCCTAGAAAGAGGACAGCAAAAAACGGGCCTTCCCCACCACCCCAGAGGCCCTCTGGAGACAGGTAACAGCCTGTTTCCCTACTTCTGGTGGGGCCAGAAGGCCTGAAAATCAGCTGGCGGAGCTGAGCTTGCGTGCCCACCAATTATGACTACGTGTGCCACCTGTGGCACACCTGCCATAGGTTCACCACCACAGCTATAGCATAAACATGTATATAAGTAGTCCTTGATTTACAACCATATGTTTAATAACAGTTCAAAGTTACTCTGACCTTGGGAAGGATGACTTGCAATTTGTACGACTGTTATACTACTTTCCATGGTTATGTGATTACAATTCAGAACCTTAGCAACTAATTTGCATTTGCAAACAAATCAATATTTGAGGGGCTGCCCGAAAGAAAGAGGGGGGGTCAACCTATTTTCCAGCACACTAGAAGGCAAGACAAGAAAAAATGGATAGAAACTAATCAAGGAGAGAAGCACCCTTGCTTAACTGTGGGGACGATTAACCAGTGGAACGGCTTGCCTCCAGAAGTTGTCGGTGCTTCATCACTGGAGGCTTTCAAGAAGGGACTGGACAGCCATTTGTCTGAAATGGTATGGGGTCTCCTGCTTCAATAGGGGGTTGGACTAGAAGACCTTCAAGATCCCTTCCAGCTCTATTCTGATTGGGGGGAAAAAACTAGTTACAGTGTCCTTTAGTCCAGGGGTCTCCAACTTTGGCAAAGCTGGCTGGGGCATTTTGGGAGTTGAAGTCCTCCAGGCTTAAAGTTACCAAGGTTGGAGACCCCTGCTCTAGTCACATGTTAACAATTTGTAACCTTTATTTTTGCTGATTTCTGGCAAACACTGCCCACTGGATTTGCTTAACAGACATGTTAACAAGTTAACAACAACAAAGTTGGAAGGGACCTTGGAGGCCTTCTAGTCCAACCCCCTGCCCAGGCAGGAAACCCTACACCATCTCAGACAGATGGTTATCCAACATTTTCTTAAAAATTTCCAGTGTTGGAGCATTCACAACTTCTGCAGGCAAGTCGTTCCACTTATTGATTGTTCTAACTGTCAGGAAATTTCTCCTTAGTTCTAAGTTGCTTCTTTCCTTGATCAGTTTCCACCCATTGCTTCTTGTTCTACCCTCAGGTGATTTGGAGAATAGTTTGACTCCCTCTTCTTTGTGGCAACCCCTGAGATATTGGAACACTGCTATCATGTCTCCCCTGGTCCTTCTTTTTATTAAACTAGACATACCCAGTTCCTGCAACCGTTCTTCATCTGTTCTAGCCTCTAGTCCCCTAATCATCTTTGTTGCTCTTCTCTGCACTCTTTCTAGAGTCTCAACATCCTTTTTACATCATGGCGACCAAAACTGAATGCAATATTCCAAGTGTGGCCTTACCAAGGCATTATAAAGTGGTATTAACACTTCACGTGATCTTGATTCTATCCCTCTGTTTATGCAGCCCAGAACTGTGTTGGCTTTTTTAGCAGCTGCTGCTCACTGCACACTGATTCACTCAACAAAGGTGTGATTTGTTTAATGATCATGATAACATTTAATGAGTACTGTAAAAATTGTCATAAAGGTAAGTCTGATTTGACTTATGACCACAATGACTTACAGTGGTCCCAATTGGGGTCATAAGTCAAGGAATACCTGTAGATGCTTAAAGAAGCATAAGAATTGATTCAGTTTCTTATTCTTGCTTGCACCCTTAGCACTAAATCATGATTTATGTCTGCTTGGGCTACATATTACATACACATAGCTTCATTTCTGTGAACTCTGGAATCCTGCAAGATTGCTTTAAGGAAATTTGGCAGCAAATCGCCCATATTCCCTGGTGCAAACTTTCTATAACATTTGCAAAAATAAACCTTAATGTAAATGTGTTCGGGCTGCATTTGGCTTTTGTTGACTCTCTCCCAAACCCCAAAAATTCAGCCTCTGGTGATAGCACTTCTCAGATTCTTAATCTTTCATTCAAATTCAGTTGCATCTTATTTTGAACGTAAAGTGCATTTTAAAATCCTGGCAATGACATTTGTAAGCCGTTTTACGTTCTTTAGGCTTGGAGCCATTGTGGGCGATTCCTTTTCTATGCAATAAATCTTCCCCATTTCGGTGCTGCCTTATAGCAGGGGTGTCAAACTCAAGACCCGCAGGCCACATCTGGCCCGCGGGGGGTTTAGATCTGGCCTGTAGAGCCACCCTGGAAACAACAAAGTGATATCCACTCCCACCCACGTTGCCTCTGCCAGTGAAAACGGGCTCCCGAGCTCTGTTTTTGGTTGTGACAGCCTCCTGCAATGCTCTGCCAGTGAAAACAGAGCTTCATTGTCGCTGGCAGAGCACTCGGTCTATCACAGGCATCCCCGACATGAGTGACATTGAGCTGGCCACACCCACCCCGGCCTCCTGAGGTCAAACACAACCCTGATGTGGCCCTCAATGAAATTGACTCTTGACACCACTGCCTTATAGGATCCAAAGCTTGCAAAGGCTACTACTGGTAGTTCCCCCCACTTTTATCTCCAGTTAAAAGAAATACTCAGAGCCTTCTCAATAGTTCATTTAAAAAGTGATGCCTCAGAGCAGCGGTCACTAACCGGTGATCTACGGACCACTGGTGGTCACTGAGAAAATTTTAGTGGTCTGCAGAAGAATCTGGACATTATTTGCATTTTTAATGTTTTATTACCATGTTTCCCCGGGACTTATTTTCTTTTAGGCTTGAAAATAAGCACTTCGGCTTATTTTTGGGGAGGTCTTAAGTGTTTTGAGGTGCAGGAGGCAGCGAGCACGATCTTCTCATGGCTGCTCCCTTAACCGCAGATCAGCTGAGCCAGTGAGAGCAGGGAATTCTTACGTTTACCGTAAGCACACACTTCCCACAATCGTCCTTTTCTCAAGAGCTGCCGACCGGTGGGGGGACGATTCCGATGGGCCACATGGCTTTCTGCCTCATCGTAGCAGCAGCCTGAGTAACACCTGAGCTCCAGGCTTGGCAGAGTGCAAACTGTGGTCGTTGCCTGCTCCAGAGCCACAAGGTGAGCTGAGGAAGAGGGGGGCCCTTGGCTGCAAGGTTGCCTGGCGCCGTAGGCGGGGCTGGGGCTAGCAAGAGTGCGCCAGAAATGTCTCCAGGCACCCGGAGTGACAGAACTCCCGGCCCTCGCTGGCTCAGCTGATCCACGGCCGCGGTTAAGGGGCCAAGCAGCCATGAGATGACCGGGGAAGGGAAGGGCTGCCTCCTGAGCTGGCCTCGCCCACTCTCTTCACGAGGCCCATTATTTTACAAACGTATTTATCTTTTTAAAAAATTCATATTAGCGGTCTTCAGGATTTAAAATTAGGAATTTAGTGGTCCCTGAAGTCTGAAAGGTTGGTGACTGCTGCCTCAGAGGACCAGAGCCTTGCAGCCCTGAAGGCATTCAAGTTTGGTGCTGCGTTGGTTTTTTATTTTATTTATTTTTAAAAAAAATTAAATGTCTATTTTTTTTCACTTCGTCCCTCAGGGGCACTTTTGTAGAGATAAAGATGCTGTGCACATTAGCAGATTTGTTCTGCTAGCACATTAACGCTCCCTGAAGTGTTTTAACGATAGAGAAAATGGTCCAGCCTGTCTAGGAAAGAAAGCGAGGGCGGAGGGTGGAGATGAAGTCCATGAGAATGAGGGAGGGACTGGGGAAGACCCTCGAGAAATGGGGGGTGGGTGGGTGAGAACTCCAAATAGAGTTACCAGATGTTTGGCAAAAGGAGGACATGTCCTCTGTTTTATCCTCATGTCTTCCATCTGGCAAACTTAGGAAATTTTGCCTGGCTCTTTGAGCATCTGCAAGTTTATTTGGATTGTTTTCAGAGGGAGTCAAACTTTTTACGTATGTGATCTTAGCCTGCTTCCTTCTTTTCCTCAACTGTCAGCAGACTCAAAAGCCAGCATTTACACAAGTTAATTTATCTCCCGACTTCAGCAATCTGCTTCAACCCAGCCCCTTCCAAGATACAGTCCCTGTCATCCCGTAGATCTCGTGACTCATCGTACGTTTCTAGGGTGAAATTTGAAAAGCACATCATCGTTGAGCCTATATTATTGCTAGCATGAAAATAAAGACTCGGCGGAGAAATATTGTGATTGAAAAACCAGTCCTTCTGGATGGTGGAAGAAGTAATTTCTTATACACATTGGCCTAAATACATTTTTTGTTGTTGTTGCAGTTTTGCACTGTAATTTTATTTTATTTTTTTTATTTTTTTTTTTCATAAAAAGTTTTATTTTTACAATCATATCAAATAATTCATCCAATGTACAGTTATATACAATTAGTCGGGCTTGCCCAGTCACCACCCCCCTTTTTAACACTCTTCCCTCTTCTACCTTCTTTTACTTTCCAAACCTTCCTCTCCTTCTCTTATCTACATCCGCTCCTCCCTCCACCCTACACCTTCCTTCTCCCTCTACTATTCCTCTTCCTTCCTCTTCTCCTCTTTCCTACCTCCTACTCTCTCTTTTCTCCCTCCTCACCGTTCTAAAATGGTAACTATGCAGACCCGATCCTACATTAATTATATTTCTTCAATAATCCCTGTACATTAACCATCACTCCATCTCTACCAAACCCCCCCCAATTCCCCTCCCCCTTACCGCCCACCCCCCATCCCGACTTCCCAGAACAAAATGCAGGGTATCAAAACTAACAATCATAATCCAAAATAATTCCTAAATTATAATCTCTAGTCACACCACACTTAGTCACACTCTCAATTCCCCTCTCCTTCAAAAATATTTGCACTGTAATTTTTGTTGCAGCTCTTAAGAAAGTTTAAAAGTTCGTGTGTTTCCTCCTTTTTCTTCCCTTTGTTCCCCTTTTCCAATTGTCCATGTCCTCCTTTATCTGTACAGATACTTGGTATCTCTGATTTTTTTTAAAAAAACAACGTGGCAGTCTTAAGATACATGAACTCAACTTCTCCCACCTCTAGAACCAGGTTTATCGAAATTGGCAACTTTAATATGTATGGCTCAGGGGTGAAATCCAGCAGGTTCTGACAGGTTCTGGAGAACCGGTAGCCGAAGTTTTGAGCAGTTCAGCGAACTGGTAGTAGAAATTCTGAGTAGTTCGGAGAACCGGCAAATGCCATCTCTTGGTGGCCCCAAAGTGGGGTGGGGATGAAGATTTTGCAATATCCTTCCCTCAGGAGTGGGGAGGGAATGGGGATTTTGCAGTATGCTTCCCCTGCCACGCCCACCAAGCCACGCCCACCAAGCCACGCCCACAGAACCGGTAGTAAAATAATTGGATTTCACCACTGGTATGGATGTTAATACCCAGAATGCGCTAGGCTCCCAAGAATTCTGGGAGTTGAAATTCACGAATTGTCAAGTCCCCAAGTTTGAAAAAAGCTCTACTTTGCCTGTGGCCTGACTTGCTATCCCCATGCCCCCCAAATGGAAAAATGCTGCTTTTGGGACCGTGTATTCTAGAAGCCACAGTTTTAAAAGCCGCTGCTGGTGTCTTGCTCCCTCTGAGTTAACTGAAACAGGGCAGTCTTTGCATCCTTCTGTCTGAGAATATCCTGTTTCTCATTATGTAATGCAAGTTAGCAACTTTCCAGAAGGATCCCATGTTTAAGCCAAGCAACCCACACAGTTTTATTCCTTTTTCCTTCTTGCTGTCTGGTGGTTTGTTCATGCAAATCCTTGCACACTAATGTCTTCCACACCCAGAGCAACTTGCAAGGAAATCAGGAAAAATGTGTGCTGTATCCCACGCTCGTGAATGAAATCTGTCCCCTTGTTCCTCCATGTTCTACTGCACCAGTACTAAATCTTCATACCCTCCTTCCTTCTGAAACAAGCTTGGGTACCAAAGGGAAGGGCTACCTGTTTTCCTCTTGGAAACCAAACCCGGTGGTTACTACAGGTAGCCCATGGACCACAATTGGGACCAGAATTTCCATTACTAAGCAACGTAGTTGCTAAGCGAATCACTGCAGTTGTTAAGCGAATCATGTCATTAAACAAATCAGGCTCATTAAACAAATCTCGCAAACAGCAATCACATGACCCCACGACGTTGCAATGGTTGTAAATACATGCCAGCACCCAAATTTTGATCACATGACTGTGTGGGGCTGTGACAGTCGTAAGTGTGAATAAGTTGTAAGTCGTTTTTTTTCTCAGTGCTGTTGTAACTTTGAACATCGGTAAGTGGATGTAGTCCTCGACTTACAACCTAAGACAACTGACTTCCAACAGTTCGCTTAGTGATCGTTCAAAGTTACAACGGCACTGAAAAACATAACTTTATGACTATTTTTCACACTTGCGACCATGGTGACATGATTGACATTTGGATGCTTAACGACTGGCTCAGACTTACGACGGTTGCAGTGTCCTGGGGTCATATGAACCTTCTCCATTTTGCAACCTTCTGACAAGCAAAGTCAACGGGGGGAGGACGGGACCTAATTCACTTAACAATCGTTTGACTAATTTAACAACGGCAGTGATTCACTTAACAAATGTGGCACGGCAAGTCGTAAAATGGGGCAAAGTTCACTTAACAAATTTCTCCCTTAGCAACATACATTTTGCGCACAATTATGGTCGTATGCTGAGGACTACGTACCTGTATCTGTAACATCCTCATACCATTTGGAAACTGGACACTGGGGCCTTCTTCCTACAGAAAGCATTGATTTTGACCTTAGTGAACTTTGAAACGCCAGCAGAAGAATTGCCTATCCGATCCCAGGTTAATGTATAATAATATGACCGCAGGGCAATGCTTAACCAGCATGGTACTTCATTCCTTTTAGGCATGGTTCAATAACAGTTCAGGATTGCTTAAACTCTGATATGCCCTCTCATTTGAAGCAGGTTTAAAATTTGGGCTTTGTAATAAATTGATTTAAGGCATGACAGATAACCTGAGGCCCCCAGGTTATAAACCCCAATATTTCCACTCTGGACCCCATGATTGTTAAAATATGACAGCAGATTTTCCAGTTGTTTGGAGGTGAGAAACTTATGACAGCACTTAGCAATAGCACGTAAGACTTATATACCGCTTCACAATGCTTTCCAGCCCTCTATAAGCGGTTTACAGAGTCAGCCTATTGCCCCCAACAAGCTGGGTCCTCATTTTACCCACCTCGGAAGGATGGAAGGCTGAGTCAACCTTGAGCCCGGTGAGATTCAAACTGCCAAATTGCCGGTAATCGGCAGTCAGCAGTAGCAGTCTGCAGTACTGCATTCTAACCACTGCACCACCACAGCTCTCATGATACTTGAGCATTTAGCTTAAAATAGGGATATTGGAATTGGAAATCAAACCAAGAACACCCCAATTACTTCTCCTTGCTCCTATAAAGGTGGAACCAGTTTGGTGTGGTGGTTCAGGTGCTGGGTTAAAAACTGGGAGACTGTGAATTCTAGTTCTTCCTTAATGATGAAACGTACCTGGCTGACTTTCAGGCAGTCCCTGTTTCTCAGGCCAGCTCTCCTCATGGAGTTGGTTCTGTGAGGAAAAAGACACAGAGCATATTGTCCACTGCCTTGAGTTGTAGAAAATAGAGGCAGGATGTAAATCTAATGATTGATGGATAAATAAACACGCTTTCCACTTTGCAACTCTTGACCCTCATCCGCGGAATGTATAAATGTGGCATTTGGCCACAACAATATTTCATTCCTAGTTTAATGCAACCTCAGCATCAAGCAAAGCCTTGTCAAACAAAGTCTGGTGCAGATATTGCTGCTGTGTCACTGTGTGTCAAATTTTGCAGACTGTATTGGTTTGATAAGCAGAGAGACGGGTTCATGGCTGCATGCCTAGCACTAAGCTGTAAGGTACAGATAGTCCTCACTTCACAAGCACAATTGCAACCAGCAGTTCCCTCACTAAATGACACAATCGTTGAGTGAGACGTTTCATGATTGCAGTGGTCTTATGGCTCTAGAAAGAGTGCAGAGAAGATGATTAGGGGACTGGAGGCTAAAGCATATGAAGAATGGTTGCAGGAACTGGATATGTTTAGTTTAATGAAAAGAAGGACTAGGGGAGACATGATAGCAGTGTTCCAATATCTCAGGGGCTGCCACAAAGAAAAGGGAATCAAGCTATTCTCCAAAACATCTGAAGGCAGGACAAGAAGCAATGGGTGGAAACTGATCAAGGAGAGAAGCAACTTAGAACTGAGGAGAAATTTCCTGACAATTAGAACAATTAATGCCTCCAGAAGTTGTGGGTGCTCCATCACTGGAGATATTTAAGAAGAGATTGGACAACCATTTCTCTGAAATGGTTATAGGGTTTCCTACTTGAGCGGGGGTGGGGGTGGGGGTTGGACTAGAAGACCTCCAAGGTCCCTTCCAGCTCTGTTATTCTGTTATGACCTCACTTTCCACTGTGGTTGTTAAGCAAAGCACCTCCAGGTGTTAAGTGTCCTTCGGGAGAAGGGCGGTATAGAAATTTAAATAATAAATAATAAATAAAGTGAGACATCATATGACCACACCTTGCAATTTCAATGCTGATTTCTACATTGACTCCATTGCTCGTTGGAAGCCTCTTCTGAAATGTCCATGGGATGCTGCAAAAGTTGTATGTGCGAGAACAGGGTTGTAAAGTTTCATTTTCAGAGCCACCATAACTTCAAACAGTCTGTAAACAGGGCAACAATTAAGCCAAGACTATCTGTAAATAACCTGGTGAGTGTGAATTGTGATTTGCGCCTCTGGAGAAAAAGGTCGAGTCTTTCATTCTGATCCGTGTAAGATATGTGTGAGGAAAGATCCGAATTCAGTAGACGTAGGGATATCTGAACATACGAAAAGCAGGACAGCCCTAAAGTAACAGTCAGTTTTTCAGCTTTTCCTCTCTGATATGCAGAAAAGGTCTCCAGACATATTTGCGTTATAAGGACCACTCTTAGCAAAACCGAGCAGCCAGGAAAGGTGTTTGTTTTCACATGCCCAAGAGTAAACTGCTGTTGTATAAACAAACTCCAGTCCTATTGGACATGATTTGGTATTGGCTTAATTGGTCTCTAGAGAGTTAGCTGTTTCTCTGGATTTCTGAAAACAAATGTCAAAGCTACCTCTTTGCCTTAGTTTGGTTGGAGATTTTCTCCCCTTGAATCTGTGTCACAGATACACCTTGGCAATTTAGCTGTCAGAATAGAATTAGGATTAGGATTAGGATTAGAAGTAGAATTAGAATTAGAATTAGAATTAGAATTAGAACAGAACAGAATAGAATAGATGAGTTGGAAGGGACCTTGGAGGTCTTCTAGTCCAACCCCCCCCCCCCCCCCGCTCAAGTAGGAAACCCTATAACCACTTCAGACGAATGGTTATCCAACATCATCTTAAAAACTTCCAGTATTGGAGCATTCACAACTTCTGGAGGCAAGTTGTTCCACTGTTTAATTGTCCTAACTGTCAGGAAATGTCTCCTTTGTTCTAAGTTGTTTCTCTCCTTGATTAGTTTTCACCCATTGCTTCTTGTCCTGCCTTTGGGTGTTTTGGAGCAGGGTCTCCAACGTTGACAACTTTAAGACTTGTGGACTTCAACTCCCAGACCCCTGCTGTGGAGAATAGCTTGATTCCCTCTTCTTTGTGGCAGCCCCTGAGATATTGGAACACTGCTATCATGTTTCCCCTAGTCCTTCTTTTCATTAAACTAGACATACCCAGTTCCTGCAGTCATTCTTCATATGTTTTAGCCTCCAGTCCCCTAATCATCTTTGTTGCTCTTCTCTGCACTCTTTCTAGAGTCTCAACATCTTTTTTACATCGTGGCGACCAAAACTGAATGCAGTATTCCAAGTGTGGCCTTACCAAGGCATTATGAAGTGGTATTAACAATTCACATGATCTTGGATTTACTTTGCCTTACTCTGATCTCCAGGTGGTCCTCAACCTATGACCTCAGACAGAGTTGTATTTACGTTTGTTTATGGAAGAAAAAAAAATCCAGCAACCAAATTCTTTCAGAATAATTTCTTCATTATTCCGATTGAGTAATAGACTTCTAAAGAATTCTTCTTCCTCATTCAGTAGCATGAAAGAATTCGGCGGCTGGATTATTATTTTTTCCATAAACAAACAAAGCTAAATACCAATCTATTTATAAAACGCTAGATAGCACTTGTCTAAATAAAAGAGACGGAATATCCTTATCACTCCAAGGTACACATTCATAAGGGAAAATGTTGGTAAATCTTGTTAAATTTGCCACTTGTAGTCGCAAATACAACTTATAAAGCTATAAACACTCAAGGGGAAGATCTTGGGGCTTCTAGTATGTCATACACACATAATTAACAGCTAATAAAGTTTTCACAGAGACGGATGTCTTCCTGTGCACTAAAGTTGTATTATTTCCCAAATCAAAAGCGTTTCCTCCTCCTTTTTTGTACTTAGCGCAACATCTCAAGGCATGTATGAAACTTTTGTACACTTTGGATTATGGCCAGATGATCCTACGTTGCAGGCGGCTGTTGATTGTCATCATTAGCTATTCTCCTTCATCTTTTTTTTTTCTTTTGTACATAGTTGTGCTTTTTAGCATCGTCTCTTGGCCAAACACAAACAAGCTCCCAACATTTTTTGCTATATAAGGAGACATGCTAAAATGCTGCTTCGTTTAGAGGTTGAAAAGGGAAAGTTTTGCCATCAGTCTGTAAGCTGACGCATCAAGGATATGTTGCAGATAACGAATCTGCTTAATAGAGCAATACTTTTATGGCCTTGGGTGTGCAGTTCAGCTCTAGAAGGCAAGATTTTCCAGCAAATCCTGTAACTCACTAACTTCAGTGTCTCCTTCATTACAAAGAAGAAGAAGCTATTCTGTTACAAGAAATGTTTTTTTTTATAGGCAAAATAAACTTTGGTTTGCATGGAGTAGGGAACAATGTATTATTAAGGTCTATTGCAAGTAGCAGTAATAAAATACTATGCCCCCTTGCTTTCCCCACCTAAATCCACACTTTTCTTTGCTAGCTTTAGCCAAGATTCTACCTCAACTTTATTTTTATTTATTTTTAAATCACAGTCTCTGGCAATACCCCTGAAGCAATAATCAGACTAACCAGCTTTGCAGAGTTCTCATCCAGAAGGAAATTGCACAATGTTAAAACAGAGTTAGGAAACTTGGCACCATCTCCATATGTTGGGACCACAGCACCTAATAGCAATAGCACTTAGACTTGTACATCGCTTCTCAGTGCTTTACAGCCCTCTGTCCGTGGTTTAGAGAGTCAGTCTATTGCCCCCCAACAATCTGGGTCCTCATTTTACCAATTTTGGAAGGATGGAAGCCTGAGGCAACCTTGAACTGGTGAGAATCGAACTTCTGGCATTCAGCAGAATTAGCCTGCAATACTGCATTCTAACTCCAGGCCACCTTTCGCCATGGTGCCTAATGCTCACTTATGATCAGGGGATGTGCTATTTGGATATTTTGAAAATTTTACTCTCAACACACTGTGATGATGAGGAAGTAAATACCAAGGGAGAGTGGCCATCCTGCAGCTGGATGGTACCATCAAGAACCCTTGTAATATAGCAGTGAAGGTTTGGACCTAGGCCTTAGGATCATCCAAGTTCCAAGCCCAGATGACTTTGGTCTAGTCACTCTCAGCAAAGCTGACCTCACAGGATTGATGCAATAGAGCAAAATAAGATCATGTATGCTTTCTTAACTTTCTGGAGAAAATGTGGAATGTAACTCTAACAAATAGAATTAGAATTAGAATCAGAATCAGAATCAGAATCAGAATCAGGAATAGAGTAGAGTAGAGTAGGGTAGGATAGGGTAGGGTAGAATAGAATAGAATAGAATAGAATAGAATAGAATAGAATAGAATAGAATAGAATAGAATAGAATAGAATAACAGAGTTGGAAGGGACCTTGGAGGTCTTCTAGTCCAACCCCCTGCTTAGGCAGGAAACCCTACACCCCTTCAGACAAATGGTTATCCAACATCATCTTCAAAACTTCCAGTGTTGGAGCATTCACAACTTCTGGAAGCAGGTTGTTCCACTGATCAATTGTTCTAACTGTCAGGAAATTTCTCCTTAGTTCTAAGTTGCTTCTTTCCTTGATCAGTTTCCACCCATTGCTTCTTGTTCTACCCTCAGGTGCTTTGGAGAATAGCTTGGCTCCCTCTTCTTTGGGGCAGTGCCTGAGATATTGGAACACTGCTATCACGTCACCCCTAGTCCTTATTTTCATAAGACTAGCCATGTCCAATTCCTGCAACCGTTCTTCATATGTTTTAGCCTCTAGTCCCCTAATCATCTTGGTTGCTCTTCTCTGCACTCTTTCTAGAGTCTCAACATCTTTTTTACATCATGGCGACCAAAATAAGAAACAAATGGCAGCGTTCAGTTTCACCTCTCCTCATTTCCCCGTCAGGAAACCCGAAGGAGAAGTTAATTGACCATCTGACTTGGGATGACTGTGATGTAGGCGAGTAAACTTACCACAAACCACAGACCTCAAGTGTTAACCACACACTTGAACCCACAGCCTGGTTTTAGACACCGCTGTGGTCCTTAACCACCTTATGACTTGCAAATCAGGTCAGCATAAAACAGTAGCAGCCCACTAACCCGTCATCTAATGTAATAGAATCATCTATTACAATTTCCTTCCTGTCAAAGACTACTTCAGCTTCAATTGCAACAATATACGAGCACACAATATATTTAAGCTTAATGTTAACTGCTCCAATCTTGATTGCAGAAAATATGACTTCAGTAACAGAGTTGTTAATGCTTGGAATACACTACCTGACTCTGTGGTCTCTTCCCAAAATCCCAAAAGCTTCAACCAAAAACTATCTACTATTGACCTCACCCCATTCCTAAGAGGTCTGTAAGGGGCGTGCATAAGAGCACCAGTGTGCCTCCTGTTCCCGTCCTAATGTTCCCTTTGATTATATCCAATTAATATAGTTATTACATTCCCATACTCATATATATGCTTATATATTGTATAGTTATTTCATGCTTATGCTTATATATACTGTGTGACTAAATAAATAAATAAATAAATAAATAAATAAATCTTAATAGGCAGCTGTATCTCCTTCTTTCCGCTGAATTAACGTGCATTTGGCAAATGGCAAATGCTTGACAGCTACAATTACTGCTCAGGGATCCCTTTACATTAACTGCCCCTCTCCCTAAACAGGCCGGCCAAGAGGGCAGCCAGCGCTGGACAGGATGGCTTTGGAAGAGACAGACTTCCTCCTCCTGTCCTTTTCATCGAAAGAACAGGACTCCTTGAATTGATTTCTCCTTTTGTTTGGTGTGGTTGCCATGGGGCTGAATGAGCTGCTGTTATACGTGTGACATCTTCATTCTCCTGAGTAGAAAAGCTGAACTGATTAACCTCGGTTTTTATGCAAGCACGAATACCTGCTGTTCTAGCAAGGTATTTATTTTATTTATTTATTTTTTATTTGTCATACCTTATGGTCTTATGGAATGGGGTGAGGTCAATAGTAGAAAGTTTTTGGTTAAAGCTTTTGGGATTATGGGAAGAGACCACAGAGTCAGGTAATGTGTTCCAAGCACTGATGATTCTGTTACAGAAGTCATATTTTCTGCAGTCTAGATTAAAGCGGTTAACATTACGTTTAAATCTATTGGTTGCTCTTGTATTATTGCAACAATAATTATATTATAATATAATAATACAATAACAATAATAAATAATACTAATAAATAATAATAAATAATACAACAAATAATACAATAATTATTGTATTATTTGCAACTCTTTCTTCTGGCCAGCTTGATCAGGGCAATGGGAATAATAATAATAATAATAATAATAATAATAATAATAACAACAACAACAACAACAACAACAACAGCAGCAGCAGCAACTGGGTAAATGAAATAATAAAAGGATTCACAGAAATTGTAGTTTGTGCTGTATTAATAATAATTAATAATAATAACAGAGTTGGAAGGGACCTTGAAGGCCTTCTAGTCCAGGGGTCTCTAACCTTGGCAACTATAAGACTTGTGGACTTCAACCCCCAGAATTCTTCATCCAGCTTTGCTGGCTGAGGGATTCTGGGAGTTGAAGTCCACAAGTCTTAAAGTTGCCAAGGTTGGAGACCCCTGTTCTAGTCCAACCCTCTGCCCAGGTAGGAAACCCTACACCACTTCAGACACATGTTTATCCATTCAGTCAAATGGTTAATTATGGTCTCCAGAGTAGCGGTTTGGATCCTTTTTGAGATGAGCTACTGTAGTCATCTATGCTATAGGAGGTGGCCTTCTGAATGTTGTCCATGCTTAAAAGATACAGTGACGTCCCAGGATATTGTAATCTTAACTAAATTATATTTTGATGTTTATAGCAATAGTAATAGTATTTAGGCTTATATACCGCCCCAAAGTGCTTTTCTGGGTGGGTTAAATCATCAGCACGTTGCCCGCAACACTCTGGGTCCTCATTTTATTGGTCTCAGAAGGATGGAAGGCTGAGACAACCTTGAGCCCCATCAGGATCGAACACCTGACTGTGGGCAGAGTTTGCCTGCAATACTGCATTCTAACCACCAGGTCTCCTGGTGGCACAGTGGTTTATGCATCTTTAACAGCCTGCAAATGAATGTTCAAGACCTAAACACAACAAGATTATATCAGCATAATTTCCAGTGTGGTATTTTGTATTCAAGTATCAGGGCCTTGGATCAATAGTTTTACATTTTGGGTTTTAAAAGCATTTTTAAGGAGAGAAAAAAGTCACTGTGTCTATATACAGATACATCTTTCATAACTGAATCGATTTTTACATTGGCATTCATAGCCAGCCCATTTACAGAGCTTAAAACACATGAAATAAGGCTACCTCTTCCCAAGACAACCTGCAGATTTTTGCTAGATCCTAAACTGGATTAATAGTTCAAGGATCAGAAGCCACGCAATGAAATAGAATCCTTGAAGAATGAGGAGAGACAAAATCTCTTTAATTTTTTTTAGATGTAATTTGTGATTACCCTCCGGAATTGGTTACTATAAGAAGTGGTGAGCTGTAACCGGTTTAACAACCAGTTCTGTGAGCGCGCACACCTAACACGCTGGCGTGCAGTATTCAAAATACAACAATTTGAACCTCAGCTGCTCACCTTCTAAGGTGGTCCCGGTTAGTAGAACAACAGAGGCACGGAAATCAGTTGAGCCAGAAAGAAGGAAATATAGGGCAGGATAGGGCAAGGGCCAGTTGGTGGGGCCAGCTGATCGTCGGAACTACCAGTTCGCCCAAACCGGTACAAACTGGCAGCAGCCCACCATTGACTATAAGATGTCCTGGATATCAGCTTGTCTGGCTTCAAAAAAAGGTTTGAATCAATTCATGGAGACCATGGGAATCAGCAGCTATTGGGAGAACTGATTGCTGGATCAGATGGGCCAAGCTGTGATCCGGCAGGGCACTGCTTGTGTTCCTATGTTCCAACCTGAGCAATTTCCAGATAGGGGACTAACTCCCAGAATTCTTAGCTGAGAATTAATCCATATATCTAGAAGTTGGTAAGTCTATGAATCATGGGTCTAGGATAGTGTTTTTCAATCTTGGTAGATTTAAGGTGTATGTACTTTCCAGAATTCCCTGGTTGGCTAGGAGAATTGGTCTACTCTAGATCAATATAATTTCTTCCTTTTGAAAGTGATTTTTTTGATATTGGAGGCTGAAGATTTGGTACTATCGATAAAAATGCAGGATGTAACTAACTACATTCCAAATCCTCTTTGGAAATGCTGAGAAGTGAATTTTGGATAATCTATGCGCGAACCTCATGCTATGCTGCTCTTTTGGTGCCTTGGTTTCTACTTGTAGCTGTAGATGTGGAACTTTTATTTCAAATCCCTCTTGTGAAGTTGACACTTTTAGCTAATCTACGTTGATCAAGTTAACAGATCAGTTCTGAAACAGATGGTTATTGTTACTCTATGCTTTGCAAGCAGGTATCAATGAGTTAGATTTGACTCCTGAGAACTGCATGCATCTGTCTATTTGATTACTAAATGTCGGCATGAACTTGACAGCACACAGTCAATCAATCACCCACAAATGGTGTTGTAAACCATTTCTAGTAGCAACATGAATCTTTTCAAGGGCATCCCATTAATTCCTTTCATCTCACCTGTCTATCTTATCTACAATGTCCCTCTTCTTTGGCTTCCTTCATCCTAAATAATTTTCTGTAAGAAACAAACATAAATCATTTAAACTTTCCCAGAATATGTGGTGGCTGGGCACTCTGAGACTTGAAGTCCACATATCTTCTATTGCAGGGATCTCCAACCTTGGCAACTTTAAGAGTTGTGGACTTCAACTCCTAGAATTCCTCAGCCAGCAAAGCTGCATGCATCTGTCTATTTGATTACTAAATATCGGCATGAACTTGACAGCATACAGTCAATCAATCACCCACGTGGTGTTGTAGACCATTTCTAGTAGCAACATGAAAGCTGGCTGAGGAATTCTGGGAGCTGAAGTCCACAAGTCTTAAAGCTGCCAAGGTTGGAGACCCCTGTTCTAGTGGCCATAGTTGAAAATACTGCTGTAGTCCAAAGGAAGGCAATTTAGTGAACTAAAACTCCCATGAGCCCCAACAAGCCTTGCTA
Organism: Ahaetulla prasina; assembly: GCF_028640845.1. Taxonomy (NCBI): domain Eukaryota; kingdom Metazoa; phylum Chordata; class Lepidosauria; order Squamata; family Colubridae; genus Ahaetulla; species Ahaetulla prasina. The sequence goes on along the minus strand of NC_080545.1, from coordinate 86,659,907 downwards.
TTGGGTCAGAGATAATGGAGCCGTAGTTTGAAACAGAAGTACAGATTTTCTAAGCTAGAGGCATGACATACCTTCCTCATGCCTGCCCATTCTCAAGAAAGCTTCCAGTGAAATGATCAGGATTTTTAGAGATGGATATTTGACAGGGAGGTAAGGTTGGGAATATAATATATGTACTGTATATACATACCTAAATCTTACTCTCTTTTCCATCTTTATTTTATCATGCTTGACTCCAGAATTACACTGTTAAACATTAGCTAATTTGCCGCTGAATTTTGGCACGTTGATCTCCGGGGCTTCAGAAGTCTTGGCCTTAAATATCACGAAACTGCTCATCTGTCCTTAAATCTGTAAATACTGTGCTTTCACTTTTTTAATATTTTTTTTTAATATTTTAATTTTTATACCGCCCTTCTCCCGAAGGACTCAGGGCGGTGAACAGCCAAGTAAAAACAATACAGTATATTACAATAAAAAATATTTAAAAAACTAATTCAATGTGGCCTAAATTTAGATATAAAATACATAATATAAAATAACCCCATTTAAAAACGAATTAAAAACCCCTATCAAGCCAGTCCTGCTCGGAAGAATAGGTACGTCTTCAGCTCGCGGCAAAAAGTCTGGAGGTCAGGGAGTTGTCGAAGTCCTGGGGGAAGCTCATTCCAGAGGGTAGGTGCCCCCACAGAGAAGGCTCTCCCCCTGGGGGTCGCCAGCCGACACTGTTTGGCTGACGGCACCCTGAGGAGACCCTCTCTATGGGAGCGTACCGGTCGGTGGGAGGCATGTGGTAGCAGAAGGCGGTCCCGAAGATATCCCGGTCCTATGCCATGGAGCGCTTTAAAGGTGATAACCAACACCTTGAAGTGCACCCGGAAGACCACAGGTAGCCAGTGCAGCCTGCACAGGATTGGTGTTATATGGGAGCCACCAGTGGCTCCCTCTATCACCCACGCAGCTGCATTCTGGACCAACTGAAGCCTCCGAGTGCTCCTCAAGGGGAGCCCCATGTAGAGAGCATTGCAGTAGTCCAGGCGAGACTTTGTCTACATCAGTCAAAAAGAGCATTTAAGCTGCGAAGCTGTAATAGTTGTTGCTGCCAAAATTGGCTATTTCTTATGGAAGCCCCACGTGGGAGCTAAAACATTTGTAAGTGGTTAATATTGTTGAATAAAAAGGCAAAGGCTCCCCTCGCACATATGTGCTAGTCGTTCCCGACTCTAGGGGGTGGTGCTCATGTCTGTTTTAAAGCCAAAGAGCCAGTGCTGTCCGAAGACGTCTCTATGGTCATGTGGCCAGCATGACTAAATGCCAAAAGTGCACGGAACGCTGTTATCTTCTCACCAAAGGTGGTCCCTATTTTTCTGCTTGCATTTTTTACATGCTTTCAAACTGCTAGGTTGGCAGATGCTGGGACAAGTAATGGGAGCTTGCCCCATTACGCAGCACTAAGGATTCAAACGGCTGAACTTTCAACCTTTCGATCGACAAGCTCAGTGTCTTAGACACTGAGCCACCGCATCCCCTATTGTTGAATACCTAGATGGAAACTTTCCTGTTTTACAAAAGTGCCTAGGGAGATCAAGAAGAATGAAAAACAACCTTTTATTATTATACGGTAAATGGCTGATATCCTTCCCTTAATGTATGATTAAAGGGGATGGATATGATTAGTACACCATGATCCCATCTGTCTTGTCCATATGTATTGAACAACAGGAAAATCTGGTCATAGTCTGTGAGAAGTTCCTTGGCAGACAGGAGGAAGAGGAGGAGAAGGAGAAACTGCAGAATGGGCAACAGACAGATAAGAGGCAGCTTAGCCCACAAATGTACTTTCCGACTTGTAAGATTCTGTTATTTTATCCATATAATAAAGGTAGCGTTGGTGCATCTTAACTACCGTATAAGATGCACCGGTGTATAAGACGCACCAAGATTTCAAAGAGGTAAACAAGAAAAAAAAGTCTTTGCCCTCCTCGGCCCCCAGGAGCACTCTGCAGGCCTCCCAAAGCCTCTGCGCACCGTGTTTTTGCAAAAAATGGGCCCGTTTTTGGCCTCCCAAACCCTCCATGCATTGCATTTTTGCCCTCCCCAGCCCCCAGGAACACTCTGCAGGCCTCCCAAACACTCTGCACATCCCATTTTTGCAAAAAAACAGGCCTTTTTTTGGCAAAAACGGGATACATGGGGCGGTTTCCGGAGGCCAAAACTGGCTGTATTCAGTGTATAATTCACACCAATATTTCCACCCTCTTTGGGGAGGGGGGGGCGGGAAAGTGCAATTTATCCTCCGAAAAGCACGGTACCTCAAAGGACTGATATCAGTCTTGCAAGTCTCAAACTGCAGTACCTCTTCACTCTCTCTTATCTTCTTCTTGTGCCATATCCGTCATCGGATGACCATTGTCATATTCTCGCTGCTTCTGCCCCTATTTACTGTTGCATAATTCAGATACAAGTAGAAGCATTTTTAATGTGTTGATTCCTTCAAAAGAGGTATCCTGTTGCAGGTTGGTAATTTCTAGACAATTAGCCATTGCAGAAAAAGCCCAAACAATTCATTAGGCATTTCTAGTTAACATAATTAACTTTCAGGAGATGCCATGACTCTTCCCTCGTGTTGCTTCTGGCTCAATCCAAGGAGCAAATTAAGTTAATTAAATATTAATAAAATAGCACAGACTTCCAAGGCATTTAATTTCAAATACAGCTTAAAGAGAAGACCTGCTGAGTTATAACTTGCCTTCCATTGAGGACCTGTATACTGCACGAGTCAAAAAGAGGGCTGTGAAAATATTTACAGACCCCTCACACCCTGGACATAAACTGTTTCAACTCCTACCCTCAAAACAATGCTATAGAGCACTGCACACTAATACAACTAGACACAAAAACATTTTTTCCCAGAACGCCATCACTCTGCTAAACTAATAATTCCCTCAACACTGTCAAACTATTTACTAAGTCTGCACTACTATTAATCTCATCGTTCCCATCATCCATCTCCTTCCACTTACGATTGTATGACTGTTGCTTGTATCTCGTTGCTTGTATCCTTACGATTTATATTGATATTGTTTTCTGATTGTTTATTTGTACCCTACAACTATCATTAAGTGTTGTACCTTATGATTCTTGATGAAGGTATCTTTTCTTTTATGTACACTGAGAGCGTATGCATCAAGACAGATTCCTTGTGTGTCCAATCACACTTGGCCAATAAAAAAAAAATTCTAATTCTAAATTCTGAGTTATAAGACAAGACTTAATACAAGCCAGTCAGTCCAAAGGATAGAAGATGTTGCAGCTAGTGGTGGAATGCAACTACCTGAAATGCTATATCAGAGTTAAATCAATCAGTGTTCATTAACTTTGGTTCCTTCAAACGTTTTGAACAGAAGCTTTGTTTACCAACTTAATATTATGCTGAAATAATCCTTACTTAATAAATTATGGAGCCAAAGAAGCTTGTAAAATAAGAATTCTTTGATTTAATATGGAAAGCGGTTATGAAATGGCCCTTGGGGCATGGTGTATCACCTTCTGGTTTGTCATGTCTTGGATGAGATTGTCTTCGTTTGCACTCCAGTCTGTGCATCTCAACCACTTTACAAGCCCGCTTCAGAAAGTTGGTCTGTGCAGACTTGCAAAGAGGGAATGCCGACCTAGCCATCTGTCTCAACATCCATCCAAAGGTGGGGGTGACATTTGAAAGACCATTAAAGCCAGGGATCTCTGCACAAACCCCCTACTCATGGACCTTATTCTGGATTGACTGCTTGAAAATATGCTAAACCAGGGGTCTCCAACCTTGTCAACTTTAAGCCTGGAGGACTTCAACTCCCAGAATTCCCCAGCCAGCAAAGCTAAGGTTGAAGACCCCTGTGCTAAACCATGGCATCCATATAATGGCAGTCTGAAAAACAGAGATGAGTGCTCATCCAATTCTCTCCTGTTTTAGCAGAAAACGGCAGAGAGAAAGGTAAAATCAAAGCACATGAAGCAACTTTCCTTAACTGCTGGATTGAATATTGCTTTGGCATGGTTCACTGATCCTATTCAATGTGCTGAAAAATAAATGGCTTCTGAATTTTCATTTTTAAAGGAGAAGTACACTTAAGTCAAGCATTCGTAGGTGGGGATGTGTTGACCATAGCAACAATTCATCGGTTTATTGTTGTGAAAATAGTTTGCAACCACATGCATTGACCATAATACATAAGAGTTTTGTGAGAACGTTTTCTTTGTATAATCATTTCTCTGGCATTCTTAACCTCCTGGACTTGCCACCTTGGTAAATCTGAAAGGAGCTCCTTCCATGGTTTGGTTTGGTTTTGGTTTTTTCCCAGATCAGAAAGCAGGGTCAGTCCAGGTGAATGTAAAGTTGGGAGAAGGATATGTAATAGGAAACACAGCAGCACCCGGGTGAAATGATAAAGGAAATTCTAGAGTTATTCAAGACTAGGACTGTGCAAAACTCTGCTCCAGGAGTGGACCATATCAAGAGCATTGTAAAACCTTCCATGTGTGTGTGCGCACGCACACACACACACACACACACACAAACACACAAACAGATATATTACCTACCTGCAGAACAACCAGTGTGGTTTGTTCTGGAAGGAAATTGGTACGTTCCAAGCCCTAACAATGAGTTTTTTGCACTTAGTCAAGAGCACCTAAGACGAAAATAGAAATACTTAAGCCTCTTTAGTGAGAGCTAGAAATGCTTCGGGGAACTAGAGGGTAGATTTTGAATTGAGCATGTTATGGAATCCAGCTTCCAGTAAGTTATTCTTGATGGAATCCAGGGCTAAGTATACCATGTCTATCAGCTTTAAAGCTTATCAGATAATTTACCTCTTTAGTTTACTATTATTGATTTATCCATCCAGTCTGTGGTACTGGGTAGTAGTAGCTCTTCCGTCTTCAGCAGAACGTTTCCTCATCACCAGCAGCCGGGTTTTTTTAACTGTTAGTGTAAAAAAATTGATTCTAAGACTTCCCACGTCTGAGCTATTTAGAAGACCAAAATCCCTCTTTATGCAGGACTGCTGGTGAGAGAGAGGAGCAAAATCCAGGCTCTTGATGATGATGATGACGATGTGATTATGGGAGGACAAATGATGTCAGAATCTGGACTGACACACCTCTCTGACATCTATTAAGCCGGTCCCCTTTTCAGCCTCTGGTTCACAGTGCCTACCTCGCTGTTTATCTTCTCAAGGGACTTGTTTTCTCTCAGCGCAATTGTCTGATAGTTTCCTTGGCAAGGAATACCAAAGTTGACTCTTCAGCAGAGGCTGTCCTGCTGAAACAAAAGGTGAGCTTTTAACAATAATGAGCTGTTACCCAACATCGGTGCCACTCGAGGTGCTCCAGGTGTTTTCTCTTAGGACTTTTCTAGGATGCTAAAGAAGAATCAAGCTGGATTTTGAATAGTTACTTATAGTAGTGGCCAAAATTGTGAAAACCTTTTGGGAAAAGTGTATTTTTGAGATTTGATGGCTAATAATACCACTTTTTTTTTTTTTGGAGTCTCAAGATAATCATATTCCACTGTTGGAATGGCTTGGGAATAGCCCAGACCTTAACCCAATTGAAAATCTATGGAGCCAACTAAAGAAACTTGTTAGTCAGAAGCGACCCAGCAATAAAACCCAGTTAATAGAAGCAATCCTTCAATCTTGGTTTCACATTAGAACAGCTGCAGAACTAAAAGACTTGATTCACTCCATGGGAAGACATTGTAAGGCTGTAATTCATGCTAAAAGTTACCTAGCTAAGTATTGACTGACAGGGTGATAATTTTTGTATGTCTCGTTTTTTTCTACAGTGATAATTTTTGTATATCTCATTTTTTCACTTCTTTATACTATAACTGCTATTCTAATAGCAAATCCTTCATAAAAGTGATTGCATTACATTCTTGATTAAATTATCTTTCCATTGATATATAATTTTATGGTACTACTCCAAAAAAAGTGGTGTCATTAGCTAGTTTTAGAAAATACACTTTTCTCGAAAGGTTTCCGTAATTTTGGCCACTACTGTACATAAAACTAATTGCAGGAGAGCTTGCTAGAGCTCTGAAAATTGTTTTTGTAAGATGGATTAGTTGGAGTTTCTGGCAGCAGGGAAAAAGGAACATTAGGCTCAGTGTAGGAACAAAAAATTGAGATTTGTGGTATTATTGTGGGTCTTTGTATCCTATCTTGAATTCTAAAGTGTCAGTGGGTTTTGTTCATGTTTAATTTTTCAGTGGCAAGCGAGATTATAACTGGGTTTATATGTTACATAGTAAATTTAGCCTGTTTTGATTATGATTCATCGGATGACCCATAGTAGCTTGGCTAATGCATTTGGCTAAGCCATAAACCATTGCTATCATTAAATTGGCATTTACACACCAATTTCAGTTGGTTTCGAAAAAGAACCGGGTGATTATTGGTTCCATATTCTTGATGGTTGTTTGCTACTTCCTAAAATTGTAGACCATGTATCTTAAATACATACAAGCACCCATGAGAGGACATGATGGACATCATATCCTAATTCAACAGTAATTGTGTAACTAACATTTGATGATGTGAATTATGTAATATTTACTGTAACTTGAAAATGGTATGAATACATACATAATCCATACCATTTGAATGATGACACCATGATGCACATGGTGGCACTTGTGTCCTTAGGCCCCTCCTCCCCATGGACACATGTTTCAATACATGTTTGCTGGGACGTGACAGTGGAAAACCTTAGTGAGCTTCTGAAGTACATTTGATTGGCCACTGAATGACACATTATGTTGGAACAGCACCAGTGGTGAAATCTGAACCGGTTTACTACTGGTTTGCTGGTTGTGCATGCGCGCTGTGCACACGTATGCACAATGCACACCACGACCAAATGCAAGGTACGTGCACGCATAGTGCGTGCCAAAAGGAGGCATGGGGTAAGTAAAACAGCGCGCAGGGGGGGTGATCAGCTGTGGCGCACAATCTTTTTTTTACATTTTAAAAGCATTTTTTACAACCTATTCGGCCGAATAGGTTGTAAAAATGCTTTTAAAAGTAAAAAAAAAGGCTGATGATCGCACGACTCAGCTGTGATTGTCAGAGCCTTTTTTTTTTAACCTTTTAAAAGCATTTTTTAAAAGCGGCAAGCAGGGAAGCGGTGACCAGGCATTGGGTGGGCATGGGCAGGGATTTTTGCTATCGGTTCTCCGAACCACCTGCTGCCATTGTTACCGGATCGCCAGATCCGGTCCGAACCGGGAGCATTTTACCCCTGAACATCACCCTATTTGAGTTTACCTGCTTCTGCTCTGTATCCCATCATAGCTTATCTTAGGATCAGTGACTTAGTTAAGATTTTTAAACCACATTTTCTGGATTTTGACCTCAGATTCAGCACCCACATCTCCAGTTTCTCTATGAATTCAAAAGGGTTTTGAACTGTTTCATTTCCACTGACAAATGGAAGCCCGCCAAGATGTGTCAATGTGAACATTTATTCTAGCGGGTACTTGCAAACTATGGCAATGCTGTGATTTAACTCCCTGGACACTTTTGAATGCCTTCTGAAGACTTCTCCAATACTTCAAGGCTGCTGTGCATTTACTTTAGCTTCGCTTTCCAGAGAAAAGTCTGCATTGCTTTGAAAAACCACTTCAAAGGGGTATTTTGCTCAAAACACTGTCAGATGGAACCAGCTCTTCAAACCCCAGCCCTGTTTATTATCTATCTATCTATATATATTGAGTTGACCATAACAGCAATTTGTAGCCTAAATATATCAATAATACAGGAAGCAGCAAAGGAAGTCATGGCTACAATGCGTTTCTTATGTATTTTAATTAATTTCCATCACAGGAAGTTGCCATTTTCCTGTATAAAATTTAATTGTGGGTGGGAAAGAATACAGCTGGAAGCAAAGAGAACTGCAAGTTTTGCATTTACCCCAAGTTGATAACCAGGACTGTTGCTTTTTCGATGCCATTACTATAGTAACTTGATTATTTAAAATACAAATGGGTAATAGAAGTTGTGGTTGAGTGACAGTTCACCATGGAAAAAATAATTAGCATTTATAAAATGGTTTAGTCTTAGTTGACAAAGAGAGAAAACGTCTCTCAAAGTCTCATAGGATCCCTCCTCTCTGCTGGGGAGATGTCCTTGAATGATCTGCCTGTACAAGTATATTTTTCTGCATAAATCAGTCAGCTTGAAAAGTAGCACATTATAGTGGAAATTGTGTATTTCCTCTATTTTCATTTCAGGAACAGTGAATTCTTATTGTATCTCTCCTTGACCATTTTTTGGTTAGCGAGAAATCCTGCTGTTGTTGTGTCCCACCAGTGACCAGCAGAGCTGGCAACAGATTTGGACAGTGAGGAGGTTGGGGAGGAATGTGGGCCAGTCCTGGAGTCTGGGGAAGGCTCGCAGGAGGGCTCTGAGTCGGAGGCAGAGACGGGGCCAAGGCCATCTGGTAGTTCTTTGCTGCCTCCGGAGTCTCCAGAGTCTGACATCAGTGAGGCAGAAGAACAGTGGGAGCCTTTTCCCTGTGTGCACATGCACAGAGCTGCCAGAAGACAGGAACAATTAAGAAAACAGGGTCGACTTGGGAGTAAGGCTTGGAGATGATTGGCCCCTCCCATGAGACATAAAAGAGAAGCAAATGGGACGTGAGCTTTTGCAGGAAGCAAGTAGTTAAAAAAACTTTCCATTAATATAGCTGAACCCCTAAGTATTATCTTTGATAAAGCTTTCACTACCAGTTCTCTTCCCAAACTTTGGTCACTAGCCACAGTCATCCCTATCTTCAAAAAAGGAGACCCCAGCTTAGTCGAAAACTACAGACCGATCTCCCTTTGCTGCGTCACCTGCAAAGTCATGGAATCTATCATCAACCAATCCATTACCTCACACTTAGAAACTAACAACCTACTCTCCAACAAACAATTTGGTTTCAGGAAAAAATTATCATGTAACTTACAACTTCTCCACTGCAAAAACATATGGACTTCAAATCTCGATCAAGGCAAATCAATAGATGCAATCTACATAGACTTCTGCAAAGCTTTTGACTCAGTAGTACACGATAAACTTCTCCTAAAGCTAACATCCTATGGCATCTCAGGACCCCTCCACAAATGGATATCTGCTTTTCTGTCTAACAGACAACAAGTGGTCAAAATTGGCAATGCTTTATCAAATCCTGTTCCTGTCAAGAGTGGCGTTCCTCAAGGCAGCGTCCTTGGACCAACACTCTTTATACTATACATTAATGATCTTTGTGACCACATCTCAAGTAATTTTTTTTTTTTTTTACTTTTGCCTGTACACCGCCCTGAGTCCTTCGGGAGAAGGGCGGTATAAAAATCAAATAAATAAATAAATAAATAAATAAATAAATAAATAAATAATTGTGTTCTCTTTGCTGATGATGTCAAACTATTTAACCCCACAGACAATACTTCTATCATTCAAAACGACCTTGATCATCTATCCGCTTGGTCTAAAAATTGGCAGCTCCAAATTTCAACCAGCAAATGCTCAGTCTTACATATAGGAAAAAAGAACCCAAAAACTAAGTACATACTAGATGGACATTACCTTACAGACGACCCCCATCCCGTTAAAGACCTTGGAGTTTTCATGTCAAATGATCTAAGTGCCAAAGCCCACTGCAACTACATAGCAAAAAAAGCTCTAAGAGTTGTAAACCTAATTTTGCGTAGCTTCTTTTCCAAAAACACCACACTACTAACCAGAGCATATAAAACATTTGCTAGACCAATTCTAGAATACAGCTCACCTGTTTGGAACCCTCACCACATCTCTGACATCAATACAATTGAACGTGTCCAGAAATATTTTACAAGAAGAGTTCTCCATTCCTCTGAAAACAACAAAATACCTTATCCCACCAGACTTGAAATCCTAGGCTTAGAAAACTTGGAACTCCGTCGCCTTCGACAAGACCTAAGTTTAACTCATAGAATCATCTATTGTAATGTCCTTCCTGTCAAAGACTACTTCAGCTTTAATTGCAATAATACAAGGGCAACCAATAGATTTAAACTTAATGTTAACCGCTTTAAGCTAGATTGCAGAAAATATGACTTCTGTAACAGAATCATCAGTGCTTGGAATACTTTACCTGACTCTGTGGTCTCTTCCCATAATCCTAAAAGCTTTAACCAAAAACTTTCTACTATTGACCTCATCCCATTCCTAAGAGGACCATAAGGGGCGTGCATAAGCGCACAAACGTGCCTACTGTTCCTGTCCTATTGTTTTTCTTTTCTTCTTCCTATATATATATATGCTCATACCTCCTAATATTTATTCATATATATGTTTATATGTTATATAATCTTTTTGTATGATGTTGTGACAAAATAAATAAATAAATAAATAGTTCACCTGGTCGGTAAAAGCTTTGGAAAAGTTCTGTTTGACTCTGTTCTCAGTTTGGCCTTGCTCCGCGTGTGGTAATTAGTTATCTGGCAGCACTCCAAGGGAGATAATGTGGGTATTTGTAAACACTCCCCTGAAAAACTGTTTGAGAATCCTTTCGGACTGGGAATGACAATAAATCATGTGATTAAGCAAATCACCACGTGACTGAACCTGATTTTTACAACCATTTTTAGCAATAGCATTTAGACTTATATACCACTTCACAGTGCTTTACAGCCCCTCTTTAAGTGGTTTACAGAGTCAACATATTGTCCCCCAACAATTTGGGTCCTCATTTTACCGACCTCAGAAAGATGGAAGACTGAGTCAACCTTGAGCTCTATCAGGATTGAACTCCTGGCTGTGGGCAGAGTGAGCCTGCAATACTGCATTCTAACCACTGCTCCATCACGGCTCTTACCACCTTTTTTACCACAGTTCAGTGAATCACATGGTTGTTAAGCAAATCCAGCGTCCTCAATTCTCTGAATTTTGTCTGAAGCCAGCTGAGGAAACCAGCAAATGGCGATCACATCACCACAAGACACTGTAACCGTCATAAATGTGAGCCGGTTGGCAAACATCCAAATTGTAATCGCATGACTGTAGAGGTAGTGCAAAAGATAAAGCTTTGAGGAGAGCTTGTAAGTTATTTTTCGGAGGCAATGGTAACTTCAAACCATTGGTAAATGAATGATCGTAGATCAAAGAATACCTGTATAATCTTTCTATGTATATTTGCTGTTAACCAAATGTGGAATTTCACAGGCTCCCTGCACAGGTTTCCGATGTATTTTTGTAACCATAAAAAGAGAGGATAGCATCTCCTTCAAACTGAATTTAAGCCTCATGAATAAAGGCATGTATCCTAGAATAATGTTGCAGGATTGAATTGGATCTTCGGACTCGTGCGGGATCCCATCTTCAGTTTTACACATTCCAGAATACATGTAACAAATTCTGCTAGAGAGAACTTCTCTGAGGATAGCTCAGAAGACTATAACTTTAGTCCCAGTGACCAACCCAGATTGAATCCTGAATTTAAGTTTCACTGACTACATAAATGCCTCCATAGAGTTTTTTGGGCAATAGTCTGGAATTAATTTGCAAATGGAATGCTTTACCCATTCTCAGTTTAGCCTATGACCGTGGGATTTTCTGGAGATCTTCTACTAAAGTAGTAACCTTATTCAAAACTCCTTAACTTTCGTATGCTTTTGCACTTAGATGCTATTTCTTCCAGAGACTGAGCAGCGGAGTATATGACATATTCATTTCTCAATCTATTTCTGCAAGGTTATTGGTCTTGGTGAACCTCCACTAACAACTGCAACTTGCTCGACTTCACCTTTTTCAAATTATTACATAGAGCAGTGAGAGCTAACCTTTTCCAGACCAAGTTCCCAAATCGTGCGTGCGTGCGTGTGCATCCAAACCCCAAAAATGAAATGCGCGCACGGCCCCCACACATGCACTCCATCCCACCGTGTGCATCTCATTCCCCGCATGCGTCCTGCCCCCCCCCCCCCATGTAGCAGAGAGCCAAAGACCAGCTGGCTGGCAGGAGGTGCGCACACATGCATAGTAGAGTTGAACTGGGGCGACTGCCCGTGTGCCCATAGAGAGGGTGCTGCATACCACCTCTGGCACACCTTCTGTAGGTTCGCCATCACCGATATAGAGGCATTTTGGCAGTTATAACATTTGATTAACAAAAGCCAGGTGCTTCCAAAACCTGTTAACATACCCTTCAGGCACTAGCGCAAAGAAACCTTAAAATGCCTGTTAGTAGACAGGCAGGGCATTTTATCAATGTGCGACCACGTAGGAGGTAAGATTTGAAATGCCAAGCTACTATCAACAAGGAAGGCTGAAAATTGTAAATCCACAGGAGGGGAAGAAGCTTCCTTACTTTTTGTTGGCCCGAAAATTGGACTAAGAACTTGACACAGTGAATTTGAACAAGGGTAGTGTGTTTGCTTTTACTTTCAAAGAAGTGAAAATCTGAAGAAGTTAGAAGCAAAGGCATTTATTAAATCCCAACCCTTAACTCTACATTTTGTCTTCCTTTGAGTGGAAATTCTTTCTGTAATATTTGGTTTTCATAATTTGAAGTCTATATAATATCCATCCTGGTCCTGTTTAACATGCTACAACGTATTACATCTATTATATCAGATTCTGGACTTTAGCTAGGCAAGTCGGAAGTGGGAATAATTTTATTTTTATTTATTTTTATTTTTTATTTATTTTTATTTGTCATAACAATATATATAAGCATCACACAAAAGATTATATAGTATATAAGCATCTATACTTGGTATGTTTCTGACTTTCAGTATTTCTCCATGTAAACCAAGTCCTGTAAAGAGAAATATTTGGAGGAAATCCTATCCTAGTTATTGTTATAATTGTTGTTGCAAGTAGTCCTATAGGGGAGTATTGAAAAACTCATTTGCAGTATTGTGCCTTGCACTCTTTGGAGAATAGGTCAAGCTATTCCCCAAAGCACCTGAAGGCAGGACAAGAAGCAATGGATGGAAACTAATCAAAGAGAGAAGCAAGCTAGAACTAAGGAGAAATTTCCTAACATTGAGAACAATTAACCAGTGAAATGACTTGTCTCCAGAAGTTTTGAGTGCTGCAACACTGGAGGTTTTTAAGAAGAGATTGGACAACCATTTGTCTGGAATGGTGTAGTGTTTCCTGCTTGAGCAAGGGGTTGGACTAGAACAGTGGTTCTCAACCTTTATAGTGCTGTGACCCCTTTAATACAATTCCACATGATGTGGCGACCCCCAACCGTAAAATTATTTTTGTTTTGAATTTATCGCGCCTGAAGCCATATTGGCTAGCGATCTGAACTGTTTGCAATTGCCTTGAGAACGGAGGCATTAAAGCGGAGACTCCTCCCCTATTAAGTTTATTGCGCCTGAAGCCAGACTAGGCTAGCGATTGGGAGTCATTGCAGCTGGCTTGAGAGGGAGACATCAGAGCAAAGATTTCTCTCTTTTTTAATTCATCGCGCCTGAAGCCGAATTCGGCTAGCAATTTGAAGAGCCTGCAGCTGGCTTGTGGAGTCAACCATTGGAGCGCGATTCTTCGACTCGCAAGTATACTTCCCATATTTCCGATGGTCTTAGGCGACCCCTGGCAAATCGTCATTCGACCCCCAATGGAGTCCCGACCCACAGGTTGAGAACCGCTGGACTAGAAGATCTCCAAGGTCCCTTACAACTCTGTTATTCTGTTATTCCTTATTCTGCTGGATATGTGGATCAGGATTCCCCCCCCCTCCAAACTTAGTTTGGGCATTGCAAGTGATCCTTAGCCATTTGTGATTTCTGCTTCCTCCCTCTGTCTTTTTAACAATATATCATTCAATTTAATGGATTAGTTTCTATCCAGTACTAAATAAAAGAAGGAGTTATGCAATGAAGCTTCAGATCAGCATGAGTTTCATCCTACAGTTTCATTCCACTCAATTAGATTTTTTTTCATGTTTACTGCAAACATAGTTTTCCACTGCTTATGAACCAGTATTCTGTGGCTTGCATTTGTCCTATAAATCAGATTTAAATCAGACTTGACACAAACTGTAGGTTTACGGTATCAATAATTTAGGAGACACGCAATACCATCAGCTCTGTCCATGTCCTTATATCCAATTATGCCCTTCAAAAAAACCAAACAAATCCACATGTTTGAAATTCAATGAAGGATTCATTGCAAGGACCACAGTTCTCAACTATGGCTTAATGGGAAGCTTAATTAATTATGGTTTAATGTTCACATACCTTGTTATCGCAAAAGGCTTTCCCAATCACATACAGATCCCCAAACTCTATTACCTCCTTTATGATGTAGCACATGATGGTGAAACTATGACATGTGTGCCCAAAGTGGCATGCAGAGCCATGTTACCTGGCATGCGTGGCGTCCGTTCCTCTTCCGGGTTTCTGGCGCCCACATGACTATCAGCTGGCCTTAGTGTATGCGGCAGTGCCAAAACCCGGAAGAGCTGCTCTTCTGTTTTCCGGCGGGAGCATGCGTGCCGGCCAGCTGATCAGCATGTGCGCATGCACAGCAGTAACTGGAAGACTTGCCGGCCGGCACGCATGGACGCACTGGAAACCGGAAATACATTTTCTGGCACGCACATGCCTCCTGGGCAGTTCCTCTTCCTGGTCGCGGACCAGATGAGGGTGAGCATGTGCGTGCACATAAAGTGCTCCCTTTTTTGTACTCGGTGCTGTAAAAGTTCACCATCACTGGTGTAGCATATCACTGAAGTCCAGTTAACAAAGAAAGATATTCTACGTACATTTTTGTATGAGCCCAATTATTACTTTTCGACAAGAGACATCCAAATTTCTTATATATATACATATATACATATATACATATATACATATATACATATACACATATACACATACACATACACATACACACACACACACACACACACACACACACACACACACACACACACACACACACACACACACACATATATATATATATATATATATATATATATATATATATATATATATATAGGTCTTTGGTTGTTCGGGTTTTCTCCCGTGTAAAATTGGAAATGTCTTGGCAACGTTTCGACGAAGTCTCATTCGTCATCTTCAGGCTTCAGCTTCGTGCTTCTGGGAGCAATGTGTGATCGCAGCTGTTTCTTCCTTTTAACTGCTAGTGGGGGTTTGAACTGATTGGGTGGGAGCTTGGCTGTGCTCTGATTGGATGGAGGTTTTTTTGTGCTCTGATTGGCTGGGGGTGTGTCCTGTTTGGGTGGGGGCTTGGTTGTGCTCAATTTAGTCTGTGTTGCAGGGGGATTTGAGCTGGTGAGCTGCATAGCTGTTGTTTGGCTTTGTGGTGGTGCTACATCTTCATAGTGGGTGTCAGTCTGCTGCATGTATGGATTGGAGGGGTTTGAAATGGCTAATGTTGCAGCTGCGGTCTGGCTTCTGGTCCTAGGTCGTGCTTCTTGATCAGTGTGGGTTTGGGTCTGCTTTCTGGGTGGATGTGCGGTGGTGACATCCTGTGTGGACCTCGTGAGTGTGGATCTGGTGTCATTCCTCGTGTTAGGGACTCATTTGTCAATAAGGGCGGGTTTCCAAATGGCTGGTAGGCGGGAGGTATCATCTCGTTTGTTCATGCTGTGTGGGCGTTTTTCTATCTCAATGGCTTCTCTGATTATTCTGTTGTTAAAGTGTTCAGTTTTGGCGATAGTTCTGGTCTTTTTAAAGTCAATATCATGTCCTGTGACTTTAAAGTGTTGGACCAGGGAAGAAGTTGGTTCCTCTTTTTTGAATGAGTTCTTGTGTTCTTCAATGCGTGCACTTATTCTTCTGTTGGTTTGTCCAATGTATGTGGTGGGGCAGGCGGTGCATGGGATTTCATATACTCCTTGATTTTCTAACTCAATTTTGTCTTTGAGGTTTCTTAGGATGGTGGATATTTTTCGGTTTGTGCAGAATGCTGTCTTGATGTTGTGTTTGTGGAGGATCTTGCTGATTCTGTCTGTGGTGCCTTTTATATATGGGAGGAGGGCTGTGCCGTTTTCTTGTTCTCTGTCTTGGATTTTAGTGGGGGGTTCTTTTTGGATTAGCTTGGTAATCTTATTTCTTTGGAATCCATTGGATGTTAGTACGTTAGTGAGAGTGTCTAGTTCGGTGTTTAGGTGTTGTTCGTCAGCTAAGCATTTTGTTCTGGAGATGAGTGTCTTGGCTACGGAGTTGATCTGTGCTGGGTGGTGGTGTGAGAGTGCATGCAGATAGCGGTTTGTGTGTGTTTTCGTCTGGTAGATGGTGTGTCCTAGGGAGCCATTGGGTTTCCTGTAGACTAAGACATCCAGGAAGGGAAGTTGGTTGTTAACTTCTGTTTCCATGGTGAACTGTATTTTGGGGTGTAGGCTATTGAGGTGTGTGAGGAAGTTGTCAAGTTTTTCTTTCCCGTGTGGCCAGATTATGAAGGTGTCGTCTACATATCTGAGCCAGAGTTTGGGTTTGTGATCAGATTTTTCTAGAGCTTGGGTTTCAAAGTGTTCCATGTAGAGACTGGCAATGACAGGTGAGAGGGGTGATCCCATGGGTGCTCCTTCTACTTGTTTGTATTTTTGTCCATTATAGATGAAGTATGTGTTGGATAGGCAGTGGTTGGTCAGATCTAGGATGTGCTTGAGGGGGTTATATTTGTTTTGGATCACAGTGTTTCTTTGTTTTTCCAATATTGTACGAATATAATCCTCGCTGCTGTCAAGACATATTAAATATATACTTTGCTTATCAAGAGTTTCTGATATTATGCCGAATGAAAATAGTTCAGGTTTAAAATCTACATGTTTTTCTATCATCTTTTCTAACCACTTGTGTATTTTTGTTCAAAATTTTCTTGCTTTAGCAAATTTCTGAAGGATCCGAAGGATCTCTTCGCTCACAGAATGCAGCAACCTTATCATATTCTTTACAATTTATAATCTTATCTGCTTACAGTTATGGAGGTAACTCCCTCTAATTATTCTTTTTGTTACCCAGTGATCTCATCATGCCTTCATTTCTTTATAGTTCTGATTTATTCCATACTGAAGGACTTGGCTTGCTTTCAAATGGCGTACAAATGGTTGCCTGAGTAAGGCTCCTGCCTTGAGCAGAGGGTTAAACTAGAAGACCTCTGAGGTCCCTATGATTCTATCAAACATAGCAATTGATGTGTTGGTTCTTCTTCCTTTTTCTTCCTTTTGAGATGATCTTTGTGTGAACCTTTTTAAAAACCCAGACCTTTGAATTTTAGTGACGTGCAGCAATGACATTTCTTTCATGCTCTAGTTTATTGTTTCTTGTAGCAATAATTCAATATTGAATTTAAAACAAAGTCCATCATACGTGATTGTTCGGTGCAATAAAAATTCCTCCTGTCATATTTATTCCCCATCCTCAAATTTCTACTTATCTCTGATCAAAGAACATCTTGTACTGTTCATGATTAACATGTTGAAACAATGACTGCTATCACCTTATATATTTATTCCTTAAAATATTTAAGGTTGCTTATCCCCACCCAAGCATGTCCCAACTACATTGGACTATACAGGTAGTCCTTGACTTACGACCACAATTGAACCCAAAATTTCTGTTGCGAAGTGAGACATTTGTTAAGTAAATTTTGCCCCGTTTTATGACCTTTCTTGCCACGGTTGTTAAGAGGATCACCGCAATTTATAAATTAGTAACATGATTGTTAAATGAATCTGGCTTCCCCATTGATTTTGTTTGTCACAAGTTTACAAAAGGGGATCACATGACCCCAGGACACTGCAACTGTCATAAATATGAGTCAGTTGCCAAGCAGCTGAATTTTGATCATGTGACCACAGGGGTCATTTGATCATGTGACCACAGGGATGCTGCAACGGTCATAAGTTTGTAAAACGGTCATAACGTCACTTTTTTCAGTGACGTAACTTCAAACAGTCGGTAAATGAACTGTTGTAAGTCAAGGACTGCCTGTAATTCCCATCACTTGCAGCCCTCAAGGCCCTCCTAAGTATAACTCATAAAATCATCTGCTACAGTGTCCTTCCTGTCGAAGAGTACTTCAGCTTCAGTCGCAACAATACACGAGCACACAATAGATTTAAGCTTAATGTGAACCGCTCCAATCTTGATTGTAGAAAATATGACTTCAGTAACAGAGTTGTTAATGCCTGGAATGCACTACCTGACTCTGTGGTCACTTCCCAAAATCCCCAAAGCTTTAACCAAAGACTATCTACTATTGACCTCACCCCATTCCTAAGAGGTCTGTAAGGGGCGTGCATAAGAGCACCAGCGTGCCTACCGTTCCTGTCCTAATGTTCCCTTTGATTGTATCCAATTTGTATGGTTATTTCATGCTTATACTTATATATACTGTTGTGTTTGACAAATAAAAATAAATAAATAAATAAAAAATAAAGTATGAAGTTAAGAGTTTCCATCTAGGATTTTTGGAAGAGCCTCACACTAGGCCAGCCTAGGTTTATGCCCTGTTTATATTTTTTAAATAAAAAGGAAAACAATATAAATTAAGCGGGGGGAAATCCGAGAACGTTCCAACATCTCCTATAAATCTTCTAACTAGTTATGTATCGTGTTTCCCTGAAAATAAGACCCTGTCTTACATTTTTTTGAACCCCGAAATAAGCGCCTGGCCTTATTTTCGGGGAGGTCTTATTATTTGGGGCATATGGAGCAAGACGGGGACCCTCTTGCCGTCTTACCTAATTTTCAGCTCTGTCTCCCTAACCAGAGAAAATGGCGGGGACCGACTGCGCATGCGTTTAATTATTTTTTGGGGAGGGTTTATTTTCGGGGGAGGTCTTATTTTCAGGAAAAACACAGTAGTTAAGTATTAGGATAATTCTAAGTCCATAAAAGCGGGCCTGTTTCTGCCATCTCCTCCTCCTGTCAGTTTTAGATTGTGTTCAGCTTTTACCAAGTTCGCCATTTTGCTGGCCTGGGATGCTTGAGGATGACCGTTTGGAAAACTTCTTCTTAATGCATAAACCTGCCTCAGCTCTTAGCTGACCTTGGCTGATCTCTGAACTAGGCGTGGCTGGTTTTGGTTAGCGCTTGAATCGTATTTCTTCTATTCCAACCAGCACCTGGTTGCTGGATGGATAGTCCAGGAAGTTGCTTCCCATAATACTGCCAAGAAAACGGCAAAGATTGTCTTCCGCTTGACTACAAGGGTGTTGCTGTCGCTTATTGTTCACGCTCTTCACTTTCCTTGTTCCAGCTTATTTTCTGTCCTTTCCTTCATCATATGTCATTGCTTGTAGCCTCCGTTTCACCGCTGTCCACAGCTGTGCAACAGATGCTTTTTCTCAAACCCAGGGAAAAAGTTGTTTTTTTCCCCTGGCCCTTCTGAGAACACACACTTCCTGGCTATGTATCTTACAGCATTTTTCTCCCTCGAATCCTCTCTCTTTTCTACCAGCTCTTTAACTTAACCCCTTCATACTTCTCCTCAGTTTAGCACATTTTAAAAATGTGTACCAGTGAATTTTTCCAGACTCATTTTTTTTTTTAAAAAATCTTTCCTTCCACTTTCCTTTTGTCACTTCTGTTTTTCCTTTATATTGCTTCTTTTCAATTGATTCTTCAGACTGGGATCAGATCCATCCTTCCGTCCCTAAAACTATGAAAATGCCATGAGCAACATTGATTCCGTGAGTGCAACATCATGACATCACTCAGACCGAACATCTGGAAACATTTAGGGATGCCCTTTCCCATTTGCTAACCTCGAAAGGATACTGGATACTGCAACTGGTCAATTTTTAGTCAGTGTGACCTTTTCTGGACCACTTAAACCAGGGGTCTCCGACCTTGGCAATTTTAAGCCTGGTAGACTTCAACTCCCAGAATTCCCCAGCCGGCTGGCTGAGGAATTCTGGGAGTTGAAGTCCACCAGGCTTAAAATTGCCAAGGTTGGAGACCGCTGACTTAAACTACAGTTAGTCCTCAGCTTATGCAACATTGCTGAAAAGTGAATTCCCCCCCCCCATTTTATGACCTTTCTTGCCACAGTTGTTAAATGAATTGCTGCTTGGTTGCTAAGCGAATCTGGCTTCCCCACTGACTGCTTGTCAGAAGTTTGCAAAAGGTGATCACATGATCCCAGGACACCACAGCCGTCATAAATATGAGTCGGTTGCCAAGCATTTGAATTTTGATCACATGACCAAGAGGATGCTGCAATGGTCGTAAGTGTGAAAAACGGCCCTTAGTCACTTTTTTCAGGGTCATCGTAACTTTGAACGGTCACTAAATGAACCGTTGTAAATTGAGGACTACCTCTGTGCTATATTTAAGACTGTAGCCTAAATTCAGTTTCCTCACCCAGCCAGAAAGGTTATTCAGCTGTTTTAGACCACTAATCAGCTTTCACTTTATAATCCAGAGGCCCCAAATGTGATATTGAGGGATGTCAAAGTAACCATGGCAACTACCAGGCTGCTGGGCTACCTGAGTTTTTACAAGTATTATTTTTTTTAAAAAAAAAATGAGAAGCTGATATGCTACAAAGGAAATGTATCCCTCAAAGCTTTCTCAGATGGGAAGAATGAGGGCTGGTTTTAGTCCTGCGGTGTCCAACTCGATTTCATTGAGGGCCGCATCAGGGTCGTTTTCCTCCTCGGGGGGGGGCAAGGCCAGGGTGGATGTGGCCACCTCAATGTCATTCGTGTTGTGGGGGGGCACCTGTGGTGGCCAAGTGCTAAGGCAGGTCTTCCCTCTGACTGTCCCTCACTCTCATTATAATCCTTCCTTCCTTCCCTCCCTTCCTTCCTTCCTTTTTCTTCCTTCCTTCCTTCCTTCCTTCCTTCCTTCCTTCCTTCCTTCCCTCCCTTCCTTTTTCTTTCTTCCTTCCTTCCCTCCCTCCCTTCCTTTTTCTTCCTTCCTTCCTTCCTTTTCCTTCCTTCCTCCCTCCCCTTCCTTCCTTCCTTCCTTCCTTCCTTCCTTCCTTCCTTCCTTCCTTCTTTCCCTCCCTTCCTTCTTTCCCTTCCTTCCTTTTCTTCCTTCCTTCCTTTCCTTCTTTCCTTTCCTTCTTTCCCTTCCTTCCTTTTCTTCCTTCCTTCCTTTCCTTCTTTCCCTTCCTTCCCTTCCTTCCTTCCTTTCCTTCTTTCCCTTCCTTCCTTTCCTTCTTTCCCTTCCTTCCTTCCTTCCTTCCTTCCTTCCTTCCTTCCTTCCTTCCTTCCTTCCTTCCTTCCTTCCTTCCTTCCTTCCTTCCTTCCTTCCTTCCTTCCTTCCTTCCTTCCTTCCTTCCTTCCTCTCTTCCCATCTTTCCTTTTTTTTCTTTATCTTTCCTCTTTCCCTTTCTCATTTCCTGTCCTTTCTTGGATGCACAAATGCAAAAGAGAAAACATTTCTCCTTTTGTTTTGCTTTTTAGTTTGTTTTGCTAGCCCACGTCAACTCCGGGCCCTGTTTTCGACTGCAGTGGCCTCCTGCGATCGTCAGCCAGCAAAAACTGCGCCTGGGGATGGCGTGCACAGCCCCCACCCCTAAGCTCCGTTTTTTGCTGGCAGAGGGCTGCAGGAGGCTGTTGAAGCCCAAAATGGAGCCTAGGAGGGCTGTGTGTGGCCCTCTCAGGCGCTGGTTTTGCAGACAGAGGCATCGCGGGCCAGTCCTTTGCTGTTTCCAGGGCAGCCCCGTGGGCCAGATCTAAGCACCACGAGGGCCAGATCCAGCCTGCAGGCCTTGAGTTTGATGCCCTGCTGTGTTTAGAAGTGTACCCAAGAAACGAACAGAGGTAAAGTAGGCCCATAAAAAGGATAATGTTTAGACTGGAGGAACTAGCAAGACACTTTGTAATAAATAAGTATTTTGTAAATCAGCGTTACTTTTTGTGTGAGTCCCTTAGAGTGGAAATTTTTGGCAAGAATGTCTACAAATGGATGAGTGTTCCAATGTTTGAATGGGTTAACGCCCACAAAGAAGAGGAGGCTCAACCTACTCTCCAAAGCACCTTTGAAGGCGGAACAAGAAGCGATGGATGGAAAGTTAATTAAGGAAAGAATCAGCCTAGAATTAAGGTGAAATTTCCTGACAGGTAGAACAATTAATCAGTGGAACAACTTGCCTTCAGAAATTGTGGGTGCTCCAACACTGGAAGCTTTTTAAGAAGAGATCAGACAATCATGTGTCTGAAATGGTGGTAGGGTTTCTTGCCTGACCCAGCTGGTTGGAATAGAAGACCTCCAAGGTCCCTGTTAGCCTGTTCTTTTGTCCTGAGTTTAGGGCCAGGCTGCCTTTGTCAGGCCAACCCATTGAATTCTTGGAAGAAAGGGGGTGGCAAGTCAACCAATTTATTCTCAAAACTCAGAAGGTTGAGGAGTGCAGAGGTGCAAGGGCTGAGGGGAGGAATTTTTTCCCTTCCATGAGCATCATATAAGAAGTGCCGGGTGTAAATATAAGAAATCCCCATCAAAGTCCTGCTTTTGTCTTCCCCAAATTTGAATCCCTCGCTCTCAATTTGGGTAAGATTGAAATGCAGTTCTATATGGGTGTGTTTTTAGGGTGGGTGGTGGGATTGTCTCATTCTGTGTGTGTAGAACAGGGGTCCCTAACCTTTTGGACTTCAGGGACCATCAGGTTCATAATTTTAAATCCCGCGGACCACTAATACAAATCCAGTGCGTCACTTGCTGAAGTGCCCGGACTCCCAGTGACGGGATGGGGTCCTTCAGGCACTCTCCCTCCTCTCTCTTTCTCTCTCTCTCCCCTCTCTCTCCAACCATTCTTTCTCATTCTCTCTCTCATCTCTCTTTCTCTCCCCCCCACTCTCTCTCTCTCTCTCTCTCTCTCTCATTCTGATTCACTCTGTCTCTCTCTCTGTTTCTCTCTTTCATTCTGTCACTCTCTCATTCTGTCTCTGATTCTCTTTCATTCTCTCTTTCTCTGTCTCTCATTCTCTCTCATTCTCTCTCTCTCATTCTCTGATTCTCTCTCTGTCACATTCTGATTCTTTCTTTCTCTGATTCTCTCTCTCTCTCTCTTTTTCTTTCTCTCTGATTCTCTCTGTTTCATTCTCTCTCTCCCCCACTCTCTCTCTCTCTCTCTCTCTCATTCTGATTCACTCTGTCTCTCTCTCTGTTTCTCTCTTTCATTCTGTCACTCTCTCATTCTGTCTCTGATTCTCTTTCATTCTCTCTTTCTCTGTCTCTCATTCTCTCTCATTCTCTCTCTCTCATTCTCTGATTCTCTCTCTGTCTCATTCTGATTCTTTCTTTCTCTGATTCTCTCTCTCTCTCTCTTTTTCTTTCTCTCTGATTCTCTCTGTTTCATTCTCTCTCTGATTCTCTTTCTCTCTCATATCATGGGCCAGTCTTGGGGCTGAGAGGAAGTCAAGCATCTGAGATCGAGGTGCATGGAGCACCGACAAGGGCCAGAAGAAGTGCGGGAGCGAAGTACTATTTGAACTTGCGCGGCATCAGCATTCCACCTCGGTATATTTGTGCCAGCTGGTGGCACAAAGCAGCTCTTGTCGCCTGCCGCTTGGGCTCGGAGCAGTAAATGGCAACTAGTCCAAGGAGCAGCTGAATTTTGCTCTCCATTGCAGATGCCAGATAGGCCCCCTACAAGCTCTCATCTCTTGAAGAGCCCGGCTGAAGTTTCTCACACTTCAGCGAGCACTCCTCAAGAGACAAGAGCTTGCAGGAGGCCGATCTGGTGTCCGCAATGGAGAGCAAAATCCGGCTGCTCCCCAGACCAGTCGCCGTTTACCGCTCCGAGTCCCAAGTGGCAGGAGACGAGGGCTGCTTTGCGCCACCGGTTGGGCAAATATACTATGGTGGAATGCTGATTCCGCATAAGTTCAAGTAGTGCTTCGCTCCCACAGCTTCCAGCCATCGCAATCGCTGCTTCAGCCCACTTGCGCTGCCCCCTCCCCCGCTGAGGCAACAGCATCATTATTTCATTCCAGACGGAGAAAGCTGTGCTCCTTTTGCGTATTGCACCACCTGAAAAGTTGCACATTCCATGTGCCACCTCCAGCCCCTCCACAGTCGGTCCCATAATTCCAGAGCTATAGTAGTCACACTCACAGGACTGGTCATCCCGGAGCAGCTCCTCCACCAGGGTGCACTGGCAAAAATACGAAGATTTCTCCACACACCACCAAAATTTTCTCACGGATCACCAGTGATCCGCGGACCACCGGTTTGTGACCGCTGGTTTAGAATACTGTTTTTTTGCCAACAGTGACCCCCTTGATCTTCACTAGTACAGCCGGTCTTAAGTATCATGCTCCTTCATTCAGATGCGAAATTTGTTTTGAAGTGCAAAGAAAACAGCTCGGAGGGAAAAAATGTGGGTTCACTTTATACACACAGCGTGGAAGTTTGCACGAATTTGGGTTGTGAAATAACTAAAGAGGTGAAACCATTTTTAAAGAATTGTTCTCCTCCCCCAATACACTACACACACACACACTGAAGCTTGACATTTAAAATTGTGTGTAATGCTTTGTACTAACTACTGACGTTACAACAACACAGCTCCACCTGAGTTGTTTTAAACTGCTTCCAGAATGTAGGATTTGCAAAGAGCAGAGATTGTTGTTCATGAGCGGAAGAGACACGGCGGCCTCGTGTTTGGAGATTGACAGTGGGATAGACGCTGAAAAGCTTTGCATAACAAAACCGCTGTATAAACTGATGATGGTGACAGCTGATAAGAAAATACGCAGTTCCATTTCTGGAATGTTTCCTTGGTTGCAAACTGAATTTTATTTTGATCCTTTGCACGGGGGACTGAAGTCACTCAGATTATAAGTACTAAAAATCCTTTGTCTTGAGAGGAATTTATCATTTAAACAAATGAGACTGACATTTGACTTGTATACCGCTTGACAGCGCTCTCTAAACAGTTTACAAAGTCCCCGAATGGCCCCGAATAATCTGGGTCCTCATTTTACCAACCTCGGAAGGAGGGAAGGCTGAGTCAACCTTGAGCCCCATCAGAATCGAACTGCTGGCAGTCAGTAGAGTTAGCCTGCAATGCTGCATTGTAATGACTGCACCACCATGTCTCTTTTAAGAGCTTAAAGCTTAAATATATGCAATTAGACCATTGCTATATTAAATGGGAAAATATCAAATGTGTGGAAAGAGTAGATTGGTTGGAAAAAGCTGGAATGTTCTGAGAGAAGGAGGGATTATTTTAGAATTAATTAGAATTTCGATACAGCCAAATTTCTGTTTTGGAAAGAAGAACAAAAAGAAGCTCTCGTTTTTCAGTTCAGTGTCTTTTTTTATTGGTTTTTAAAATATATTGTCTACTTCTTTGGACTAAAAGCAGCTTACAATCAAACAAAAACATGTATGCATAATAAGTATAATATACTGTATATGGAGGACTTTCCGCTACTTAATTAACTAAAGCAAGGCCTGATATAATTTTATCTGCTCTCCTCTGTGGAATAGCCACATTTTAAAGGTCACATGGTTATGTGCATTCTGTATTGCGAGAGGCAAGGTGTTGCAAAATGTACCTATAGCTACGGAGAAGATCCGGAGCCCCTGTTTTTTCACCTTGTGCAGGGTGCAATTCCTCCATGGACCTTCCCTATGGGAATAGATAGGATCACGGGTGGAATGCTCCTGGTTCGGACCAGATTGCCCGATCCGGTAGCGATGGTGGCGGGTGGTTCGGAGAACCGGTAGCAAAAATCCCTCCCCCCCCCCCGCCCAGCCGAGCCACAAGATCATCAGAGGGTTTTTTAAAAAAACTTTTAAAAGCATTTTTTCCTTGGCCGAAAAAATGCTTTTAAAAGTAAAAAAAAAAGCCTCTGATGATTGTGCGGCTCAGCTGGGATCGTCAGATTCTTTTAAAAGCATTTTTCCTACAACCTCTTCAGCCAAAGAGGCTGTTAAAATGCTTTTAAAAGGCTCTGACGATCCCAGCTGAGTTACCTGATCATCACAACCTTTTAAAAGCATTTTTCTACAACCTCTTCAGCTGAAGAGGTTATAGAAAAAATGCTCTTAAAAGTAAAAAAAAAAAAGTTGGCCACGCCCACCCACTGACATTAACCCCCCAAGCTACGCCCACAGAACCAGTAGTAACAAATTTTACATTTCACCACTGCATAGGATGGAACGTAAAGTATGTTGAATGCTCTTATTTAAGAGCACAATCATTGCACACTGCCCCCATGCCCCAATTTTAACAAAAAGCTCAGAAGGACTTAATAGCCATTGGTGTCAAAGGTTGGTGGGAACTAGTAAAGAAATATCTCTTCCATCTCTTCCATCCTGGTTGCAGCAGAGGTAGTAACCCAAAGCAACCATTCCTGTTTTCATCTGATGACCGGGTTGAAGGGATCTAGACAATCTCTTTCCTCCAAGATTTTCTTCAAAATCTTCCCCCGAAAAAGAAAGGGTGGAAATTAGCCAGTAGTTGTCTAAGGTGGCTGCATTTTTGTTGAAAACAACAAAATATCTTATACCACCAGACTTGAAATCCTGGGATTAGAAAACTTAGAACTCTGCCGACTCCGACAAGACCTGTGTTTAACACACAGAATCATCTATTGCAATATCCTTCCTGTAAAAGACTACTTCAGCTTCAATCGCAATAATACAAGAGCAAAAAATAGATTCAAACTTAACGTTAACCGCTTCAACCTTGATTGCAGAAAATATGACTTCTGTAACAGAGTTGTTAACACTTGGAACTCACTACCTGACTCTGTAGTCTCTTCTCAAAATCCCAAAAACTTCAACCAAAAACTGTCTACTATTGACCTCACCCCATTCCTAAGAGGACTATAAGGGGCGTGCATAAGAGCACAAAAGTGCCTACCGTTCCTGTCCTATTGTTCCCTTTCATTATATCATATTAATATAATTGTTGCATACTTTTGCTTATATATATGTTTTTATGATGTGTTGTTGTTTTATATCAATGTTTGCGTATACTGTTGTGACAAAATAAATAAATAAATAAATAAAATAAATAAATAAATAAAATCAAGAGGAGTCCCCTGCAGAGGTCAGCGTGGCTCAGATTTCTTTAATCAAGGAAATGATTAATGCCTAAAACAGGTATTAATCATTTCCTTGAATCTACCCATGGATACCCTGTCCACGTGTGCTCATGGGCTGAGCTTACAGTTGGCAGAGTTCTTGTCATGGAGAGCCTTAGCCACATCTCCAGCCTCCACATGCTCAAAAAGAGTCGCGAGTAACCATGGCCTGACTCGTGTCAGTAAACAATGCGGTATCCAATGTTGAAAGAATGCCAAAGGTTTTATCTGCAAGGAATTTTGCAGTTGTAACATGGAACCTGCAGGAGAAACTTCACACTTAAGCAAATAAGTTACAGTGCTTTGAACAAAGCTGCTTGGATACAAGTTTTCAGATACAGCAAAGAATAGCAATAGCACTTAGACTTGTGTACCGCTTCACAATGCTGTACAGCCCTCTCTAAGCGGTTTACAGAGTCAGCATATTGCCCCCCAACAATCTGGGTCCTCATTTTACCCACCTCGGAAAGATGGAAGGCTTAGTCAGCCTTGAGCCTGGTGAGACTCAGACAGCCAAATTGTAGGCAACCGGCAGGCAGCAGAAGTAGCCTGCAATACTGCATTCTAACCACTGCGCCACCACAGCTCAAAGAGAAATACACATACTATGCCACTCTTACCACCACAAAGAACTCCTGAGGAGGATGCCCTTCATTACCCGAAGTAAATGCCAGGTCTAACACGTATTGTTCCTAAGATGTGGGACAATCAACATGGCCGCTGTGGCTTCTAAAAGCTCCCAAGCCCATCTGGATCCTAACCACTATGGTTCAGGGGTGAAATGTAAAATTTGTTACTACCGGTTCTGTGGACGTGGCTTGGTGTGGGGTGGGGGTAATGTGACTGGGTGGGCGTGGCCAACTTTTTTTTTAAAACTTTTAAAAGCATTTTTTCTACAACCTCTTCAGCTGAAAAGGTTGTAGAAAAAATGCTTTTAAAAGGCTTTGATGATCCCAGCTGAGCCGCACAATCATCTGAGGCTTTTTTTTTACTTTTAAAAGCATTTTTTCGGCCGAAGAAAAACTCTGATGATCATGTGGCTCAGCTGGGCATGGGGGGGGGGGGGCGCAGGAATTTTTGCTACCGGTTCTCACTACCAGATCAGGCGATCCGGTCCAAACCAGGAGCATTTCACCCCTGCTATGGTTGTGAGACTAAGACATAAGGGAGTCACCACCAGTGTTTTGATGACATCCAGGATGTCTGTACAAGCGGCAATCCCATCCTGTTCTCAAAAGCCTAACACAACACAAAGCCAGTCACACCCTCCAGCCATCTTCAGGGCAGCTCTTGTGTCCACAGCCAGAGTCTCACAAACAGTCATTACCTTAGCCCTGACATCAAGGCCACTGGCGCACCAAAGTCCTGATGGGAAAACTGAGGAGAGGCTGCATCTCTTTCCTTGCCCAATGAAACCTCCCTGATGCAAATCCAATCCACTGACTCCGTATCATGGAGGAACAAGATCTTATTGAATAGGACTCCGTGAAGGCTGAGCTTCATGGTGAGGAGTTTGAGGCAATGGCAAAAAGCAATCCTGTATTCTGGCCTACAGATTGAGATTGTGGGTTAGAAAGGGGGACCTTACCAAATTGCAAAAGGAGCATGGCAGCTCGCATGGTTAGGATACTGGGTTGGAAGTTAGTGATCAAGACCCGAGTGCTGGCATGGGGTGGGGTTGAGTTCCTGTCCTTCACTCCAGCTCCTGCCGGGGACATGAAAGGAGCCCTCAACTGGGCATCCCCCAGCGAACGGTGATGTCACCTGCTAATCCTTTCAACCCAAAAGAATCTCAGTGCTTCTGACATAAGTGCTATGCTCCCAAATTGCAAGTCCTCCATCAGCTGGAACAATTTTTCTCATCACCTCCCATTACGTCTCTTACGACTTATCCACATGGAAATGCACCCCACACCATATTCGTCTTCCATTGCTACCCTCTTCTTTCTACTTGGAGCAAAACTACCGATTGTGTGGAATAGATGTTGGCATATCCACTCCTCCTGTTTTTGTCTGTTACAATCACTACTACAGGTTTTCCAACCTCTGCCTACGCAGCCCTATATCGTAATTCTGGCTGGTGGGATTTTCTCTTGACATTTTCCCCCAACAAGCCTAACCATGCACAGGCCTTCTGCTGTACTCCGGAGAAGTTGAGAGCAGGTCTTGAAAGTGCTGACAGGATTTCTGCAGACGAATCTTGGTTTTTGCTTGATCAGTTTTGCCCTGCGGTCTAAGCTTAGTAAGCACAATAATTTTTCAGCGCTGAAGGAAGAGGACTAACGTGCAAAACAAATAAACCAGGAAAAACCCAGAGAAAGAGAACGAAGCAGAGGAAACAAATGTCAGGGCAGCTTCCATTGCCTCAAGAAAATAATAAGTTGAGCCAGTCATAAATTTGACTCTTTTTAGGAAATAATCTGGAATACAGATATAAGTTGTGGTTGATCCCATCTTCTGGGATAACATTGACAAGCCAGAACATTTGACCGAAGGTGTTATTAGGGTGTTATAAGGGCCTCTGGTGGCTCAACAGACTAATGCAGTCTGTTATTAACAGCAGCTGCTTGCAATTATTGCAGGTTCAAGTCCCACCAGGCCCAAGGTTGACTCAGCCTTCCATCCTTTATAAGGTAGGTAAAATGAGGACCCAGATTGTTGGGGGCAATAAGTTGACTTTGTATATAATATACAAATGGATGAAGACTATTGCTTGACATAGTGTAAGCCACCCTGAGTCTTCAGAGAAGGGCGGGATATAAATGCAAATAAAAAAAAAATTAGTATTCCTGGTGTTGGGTCACAGAAGTGCTTTAAGTTAGTAATACCTTTGGTTTTTAGGGGGATGGGTGGGGAGAGACTTATTTATTTATTTATTTTATTTTATTTATTAAATTTTTATACTGCCCTTCTCCCGAAGGACTCAGGGCGGTGTACAGCCAACGATAAAACATAAAAAAGATACAATTAAAACAACATTTAAAACATAGCAGATTATAAAGGCCGATGAATTAAAAATTTAAATATTAAAATTTTAAAATATTAACAAACCCCAAATTTAAAATTCAACACTATTATGCCAGTCCCGCTTGAATAAATAGGTGTGTTTTGAGCTCACGACTTGCTGGTATCTTCCAGTTTTGTTGAGGCAATCCCACAATTTCCATCTGTGCGATGTATAGAATTTTATTATAGCAAAGCTTTTTCCATAAACTTGCTTGATCTTCAGTGACTTGTATGAACTCTGGTCTGAATCCAAATGGGTTTTCCACATTTATGAATGGATCTGTTGACATGTGAACAAATAATTAAACTCTCTTTTATTCCCCCCCCCCGCCACTGCCTTTCAATGACACTGTGTTTAGATCAGTGGTCACCAACCAGTGGTCCATGGTGGTCCGCAAGAAAATTTTGGTGGTCTGCAGAAAAATTATTTGCATTTTTTATATTGCACTAAATACTATTTATCTTTTTTAAAAAATCGTATTAGTGGTCCTCGGGATTTAAAATTATGAATTTAATGGTCCCTGAGGTCCGAAAGGTTGGTGACCCCTGGTTTAGATGGGCTTACCCTGTTTCTCCGAAAATAAGACATCCCCTGATAATAAGTACAGTCGGGCTTTTGAGTGCATGTGCTAAAAAAAGCCTCCCCCTGAAAATAAGCCCTCCCTGAAAATATTTAAACACAGAGCTAGAAATCAGGTAAGACGGCAAGAGGATCCCCATCTTGCTCCACATGCCCCAAAATAATAAGACCTCTGCAAAAATAAGGCCAAGCGCTTATTTTGGGGTTCAAAAAAATAAAAGACAGGGTCTTATTTTTGGGGAAACACAGTAGCATTTTATAAAAGTTAACTAAATGCATTCATTTCTGAATGGAACTTTTCTGTGACTTTTGGGGGTTTTATGACTTTTTTTTTTTGAAGGCTTACTATGTGTACATTACCACCTTTTTCTGGACTGGGATTAGACTTGTATTCTATACCTGCACTTGTGAAGCATCAGAGATCTAACACTTATGCTGAAGTCTTTGAGAAAAATTCTATAATGAGGAGCAATTAGCATTTATTTTAAGGGCATCCATGTAACATATGTCCCAAATCTTTTCCCATCTCACCTTTCTTCTCTCACTTCCCAGCCTCGGGACGTTTTCATCATCAAAGCTCTGCCTTTCCCTTGCAGAGGAATCTCAAAAGCATTTCATTGTAGCAATTTCATTATGGATATAAATACATGAGATTTAAAGTTGGCTTTTTTTTCCTTCTGCTATTTTGAGTGAACCGATCTGTGGGGGAAGCGTAATTATTTCCTGTCTTCCGATGAATGTTTAAAAACCAAGCCTTAGGAAATAGCAGTTGGAAACACTTGGGGAACAGAAGAAATCAAAGTTAAAAAGGAAAAAAACCAAGGAAAAAAAAAGCTTATGCAATCAGATAATGCAACATGCAGACCGGGCCTAGCTGCCTCACAAACCTAGTTGGATCAAGGGAAGTCTCTATGCGGAGAGTAGCAGGGAAAGTGGACTTTTTAAAAAGAAAACACAAAGCCCCTATTTAGATCTGAAGAAAATATATAAAATCTTCCTTCTGAATTGAAGCTGTGGAACTGGATTTGAGGGACAAAGACATTATTTCTAAGCTAAATATCAACATCAGTCACAGGGGTATCCGTTTGAACAGCTACAGGAAATTGCTGCTTGCTCCCCATCCTGGAGCAGCCTCTGTTCAGTGTTGGTTCCGAATTCGAGATAATCATGGTGACAAGGGTAAACAGCTTTGCTCTTTGTAATCTCGCCAATGGATGTTACACCATGAGAAACGGCTTCTTTGAAAGACGCAATACTTGCTGTGGTGATAGAAGGATTTTTTCCATTCTCTGCTTAACAGCTGTGTTTTGTTTTGTTTTGTTCGGTTTGGTTTGGTTTTGCACAGGGGTGAACTTTAAAAATTTCCCCTACCGGTTCTGTTGGCGTGGCTTAATTGGTGGGCATGGCTTGGTGATCAGGTGACTGAATGGGCATGTCCAATAATAATAAATAAATAAAATAATAAAATATACAAAACTTGGGAGCGCACTGGTCCACCTTCTTTAAAAATAGAGGCACTGGTCTACTAGCCGCCTACAGCGCTGATCAGCTGTAGTGCAGCCCTTTGAAGCGCCATGGCAGTCATTTAAGGCAGTTTACAGCTATATCACCACCGAGAGCTTCAGGGACAGAGAAAAGGAACAGCGACACGTGGGCGGTAGGGGCGGGCAGGGATTTTTGCTACCAGTTCTCCGAACTACCTGTCCCCATTGCTACCGGATCGCGCGATCCAATCCAAACCGGGAGCATTTCACCCCTGGTTTTGCAGCTCCCGAGTTTCCATTGGGTGGCCTGAGGGACTTCTCTCACCTGTGGATTGATTGCCTGGCATTTTGAGCAAGAAAGACATGGTAGCCTAAAATAGGTTTAAAAGTGGCTTGTAAAACAAGCAAGATCCCCGCTGTCCCTCCAAAACAGTCTACTTATTCATTTCTTTGTATCCTGCCTTCATTATTTTACTGACTCAAGGCAACAGCCATATCCAACATGCCACCATCCTCCTCCTCCTCTTTTCCCCATAAGTACAAACCTGGGAGGTGGGTTGGACTGAGAGTGTGTGACTAGCCCAAAGTCACCGAGTGGGCTTCCATGGCTAAAGTGAGACTTGAACTCACGGTGTCTTGCTTTTTAGCCTGGTGTCTTAACCAGTGGGCCATACCGGCTCTCTTCCACGTAGTTTGCACCCCCTGCTTATTCTGCAGGTCATCAACCTCGCTGCTGCATCTCTTTGTCCTCCAAAAACTTCATGGGTGGTCTCTGGCCAGCCTTGCCAACCTAATTTAAATGCGTAGCTGGTTGTGCTATTCTTTTACCTGCTTGATTCTCAGCCTCTTTTGGCCTGTAGTGAATCTCTATCATTGACATCCCAATCAGATTCTCCTTCCTCTGGTTTTTTTTTCAAGCCGAAATGACAGCTTACAAATAATGCCAAACCTTCTAAGACAGGGGTGTCAAACTCAAGGCCCGGGAGCCGGAGCCAGCCGGGGTGCTTAAATGTGGCCCGCATGACCACTCTGGAAACAGCAAAGGACCGACCAGCAGTGTCTCTGCCAGAGAAAATGGAGCTCAGGAGGGCCCCCGGCGGCACTTACGAATGCCATTCTCGCTGGCAGAGGGTTACAGGAGGCTGACACAGCCGAAAACGAAGGTCGGGAGCCCGTGTTTGCTGACAGAGTGCTCAGATCACCACAGGCACCTCTAACACGAGTGACGTCAAGCTGGCCACACCCACCCTGGCCCCCCCTATGCCAGCCAGAACCTTGATGTGACCCTCAATGAAATCAAGATTGACACCCCTGTTCTAAGAATTGCCTTGATGACTTAAATCAAGGCCCAACTCTTTCCATCAGGTTGTCATGGAAGCACAAAGACAATGGCCTTTTGGTGTTTTAATTCCACAATCAGGTATCCTCTTTCTAAACATGTGGATTCAGTTTAGCTGCTGTGGCAATGGAACAGTTGTTGAGAGGATGATCTTTCATGAATTTGTCTACAGTAACTTGACCAACTTAGAGCCTTCCAGATACGCTGAGACTAGGATTCTTCCAATTCCCAGCTAAACTGAAGTGCCTTCTACATACAGCATGCTGAGACTACAATTCCAGTTCTCAGCTAAACTGAACCACAGGGCTCTTACACTTATCTGTTCCTCAGTGCTGCTTATGGGGGACCAGACACTGGATATTAGTTATAATGCTAAAGGAGCGATTAAATGCTAAAATGAGTTTGAACATGGCATGATGCTCTTGGCATCATTCTGAGGATCTGGAAGAAGTATTTTTTCCAAATTACTGAATATCTACTACATTTACTTGCTGAAATGTTTAAAAAGATATGTCAGTATGTCATATCTTTAGGGGCTTTCCTAAAATCAGGAAAAAAGGAGCAATGCAAACATGGAACTTGTAGGGGCTATAGGACAAAAAAAGCAGTCTAAGGGCCCTCGGTGACCTACAGATTATAGGTTGTCTATACTGTGCTAAGTTAGGGACGCAGTGGCTCAGGGGCTAGGACGCTGAGCATGTCGATCGAAAGGTCGGCAGTTCAGCAGTTCAAATCCCTAGTGCTGCCGTGTAACGGGGTGAGCTCCCGTTACTTGTCCTAGCTTCTGCCAACCTAGCAGTTCAAAAGCACGTAAAAAATGCAAGTAGAAAAAATAGGGACCACCTTTGGTGGGAAAGTAACAGCGTTCCATGCGCCTTTGGCATTGAATCATGCTGGCCACATGATCACGGAGATGTCTTCGGACAGCGCTGGCTCTTTGGCTTTGAAATGAAGATGAGCACCATCCCCTAGAGTTTGGAACGATTAGCAAGTATGTGTGAGGTGAACCTTTACCTTTACCTTTATACTGTGCTAAAAAAAAGATGTGCTAATATGAATAGTAATTAGAGTA
Organism: Ahaetulla prasina; assembly: GCF_028640845.1. NCBI lineage: Eukaryota > Metazoa > Chordata > Lepidosauria > Squamata > Colubridae > Ahaetulla > Ahaetulla prasina. The sequence continues at coordinate 86,625,366 of NC_080545.1, read as the reverse complement.
ATAAAACACATTTCCTACTCTTTTTCTATTTTTTTTTTTACTCTTGCATGAAACTTGTTCTTCTTGTCCTTTCTTTGTTTCTCTGCAATTTTGAGAGACTTTTGTTTGGGTTCCTTCAGATGGAAGGAAGAGCATTGCCCTACATGCAGGGGTGAAATCCAGCAGGTTGTGACAGGTTCTGGAGAACTGGTAGCGGAAATTTTGAGTAGTTCAGAGAACTGGCAAATACCACCTCTGACTGGCCCCAGAGTGGGGTGGGAATGAAGATTTTGCAATATCCATCCCCCAGGAGTGGGGAGGGAATGGGGATTTTGCAGTATCCTTCTCCTGCCACGCCCACCAAGTCACACCCACCAAGCCACGCCCAAAGAACTGGTAGTAAAAAAAAAATTGGATTTCACCACTGCCTACATGAAGGGAATAGATGAGGTGCTGAGTCTTTTTCAGATCATCTCAACAACCTTCTTCCGATGTTCAGCTACATGGGTGGAGGCCAAAACCATACTTACGTTTCCCTGAACTCCAGAGCAACTTCACATGGAAGCCAGGGAACCTAAAAAAGCTAGATCTCAGATTATATAGATAGCTTTATTCGTACAAATCCAGCTCTTCTTCAAAGCTCAACCTGAATGTGTGGAGCTCAGGGAGTTCAGTAGAATTCCTGAAATGGGCTAATTTGGAGAAACTTCTCACTTAAAACGGACAGAAGAACATAGTTTACATGTTTGAAGGAGTTCCAGATTTCCCCCTGAATCTCAATCTGTTGAGTAGAGTAAAAATTAAGTATCCTATGCAGAATTGCATGCTTTGTTTTATTTTTATTTATAAATGTAGTTTCATGTGGAGAGTAAGATAAAACCGGAGCTTCTATAAATGAGTTCTCAAGCCTTTTGATATTTTTTGAGATGACACACTTCCTACATCTACTATTCAACAGATGGTGGCATTAAGCCAATTTTGTTTTTATTCGGCAGCCACCAAAAACTGAAATTCAGGGATACAACTGGTACTTCTTAGAACTATTACAAATACTAAAGAATCATGACTGAGCATCTTGGTGTAGGAATATTATTTATTTGAAAAATCACAACTCTACCTTTCTAAACTTATTATTATGGCTGTGATGAATGTCATCTCAGAAAACGAACAACACTCACATTGTTCAATTTTAGATTCCATATGTTTGTCTGGAAAAGAATTATAAAAAGTACATTGATGTATACACGTAGGAGAAGGAGTGGCAGAGCCTGGAGGCAGAGTCAAGAAAGGAATCGGCCTAGAGTACAGGTAGTGCTCAATTTACAACAGTTCATTTAGCGACCGTTCAAACTTACAATGGCTCTGAAAAAAGTGACTTATGACCATTTTTCACACAACCGTTGCAGCATCCCTATGGTCACATGATCAAATTCAGATGCATGACACTTGATTCATGACAGTTGCATTGTCCGGAGGCCAAGTGTTCCCCTTTTGTGACCTTCTGACAAGCAAAGTCAATGGGGAATCCAGATTCACTTAGCAACCATGTTACTAACTTAACAAATGCAATGATTCACTCAACAACCATTGTGGCAAGAAAAGTCATAAAATGGGAACAACCCACTTAATAGTTGTTTCACTTAGCAAAATAAATTTTGGGCTCAATTGTGGTCGTAACTCGAAGACTACCTGTATCTACGTTCTCATAAGGAGTCAAAGTCCAACCCTACTTGAATTCCATTAGCATCAAAATAGTGCTAACCATTAGTTGACTAGATTCCTGTGCATAGGCATGAGAAATAAATCAGTTTAATTGGAACAGAACAGAACAGAACAGAACAGAACAGAACAGAATAGAATAGAATTTTTTATTGGCCAAGTGTGATTGGAACTTGTCTTGGTGCATATGCTCTCAGAGTACACAAAAGAAAAGATACCTTCATCAAGGTGCAACACTTGATAGTCATAAGGTACAAATTTAACACTTAATGATACAACACTTAATGATAGTCATAGGCTATAATTAAGCAATCAGGAAACTATTAGTATAAATCGTAAGGATACAAGCAACAAAGTTACAGTCATAAATGGAAGGAGATGGGTGATGGGAATGATGAGAAGATTAATAGTAGTGCAGATTTAGTAAATAATCTGACAGTGTTGAGGGAATTATATGTTTAGCAGAGTGATGGCGTTCGGGAAGAAACTGTTCCTGTGTCTAGTTGTTCTGGTGTGCAGTGCTCTAGAGCGTCGTTTTGAGGGTAGGAGTTGAAACAGTTTATGACCAGGATGTGAGGGATTTGTAAATATTTTCACAGCCCTCTTTTGGAGTCGTGCAGTATACAGGTCCTCAATGGAAGGCAGGTGGGTAGCAATTGTTTTTTCTGCAGTTCTAATTATCCTCTGAAGTCTGTGTCTGTCTTGTTGGGTGGCAGAACCAAATCAGACAGTGATAGACATGCAAATGACAGACTCAATAATTCCTCAGTAGAACTGAATCAGCAGCTCCTTGGGCAGTTTGAGCTTTCTGAGTTGGCGCAGAAAGAACATTCTTTGTTGAACTTTTTTGATGAGGTTTTTGATGTTAGCTGTCCATTTTAGATCTTGTGATATGGTAGAACCTAGAAATTTGAAGATTTCTACTGTTGATATGGAAGGGTTTCTCCTAAAGTCTACCACCATTTCTACGGTTTTGAGTGTGTCCCTGCTCTTTTGCACCTGATTTTAAAGTCAAATCTCACACAAATTACAAACGCTGTCCCACTTACACTGGGGAAGCCTCAGGAACTCTGGGCAAATTGCCCATAGAAAAAACAATCTCCCAAAGCCTAGAGATCCCAACTACTGGTATTCCTCCAAACCAAGTAATAATTACAAGATCACACAGGATCCTTGTAGCTTGTTCCTGGGTATCCTCCTCTTGGTAGGAGGATACCCAGGATCCAAAGAGGGAGAAAACTAGAAAAATGGTTAACGCATGGGAGGTTTTATGTGCATATAATTAGGTTCCCATCTGTATATTATATGGTTCAGTGGAGAGACATTTGTGCAGAAGTTGCACTTATGTGCAGGTTTAGGGGAAGACGGTTTTTTAGGAAGCTGTGTTTTGTTAGCATGAGTTGCAGCTGTGTCTTTGTTTTGTTCTCTCTATACCAGTGGTGGGATTCTGCCGGTTCTACCCGGTTCGGGAGAACCAGTAGCTGGAGCTGTGGGAGGGTCCGCCCACCCGCCCGGACGTCATCACGTTCTTTTTTTATGCTCTGCACATGTGCGGAAGTGGCATGCGTGGAGGTGGTTGCTCACATTTGCAGAACCAAACCAGACAGTTATAGAGGTGCAAATGACAGACTCAATAATTCCTCAGTAGAACTGAATCAGCAGCTCCTTGGGCAGTTTGAGCTTTCTGAGTTGGCGCAGAAAGAACATTCTTTGTTGAACTTTTTTGATGAGGTTTTTGATGTTAGCTGTCCATTTTAGATCTTGTGATATGGTAGAACCTAGAAATTTGAAGATTTCTACTGTTGATATGGAAGGGTTTCTCCTAAAGTCTACCACCATTTCTACGGTTTTGAGTGTGTCCCTGCTCTTTTGCACCTGATTTTAAAGTCAAATCTCACACAAATTACAAACGCTGTCCCACTTACACTGGGGAAGCCTCAGGAACTCTGGGCAAATTGCCCATAGAAAAAACAATCTCCCAAAGCCTAGAGATCCCAACTACTGGTATTCCTCCAAACCAAGTAATAATTACAAGATCTCACAGGGATCCTTGTAGCTTGTTCCTGGGTATCCTCCTCTTGGTAGGAGGATACCCAGGATCCAAAGAGGGAGAAAACTAGAAAAATGGTTAACGCATGGGAGGTTTTATGTGCATATAATTAGGTTCCCATCTGTATATTATATGGTTCAGTGGAGAGACATTTGTGCAGAAGTTGCACTTATGTGCAGGTTTAGGGGAAGACGGTTTTTTAGGAAGCTGTGTTTTGTTAGCATGAGTTGCAGCTGTGTCTTTGTTTTGTTCTCTCTATACCAGTGGTGGGATTCTGCCGGTTCTACCCGGTTCGGGAGAACCAGTAGCTGGAGCTGTGGGAGGGTCCGCCCACCCGCCCGGACGTCATCACGTTCTTTTTTTATGCTCTGCACATGTGCGGAAGTGGCATGCGTGGAGGTGGTTGCTCACATTTGCAGAACCAAACCAGACAGTTATAGAGGTGCAAATGACAGACTCAATAATTCCTCTGTAGAACTGAATCAGCAGCTCCTTGGGCAGTTTGAGCTTTCTGAGTTGGCGAGAAAGAACATTCTTTGTTGAACTTTTTGATGATGTTTTGATGTTAGCTGTCCATTTTAGATCTTGTGATATGGTAGAACCTAGAAATTTGAAGGTTTCTACTGTTGATATGGAAGGGTTTCTCCTAAAGTCTACCACCATTTCTACGGTTTTGAGTGTGTCCTGCTCTTTGCACCTGATTTTAAAGTCAAATCTCACACAAATTACAAACGCTGTCCCACTTACACTGGGAAGCCTCAGGAACTCTGGGCAAATTGCCCATAGAAAAACAATCTCCCAAAGCCTAGAGATCCCAACTACTGGTATTCCTCCAAACCAAGTAATAATTACAAGATCTCACAGGGATCCTTGTAGCTTGTTCCTGGGTATCCTCCTCTTGTTAGGAGGATACCCAGGATCCAAAGAGGGAGAAAACTAGAAAAATGGTTAACGCATGGGAGGTTTTATGTGCATATAATTAGGTTCCCATCTGTATATTATATGGTTCAGTGGAGAGACATTTGTGCAGAAGTTGCACTTATGTGCAGGTTTAGGGGAAGACGGTTTTTTAGGAAGCTGTGTTTTGTTAGCATGAGTTGCAGCTGTGTCTTTGTTTTGTTCTCTCTATACCAGTGGTGGGATTCTGCCGGTTCTACCCGGTTCGGGAGAACCAGTAGCTGGAGCTGTGGGAGGGTCCGCCCACCCGCCCGGACGTCATCACGTTCTTTTTTTATGCTCTGCACATGTGCGGAAGTGGCATGCGTGGAGGTGGTTGCTCACATTTGCGAACCAGTTGTTAAGATAAGTCAATACCACCCCTGCTTTATACGTGTGCATGTGTTGGGCATGTGTGCATGCATTTGCTTGTGCCATTAAGAACACCTCTGAAGACCTGTTTTGGGATTTAATGTGCTCTTACGTCTGCGCCTATATTTCACATTTACCTAACAATAAGTCACTTTGAGTTTTAGAAACTATTACTCACCAACGCATTGGAAATTTCACAGTAATGTTCTTTAATTAGTACAGAGTGCTAAATTATTAATCCAGTTGCCTCTCTTGTGCTGTAAACAAAGCCTTTCTCAGCTTGGAAAGGAGCTGAAAAACCCAGCCTGTTCTAGATCCTACAGACTTTACCTGGGCAGTTTAAACGATTTGTACTTCCGTCCGGTGAATTTAAACAACAAACAAGGAACTTCAAGGGTAACTTCACCTCTGAAGAACGCAGGACATGAAATACTTGAAGGCATATTTATGAGCAGGAAAGTACTGCCTTTAACCACAAATTGCTGGCTTGCTTAGTGCTTCCTGAATTCAAGGACCTGTTTTAGGAATAAAGGTATCATAACTTTGCTGTATTGAGCGAGCCAGAATCTTTGAAACTAAGGAAGCTTGGCATTCTATTGTGTTTTATTATTTCTTAGCAGAATTGTAAAATAAATCTCTCAAGGACAAGTTGTGCAAACTAAAGATTCTGCCAAGGGAGTGCAGTGTTGACATTATAGCCCATATGCATGAAGGAATTCTTTCTTCATTTGATTTGATTTGATTGATTATGGGTCATCAAGAGGCAGATTTTTCTCCAGGAGGAATCTATGCCCAACCTAAATCTTTCAGGTGTTCTACAGGTGGACCCATCACCGCTGTAAATAAGTCCATTTTCCTTGCTGCCGTTGGTCCTTTTCATCTCTGTCCTACCACTTTTCTTAAAATTAAAGGCATCTCTAGAGCAGGGGTCTCCAACCTTGTCAACTTTAAGCCTGGCGGACTTCAACTCCCAGAATTCCCCAGCTTTTGCTGGCGGTGGAAAACATTATTTGCATAATGTTTTCAAAGTAGGACTGTTTGAGCTTACTGCAATTGTTGGTGCCTCAAACAAGAATTCTGGGTTAATTTCTTCAATGTTTGTTTTCTTGGCTATTGTTTAATTTACTAAGGTTTTTATGCTGCTACAATAATGTATGACTCTTCTGTGCCTCAATTGCCAACATTTTTATAACCCTGATCCTGCAAAGAGCATTGTAAGGAATCTCAACTGGGCTCCCTCAGTCCATTGTAAGTAATCTTCATACATGGGCAAATTTAGATGTATAACAGAATAACAGAGACCTTGGAGATCTTCTAGTCCATCCCCCACCACCATCCCATTCAAGCAGGAGATCCTATACCATTTCAGATGAATGGTTGCCCAGTGACTTAAAAACCTCCAGTGATGGAGCACCCACCCAACTTCTGAAGGCAAGTCGTTCCACTGATTAATTGTTCTCACTGTCAGGCAATTTCTCTTTAGTTCTAGGTTGGATCTCTCCTGGATTATTTTTTCATTCATTGCTTCTTGTTCTGTCTTTGGGTGTTTTAGAGAATAGTTGAGCGCTATTCTTTGTAGCATCCCCTTAGATATTGAAACACTGCCATCAGGTCACTCCTGTCTTTCTTTTCATTAAACTAGATGTGATGCCAAGCAGGATAAATAATATTCAGAGAGTTATGGGCTTCTGGATTCTTTTCTTCTAATGTGCACTGCAAGTATGATCAACTTATGGTTCTTGACAAATGTATCTTTTCTTTTATGTACACTGAGAGCGTATGCACCAAGACAAATTCCTTGTGTGTCCAGTCACACGTGACCAATAAAGAATTCTATTCTATTCTATCTTGCTCATAATTTTAGGAAATACCACCTTTTACTGAATGGTAAGCAATGTCTTGTACCAAGTAAGGAAGGGAACAAATTCGTCTCTGAAGGAGTGGAAAGCACTCATGTGTTGCAGGTTCTTCAAAAGATAGTTGTCAATGCACTTTGGTGTTTCTTCTCCATCATGCTATTAAGCTGCAATGCAAGATCTTTTGAGTGTTCTTATAGTTAGTTAGACAGAAGAGCAACCAGAAAGGAGCTTCATTTACACTGGTTCATCAGTAGACATGGCTTTTCAATCAACCCTTAAGAATCAACAAATCTTAGCTGACCATGGTAGAAAGCCAGATTTTGTTCTTATTATCTGCCTTCCTTTTCAAAGAGATGGGACAAGTCATTTGATATCATGCTAAACTGGAATGAAGTACACAGTAGAACTGGAGGAGAGAAGTTATTCCTTGCTTTCTTCCAGAGTTGAAAGGGGGCTAGATTAATTATTCCATTTCACCAAGATTATCACAGAAAGAAGCATCATGACTGTCATTTTCCCCCCCAGTAATTAGTTGGTTGCCTACTCATTGGGCTGTATATTTCCAAGGGTCTGCCAGTCTCTCATTCTTCTAACATCAGCATTGCACTGAAGATGCTGTTTAATTTTTCATAGTATGAAGCAAGGAAGGATGTGGTCTCATTCCATAGGCTTACTGCAGCAGCAACAACAACAACAACAAGAAGAAGAAGTCATCAGTAGTGAGTTGCTATGAGCATTTATGATTGTTTAATAATACAGGTAGCCCTTCACTTAGACTGTAATGGAGCCTGCACATTATGGTTGCAAATCATGACAGTCATTAGGATGAGAAGGAGGAAAAGACAAGCTGGGAGGCTGCTGCAATATTCCTGCGTTGGTCATAAGGGCAGCGGGATTGCCAAGATCCCAAATTTTGTTCACATCACTGAGGTGTCTATGGAGATTCTCAGTCATCCAGGTCACGGTTGTCCCAAAGGTGCTACTTTCCCCCCCCAAAAGACAATGGGACTTTCTTTGTTTTTCCTTAAAGGCATTTCATTTCTCATCCGAGAAGCTTCTCCAGTTCTGATCTGAAGAAGCTTCTGGGATGAGAAGCGAAACGTCTTCAAGGAAAAACAAGGAAAGTCCAGTTGCCTTTTGGGGGGGGAAAAATAGCACCTTTGATACAACCGTGACTACAGGGGGGTGCCTCAGTGATTGTAACCAGAAGCAGGGATCACAAGTCACTTTATCCAGTGCCGTAATAATTTTGAATGGTCGATGAATTAACAGTCATAAATTGAGGACTACCTGTAATCAGAAACAAATCTTCCAGCTTGAATGGAAATATATATAGTTCGGAGAGAGAGAGAGAGAGAGATGTGTATATGTATGTGTGTATATATATATGTATATATGTATGTGTATATGTAGGTCTTTGGTTATTCGGGTTTTCTCCTGCGTAAAATTGGAAGTGTCTTCACCTCATCGTGTCCTGTGTCCTGATATTGACTTTAAAAAGACCAGAACTATCGCCAAAACTGAACACTTTAACAACAGAATAATCAGAGAAGCCATCGAGATAGAAAAACGCCCACACAGCATGAACAAACGAGATGATACCTCCCGCCTACCAGCCATTTGGAAACCCGCCCTTATTGACAAATGAGTCCCTAACACGAGGAATGACACCAGACCCACACTCACGAGGTCCACACAGGATGTCACCACCACACATCCACCCAGAAAGCAGACCCAAACCCACACTGATCAGGAAGCACGACCAAGGACCAGAAGCCAGACCGCAGCTGCAACATTAGCCATTTCAAACCCCTCCAATCCATACATGCAGCAGACAGACACCCACTATGAAAATGTAGCACGACCACAAACACGAAGCCAAACAACAGCAATTCAGCTCACCAGCTCAAATCCCCCTGCAACTCAGACTAATCTGAGCACAACCAAGCCCCCACCAACACAGGACACACCCCCAGCCAATCAGAGCACAAAAAAACCCCATCCAATCAGAGCACAGCCAAGCTCCCACCCAATCAGTTCAAACCCCCACTAGCAGTTAAAAAGGAAGAAACAGCTGCAATCACACATTGCTCCCAGAAGCACGAAGCTGAAGCCTGAAGATGACGAATGAGACTTCGTCGAAACGTCGCCAAGACACTTCCAATTTTATGCGGGAGAAAACCCGAATAACCAAAGACCTCCATACAAACACCGAAAACCTCAGAAAACAAGTATGTATATATATATATATATATATATATATATATATATATATATATATATATATATATATATATACATGTATGTATATGTATGTATGTACGTGTATATATAAGTGTGTGGTTGTGTGTGTGTCAGTAGTGGATTTCACTTACCTTCGCTACTGGTTCACTATTGGGAACATGAGCGCACGGCACTTCTGCGCATGCACAGATCGTCCATGATGACGTCCAGGCGGGTAGGTGGAGCCTTGCGCTGCCACCACTATCGGTTTGCCAGAACCTGGGCGAACCGGTAGCAACCCACCACTGGTGTGTATGTGTATATATATGTATATATGTATGTGTATATGTAGGTCTTTGGTTATTCGGGTTTTCTCCTGCGTAAAATTGGAAGTGTCTTCACCTCATCGTGTCCTGTGTCCTGATATTGACTTTAAAAAGACCAGAACTATCGCCAAAACTGAACACTTTAACAACAGAATAATCAGAGAAGCCATCGAGATAGAAAAACGCCCACACAGCATGAACAAACGAGATGATACCTCCCGCCTACCAGCCATTTGGAAACCCGCCCTTATTGACAAACGAGTCCCTAACACGAGGAATGACACCAGACCCACACTCACGAGGTCCACACAGGATGTCACCACCACACATCCACCCAGAAAGCAGACCCAAACCCACACTGATCAGGAAGCACGACCAAGGACCAGAAGCCAGACCGCAGCTGCAACATTAGCCATTTCAAACCCCTCCAATCCATACATACAGCAGACAGACACCCACTATGAAAATGTAGCACGACCACAAACACGAAGCCAAACAACAGCAATTCAGCTCACCAGCTCAAATCCCCCTGCAACTCAGACTAATCTGAGCACAACCAAGCCCCCACCAACACAGGACACACCCCCAGCCAATCAGAGCACAAAAAAACCCCATCCAATCAGAGCACAGCCAAGCTCCCACCCAATCAGTTCAAACCCCCACTAGCAGTTAAAAAGGAAGAAATAGCTGCAATCACACATTGCTCCCAGAAGCACGAAGCTGAAGCCTGAAGATGACGAATGAGACTTCGTCGAAACGTCGCCAAGACACTTCCAATTTTACGCGGGAGAAAACCCGAATAACCAAAGACCTACATACAAACACCCGCGAAAACCTCAGAAAACAAGTATGTATATATATATATATATATATTTATATATATATATATATATATATATATATATATATATATATATATACATGTATGTATATGTATGTATGTACGTGTATATATAAGTGTGTGGTTGTGTGTGTGTCAGTAGTGGATTTCACTTACCTTCGCTACTGGTTCACTATTGGGAACATGAGCGCACGGCACTTCTGCGCATGCACAGATCGTCCATGATGACGTCCAGGCGGGTAGGTGGAGCCTTGCGCTGCCACCACTATCGGTTTGCCAGAACCTGGGCGAACCGGTAGCAACCCACCACTGGTGTGTATGTGTATATAAATGTATGTATATATAAGTAATCATTTCCTGTTTCTGTTCTATATTTATATTCTCTATTGCATGTCTAGGGCTCGCCCATATAGGAATCTTGTATTCTAATTTATAGGAATATTTATAAGAATATCTTCTCTTATTTTTGCATTAAAATTCTCCATCATCTCTTTTTGCCTATCTTCAGAAAGTTTTAATTGTTCTTTCAATATTTCCTCAAGACTTGGTTCAGATCCCCTTCTTCCAGAAGGCTTTAAAGGTTTAGCTGCCATTCTGTCTTCAAAAGAATCAGGAATTCAAACTTAATAACTCTCCTTCCCTCCTTTCAGTATAAAAAAACTCCGTTTGTAACAATCCACAAGTAACGCTTTTTCAGCATACTTTTGTATGCTGAAGGAGGTAGATTGCAATTAAAATCATTACAGCTATTAAATGAAGAAGGGAGGAATTATACTTGGTTTCAATATGGGCAAATAAGTGCTAGATGGAAAGAAGATCAAAAAATTGGTATAATGCAAAGGGAGGAAAATTTAATAAAGCAAATTAGAAATCAGACCCAGGAGCATATAAAGAGATTGTATAATGTGTTGCTTGAAATAAATTCGGAAAAGGATTTGGTAAAGGATTGTATGATAAAATGGGCACAGAATATTCAGGAACCAATAATGTTGGAAACATGGGAGAAAATTTGGGTTAGAAATGTTAAGTTTACACAAGCACAGAATTTAACGGAAAATTTTTATAAGATGTTTTATAGATGGCACTTAGATCCCAAAAAATTATCATGTATGTATCCTAATATCCAAGCGAAATGTTGGAGGTGTGATTGTGATGATGCTACATATTTTCATATTTGGTGGACTTGCAAGAAAATTAAGGTCTTTTGGATAAGAATTTGGTGGATTATTCAAAATGTACTGAAGAAGAAGATAAAGTTCCTGCCACAATTTTTCCTTTTGGGAATTATAACGGATTGTACAGGGATTGAGACTAAATTGATTCTGAACTTAATAACAGCAGCAAGACTGTTGATTGGACAATACTGGAAGAAAGAAGAGATACCTACAATAGAAGAATGGATATTGAAAGTTATTAATTTGGCTGAGATGGCTAAAATCTCAGCGTTTTTAAAAGACAATACGCAGGAAAGATATTTAATTGAATGGGAAAAATGGATTGATTATCTACAAAACAGATATCAGATTAAGAAATATCAGATTGCCTTTGAATAATTAGAAAGTTATTTTATGTAATGGGGAGGGGGTTGGGAGACGAAAAGCTTTGGATGTGGTTATTTGGATTGGAAGGGAAAATTTTATTCTATGTTTGGTTTATGTATAACTTTACCTTGTGATTGACCCGGGAAGCCGGGGTGGGGAGGAGGGGTGTTTTGTTTTGTTTTTGGGAGGGAGGGGGAAAAAAGGGGGAAAAATGTTTTTGTTTTTTTTAAAACTCTTTCAATAAAAAATAAAATAAAAATAAATGTATGTATATATAGTTTCATTTTCCCAACCAGCATGGCCCTTGAATTTTGGAATCTGAGGGACATACCTCTAGAGGTGCTTAGATTTGGGAGTCTGTCCCATTACAATTATAAAGACAAATAATTCAGAAACAAACTGGAGTTCCACTTTCTGACATTTTACAGATTAAGTACTTTATAAAGAGTTCAGGAGATAGGATGGATGGGATCCAAAATCTGGTCCATCATCATTAAAAATGTTTTTTTGTTGATTCAAGAAAAAAGTTACCCATCAGTTGATAGTTTTGACACAGTGAATCTGCTGACCAGTAACAGATTAATTGGATCTCCTCAGAAAGATTCTCATCTTACTTTTGAAATATTTCAACCCAGGCTGGGTTCCCAACCTTGTACTACAGATTTACAGTTCGAAATTATTTGTGGTCTCTCTGTCTAGCCCATCCCCGTAATTTCTTCTTGCCCTGGATAGAGAGATGACAAACTAAATGGCTGTAATTTTCTGATTTAATGTGCTATTATGGGAACTCCTAGGCCTGCTGGACTTCTATTCTAGAATGCTTATGGCCTTATTTAGCAAATGATTTTTAATTACTCGAGGAAAGAGTACATTTTGATTTGAATGAGAGCCAACAGCCTTGGCATCGTGCCCAGGAACTGAGCCATAAAATGCTCTTTGACTGTTACCAGTCATGCAAATAACAAAAGAGATTTTAGGTCAATCCTCATGTTTTCAGTTCAGTTCAATTTGATAACTGTAGCCAGATTATTGTATGCCCAAAGATGGAAAGATTCAGCATTACCCACAATGGAGGAATGGAGGAATGGCTGGTGAAGAAGACAGAACTTAGCTGTGGGGCTAAATTAATTTTTTTGTTCAGAGAAAAGACAGTATCTATGTTTATTGCTGACTGGAAATTCCTTATATACGTGTGTGTGTGTGTATAAAACAGAATACGATTTTATGATTTATGGTTGTGATGATTGGACAGGCTGGATTATAGAAAAAAGAATTATACTGTAACCATAGAGCAAAAGGTAAAGTGATAATTGTTATCATTATATAATTATAATGCAGTAAAGGAAATTAGAAACCACTTCTTTATATCTTTCTTCTTTCTTTTCTGCTTTTTGACTCTTTTACTCCCCCCCTTTCTTTCACTTTTAGCTTTCTCTTTTTTTCTTGCTTAAATTAATTGAAATCAGTTTTTATCTTCCTTTTTAAAAAAAAAATGTTAATTTTTGGGTCACTCCCTCTCAGCCCTAGTAAGAAGGCAATGACAAACCATTTTTGAAATCTTGCAACAAAACTGCAGGGACCTGACTAAGCATTTGCCAGGAGTCAAAAACGGAGTTGATAACATACTGTCATCCCAAAAATTAAAGGAGGGCTAAATTGGAAACCCCATAGGTAGTCCTATAACACCAGACTATTTACCATGGAGGGGATGGACGTCAGAACTTCAAGTCGGGGTCGTAAGTAGCCCCAAGGTTGGTCTGTTGTAACTTTTAATGGTTGCTAAGCAACCGGTTGTAAGTCAAGGATTACCCATACGGCTTTTTAATAAAGTAGCTCATATACATCCCCAAAATAAATCCAAGAGTAACAGGTCATAGAAAAAAATGTTTTGCAACTTTTGGGGAAATTAGGAGATAAATTTTGATAGATCAGTCTTGACTAAGTTATGGTATAGAGCAGGGGTCTCCAACCTTGGCAACTTTAGGACTTGTAGACTTCAACTTCCAGAATTCTTCAGTCAGCACAGAGGAAAATTCCCCAGGGAAAGAGCATGTGATTCACAAGGCATTGTGGTGCCTTGTGAATCATAACACACAATGATACAATGTAGGCATGACCCCCCACCCCCCAAAGACGCATCAATGAGGTTATGAAAGCTCAAGTATGTAATGAATTAGTTGTCTTGGAAATTTCTATAAGTCATAAAAAGGCACCCCAGTTGGATGGCATGGGCTGTTGTGTTGTTTGAGACAACTTTGAAATTTCAGTCTGCACTGTGAATTATGTTGCTTGCAGTTTTATTGAATAGTTAATAAATGCTGCCTTATTTGCTTGCTTGAATGGGACGTGTCACTCAGTGTTCTGCCAGGCACTGTACAAATTCCTAAAAGGGTCCTATAATGGCATTCCTGTTGCTTTATTTTGTGATGAAATGTGTACATAGTAACAGGGTTGAGAGTAGGCAAGTTAATCCTTGAGAAACTTTGAAAATACTACGTACAATAAGTACAACCATATTTGGACATGTACATGGCCTTTTATAGTAACCTAGGCCAACAACCCAAAAAAGAACAAAGACCATCACCTCATCTTTAAAATTCATTAATGCATTCTATTAACAGTATTGTTTAAAAAAATTTTAATCCCGCCTTTATTATCTTTAAAAAATATTCAAAGTGGCAAACATACCTAATATTCCTCCATTCTTCTATTTTCCCCACAACAACCCTGTGAGGTGGGCTGGGCTGAAAGAGAGAGTTTAAGGAGAACTAGAACTCACAGTCTCCTTATAAACACTATAACAAGTTGGTCTAATATATATCAAAATGTACACTTGTAATTCTCCTTAGTACTGTCTCCAGTACAGGTCAGAGGATGTAAGCTTTTCCAGATAAGGACTTCATTTTGCTTCATTTTGCTTTGAAGAGCTTTTGGGAATGTCCACAAAGTATGGTCAAAGGAGACAAGATGGTGGCCGTAATGGTATGATCAAGGTTGACCCATTCTTATGGCATTGCACATAAAAAAGAGGAACAGTTTCAATTGTGCTGTTTTAACTGCCCTCTCGACCTCTGCAGAAATGCTTGCATGGGGCTATGATTTAAAAAAAAAAATAGAGAGAGAAAGCTCCATTTGATTTAATTGAAACTGAAAATCAAATCACATTCAATTCATCAAATGCCATTAGCAATACTATTTCAATTTTATTTACGGACATGTTGACTGATTTATATTCCCCGCTGCTTCTAAAATTTGCACTATCACTACCTCCTTCTGGAGTATTACACTGGACTATTAAACATTATTCAACGGCAGCTTTCAGAAGAATTCATGTAAGAATTCTGGGCTGTCAGAATCCTGTCTTTTGAATTCTTGTTTGGATGACCTTCCATATTAGCACAATTTCCTTCCCCCTCTGAAAAAAATAGCAGTCTTCAAAATTATTACCTTCTGACAGGGTGGAAAGATCAGATCCACATGTGAAGGTCCAATTAAACTGATTTATTGCCACTCATGCCAACGCACAGGAATATTCTCAATTAACGTTTTAACACCTGCTAAGAACTAGATAATGGAATTCAAGGGGGGCTGGACTTACTTCATTTGTGGCTATGTAGGGATTCTAGACTGATTCCTCTTTTAACTCCGCCCACAGGTTCTGCCACTCCTTCCCCTACATCTTCTTCCCTATTCCTTGGGCTCCAAATTATCTTTATGAAGCCATGCCATTTTTTTCAGCCCAGTTTCATTGTAATAAAGGAACGTGTCCTTACATTAATCTATGTTGCACTCTGTTGCCCCATAATTATTTGAGCCAATCCCATGCAGTAAAAGAACTGCTGATATTCTATGGAGATACCACCTCCAACTTGGGCATTATCTAGAATAGATCAATGGTTTTGACAGGTAGCAACTTTAAGATGTGTGGACTTCAACTCCCAGAATGCCCCAGCCACTCAATCTTGAAAATTCTGGGATTTGAGTCCTTACTTCGACAAGACACCCTGGTTTATGGGTATCAAACTTGATTTCATTGAGGGATGCATCAGGGTTGTGTTTGACTTTGGGGGGCCAGGGTGGGCATGGTCAGGATGGTCGTGGCCAGCTCGACATCACTCGTGTTGGGGATACCTGTGGTGGCCCAAGCACTCTGCCCATGAAAACAGGCTCTCGAACTCCATTTTCAGTTGCAACAGCTTCCTGAAACTCTCTGTCAGCGAAAAGGGAGGTCGGGAGGGCCCCGCACAGCCCACCTGAGCTCCTTTTTAACTTGCAGAGGCTCTGCGGGCTGGTCCTTCACTGTTTCCAGGGTGGCCTCGCGGGCCAGATCTAAGCACCCCATAGGCCAGATCTGGCCCACGGACCTTGAGTTTGACACCCCTGTCCTAATTGAAAAGGGTATTACAGATGGTCCTTGACTCACAACTGTAAGGAAACCTGAGCATTATAGTCATAAGTCGTAACGTATCATCATAAAGCAGGTCATAATGCGACCCATCCAATTTTATGATTTTATTTTTTTTTGTAGCAGTTTTTAAGTGACTGTCATGGTCATTAAGTCAATCTGTTTTTCTCTGTGGAAAACTGAAAGGAAACATTTTTTGACAAAAACATCATAAATCAGGGTCACTCGATCCTGGGATGCCGCAAATGGGGGCCAGTCGCTAAGCACCTGAAATTTGGTCACGTGACAGCTTTCAGAACTTTGGAACCAGTTAGTAAGTACCTTGGGAAGGGCCTGTTGTAGCTTTGAGCAATAACTATATGACAGGTTGTAAGTCGAGGACTACTTATATAGCTACAATGATGGAGATACTGTTCTTTCTCTTTTCCAAAACACAGGTTGTCATTTGTCCCAAACGTATATGCACTGAATGAAATGAATATTTCATATTAAATAATAGGATTGGCAAAGAGGGTTTATTTTGTTTTGGTGACAACCTTTTGTCAAAGACCGTCGCTGTTGCTTTGCCTAACAAGAGTCTCCAATAAAATGCAGGTAGTCCTTGACTTACAATCGTTCATTTAGCGACCGTTCAAACTTACAACAGCACTGAAAAAAGTGAGTTATGACCATTTTTCACATTTATAACCGTTGCAGCAGCCCCATGATCACGTGATCAAAATTCAGACTCTTGGCAACTGACTCATATTTATGATGGTTGCAGTATCCTGGGGTCTTGTGATCTCCTTTTGTGACCTTCTGATAAGTCAATGGTTAAGCCAGATTCATTTAACAACAGTGTCACTAACTTAACAACTTCAGTGATTTACTTAACAACTGTGACAAGAAAGATCGTAAAATAGGGCAAAACTCACTTTACAAATGTCTCACTTAGCAACAGAAATTTTGGGCTCAACTGTGGTCGAAAGTCAAGGACTACCTGCATAGATTCATTGGTAATATTTTCAGTGCAGCCATACATAAGGCTGACAAATTTTGATTGGCATCATTTTTAGCAACTGTAATAACAGTTTACATATCCAATATTTTTAAAAAGTACACATTTGGACATAGCTGGGAGCTTAATGCAGCAAAAAAAATTCTTAAATTTTAGTGTGTATTGTCAAATAAAAATGAACAGAAGGAGCACATGACATAGCAATTTTTGTGCATTTTCGTTATTTTTGAAAAACATGGACCATGGTGGATTTAACCATGTTAGTCAGGGCTGAGACTTACTGCATCAGCAAAGCTTTGTCCATGGATGTGTTTTGATTTCTATCATTTTGCTCTTTTGCAAAGCATTCATGAAAGCTAATTGTTTAATTTAAAAAAAAGTTTGAAATATTAATTAAAAGGAACATAGTTGGTATTAAACCATTTGACCATTGGAATACAAGCAGATCTCAAGCCCAAGACTTGTTCATCTATCAGAAAAGATAATGACCTCCTTCATGTGAGAGATTAAGCCATCGTGTTTGTTTGTTTTTAAACTTGCAGTTTGAATTCACCTTGTTTTGGTTTATATAAAGGTAAAGGTTCCCCTTGCACATATGTGCTAGTCGTTCCTGACTCTGGGGGGCGGTGCTCATCTCTGTTTCACAGCCGAAGAGACAGTGCTGTCCAAAGACGTGTCCATGGTCATGTGGCCGGCATGACTAAATGCCAAAGGCGCATGGAACACTGTTACCTTCCCACCAAAGGTGGTCCCTATTTTTCTACTTGCATTTTTTACGTGCTTTCAAACTGCTAGGTTGGCAGAAGCTGGGACAAGTAACGGGAGCTCACCCCATTACGCGGCACTAGGGATTCGAACCGCTGAACTGCCGACCTTTCGATCGACAAGCTCAGCGTCTTGGACACTGAGCCACCCTTTGGTTTATATACTGTACAGTTATTCACATTTGAAGTGCCATGACATTGAAAAGTCACTGGGTAGTAAGAAAAATGTAAAAGCTGTTTTGCTGAATTCCTCAGAGGTCTCTGCTAAGCACAGTAGACAATATTAAGCTAACAGGACCGATAGATCAGTATTCATAAATTTTTAACAGTTCCTATGGGTGACACACAGCTAACAAGTCTTTAAAGACTTAGTTATTCCTGAGAGGATCCTGTCATTTCTCCCCCGCTTCCCCTAATTTACTCACAGAAAATAAAAATCTATGTGACAGTTGTTTTTGCTCATTACTTTTTTTTTTTTGAAGCGGTGGCAATTTTTCATCTTCGTTAGCACACAAGAAGGGCCTTATTATTTATTTACTAAATTTATATGCTGCCCAACTCCCAGTGACTCTGGGCAGTTTATTATTTACATCACAACGTAAATAAGTGTACCACTGTCAATAAAGTTGATGGCTGAGCTCTTGTATATAAAAGAACAGCAGTAAAATCAGGAGTTAATACATCAGCCAGAAACGCTTAAGTAAAACCAACCAATTAGTCCATCTGTTAAAATCCCAATTAACATGGAGACTCTTAGCTGTTGAGCAGATGGACAGATTCTTCTGGAATAACTATTCCTCGTGTACGGTCTTCTCAAGCTCAGGACCAGCCTTACTATTAAGCAAAGTAATGTTTATCAACCTCAGCAATTTTAAGATGTGTGGAATGATGCCAGGGGGAATTCTGGGAATGGAAGTCCAGACATCTTAACGCTGCCAAGGCTGAGAAATCCTGAGGCAGAGTGAGGCAGTGTCCACAAGCAAAAAAAGCTGAGGTGCTCTAATGTTCACCTTGTGGTATGTTATAGACCGGTGGTGGGTTCCACTTACCTTCGCTACTGGCTCAGAACAGTGAGCACGCATGTGTGCGCACTTGCTTTGTTCACAAGCGATGCTTCTGCGCATGCGCAGAACCTACTATGCATGCGCAGAGCATTCCTGATGACGTCCGGGTGGGTGGGCGGAGCCTCCCGCCGCCACTACCAGTTCACTCGAACCGGTAGAAACCCAACACTGCTATAGACCTCTAAATTAGTTATTTGGTCATAAATACAGTATATGTTGTGACCCAGGTTCCTGGACCCGGACTCCTGGACTCGGATGATTCAGAAAGTGAGGGAGAAGACCTGGCAAGCCCTGCTTCTCTTGAGCCCTTTCCCTCCCTGGCACCCATTCAAAGGGAGGAGGAGGGGCCGGCAAGGTCTGATTCCCTGGAGCCTTCTTCTGATTTGGCAACGCCCCAAGAACAGTTTTGGAGTGATGCAAGACTGCGCAGGTGTGACCGGCGCGCGCAGCAGAAGCAGTGTTGGGATAAAGCCAAGTCATAATTGTCATGCAGTGACATCTGCAGAGACTATAAATAGGAGGCGGGACTTCCTGGTTTTTTGTCTTGGACAAAGCAATGAATTTGCGCGGGCAAACTCTATCAATGGAGGGAAAAATATATTCGTGAGTAATTCTGGCCTTATCTGTAATTTCCTCGTTATCTCCAGAAACTTGGCAGGCCCGTGGGTAGACGTGGCCAGGACATATATCTATGTAAATAAAAGGAGAAAAGAAGGCCTCTGACTGACTCTTTGCTGGGAGTATTGGGGGGAGGGAAACAGAACAGTATAGTTTGCTATCCTCATCCCTCATATCAAACAGTTTTTGGAGTTGAAAGGAAACAAAATATCTTAGGGCAACCCTCCCCTGTGTTCAGATCATGAAAGAAAAGGAAATAAGCAAGGAAAGATAGAAATTCAGTTTGTCCCCTTTAAACCTGCTAAGATGATTGTTAGTTTTTATTCTTCCAGAATATGAAGTATGATGACTAGACATACAAACATTCCCGCCAAAAATGGGAAATACCTGACTTTCGGTACAGGAAAATAACCTGTGGATTAGAGTTGACTGTATACAACCTTAGCAGTCAATTAAGAGAATGAATTTCAGTCCAGCAACTTGATGAAATCAAAGATCTTCCAGAGAAAGTATATAATTGAGGTGGTCCTCAATTTACAGCAGTTCATTTAGTGACCATTAAGAGTTACAGCGGCACTGAAAAAGGTGACTTGTGACTGTTTTTCACAGTTACAACCATTACAGCATCCCTATTGTCATGTGATCAAAATTTGGGCCCTTGGAAACTGACTCATATTTATGACCGTTGCAGTGTCCCAGGGTCATGTGATCACTTTAGCGACCTTCTGATAAACTCAGCAGGGAAGTCAGATTCACTTAACAAGCGTGTGGCTAATTTAACAATTGTAGAGATTCACTTAACAACTGTGGCAAGAAAGTCAGTTAAATAGAATATAATTTTTTTATTGGCCAAGTGTGGGTGGACACACAAGGAATTTGTCTTCGTACATACGCTCTCAGTGTACATAAAGAAAAGATACATCCGTCAAGAATCATAAGGTACAACACTTAATGATAGTCATAAGGTACAAATAAGCAATCAGGAAACATAAATCAATATAAATCATAAGGATACAAGCAACAAAGTTACAGTCATACAGTCATAAGTGGAAGGAGATGGGTGATGGGAACGATGAGAAGATTAATAATAGTGCAGATTTAGTAAATAGTTTCACAGTGTTGAGGGAATTATTTGTTTAGCAAAGTGATGGTGTTCGGGAAGAAACTGTTCTTGTGTCTAGTTGTTCTGGTGTGCAGTGCTGTATAGCGTCGTTTTGAGGGTAAGAGTTGAAACAGTTTATGTCCAGGATGTGAGGGGTCTCTAAATATTTTCACAGCCCTCTTGTTGACTTTTGCAGTGTTTAGGTCCTCAATGGAAAGCAGGTTGGTAGCAACTGCAAAATTCACTTAACAATTGTTTTGCTTAGTAAGAGAGATTTTGGGCTCAATTGTGGTCGTACATTGAGGACTACCTGTACCTGGGAAGGACTTTTGTAAACTCAGCTATGTTGTCTGGTTGTAAATGTGATTGCAGTAGGAATGATAAACATTAGGTAGATCATGTTGGTTTTGGAGGTCAAATAAAGGAGAATTCAGGAAGATTTGATTTTCACCATTGTTTCCCACTCTGACAAACACACTTGGCTGAGGGAACTGTTATTCCTTGAGATAGCAAATGAATGCTATCTGGCTTTGTGTGTGTGTGTATGTTCATGCATGCCTCTGTGTGTGTGTATACTGTGGAAAATTACTTGCAAACCATTATTTTGAAAAGGTCTCTGTTTTCCCACAGTCATAATTGGCTAATTCTGTAAGCTTTCATAAGTGTTTGTTGGAATTATTGTACGGCATGTCTTAAACGATTCTCCCTTTTTTCCATCCTTTCCTTATTTTTATTCCCACAGAGGAAGTGGTGATCAGAATGAATGGGCATATTTCAAACACTCATCCCAACGTATATGGAAATTATCCTTCTCAAGTAAAGTAAGTATTGGACACCTTCTATCCTGTATTTAGCCAAAACAAAATGGTGGGGAAACAAAAAAATACTGAGTACATTCTTTGTTCTTAATTAAAAAAAAAACAACTGCACAGAATCTTAGCTAGAGGTTCTCCCGAACCCCCAGCAGCCCACCCCTGAGTTTAAGGTGTGTGGACTTCAGTTCCCAGAGTTCCCCAGTTGGCTTGCTCAGTGCTGGATTCTACTGCTGTAGTATTCCTGACAGAGGCCATGATTAAACTCCTATCATGAAGTAGAGTTCACCATCGGCCAAGAAAATCTGTCCACCATTGAATAGCTCTCGCCATTAGAATTTATTTCCTGGTTTCTATCTGGAATCTACTTTCTTTAAATAAAATCCATTTTGCCCCGATCGATCTTCTGTTGCAGCACTGAACAATAATGCCCATCTTTTATAAGATAGCATTTCAGATATTTAAAGGCAATATTATATTGCCCCACAATATCTTTTTCCCCTTCCAGGCTAAATATCTAATTCTCCAGCTATTTTTCATACAATTTTTTTCTTTAAAAAATGTTTTCTATTGCTGGTCCCTTTATTTATGCTTTCCCAGATTAATTTCTCATTATTGCACCGAATATTTTATTCATTTAAACTATTTTACTTTTTCATTCCACTGAGGATCTCAAATGTATCTTATAGCATCAGATAAAAGCAGTTTAGAGTCATTAAAGATATGTCAGAGTCACAAGCAAGGAGCAAAAATACGTAAATCCCAGATAGTTAATCAAATGTTTTCTTCCTTCTTCCACAAACTCTGTATGCAAATATCACTACATGTCACAGATCCACATGTACACTGTTCCTTTAGCCCAGCCTTCCCAGTTAGTGGCCCCCAGCTATGTTAAGATCAACATTTGCAGAATGTTCATAGTGACTCTTGTAGCCACAACACAACTGATACATACCAGATGGGGCCGGCTGCTTTAATCAATTGACAAGTCTTAAGAGACCCACTGTGTTTTCATGTCCCTGCTATAGATTTGGTCATGTGTATTGTCATCTGATCTTGTTGTAATAATGAAAGTCAGAGGACCATCTTAACTCGCAGCAAACCACTTAGCAGATTTGATCAGGAGCTGGAGTATTCACCAAATTCCTCAGCTCAACCTATCAAGTTACAATGGGAGGCACTGACCCAGCTGTTTAGATCCTCTGTGGTTTTCAAGAAGTCAAGGGATCAGATAAGATTGGGAGTGATCATCATTTGCGGTTGCGGCTTTGAATTCTAGCAGTCGAGTTCAAAGCTGGAGAAGAAACAGTAGCTCATGCCTGGATTTGGGTAATGCTTTCTCCAGAGTAAGAAAAAAGTTCCTCTTCTAAACAATAACAAAAAAAAAAAAAAAGTGGGGGGAGAATCAACTTATTTTCCAAAGCACCAAGAAGGCAAGACAAAAAACAATGGATGGAAACCAATCAAGGAGAGACGCAACCTGGAACTAAGGAAAAACCTCCTAAGTTCACCAGTGGAACAGCTTGCCTTTAGAAGTTATAGATGCTTCATTAGTTGAGGTTTTTTTTTTTTTAAAAAAAAGGCTGGGCAGCCATCTGTCTGAAATGGTATATGACTCTGATGGCGAACCTATGGCCGGAAGTGGCACACAGAGCCATTTTTCCGGGCACGTGAGCTGTCGCCCAACTCAGCTGCACATGCGTGCATGCCCCAGCTGGTGTTTTGGCCTCTGGTGCGCATGAACGCAATTCAGGGGATCCAGCTGGTCTTTGGAGCTCTCCTGCACATGTGTGTGCATGTGCAAACGGCATTCAGGTGTGCGCATTGCATGCGTGAAAACCATGCACATGTGCAGATTGTGCAATTGCGCACGTAGCGCACGGTGGGCGTGCTCAAAAGCTGTGCACATGTGTAGATGGTGTGGTTGCGCATGCAGCGCACGGTGGGGATGCACATGAAAGCTGTGTGCCTGCACAGATGGTCCAGTTATGTGCACAGCGCACGGGGAGGAGCCACGCGTTAGCACGGATGGCACACATGTGCGCAAAGCATGCGAAACACAAACCTGTTTGGCACTCTGTGAGTAAAAGGTTCGCCATCACTGGTATAGGATCTCCTGCTTGAGCAGGGGTTGGATTAGAAAACCTCCAAGGTTCCTTCCGGCTCTATTCTGATAGATAGATAAAAAGAAACAATTGCCTTACCTGTTTATCTACAGTTGGATGGATAGCAATTGATAACATCATATGCTATCAGTTGCTGGTGGCCACTTCTTACTTTTTAGAAAACAGAAAATTATTTTTCTCCCTTTCATTAAATGGGGGAGAGCTAGTGATTTCTGGCATCTGAACAGATTTATAAATGAGACTGCTGGTGTTTGTTGAAGCCAAAGCCATATGTAATTTATTTGTGTGTTTCATGAAGCAGAGAAAAAGTTGTTTACAAATAAAAAATAAAACAGAAAGCTGAGGTTCTGTTTCCTTCAGGTGTATGGTTATTACACATATTGTTTCTATGCATTTAACAGTACAAACTCTTTGGCTTTTGATCCCCCCCCCCAAACAACAGCCATAATTGTTAGAAGCTTTCCTTATACACAGAAAACAAGAACAGATGGGCGTATGTGGGTGGCTCATGCTAAACTTTAGAATTCTGCCTTAGTAATTATGGTTTATCTGTAGATATTAATTGGTTTTTAAAAGAAGAACTTCAGATTGTCTTAATCTTAAACACGTTTCCAAGCTGCTTAAAAGCATACTGAAACAAAATTTACTTGATCTTAGCTTGAATAACCAGAAACAGTTATTTGTGTATGTGAAAAATGACAAAGCATGATCTCTATTTTCGTGTGTGTTTGAGGAGCAATTCTATTAATAGTTTCAGAATCTGCAAAGCTATGGTCGGAGGCCAAATCCTATGATGAATGAATTAGGCATGTCTAATCTATCAAATCAAAATCTAAGAGACTGGTTTGGACAAAACTCAGCAGCACTTTTTCATGCGGCTGTTGCTAAAAATAGGATCGCCCACATGATCGTCAGCGTCCGATGATGGATACGGCACAAGAAGAAGGAGAAGAAGAATCTTTCAAAAAGACAGATTAGGAGGGAGCATGACGGTTGTCTTCTAGCACAGTACTTGAGGGGCTGTCACAGAGAAGAGGGGATTAACTTGTTCTCCAAAGCATCAGAGAGGCAAGACAAGAAGTAACGGGTGAAAGTTTGTTAAAGAGAGCTCCAACCTAGAAGTAAGGAGAAATTTTCTGACAGTGAGAACAATTAATCAAGAGAACAGTTTGTCTGCGAGAGTTGTGGGTGCTCCATCACTGGAGTTTTTCAAAAATAGACTGGACCAGGGGTCTCCAACCTTGACAACTTTTAAGACTTGTGGACTTCAACTCCCAGAATTCTGGAAGTTGAAGTCCACAAGTCTTAAAGTTATCAAGGTTGGAGACCTCTGGACTGGACAACTATTTGACCGGGTTGGTATAAGGCATTGATGGCGAACCTTTTAGGCACTGAGTGCTCAAACTGCACGTGTGCATGCATGCCCAAACTGAAAGGTACACATGCACACATGGACATTTGCATCTGCATGTGCAGACATGTGCACGTGCATGCACAGACATGCACACATGCGCAGCAGAGACCCGATTGCCGGCGGGAGGTGGGGCATCCCAACACCGTTTGCAGAGAAAAAGAAGCTCACGAAGGAAACACCACAGAGACTGACCTGGGACGAGGGGTTCGTCATCATGGGTATAAGGTCGTCTTAAGCATGGGGTTGGACTAGAAGACCTCTGAGGTTCCTTCCAGCTCCGTGATTCCATGTTCTATGAAAAAAAGTTGTGTAAAGAACATCTCAAGGTTCTCTGGTTATCTGAAACATGTTTTTCAAAAACAGAACGGAAGACAGATTGGCTGACTAGTTCTAAAACTGGCCATGTAATATTCTAAATATTATTTAGCATATAAGGCGGCTGTCCCTAGCTTAGCATTTCTGATTGCTCCCCAACTCTGTTTTCCTAGTTGGCTTTGAACCCGAGGTGGGTTTCAGCAGGTTCTGACCAGTTCTGGAGAACCGGTAGCGGAAATTTTGAGTAGTTCGGAGAATCGGTAGTAAAAATGCTGACTGGCCCCACCCCTATCTTTTTTCTTCCTCCCAAGTCCCAGCTGATCGGGAGGAAGTGGGGATTTTGCAGTAACCTTCTGCTGGATTGGGGAGGGAATGGAGATTTTAGAGTATCCTTTCCCTGCCATGCCCACCAAGCCACGCTCACAGAACCGGTAGTAAAAAAAAATTGAAACCCACCACTGCTTTGAACCACTTAGAAAATATAGTTTGTTTCAGATTACATCAGAGGAATTATAGCTCATTGTCCTTATTTAGGTTTCTTTCCAGTTCTAGATCCAAAGTAATCTTGTAGCATAGTTTTAGGGCACATTATGCTTCCATCTCTCTAAAGTTGAGTTGATCCTTAAAGAGTCTGGTGATTGAGTAGGCATACTCACTCACTTGCATTTTTTCTTTTCTTTAAGTAGCCGAATGGTGAGATGGAATTCCTAGTTTTTGGAATTTCTGCTCAGTAACCACTTTATGTGGATTCCTTCACACTTGCTAAGCTGATCCACGTGAACCGGAAACATGAAAGTCAAAATCCTTATATTCCTGAATTCTGTACTCACTGCAGTTAGTCTTTGAATTTTAGCCTGGTTGCATATTGATTGGCTTTTCCAGGAAAAAAAAGTGTACCTAAACATCCTATTTCTTGCCTTGCAGTGGATATGGATCACCAACATTTTCTTCAAGGGACAAGGATCAGAGTTCAAAGACAAGCGCAAAAGCTTTGTACGGTAAGATTCACTCGCCGATATTGAGCTTATAAATGGATCATGAATGCAAAGTCTTAATTAAGCTAGGTGGGCTGAAATTATAGAAAAATGATTTAGAGCCGGGGTGTCAAACTCGATTTCATTGAGGGCCGCATCAGGGTTGTGTTTGACCTCGGGGTGGGGGTGGGGGGCAGGGTGGATGTGGCCAGTTCAACGTCACTCCTGTTGGAGGTGCCTGTGGCGGCCCAAGCACTCTGCCAATGAAAACAGCTTCCTGAGCTCTGTTTTTGGCTGCTACAGCCTCCTGCAACCCTCTGCCGGTGAAAACAGAGCTCAGGAGCCTGTTTTCATTGGCAGAAGGACCACAGGACAGTCCTTTACTGTTTCCAGGGCAGCCCCGTGGGCCAGATCTAAATACCCCGCAGGCCGGATCCGGCCCCCAGGCCTTGAGTTTGTCACCTCTGATTTAGAGTCATCAGGCATTGCATTCTATAGCATCTCTGTGTGCCGTAGAAATTAAATTGCTATTCGTTTATCTATTTAACCCAGGGGTCTCCAACCTTGGCAACTTTATGACTTGCGGACTTCAACTCCCAGAATTCCTCAGCCAGCTTTACTGGCTGAGGAACTCTGGGAGTTGAAGTCCGCAAGTCTTAAAGTTGCCAAGGTTGGAGACCCCTGATTTAACCCATCCCATTCTAAAGAGTCTGCACTGTGTACAGGTGGTACTAAACTTACAACCATTCATTTACTAGTGTTTGAAGTTACAACAGCATTGGAAAAAAAGTGGCTTAAGACAGGTCCTCACACATACAACTATTCCCACGGTCACATGTTCAAAAACTGGAACTTGGCAACCACATGTATTTATTACTATCAATATTTGTTATTATTTTTGTGACGCTTCCCAGGCAGCTTCTGATGAGCAGTCATTGGGGAAAGCTCGATTCTCTTTTAATGATGGCAAGATTCATTTAACAACAGCAGTGATCCGCTTAACAACCGTGTCAAAAAAAAAAAGATTGTAAAATTGGGAGTAGCTCTCTTAATCGCCCCCTTTCTTAGCAGTGGAAATTCTTTTTTCCCAATTGTGGTTGTAAATCAAGGACTGTCTGTATAGGAACTATACAACTCATATATAGACTAATCAACCTCCTTTCTCCTCCCTTTCAGAAGTTGAGTGTTCTCCCAACAATTAATTAGATCTAAAGGTACACCAGGACCCACAAAGTAGTCTACCATTTAGCCCAGGGGTTGGTAACCTTTAACACTCAAAAGAGCCACAAAAGTCCTAACTGGAAAGTCCCGTTCAATTCTGGAGCCGACCAAAAGTCCGGTTCCCCCACCATAGAGTCTCCTCCTCCTAGTGCGACGTCCTTTTTCCTCTGCTGACTGGAAGTCCAGTTCCCCCACCATAGAGTCTCCTAGCACGGTATCCTTTTTCCTCTACCTGTCCTAACTGAAAACCCTATCAATTGTGGAGCTGACCAGCGACGGAGCCGCAGCAGAGGGATGAAAGAGCCACATGCAGCTCCAGAGTCATGGGTTGCTGACCCCTGATCTAGCCGATACCCCACGTACTTCTTGGGTGGAGAGATAATTCTCAGCAGGTCTTCTGAAGATGAATAAGACTAAACCAGGGGTGTCAAGCTCAAGGCCCGTGGACTGGATGCGGCCCACAATGTGGTCATATACGGGGCCGTCCTGGAAAATGTAAGGGGTTGGTCCAGGTAGCTTCAGCCCAGTCTACCCAATGCAAAGAGGAGACATCAATCCAGCGTGGCTTTGGCCGGATCTATTCAACGCGAAGGAAAAACATGCCAGGAGTTTGGGGAGTGGTGTCAAGCTGACCACGCCCACCCAGTTGACCACACCCACCCCGTCAGCCACATCTGCCCAGCCTCCCCCCCCCAAGATCAAACACAGCCCTAATGCAGCCCTCAATGAAATTGAATTTGACACCCCTGGTCTAGACAGGTGAATTTAATTTTGGCCAGAGAGTACCAAATATACACTGATGCTAGACCATATAGGACTTTGTAAATAACAACCAGGCCTAATTTGATCCTGGAAATTGATTCTTATAAGCATATAACTTTGCCAAAGTGTGCCCCTTTTTCTCTTGCTTTGATGTTAGATCCTTGTGTGCATATAGATGGAAGTTCAAAGGCTGCCTTTTATTTCTCAACCTTCAGAAATCTAGACAGAAATGGAACAAAAGAACTGAATTGGGGATCTTGTATACATTGATAGAAAACTGCTAAGCAGTCTTACTTGTAGTTGGACAAACGGATTACAGGCAGCTACGAAGGGGGACAACTGTAGGGTTTTAAGGAGGACAAAGTTTTTTTAGTTGTAGGGTGGATTCATTCTAGATCAACACCAATAATAATAATATGTATATGTAGGCGTGATGCTATTCCCTTTCAGAATAAGCAATGTTTTATAAAGGACAGATAAAGAATAATAAAGTAATGAATCATAAAACACAGGAAACGTCAAATCAGTCGTGGGAGCCTGCTTTTCTTGCCTGCACAGGTTTTTTTTAGCAAACACAGGTTGATTTCTATTTGATCTGCAGACTGATCCTTATTAAAAGCCTGTGTCTGCATGTCGCATTTAATAAAGCTCTTTTTTCTTTCCTTTTCTTTACTTCTTTTCTTTGTTCTTTAGAGCTGTGTGCGACAACCAATTTTTCATTGCAAGTCTATACGTCAACACTATTGCCTTAACATCTTCCCAAATGGAAATAATCACTGGGGTTATAGGATTGATCTAAATCAGGGGTGTCCAAACTTGGTCCCTTTAAGACTTGTGGACTTCAACTCCCAGAGTTCCTCAGCCAGCTTTGCTGGCTGAGGGACTCTGGGAGTTGAAGTCCACAAGTCTTAAAGGGACCAAGTTTGGACACCCCTGATCTAAATGTTCCTTCTTTTCCTTTTTTTTTTTTTTTTGTGTGGAAAAATAATAATTCTCGGGAGCAGATGGGTTTTATTTCTTCAGATCGTCATCCAAGCAAAAAACCAAGAAAGGTAGCAGACGACAACAGGCCTCGTTGCTCTGTTTGTGTGTGTGTGTGTGTGTGTGTGTGTGTGTGTGTGTGTGTGTGTGTGTACGTGTGGGCATGCGCGCATGTGCGTGTATGCATGCACATTTTCAGTACAAATTTTTTTCCCGGGGGGGGGGGCGGAGGAGAAAGTCTGCGCAAATGAAAATATTTCAACATGTTGATTCAATCAAATGCTTCTGATGTTTAACAATGGATTGTTAGACACCAAAATGACTGAAGAGTTTTCCAATGGGGCAAGTTTGAGCTTCCTAAATATAATGTGCAAGACAGGGAAGGACATTGATAGTGAAGCCCTTGTAAAGCATCAGTGAGTAGGGAGGAAGAGGTTATACCAGGGGTCTGCAAACTTGGCTCTTTTAAGACTTGTGGACTTCAACTCCCAGAGTTCCTCAGCCAACAAAGCTGGGAGCCAGCAAAGCTGGGAGTTGAAGTCCACAAGTCTTAAAAGAGCCAAGTTTGCAGACCCCTGGGTTATACTAAATCTTTGGTGTCTATGGAGATTCAGAGTCATCCAGGTCATGGTTGTCCCAAAGGTGGTTTTTCAAGAGGCAACTGGACTTCCTTTGTTTAGAATATAAGGATTTATATTCTAAAAGGATGCAACTGAGTAGCTGTCTGCAAGAAATATAAATCGTTCCATTCCCCATTATCCTGCCAGAATTGAAGAAGCTTCTTGGATGAGAAGCAAAACATCTTCAAAAGAAAAAAAACCAAGAAAGTCCCGTTGCCTCCGGAAAAAGCACCTTTGGGACACTGGACTTTCTGTTTTTTCTTTGACGACATTTTGCTTCTCATCCAAGAAGCTTCTTCAGCTCTGACTGGATCCATTCCCCACCATCCAATCAGAACTGAAGAAGCTTCTTGGATAAGAAGCAAAACGTCGTCAAAGAAAAACCAGAAGTCCAGTTGCCCCTTGAAAAAGCACCTCTGGGACTAAATCCTTGGTATACTGCAATTTTCAGAAAATAATAATCGAGGGCATTCTGCCCAGATCAAACACTGCTGTCTTCTGAATATACAGTTTCTATCACATCCCATTACTACGAGGGGCCCCAACCTCGGACTTGTTGTGACCCAGGCCCAAGTAGGCAGTAATAAACTTAGTCCGTGGAAAAACAAACAAACTTTATTTGAACAGCTGGGAATGAAGTAATTCCCAACAAATGCCTCCCAACACAAATTCCTCAGTTATCTAACAAACCTTAGTCCAATTAGCCAAACTGCCAAAGGCCCTTCCTGGCAAACGTCCAGAAGCCACAAAAACAAAGATGTAGACAAAGCAGAAGACGAAGCAGAAGACGCAGCTACAACGTTGTTTTCCAGCAAAGCTGAAACACCGGTGCTGGTCTGTTTTAAGCCTTATGGGAGGGGCCAATCATCTCTTGGCCCTACTCCCGAGTTGTCCTCTCTGCTTGAGCTGCTTTTGCCTTCTGGCAGCTCTTCTCATGCGTGCATTAGGAACAGTCTTCTCCTGTTCCTCTGCCTCTGGAGGCTCTGGAGTCTGCACCTCGCTTCTCAATGGCCCTGGCCTCACCTCAGCCTCATCACTGTCCGACCCGTTGCCAGCTCCGTAGGCTGCTGACGGACCACAACAGGACTTCAGACCATCATCAATCCGTGGCCTGCCAGGAACCCGGCCAGGCAAGCAAGCGAAGCACCTTCCATGCACACATAAGATCCAGGGAATGTGTGAAACCACGCTCACCCTGGTCTGTAGAAAAACTGCCCTCCACGGAACTGATCCTTGGCACCCAAAAGTTTGGGGGGCTCCTGTCATTCTATACTGGAGAAGAGCATGAAAATTACAGCTAAACAAGTCTAGGGCACTAAATTATGAAAAAAAAAATAGTTTGAATATTTACTATATAACAGTGCTTCTCAAACATAAGCAACCTTAAGGCATGTGGACTTCAATTCCCAGAATTCCCCAGCCAGCAAGGGAATTCTGGGACTTGAAGTCCACATATTTTAAAGTTGCCAATTTGAAAAGCAGCGCTGTAGCATAAAACTCAGGGGCTGGATCCTGTAACCGTTTTTTTCCAGGCTCCACAGTGGAGAAGATAAATATTATGCGTATAGGATTAAAATACCTCACGTAAGAAGTATATAAATAAACAGGCATTGACAGCACTTTTTCCACCATGCCCCATGGTGTGATCTCACAAAGAAGCCCAAAAGTCACCAATAAAATATAGGAAGCTCATAACATATTATGAGCCATCTTACAAAATTGCCTAGAAAATGTGTGAGGTATCATCAAACATGGGAGAGCTGAATTATTCCCTGACAGTTGAAATCTGCTGCTTTAATTTGGAGGCCCTATGGGTATCATTTGGCATCGGTGCCCTTTTGGTGATGCTAGCATATCTCAATGCCTAATTGAAGACGAGGGGAGTTAGCAACATGGCACTCCTGAAGAACTGGGTTGAAAAATGCTCTACAAATAATTTCTGATAGAATGAAATAAAGAGTGCAGATAGAATGCAACTGAAAAGCACATATTTATTTGATTTATGGTTCTCAAACAAAAATTAAACTAGACATAAATCACTATAGATTTGTCATTATATCAATCACTATAAAGTTGTGATTTATAGTCTCAAATACTTGACTGAACATGGCAGTATCCTTGTCTGGCTTACCCTTCTCATTGTAACCAGCATGGCTTGATCTGAACCTTTGTTTTTTGTACTATCAGATCTGGAACCCTTTGATATTACAGTATGTGATTGTTAAGGCTGAACCTTACATACGCTCATGAGTTCAGTTCTGTTGCCTCTTCTACTCACAATCTCCGCAGAATAATAGAAAACTGACTTTACATACAGGTGGTCCTTGATTTACAACCGCAATTGGGACCAGAATTTTCATTGCTAATTTCAAGGCAGTTGGTAAGTGAGCCAGGGTGTTGTTAAGTGAATCTGGCTTCTTTTTGGTTAGTCAGCTGGGAAGGCGGCAAATGGCAATCAACTAAGTCCAGAGCATTGCAACCATCATAAATATGTGCTGGTTGCCAAGCACCTGAATTCTGATCATGTCGCCGTGGGGATGCAGCAATGATTATAAATGCAACGACCAGTTGTAAATCACTTATTTTCAATATGTTTTTAATTTTGAACGATAGCTAAACGGATAGTTGTAAATTGAAGACTACCTGTATCTCATTGTCACTAACTGATGGCTGCCTGCTTATATTTACTCCTCAAGAAACTTTGGGCAAGAAGTTATTTTTAGAAAATGATTATACCACCTCTAGTAATGGAAGTTTAAACGCTTTATTCAATTTTTGCGATGGAAATTATTTTCATTGGGCTGTTTTTAGAAAATAGATACCTATTTCCTAGAAAGATGTACCTCAGTTACATTATTCATCCACATTAAAGGAGAATGAAGATTTAAAAAATGTTGGATGTGGTAAAATTCACATGTCAACAGAAGCGTTGACGGGATCTTGTCGTTGCCTTCTAATATGCTGAGAGGAATCTAGGACACTGAGGACAGTACTGTCATCATCCATTGTTTCTCGGAGTATTGTTTAGTACTTTCCACTTCAATTATGGCAAACTTAATTTGAAAATATCCAGGAAAGCCCTGTCTTTTGTCTACATGAACATATCCTCCACTATTGACCTGGTTTTATTATTAATTGCTATGAGTGCTGTGGTGAAAAGAAGTGATAAATTTAATAAACGAAGTAGTGGATCAGAAATAACAGACTAAGGGTTAGGATTAAGGCCTGCAGAATTGATGCTATAGCAA
This sequence comes from Ahaetulla prasina, assembly GCF_028640845.1. Lineage (NCBI taxonomy): Eukaryota > Metazoa > Chordata > Lepidosauria > Squamata > Colubridae > Ahaetulla > Ahaetulla prasina. Next base: position 86,592,097 of record NC_080545.1, on the reverse strand, counting down.
CTGATGAAAGAATCGTTTATTAACTTTGACTACCTGTGGACCATGTAATGAAATATGGCTACTGTACAGTGAAAGGCTTGATATAGGAGCTTTTATGCATACATAAACACATACGTACTGTGTGAATGTATATAACACACACACACACAAACACGCAATCAAGTTGGGAGGGTTGAATTGCCCATCTTTGAATTTGGAGAGCTTTTGTCTTTTGATTAAGGGGGCAAGAGAATATCTGGTCACTTGGCCCTTTAAATCACTTCAGAGCTCCAGTATATGAAGCAGTTCAGAGACTTCTGAGGGAGCATGATGTGATTTTAGTGCCGAAGCAAAGCAGATATCACTATAAGGTAAAGGTTCCCCTCGCACATATGTGCCAGTCGTTCCCAACTCTAGGGGGCGGTGATCATCTCCATTTCAAAGCCGAAGAGCCAGCATTGTTCGAAGACGTCTCCATGGTCATGTGGCCGGCATGACTAAATGCCAAAGATGCACGGAACGCTGTTACCTTCCCACCAAAGGTGGTCCCTATTTTCCTACTTGCATTCTTTACGTGCTTTCAAACTGCTAGGTTGGCAGAAGCTGGGACAAGTAACGGCAGCTCACCCCGTTACGCGTCACTAGGGATTCGAACCGCTGAACTGCCAACCTTTCGATTGACAAGCTCAGCGTCATAGCCACTGAGTCACCACATTCCTTATGATATCACTTTAAGTTGGTTTAATAATGCAGGTGCCCAGAAACCAGATGAAAGCTACTTTACAATCTGGTGAAAAATTTAGCAGATAGGTTTTAATTATCATTTTCTCTTTAAAGTACACTATTCTAGGGTAGTCCTGGACTTACAATAAGTGAGCCCAAAATTTCTGTTGCCAAGCGAGGCAGTTATTAAATCAGTTGCTCTTCATTTTATGACTTCTTTTTTACTATGGTTTTTAAAGCAAATCACAGTCGTTAAGTGAAGCATGTGGACATTAAGCGAATCTGGCTTCTCCCATTGCCTTGGCTTGTCAGAGGCTGGCTGGGAATGGTGATCACGTGACCCAGGGACAGTGCAGCTGTCATAAATACTTGCCAAATGCCCAAATTTTGATCATGTGACCATGGGAATGTTGCAACTGTCATGTGAAAACTGGTCATCGGTTACTTTTTTCAGTACTGTTGTAACTTTGAACGGTCACTAAATGAATGGTTGTAAGTCAAGGACTACCTGTGTTGGGAATATTGCAATAGCATGGTGAAATTTAAAGTGGAAGAGCTTCATCATGAACGTAACTGATTGCATGCCACAATGGACAGTTCCGACTTTGTCCATACCAAGCAAACTTAAATATGCTGACAATCTGCGGAGTGTAGCCAGAGATTTGATTTACCACCTTAAGACAGTCAAGAAGTTCAATAGATAACCACGGTGATCTAGTTCACACACCTGGCTAAGCTATGGCTTATTTAATTATGAGTTTTTGAATAAACCCCAATTTATTGGGTTCATCTAACATGCTAAGTTCTAAACGTTTGCAAGTGATCATGGCACATTTTGCTTAATCTATGAAGCCAAAACGAAAGTAAACACTTTGTGGCTTAGTCAGCTGGTGAATCAATCCATTGTCTTGAGATTTAAACTTGAATCAATAGATTAAAAGCCTATTGAGCGATATTTATCATTTTATCATCTTAATTCAGGGATAAGCAAGTGGTGCCATCGCAGCTCTCTACCCATCAATATTTTTAAAATAAATTTAGTATTCTAATATCCTCTTTCTCCATTTTTGATTAAAAAAAAACAGAGCAAAGGAAGAATTATGCACGAGACAGCATCAGCAGCATTTCAGAGATAACACAATACCATGTGGAGGTAAGATTATTATTATTATTTACTTTATTCATCAAAAATGAAACTCAGTCAACTGAACATTCAAAAATACATCACAAATAGCATTAACTGGTGCTAATGGTTGATACGGGTTGCTGCCAGCATCCTAGGTATCAACCAAATACCTTCTTAAGAAGTACGATGTTCCAAGTAGCGCAGTTTTTTGCAGTTCTGGTGTTATTGCAGGAAGCTGCAATTTGTTGATGTATCTTATAAAATTCTTGGACATGGTACCAAGTGCCCCAATGACAATGGGTATCACTGTTACATGTTTCATCCATAGCCGTGTAGTTTCGATGGTCAGGTTGCAATATTTCATGATTTTTTCCAGTTCTTTTTCTTTGATTAATTATTATTATTATTATTATTATTATTATTATTATTATTATTATTATTATTATTATTATTATTATTTTATTTATGCACATCAGATATATCCATAGATAGAAATAGCTGGGGGGGGGTTGTTTTTGTTTCATTCTCTCCATTTTATTTTGTAAGCAACATGTTTTGCTTTTGCAAAAAGAATCTCTCCAAAAGTTTAAATATCTGCTCTGCTGATCCTTTTGTGAACATACATCTCCTTTTTCTCTTTTGCGAACCTCTCAGCACCTGACCACTTTTGTCCTGGATCGGAAAGAAGCCATGATCACAGTTGATGATGGAATAAGGAAGCTGAAACTCCTGGATGCGAAAGGCAAGGTCTGGACACAAGACATGGTTCTTCAAGTGGACGACAAAGCTGTCAGTCTAGTGGACTTAGAATCCAAGGTAAAAGACTCAGTAATAAGGTTGATGTGTTGGCAGAGTTGGGCGAAGATCTTAAGCAAGGTGGGGAGGAAATGGAAAACATTTTCAGAGTTTTGATTGGACCCGGCTTACACATTATCTGATGAAAATTATCCAACCAATTTGTGAGCAGAGAAGTTGGATTTACAGACAATTTCTTTTCGATTTTGCCAGGGAAGAAGAAGAACTCCAGCTGTGAGAAATTTTACTGATGTTTTCTTCTTTGAAAAAAATGTCAAAAGCTAATTCTCATGAGGGGGAGGGGGAATCAGAGAATCCGTCTTTCTGGCCTCTAGTTTTATATTGGGAGATGCGGTGGTTCAGTGGCTAAGATGCTGAGTTTGTCAATCAAAAGGTCGGCAGTTCAGCGATTCGAATCCCTAGTGCCCTGTAACGGGGTGAGCTCCTGTTACTTGTCCCAAGCTTCTAACAATCTAGCAGTTCAAAAGCATGTAAAAAATGCAAGTAGAAAAATAGGGACCACCTTTGGTGGGAAGGTCTGTAATGGGAGGGCCGCGGTGTGGCTCAGGCTGTAAGAAGCCTGTTATTAAACACAGCTGCCTGCAATTACTGCAGGTTCAAGTCCCACCAGGCCCAAGGTTGACTCAGCCTTCCATCCTTTATAAGGTAGGTAAAATGAGGACCCAGATTGTTGGGGGGGGCAATAACTATTGCCTTACACAATGTAAGCCGCCCTGAGTCTTCGGAGAAGGGCGGGATATAAATGTAAATTAAAAAAAAAAAAGGTAAAAGCGTTCCGTGCACATTTGGCGTTTAGTAATGCTGGCCACATGACCACGGAGACATCTTCGGACGGCGCTGGCTCTTCGGCTTTGAAACAGAGATGAGCACCAGCCCCTAGAGTCGGGAACGACTAGCACATATGGGCGAGGGGAACCTTTACCTTTACCTAGTTTTATATTATTTTTTTCCTCGCTTCTTTCCTGTTGTCCTATCTTGAGTCATAGTATATTTGGGGGTACCAATATATTGGGAAGACGAGAGAAGGGATTTTAACCATGCTGAAGAATTTTTTGTATGCCCCACTTCTTCCTCCCATTTACCTTTCAGAATGAACTTGAGAACTTCCCCTTGAACACAATACAGCATTGCCAGGCTGTGATGAATTCATGCAACTATGACTCCATCCTTGCTCTGGTATGCAAAGAGCCATCGCAAAGCAAAGCAGACCTCCATCTTTTCCAGTGTGATGAAGTCAAGGTAGGGCAAAATGCTGCAGTAGAACGCACGGAGCTAGAATATATTAGGTTTTTTTTATTTGCTTGCTTATTTATTTTGTTCCATAACCTTACCCTGCTGTCTTCAATCTATCATCTCCTAAACCTGTTGGATCTTAAATTCGGAATTAGCAGGAAATTCTAGGAGCTGTAGCATCAATGCACCAGGAAGATGATAGGCTATGGAAAACTTAAAATATGCCATTCATACTTAAGAGCTGAACACAGTCTTGTTCATACCTTGGGTCTGAAGAAGACCCATTAGGTCTACTTGAACCAATGCCAAGCACTGATGACGCTACCTAGTTGGGTAATAAAACATCGGCAAATAAACAACTCTCAGAGATCAGCAAGGATTCCTCATTTCAACCCTGAGTTACAAATAGTCTCTTTTGTCGAAATAGAATAGAATAACAGAGTTGGAAGGGACCTTGGATGTCTTCTAGTCCAACCCCCTGCTTAGGCATGAAACCCTATACCACTTCAGACAAATTGTTGTCCAACATCTTCTTAAAAACTTCCACTGTTGGAGCATTCATAACTTCTGGAGGCAAGTTGTTCCACTGATTAATTGTTCTAACTGTCAGGAAATTTCTCCTTAGTTCTAAGTTGCTTCTTTCCTGGATTAGTTTCCACCCATTGCTTCTTGTTCTACCCTCAGGTGCTTTGGAGAACAGCTTGACTCCCTCTTCTTTGTGGCAGCCCCTGAGATATTGGAACACTGCTATCATGTCTCCCCTAGTCCTTCTTTTCATTAAACTAGACATACCCAGTTCCTGCAACCGTTCTTCATATGTTTTAGCCTCCAGTCCCCTAATCATCTTTCTTGCTCTTCTCTGCACTCTTTCTAGAGTCTCAACAACTTTTTTACATTGTGGCAACCAAAACTGGATGCAGTATTCCAAGTGTGGCCTTACCAAGACATTATAAAGTGGTATTAACACTTCACGTGATCTTGATTCTATCCCTGTTTAATGCAGCCTAGAATTGTGTTGGCTTTTGATACGTTTGTCTCCTCATCTGCTACAGAGTTCTAAGCATAGACATTATTTAGCGTCCTGCTTTAATGACTCTTAAGTATGTCCTTAGTAGGTAAAGTTTGGCCATGAGGGTTCCTGCACTCTAGAACAGTGGTCCCCAACTCTTTATGGGGGAGAGGGGAACTGGCCTGTGCAAGCAATGGGCCAATGTGAGTGTGCACACATGCGCCAGCCTGCCACCTGTGTGAGTCAAGCTGTGCACGCATGTGCTGGCCCACCACTTGCGTGGCCCACTTCCAAATCAGCCATGGCCTGGTAGTAGGCCATGGCCCAGGGGTTGGGGACCTCTGCTGCAGAATAACTTACCACAGAAGGTATGATCCACCCCGTCTCTTTAATTCAAGAAAGTCTTTTAAACCTATCTGTGGAGGTTCTCAGTCACCCAGGTCATGGTTGTCCCAAAGGTGCTTTTCCAAAAGGCAACTGGACTTTCTTGTTTTGTTTTGTTTTTTCCTTTGAAAACGTTTCGCTTCTCATCCAAGAAGCTTCTTCAGTTCATGTGCCATATGGCATGGGTCCAGGGGTAGGATTCAACCGATATAATAACTGGTTCGCTGAGCGTGTGCTTCGCTCCGCGCATGCGCAGTTTGTTAGAAAACAGCTCTAAAAATTTCATTGTACTGCAGCCCTGATGAGTAAAACAGCTGAGGCACGGCAATCCGCTGGGCTTCAAACAAAGGAAATATAGGTCAGTATAGCACAGGGGCGCGCGGGAAGGCCCACCTGATCTTCGGAGCGAACCGATTTGCTCTCAGCTGTTTGCCAGAGCTACTGGTTCACGCGAACTGGTCCAAACCGGCAAAATCCCACCCCGATGGGGTCCTGAAAGAGAAGGTGCTTTCTGGAGGTGGTTGATACACTAATAGAGGACGCACTAATTGAGGAGACATCTCATCTCTCTCCTCCAAACCCTTCCTTTTTTTTTTTTTTTTAGCTTGTTGTAGATTTTGTAATTTTAATTTACTTTTACGTTTACAGTCGTCGTTATATGTCATTTATCCTGGCGGAAACTGCTCAGAGTCACCTGAACCACAAGATGGGTGGCAAATAAGTTTGAAATAAATAAATAAATACAAACAAACAAACAGGAAGTTTTTAAGAAGAAGTTCGATAAACATTTGTCTGAAATGGTATAGGCCCGTGATGGTGAATCTATGGCACGTGTGCCAGAGATGGCATGCAGAGCCCTCCTCTGTGGGCACGCGCGCCGTCACCCCAGCTCAGCCAGCTGGTCGTTGTGTTTCCAGTGCTCCTTCTGGTTTGGGCACTCTGTGCCTAAAAGGTTCACCATCACTGGTATAAGCTTACCTACCTAAGCAGGAGGTTGGACTAGAAGACCTCCAAGGTCCCTTCCAACTCTAATAACTATATTCTATTCTATTCTATTCTATTCTATTCTATTCTATTCTATTCTATTCTATTCTATTCTATCACCATCAATCTTTCACAGTAATTGCATTTGCAGGAAACTGATAGCAGCATTTATGAATATTCTTGTATAAGTCATGTGATTTTAACAGCATTAAGTTACCTTAAATCTGCTTGCTGTGTGACACTTCAGGAACGTTTTGGGGAAAGCTATTCTGAGAATGCTTAGGATGGCTCACTGACACATAAATAAAAGGATGATTAAACAACAGTAGGGAATTGATAAAAGATGCTGGAATCAGAGACCTGTTTCAGAGGTTTTCTTTTCCAGACAGAATGTAATGATTTATAGATTTGGCTTTTGGATCATGACCTGCTTGCTAAGATGCTAAAGGCCTAGTTGGCAGTGTAATAATTTCAGCTCTTAAACAGACTTAATATTCAAATTCTTATTTTTTATTTTTTGAAAAATAAGGATAGTTATTCTTCATTTGGAAATACAAATGCCTACGTTGTTGCTTATAGCCAATAACACTGCACAGTATTTGGCTTCCTGCCAACCAGTATCCATAAATATTATGGATTTCTCTGCATAATAATCCCCCTGTGATACTTACTGTATAAATGAATTGGAGCAATGAGTGGCAATTTGGAGTATAACTGAGCTCTGTAAAGAAACACAAATATTAAAGAAGCTGATCTTTAGAAGCAAGTGGATCCCTGCCAAACGAATGGTGAGGGATTCCTTAAAAGTTTGGTCAGCAATTCGTTTTCCCAGAAGTCCATTTTGATATCAAAATAAAAGATAATGAATCACAGTAATGTGACTGATCAGAAAAGGGTCTTGGATTCAGAATGGAAATCTTGGCAAAGGTATCAACCTAGTGTGCCACAACTGTAAACAAGGCAAATTCTATGCAGGGAATCATTAGAGTGTTAATTAAAAACAACACCTCCGGTGTTTTTATATAAATCTGTGGTGAGGCTACATTCCCCAAAGCATTTTATAGTGGGTGAAAAGAGTATCTAGAAAGAGAAGCAACCAAAATGATCAGGGAACTTTCAGTACAGATTGGCCTCAATTTACAACAGTTCGTTTAGTGACTGTTCCAAGTTACAACAGCACTGAAAAAAGGGGACTTATGACCATTTTTCACACTTACAACCATTGCAGCACCCGCTTGGTCATATGATCAAAATTCAGGTGCTTGGCAACTGGCTCATATCTTTCCCAAAACACAAAAACACTTCAGAACTTTGGAACCAGGTAGTAAGTACCTTGGGAGGGGCCTTTTGTAACTTTGAACCATAACTATATGGCAGCTTGTAAGTCGAGGACTACTGATATAGCTAAAATGATAGAGAGTTACTGTTCTTTCCCTTTCCCAAAACACAGGTTGTCATTCATCCCAAACGTATATGCATCGTAACCCAAAAGTAAAATGGGTTAACATAAATTCCATGTTAAATAATAGGATCAGCAAGGAGGGTTTAGTTTGTTTTGGTGACAACCTTCTATCAAAGACCATCGCTATTGGTTTGCCTAACAGAATCTCCAATAAAATACAGGAAGTCCTCGACTTATAAGTTTTCATTTAGTGACCGTTCAAACTTACAATACAGCACTGAAAAAAGTGGTCATGTTTCTCATTTACGACCCTTGCAGCTTTCACATGATCAAAATTCAGACTCTTGGCAACTCCTGACTCATATTTATGACGGTCACAGTGTCCCGGGGCCCTGTGATCTGCTTTTGTGACCTTCTGACAAACAAAGTCAATGGGGAAGCCAGATTCACTTAACAGCCGTGTTGCTAACTTAGCAACTGTAACGATTCACTTAACAACCGTGGCAAGAAATTTCAGAAAATGGAGCAAAACTCAGTTATGTCAGTTTTGGGCTCCATTGCGGTTGCAAGTCAAGGACTATCTGTAGTGGAGTCTTTTACTTCAGAACCAAAATGGGAAAAGGAAACACGCTTGAAATATATAAAACCATGCATTTTGGGGTGGGAGAAAGGAATGGGAAATGAAGTTATTCTGCCTCTTCAACAAATACAGTGTGAGTACTGAGGAATCATCTAACAAAGCAGGCCGCATAGGACCCTCAGGAACCTGCAGCCATTTTAAATACATGCCAGTTGCCAAGCTCCCAGATTCTGATCATAGGAACCCAGGGATGCTGCAAGTATTGTAAGTGCAAGAACAGGTCATAGTGGGTCTTATTTTTTTCAGCACTGTTGTAACTTCCAGTGGTCACTAAATGAATGATCATAAGTCTAGAACAGGGGTGTCAGCCTGAGGGGTGCTTAAATGTGGCCCGTGGGGCCACCCTGGAAACAGTGAGGGACCAGCCCGCAGTGCCTCTGCCAGCGAAAATGGGCTCCTGAGCTCTGTTTCCGGCTGTGACAGCCTCTGAGGCACGTCGCTCTCCCGAGCTCCATTTTCGCTGGCAGAGGGTTGCAGGATACCGTCGCAGCCAGAAACGGAGCTCGGGAGCCCATTTTTGCTAGCAGAGCACTCGGGCGCCCCGGACATGACTTGACATCGAGCTGGCCACACCCACCCCATCCCCATTCCTCCCCTCCAGGTCAAATACAACCCTGATGCGACCCTCAATGAAATTGAGTTTGACACCCCTGGTCTAGAAGCACTGGTGTATGTCCTTCAGGAGAGCATTCCATAGCCTAAGAGTCAGACAGGAGGAGGGCCTCTTCTACATATTAGATCGCTGACCATCTGGCAGCAAAACATGCAGCTAGTCCTTAACTTACAACCAGTCTCTTAGCGGTCATTCAAAGTTATGACTGACCCGCCCAAAAAGCTGACTCGATTTTGAACTTATGGCTGCATACACATGTATACCCCCATGGAACACGGGGTCAAATGTTGGGTGCTTGTCAACCAGCTCACCTTTATGCCCGTGTGCTGTGTCCCATGTTCATATGATCGTGGTTTTTGAAGATTTTTTTGTGTGTGTGTGTCAATTTCTGGCACTTATTTGCAGTTCCCGGCAAAAAAAAAAATGCCTATTGGATAAAATGGATTTTATTAAGAACCATGGTGTTTGCTTAATGATCATGTCATTCACTGAATGATCACTGCAAAGTAACCCAAAAAAACCCCAGTCCGAGTCACGTGATGCCTCGGCTTAAACCGCTATGACTTATGACATTATTCTGAGTTCAACTGCGGTCATAAATTGAGGACTACCTCTATTTGGAATCCTCCTGATTTAAAATAACAAAGCAACCTCATAGGAAGCCTGGATGAATTCACAGAGAATCTAGCGATTCAAGGCTGCTATTTTTTGATGGTTGTGTGTTGTGCTTCCTCTGGAAACATGGGCAGCTTGTTTTAAACACCGGTTTCTAAACAACCATAGTGGAAGAAGATAGTTCTTCTCTTCATTGTTGAATGCATTAATATGGACACTGTATGACAAGGGTCTCCAACCCTGGTCCCTTTAAGACTTATGGACTTCAACTCCCAGAGTCCCTCAGCCAGCAAAGCTGGCTGAGGAACTCTGGTAGTTAAAGTCCACAAGTCTTAAAGGGACCAAGGTTGGAGACCCCTGCTGTATGGCACAGAATAACAGGGCAGGGAGCTGTTGGCTAACTTCAATAAGGCTTCCTTGTATCTCCATATTTTAAGACCCCTAGCACAGTCCTTCCAGTTAGCTAGCATAGACATTTGCCTTAACAGGTAACATGTATCCATTTAGCTTCCTACTGTTTGCCCTGATTTGATCCCCAAAGTTTTAGACTGACATCTGTTTCATCATTTGACTATGTTCCTCTGAATTGGAATCAAACCCGGCTGCATGCTGGGTGCTCTATTGCTACGTTCTGTTTACAAGCTACACAGTTCCACTGTAATTATTACCATATTTTTCAGAGTATAAGACACACCGGTAAGACGCACCTTAGTTTTGGGGGAGGAAAATAAGAAAAAAAGCTGATTGGCAGGTGGATTGGCCTCCCTGAATACCCCCATATCAGCTGTTCCCAGAGGTGAATTTTAGCAACAGGTTCCTTGGTTGTGAGCTCTGTGCCTTGTTTTTTTTTTTTTTTTGTTTTTTTGCTTTTTTTCAGAAAAAAACTTTTTTCTGCCTCTGAAAGCCTCCAAAACAGAACTTCAGAAAAAAAGCCTCTGAAACTCTGTTTGGGGGCTTCTTTTTGAAGCTCCATTTGGGGCTTTTTTCTAAGCTGCATAGTAACTCAACATGGATAGAAAAAAGAAACTTAGGGTGGCCATCATGTAGGTGTCTAAAATACAAAAGGGAAGGTTTTTGCTGCATCTCGTGTTCTTTAAATTCCCAAATCACCCGTTGAAGTCGATTGGCCGCTGTTTCTGGACGGATGAAGAGAGTACAAGTGGAAAGCGACCGTTACGGAATTTGCGGCTATAAGATACGTTGGCCACTCTTTACCTATAAAGCCTCAGTGCTTTCAATAGGTTGCTTGCTCAAGCGTTCAGCAGTGCATCAAATTAATTGCTTCTGCTTCTGCTCAGGCCAACTTCATCCACAATGATATCGAAAGCGCGATCAGCGATAGCAAAGGAGGGAAACCAAAGCAGCGACTTGAAACACTCAGGTAAAACCGAAGCTTTGCCTTGCAAATCTTTCCTAGCATTTCCGGTAAGGGGTACATTAAGAAGCTGGTCATGCGGGCAGTATATATTTGGCCTGTGCAAAGTGACATACATAGATTCACTTTGATGAAGCGATTCGGGCTGTGAAGGGAACACGATTCACTCCAACGAAGCAAAGAGATCGGCTCATTTATCTCACCAAAGGAATTCAGGTGGCCTCAAATTACTTCAGATCCGTGGTATGGGAGAAGAAGGCTGCCTTCAGCTCTCTTCCCCGGTGCATTGGCTGAAGCGCTTCCAAAGCTGCACATAAGCTTTGGGACCGCACGTAGCAATGTGTGCCTAAGCCACACAGCTGGGCACATTGAAGCCGCTGAGCATTTGCTGAAGCAGCTCAGCATGGGAGCCCTTCACCTAGTGCTGAAGCAGCTTTGAGCAGCGTTGGGTCCAAACGCTTCATCAAAACCTGGCATCTCTTCAGAGCTTCGTTCAATCCCGCTGTATGTAAAACCTCCAGTTAACAGAAGCTGTAGCTCTTTCATACTTCTTGCTAACAACTTCAATAGAAGAATATATTGTCCTCAGGCGTTGCACGTCGGTTTCCGACTGGTGCCTGAGCTGGTTACAGTACAAACAGAATGCTGAAATGAACAGATTTTTTGGGGGTTGTTTTTTTTATTCATGATGGCTCTTTTTATATTCTAGCAGATCCAAAAGTAACTAATTAAGAAAAACACTTAGGTTTACAGAATTATTCAATGCCTCTCCCTTTCTTTTTCTGCCAAAGTAAAACAAAACTAAAAAAACAAAAACAAAAAAATCGCAATCTGGTAAAATAAGGTAGTTGTAAAATGCATTGTTTCCAATTCTACACAGCTTGTGTGTTATTGTGGAAGGGGAAAACAGTTCTCTGCTTAAATGCCTTGAAACAACAGTTCTTGTGATGTTTAAGAATGCAACAGAACATTTTGGCACAGTTTCCACTTGGGTTAGTAAACCAGCACATTTTCAGAATTGTCCTTCCTTGGGCCTTTTTCAAACGCTGTGTGGACACTTTTTGTTTTTTGGCCACGAGCTCTTTAAAACCAACAAGTGTACACTGAAATTCCATTGTTGAAATGTGGTGCACCTCTGCTTTTTCTCATCTGTTATTGAAATCTGAGCTTCAGTAACTAGTAGTTCTAGCATAAGAGGGTAGGAAAAGTTCAGTATTTAAAACAGTTAAGAGAAAGGTAAATATTTTTCTTTATTTTTCTTGTACCGGTTGTGCCCATCTCAGAGAAAATTTGTTTTATGTGATCACAAAGGATTGACACCAACTCTTGACACCTAGTCAAATTCAATTAAGCAGATTCTGTGTTTTTACGCTATTCTATTCTAAATAGAAGGCAGTTCGGCAATGGAAGGATATATATATATAAAACCCTGATGGTGCAGTGGTTAAAGTGCAGTATTGCAGGCAAACTCTGTCCACAGCCTGGAGTTTGATCCTGGCAGGGCTCAAGGTTGACTCAGCCTTCCATCCTACTGAGTTTGGTAAAATGAGGACCCAGATTGTTGGGGGCAATATGCTGACATTGTAAACCACCCAGAGTGTGCTATAAAACACTGTGGAGCAGTATATAAGCTTAGGTGCTAAAACTCAGCTTCATCAAAAGGTGGGCGGATGAACAGATAGTTGATGAACAGATGGACAGACTGACAATTGATAGCTGTAGCTATAGGCCGCTTCCGACAGAGAGTCATGGCAATACAAATTGGCCAATAACAAACATCTAAAAGAGGAGATCTTGGGGTTTTTTTTGGGGGGGGGGTGTTTCAGTGTGATATCATTCTTTTTTTCCTATCTAGGATGATTTCCAGATCAGAGAGTGCCATTCCTCCACCTCCCAGAGCCCCAGCTCCTGTCCCCCCAGGGACTGTTACACAGGTGGATGTCCGGAGCCGGGTGGCAGCTTGGTCTGCATGGGCAGCTGAACAGGGAGATTGTGAGTGTTGCTTTGAGATGCGATTCGAAGACTCTGGGTGTTCTGCTCTGGACATTATGGAGCCTTGCCTTAGGGCAATATGACTCATTCTCGTAAATGTCCTAGCAGAATAAATTGAAGATATTCTACTCTCATTTAGCTTATGTTTCAACTATTGTTTTAGTTTACTTTTTAAATAAATATTTTGACCCACGTCTGGGAGGTCACTCCATAGTGTCTAGTCTTGAGTATAAGTAGACTGTTGAACAAGCAAGCTGTTAGTAAAATCAGGTATGGAGAAAGACAGCAATTGACATTAAGATTAAGAAGCCACGCCAAGGCTTCTTATGATATTTGAGCATAAAATAAGATATCAGAACAAGATAAAGTGCCATAAAAAACCAGGGCAAATTTAAAAATGTAAAATCAGGGGTTGATGGGAGAAAAAATAAACAACAAATGTTTACTGACATACCATTTCCAACACTAGCTCTTTTAGACCTAAAATTTGACAAATTTTGACTGGGCGTCACCAAGAGTTTTAATTTTGCTCTTATTAGATTTAGAAATTCTTTCGAATCGGCTTTTCACTCCTGAATAGCACCATAGTCTTGATATCTTAAGACACATATTTTATAGGATTGCACATTTTATTAAATCATAAACTTAAATTTAGGCAGGATTCAGATGAATGTCGGATACTTCATGGTTCAGTATACCATGTGGATACAACCATTATCATGGTAGAGCTTGGCTGGACTTTGGCCAAATGTTGTTTCCCAAACCTCAGCCCCTTGTGCTGGATCTCATACTTTACAGCACAGAAAGTATACATTCCTTCCTAGGTGTCTCCATTTCAACCGTCTTAGGCATCAAAGCTAGAGAAAGCCGACAGCAAAAATCTTCTCATATTTGGATGACATAAATAAGGAGATTGAAATTGGATTTCCAGCAAAAACAATGGGAGCATGGCTCCAATTCACGTTTAAAAGATAGAAATGTGTGGATTTCTTTGCAAGAATATTAAGCAAACTTATGCTTTGTAGCTTTAGCAAGCTGAGTGTGTATTTCTGTATTGACGTTATATTCTCAAGGTGACTACAGGGTCCTTATGTAAGATGCTTCCTGTATTCCCCCAATATCTGAGTTCTCTAGGATGCATAATAGGGCCAAGGACTTCTATTATGATAGTTCTTTAAATATGATGTATGCATTTTGGGTGGGGCACTTGACCCTGCTTTCTTTTTCCAATTCCATTTACATTTTCCAAATATGTAACTATTGGTGTTTTATTTCAGCTTTCATAAGCCAGATTCATTCATAACTGAATTAATATATTTTCCAGTTCACATGGTAGATTGAATGATATGCTAATCCAATCACCTAGGTCAGGGGTCTGCAAACTTGGTTCTTTTAAGACTCATGGACTTCAACTCTGGGAGTTGAAGTCCACAAGTCTTAAAGTTGCCAAGGTTGGAGACCCCTGACCTATGTTTTCCCCAAACCCAAAGCCACAGTCATCATATTTTTTACACTTGGCATTGGTGGCCAAAATTTCGTCAACGTAATGGCCTTGAAATATGCAAGGACTTAAACTTCCATGATATCCATTGGGTTGGATGTTGAGTTGTAAGAAGCTACAAATCACAATAGTAGTGAGGAAAAATACCTTCCAAATCACACATTATTTGTGATCTGTTGAAAGGCGCAGACTTTCTTATTTCATTCAGAGAAAAGCCACTCAGTCTTAGTATGTTACGCAAATATGAACGCTACATTTTTCAGGAACTTTGGTAAAATTGATGGGGTCAACCACAGCCACTGTTTCTCTCCCCTAAGGAAGCTTCTCTTCATCTCCTTGTTTCTTTAGGTGAGAAACCAAAGCAATACCACGAGCATGAAGAAACGGCTGAAATGATGGCAGCTAAGATTGATCGAGATGTTGTAAGTGGCCAAAAAGAGATTGCTTGCAAGGGGTTTTGATGTTCCTCAAACTCATGGTGTTGGAAGAAATGTCCATCTGGGTTCAGTTCCAAGTGGGGGGAAAGACACTGGATTCCTGGTGGCTCTTTGGAAAAATGGTTTAATAGTGGATAGGATCACATGGCTTGAGATCCCGGGCCAAAAAAGGCTCACGGAGTGGAGAGAGAGAGAGATTTATACCCTCTGTTGGGATTTGAATTTGAGCTTGTGTTTTTATTGGTTGACAGACTCCGATGGGGCCATGCAGGTGTAACTTTGTAGGTTTTCTTTGTTCCAGGCTTGGTTGAGCCTTGCTGGGTGATGATTTAATGAAAGGGCTTTTGGGCAATTCCTATTATGGCTCTGCCTGGAGGAGGTAAACCTTTGTTATGTAGAATAGACTGGCCCTGGCCTTAATGGCCCATTAACAAAGATGGGGAGCGGGGCTGAGTTTCTGCCTCTCTTTTAGGGGAAATATTCTACCCTTTTAATATTTCCTGAAATAAGTTATTTTTCTAGGAGAGGGGTGGGTGCTAACTTCCTACAGCAGGGCAGGAGATACTATCCACTCACATTTTTTTTCTCCCAACAGTAAAGCTCAGGGCTGTGAAATAGGAAGACATTTAATGGTTATTAAGCTCATTTATTCCAGAATTCCCTCTTCTAGAAGCTGCCCAATATTTCAGTTATGGAGAGGAGCTTAAATATCCACCTGCCACTACCTCCTTTTCTTCATGCTGGCTTCTTTTCAGTATTTAATAGTCTCGGGTGCTTCCCTGCCTCTTCCCTAATGAGCAACATGCCTTATTTAAAATTCTTTTTTCCCCCCTCAATCAAGTCCCAGCATTGATTGCCCCCATGAGTTTTTTTTTAGGCTCCAATTCCATTTCGTTACCGGTCTGGCCAGCAGTGGGAGGCAACCGATATCTTCCCAGATTGCAAGAAAAAATCCAACAGCAGGCAATATTGTGATTTGTGTTGATTTTGATTAAAACTGAGGTGTTGTTTTTTTTCAGCAGTCAAAGGTGTAAAAAAAAAAAAGGAAGGTGTGGAATCCTGATTTGCATAATTTCTGGTTAGGTTTGGGGAAACGGTTTGTTATTCATGCTTTATGTTTACTAGGCTGTTCTGCTCCTGCCACAATTTCTTCTTAAAAGTGTGAAGCAACCCTGGGAGTCAGATGAAAAAAAAAAAAAGACATCCTTCAGTTGCCTAGCAACTGCAGTGTGATTGTCTGGCACCTTCTCTGTACTAAGGAATGGCTGCATGGAGGGTGTTAGTTGAGGTAGGGAAGAGTGAGGTGGAGGATTGTAAGCCTGGTAAGGATGTGTAGAGCAGGGGTCTCCAACCTTGGCAACTTTAAGACTTCTGGGACTTCAGTTCCCAGAATTCCTCAGCCAGCAAAGTCCACAAGTCTTAAAGTTGCCAAGGTTGGAGACCAGAGGTGGGTTTCAGCAGGGGTTCTGACCAGTTTTGGAGAACCGGTAGGGGAAATTTTGAATAGTTCGGAGAACCGGTAGTAAAAATTCTGACTGGCCCCATCCCCATCTATTCTCTGCCTCCCAAGTCCCAGCTGATCGAGAGGAAATAGGGATTTTGCAGTAATCTTCCCCTGGATTGGGGAGGGAATGGAGATTTTACAGTATCCTTCCCCTGGAGTAGGGTGGGAATGGAGATTTTACAGTATCCTGCCCCTGCCATGCCCACCAAGCCATGCCCACCAAGCCACGCCCACAGAACCGGTAGTAAAAATTTTTGAAACTCACCACTGTTGGAGACCCCTGGTGTAGAGGATGTGTGTGGGGATTGTTCCACAGGATATTAAAAGTGGAAAGACCAAGGTGCTATATTAACAACCGACCAGTAGGAGGCACCACATGACCACCAAATGCCCCTGTCTATACCTGCAACACCTGAGGGTTCAACTCCCCTTGAAAGGTTGTGCATAGTGCATTTAAAAAGAAGTTCTTAGAAGAACTCTTCTGTGTCTGAAGAGTTCCAGTTCACACAATAGGTAGGTGTAGCATAGTGCTTCCTACTGGACAAGTAACTAATATAACATCTAATGCTACTTACTGTGGGCCAAGTAATGGAGCTGGTTTTGAAGCCTGTAGCATGAAAACAATTTGAAGGCATATTGGGGAAAAAAGAAAAAAAGAAAGAAAGGTGAACTTGCATAGGTTCGTTAAAACCAAGATAGCCACCTTCTGCCTTGAACAGAGGTTTTCATATCAGAGTTTATCACAAGGAGCTTCCCCCCAGCATCTGCCCTGAAAGCAGGGGTGAAATCCAGCAGGCCCTGACAGGTTCTGGAGAACCAGTGGCGGAAATTTTGAGTAGTATGGAGAACCGGCAAATACCACCTCTGGCTGGCCCCAGAGTAGGGTAGGAATGGAGATTTTGCAATAACCTTCCCCCAGGAGTGGGGAGGGAATGGGAATTTTGCAGTATCCTTCCCCTGCCACACCCACCAAGCCAAGCCACGCCCATCAAGCCACACCCACAGAACCAGTAATTTAAAAAATTTGGATTTCACCACTGCCTGGAAGTCTTTTTTTTTTTTTCATGTTGCTGATAATCCTGAGAGCATGTTCTTTTTCATGTACTTGGGATGATCTGGGAATCCTAGTGTACTTAGGGTTCTGCTGCATGAACTAGGAATGCAGTCTATGAGCTTATAACAATTCCCTTTCCCAGATGTGGATTTCAGAGAAAGATTGATACAGGTGGGAGAAAGAAAGTTGGCTGGTCATTCCTGATCATTTATTGCAGAAATTCCTGATAAATTTTCAAAGATCCATACGGTTTCCACAGCAAGGGCAGTTGAAAGCTCAGTGCCATAAATAACACGATGGTACAATGTCGTTCTTTTTTGTGGTTTCTTTTGTGCTTTCAAGTGAGTTTTTGACTCCTGGTGACTGCCTGGACAAGTTCCTGCAGTTTTCTTGGCAGGATTTCCGAAGTGGTTTGCCATTGCCTCCTTCCCAGGGCTGAGGGAGAGTGGCTGGCCAAGGTCACCGTTGTGCCTAAGGCAGGACTAGAACTCAGGATCTCCCAGTTTCTCACTTGATGCCTTATTATTATTATGATTGGTTGGTTGGTTGGTTGGTTGGTTGGTTGGTTGGTTGGTTGGTTGGTTGGTTGGTTGCAAAGTCAGCCAGATGTCTATACTGGATTTGGCATTTTTATCCACCTATTGAGTCCTTTCCAAAGACCTGGGATAGGCAGATGTTTGTTGGTGGTATTAAAGGGACCCTTGCAGGAGGTAAGCTGTTCCAAGTAAAACTGCCTTTTTCAATTGATTAATAATTTGTATCAATGTTGATGGGATTCAAGTGGAACTCCAGTTCTGGAATTGTATCTATTGCTATTGATGATGATGATATTATCATCATCATCATCATCATCATTATTATTATTATTATTATTATTCATATATTTTAATATGATATAATATTGTCAATGATATTAATTGTTGTTACTGACCATTTTATTAGGATTACAATGAATATTTTCCCCATCTCTTCTTCTTCCCCCTCCATTTAATTGTCATAAGAACTTTCTTAGTTATAAAAATAATGTTCAAGATAATGCACATGCACTTGGTCAGGCAGAGAATAGGATAGGATAGAATAGAATAGAATAGAATAGAATAGAATAGAATAGAATAGAATAGAATAGAATAGAATAGAATAGAATAGTTGGAAGGGACCTTGGAGGTCTTCTAGTCCAACCCCTTGCTTAGGCAGGAAACCCTACACCACTTCAGACAAGTGGTTATCCAATCTCTTCTTAAAAACTTCCAGTGTTGGAGAATTCACAACTTCTGGAGGCAAGTTGTGCCACTGATTAATTGTTCTAACTATTAGGAAATTTCTCCTTAGTTCTAAGTTAGCTTCCACCCATTGCTTCTTGTCCTGCCCTCAGGTGCTTTGGAGAATAGCTTGATTCCCACTTCTTTATGGCAGCCCCTGAGATATTGGACCACTGCTATCATGGCATCCCTAGTCCTTCTTTTCATTAAACTAGACATACCCAATTCCAGCAACCGTTCTTTATATGGTTCAGCCTCTGATTAGGAGCCTCTAGTTAGGAGCCTCTGATTTAGGAATAAGGAACAGTGGCCATCAAGGGATTGCCAAACCATTCCCAACAGTTTTAGCCTAGTTGGCTGTAGTGCTGGCAGTTCTATTTTAGCAATATCTGAAGGGCTACATATCCTGCTTCCTCCTCTGATCGTTATCCTATTAGACTGTATTTTCTTCCAATTTCATTTTAAATCATATTTTATTCCAATTCCATTTTAAATTGCTTTTATCAAATTTTAGTAATAGTTTCTTTTTGGAACTCTCCACTTTGATATGGCCAAAGGGCTAATCAATCAATAAAAATAATACTACTAAGGGTCATGAGATAGGTATTTGAAGCCTATAAAAAGTTAATTCATGACCGAATGAAAAGAAAGGAGGCAGAGTCCCCTGTTTCCCCGAAAATAAGACCCAACCGGAAAATAAGCCCCACATGATTTTTCAGGATGCTTGTAATATAAGCCCTACCCCCAAAAGAAGCCCCAGTTAAGACTCTCAGCCAGATGGGTGCATTTACTACCATATTTCCCCCAAAATAAGACCTAACCAGCTAAATAAGCCCTAATACGTCATTTGGAAAAAAAATTAATATAAGACCCGGTCTTATTTTTGGGGAAACACGGGTAGTAACTTTAGAACTATATTTGCGTGTACCTTGGTACTTCACCTACACAAGGCCTTCAATTGCTCTTTGTACCGAGAGCTAAAAATACTTTAAGTGGATCCAAACTCTCATTTCATAATCACATAGTGGGGAAGAAAAACCCCAACTGTTAAATAGAGCAGAAATAGTTTTATAAGTTCATAATTGCTTGCCATAAGATAAGGCTAAAAAAAAGGTTTCCCTAGCACTCCAGAAAGAATACAGTTAAATCAAGATCGTGCGTGGGAAGATCTCAAATAATTAAGCTGCAGTCTTAACCAAGCACAGAGCTTTTATTGAGGCTAGCTTTTAGAACAAAGGGGGAAACATAGACTCAGGCGATATGGTAATATCAGGTAATGTCCTCTTTACAAGGTGTCATTTTCTGTAGATAAATGCACAGGTTCTCTGCAATCATTCTCATACTTCATAACTAAGGCTACAACATTTTGGATGACGTTCCTTACATTCATAAATGACGCCCACTATCTATTTCCTTTAGCAAATCCTGAATCATATTCTGGATGACATTGAATATTTTGTCACCAAGCTTCAGAAAGCAGCAGAAGCTTTTACAGAACTTTCAAAGCGGAAGAAAAGCAAGAAAAATAAGAAGAAAGGACCAGGTGGTAAGGAGCGGAATATCGTTTCTTCTTTCAGTGGTTTTCTGATCACATTTCACTGGGCTGAACTGTTAAGTGTTCCTCTGTTTAGTTAGATAAGTAGTTGCATTGGGCAGAGTTCAACAGACCTTGCCCTTCAATCATGATCTGTTTGTTACACTCCTGTCATGTTTGGGGTCAGATTTATGCTTAATGTTTGACTAATGTTGAAAAGAACAGGCAGCTGATCTTTTCTCTATTCTGTCATTCGTTTGCATACATACTCAGCAGAACAAAGAAAAGGAGTATGAATCAACATTAAAAAAAAACCTTGAGTCAATTAACTCTTTTGTTTGGATTAAGGGTGTGTTAGTTTGGAGTAGTTGAAATCTTGTTAAATGTTCCATTTCAAGTGCAAAATGGGCTCTTTCAAGTGTTTTGGAAATATATGTATGTATGTATGTATG
This sequence comes from Ahaetulla prasina, assembly GCF_028640845.1. Lineage (NCBI taxonomy): Eukaryota > Metazoa > Chordata > Lepidosauria > Squamata > Colubridae > Ahaetulla > Ahaetulla prasina. The sequence goes on along the minus strand of NC_080545.1, from coordinate 86,571,465 downwards.
TATGTATGTATGTATATGTATATATGTAAGTCTTTGGTTATTCGGGTTTTCTCCCGCATAAAATTGGAAGTGTCTTAGCGATGTTTTGACGAAATCCCATTCGTCATCTTCAGGCTAGGTGTCTACAGCTTCGTGCTTCTAGGAGAAAGCACGAAGACTTCTCCTAGAAGCACAAAGCTGTAGACATCTAGCCTGAAGATGACGAATGGGATTTCGTCAAAACGTCGCCAAGACACTTCCAATTTTACGCGGGAGAAAACCCAAATAACCAAAGACCTATATACAAACACCCGCGAAAACCTCAGAAAACAAATATAGATATAGATATAGATATATTTCAATCCCGGAACAGAGATTATCTCTTTCAAACCCTACAATTTCCAAAATGTTTGAAATAGTCCATCTCATGCTGGAGTTTCCCCGCTCTTGAAGTGGGATTTGGAAAAAATTTTCAGAACAAAATCATTTGCATCTAGATATATTATGCATTTTTTCCCGTGTGTGTATGGGGGGGGGGGGGAGAGAGACAGCCAGTGTGGTATTGTGGTTAACCACTAGTATGAGAATCCTGGGGGTGCAGGGGTTAAAATGCAGTATTGCAGGCAAACTCTGCCCGCAATCTGGAGTTTGATCCTGACCAGGCTCAAGGTTGACTCATCTTTCCATCCTTCTGAGATCGGTAAAATGAGGATCCAGATTGTTGGGGGTAATATGCTGACATTGTAAACCACCCAGAGAGTACTATGGAGTGGGATGTAAGTCTAAATACTGTTGTTATTGCTATTGTGAAGATACAGGAATGAGGAGATTCATGCACAGGTGCTAGCTGCCAGTCATTCACTCTCAGCCATAGGTCAAAAGTGGAAAATTATTGATCTACTATCCCACATTGGTCCAGTGTGATAGATTAGTGTTTCTCAACCCCAGCAAGCTACATAGACTTCAACTCCTAGAATCTCCAGCCCAACATGCTGACTGAGGAATTCTGGGAGTTGAGGCTCAGCCAATCTTATTGTACAGATGTTGTACTCTGACAATAAAGGTTTGAATTGAATTGAACTACATGGAGAGTTCTGGGAGCTGAAGTACATGTTAAAGTTGCTGACGTTGAGAAACACTGTAGTGGATCCATAATCTTCAATGAAAAAGTCTTCATCCTTTGGTGGATTGGTCATCCTTGGGCTCATTTTCTCTCTCTCTCTCTCTCTCTCTCTCTCTCTCTCTCTCTCTCTCTCCCTCTCCCTCTCCCTCTCCCTCCCTCCCTCCCTCTCTCACACATCTTGTGTCTTCAAGAGTGGATATATGTTGAGACTGGGGAATGTAATAGTCATGGAAGTTGGGAGATGTAGTTTCAATGCACCTAGAGCAGTGGTTCTCAACCTTTATAGTGCTGCAACCCCTTTAATACAATTCCCCACAATGTGGCGACCCCTTTAATACAATTCCCCACAATGTGGTGACCCCTTTAATACAATTCCCCACGATGTGGCGACCCCAACCATAAAATTATTTTCGTTTTGAATTTATCGCGCCTGAAGCCGTATTGGCTAGCGATCTGAACTGCTTGCAATTACCTTGAGGACGGAGGCATTAAAGCGGAGACTCCTCCCCTATTAAGTTTATTGCGCCTGAAGCCAGATTAGGCTAGCGATTGGGAGTGATTGCAGCTGGCTTGAGAGGGAGACATCAGAGCAAAGATTTCTCTCTTTTTTAATTCATCGCGCCTGAAGCCGAATTCGGCTAGCGATTTGAAGAGCCTGCAGCTGACTTGTGGAGTCAACCATTCTTCGACTCGCAAGTATACTTCCCATATTTCTGATGGTCTTAGGCGACCCCTGGCAAATCATCATTCGACCCCCAACGGGGCGGGGTCCCGACCCACAGGTTGAGAACCGCTGACCTAGAGGATGCTATCTTGGGGGCAGGTTGGTTAATACCATTCTGCAGAGTGAGTTGCAAGAGAATAAATTTATATGAAGAATAGGCTGCCAACTTTAAAAAACGTTTCTTGCTGATAACACTTCCTCCTATTAGCCAAAGGACTGAGCTAGGACTCCATTGCTTCTATAGTTTATGGAGGACATTCAAAATTATATTTGAAGCTACACGGTCCCTTTATACATCTCATTCAGTCTAGAATCTCATTCTCCTGTTTTGCCAGTGATGAAAATATTTCTGTAGGTACTCCGTCTAAGTGATTTTGGGTTCAATTTTCTATTTTTCAGAGGGGGTCTTAACCCTCCGTGCAAAGCCTCCATCTCCGGATGAATTTGTGGACTGTTTGCAAAAATTTAAGCATGGTTTCAACCTTTTGGTAAGTGAATATGAGCTGGCTACTCCAAGCGATTCCAGGTTTTTGTTGAAGCTTGACAGCCAATAGTCTGTTTGTTTTTTTAAAATCTGTTGTTACCATCTGCTACTGTGGATTTCACCAGTTTTCCTATAAATTGCAACTTAGATTCCCTTAACTGAATACACTATCTTAGCAATTGTGCAAACTGCACAACTCATAGAATCTCTATTACAATGTCCTTCCTGTCAAAGATTTACTTCAGCTTCAATTGCAACAATACAGAAGCACACAGTAGATTTAAGCTTAATGTGAACCGCTCCAATCTTGATTGCAGAAAATATGACTTCAGTAACAGAGTTGTTAATGCCTGGAATACACTAGCTGACTCTGTGGTTTCTTCCCAAAATCCCCAAAGCTTCAACCAAAAGCTACCTACTATTGACCTCACCCCATTCCTAAGAGGTCTGTAAGGGGCGTGCATAAGAGCACAAGAGTGCCTACCATTCCTGTCCTATTGTTTCCTTTCGTTATATCCAATTAATATAGTTATTACATACTCATACTTAAATATATGCTTATATATTGTATAGTTATTTCATGCTTACGCTTATATATACTGTGTGACAAAATAAATAAATAAATAGTTTGTTTTAGAACAAAAGGGAAATGATCTAAAGGGGTGATCAAATAGTGGCATTATAGCTCACTTTCTTTAGAGATATGTTGTTAAAAAATTGCATCACACTCAGCTAAAGTATTGCAACTTCCAGGACTGAAGTTTTTGCTGGATTTTTTTCCAACTACATCACAAGAATCTTTCTAGGATGCTAAAGACAATCTTCAGAGAGTATGAAGAACGTGTTTAGATAGTCCTACTTTCACCCTCTTCTTCCTTTTCCTGCAAACTTCCAATAACTTCATTTTGGGTTTTTTTGATATACTGATCCTAGCACGCAAACTATCACTGTTACTGATTCTAGAGCATAGAAAGAGGACTATTTTAGTAATATACATCATAATGATTGAATTATCTTAGACATCTGTTGCTTTTCATCTGTGTGTCAATGCCTAATTTAAAATTTTCAGGATGGATACCGAAGAACTAAAACATTAAGAGAGACAACCAGGAGTAACTCTTTAAAAAAAAGTCTTGAAATTTTTCTTGAAAATGTTGTATTTATTAAATAAATCTTGAAATAATGTTTATTAAGAAATTAACCCTAAAAACATACTTACTGCATCAGAATGATATAACCTCAAACTAGCCTTTGTTAGTTTCCGAAGGTTTCTTTGCATAAAGTCAAGAATTCAGTTATGTCTGCATTGCTCATTTAAAAGATTTGCTTTGGTTTATTCAGAAAACTATGGCTTAAATACATCCTTATTTAGTTTAAGAATGTTTTTATTAGATTGAGTAGATTAGATTGATCAGAGGATTAGTCTTATCTATCATCTATCTATCTATCTATCTATCTATTTATCTATCTATCTATCTATCTCTTATTTATTTATAACAACATTGTATAGGTATTAATGTATAAACTTTTGGGATTTTAGCTGGCTTATCATTATACAAATGTAATTACCTTTTTTTTTAATTTTGTCACAACAGTATATACAATCATCAACATAAACAGTAATCCATCATGAGAGAAAAAGTATATATAAGTAAAAGTATAAGTAAAAGTATGCATATGATACTATAATGAAGAGAACAATAGGACAGGAACGGTAGGCACTTTTGTGCTCTTGTGCACGCCCCTTATAGTCCTCTTAGGAATGGGATGAGGTCAATAGTATTTTGGTTGAAGATTTTGGGGTTTTGAATAGAGACTATAGAGTCAGGTAGTGAGTTCCAAGCGTTAACAACTCTGTTAAAAAAGTCATATTTTCTGCAATCAAATTTGAAGCGGTTGACATTAAGTTTAAATCTATTGTTTGCTCTTGTATTGTTGCGATTGAAGCTGAAGTAGTCTTTTATAGGAAGGATATTGCAATAGATGATTTTGTGTGTTAAACACAGATCATGACAGAGACGGCGGAGTTCTAAGTTTTCTAAACCCAGGATTTCAAGCCTGGTGGTATAAGATATTTTGTTGTTTTCGGAGGAGCGAAGAACTCTTCTAGTAAAATATTTCTGGACGCGTTCGATAGTATTAATGTCAGAGATGTGGTATGGCTTCCAGACGGATGAGCTGTATTCAAGAATAGGTCTGGCAAATGTTTTGTATGCTTTGGTTAGTAGTGTAGAGTTTTTGGAAAAGAAGCTACGTAAAATTAAGTTTACAACTCTTAGAGCTTTTTTTGCTATGTAGTTGCAGTGGGGTTTGGCATTTAGATCATTTGATATGAAAACTCCAAGGTCTTTGATAGGGAGGGGGTCGTCAGTAAGGTAATGTCCATCAAGCTTGTACTTGATATTAGGGTTCTTTTTACCAATATGTAGGACTGAACATTTACTGGTTGATATTTGAAGTTGCCAAGTTTTAGACCAATCGGAAACAATATATTATATATATAATTAATATATTATTATATTAATATATAATATATATTAATATATATTATATATTATATTATAGATATTAATAATTATTAAGTATTAATATATAATTATAATAATATTAGTTTTATTAATAACTAAGTTATGGCATGGACTGTGTTTGAGATATTTCAAATGCCATTTTGAATTGCTGAACTTCATTCTCATAAGCTTTCTTCCACACATTCCCTTTTTACCTTTCACAGGCTAAATTAAAGTCACACATCCAGAATCCCAGTGCAACTGAACTAATTCACTTTCTGTTTACTCCTCTAAATATGGTGAGTCTGAAATATTATTTAATATCCAGGGGCTCAGTTTATTTCTGTGAGTGCGTCGAATTTGCAGTGCTGAATGCAGAGGGCGTATATATATATATATCATGGAAATAAAAACCTTCTTTTTAATTGGCTTCCTTAAAGCTACCTTACTCCATATTGAAATAAAAAGTCTCATCTGTTTTAAATGCCTTGATGGTATTTTAGTCAATTTTACCAATTCCAAGGGTTTTATTTGGCCCACAATCAAGAAGGAGCTCAACATTTTGAGCTTACATTTCAAAACTCATGTTTAATCCACACAGTTTAATCTACAGAGTACAGGTAGTCCTCAACTTTTGGAATTTTAATCCTAAATCAAAAAATTCCATAAGCCTGGTCATGGGTCGTAGTGGTTGGTCAAGTCCCCACATGATCGAACTCAATTTCACGACCATTTTTACATTGGTATTTAAGTAACTTACTTTGGTCATTAAGCAAATCATGTGGTTGTTAAACAAATCCAATGGCTGTAAATCCAAATCCAACTTATCCAACGGGTATTTTTTTGTTAGAAAACAGCAAAAAAGTGTAAAATGCAATCGCATGATCACAGGATTCAGCAACCGTTCATACATGCAAATGCAAGTGTTTGAAATGCAAGGGGTGGTGTGGCAGTTGTAACTTCGAGGATGGGTTGTAAATAACATTTTTTGAGTTTGTCCTAACTTTGAACAGTCCATTGACTGACCAATCATAAATTGAGAATGACCTGTTTGCATGTCAGTGGAGATTCTCAGTCATCCAGGTCATGGTTGTCCCAAAGGCAGTTTTTCAAGAGGCAACTGGACTTTCTGGTTTTTCTTCAAAGGTGTTTCACTTCTCATCCAAGAAGCTTCTTCAGGTTCTTCTTCACAAAGAAAGGCCAGTTGGCTCTTGAAAAAACACCTTTGGGAAAATCTGTATGCAAGGCTAAGGATCTTGCCCCTTTTAAAATGTACAAAAACAAAAACTCCAATCCGTATATAGATTTTCAAAGGAAAACTAGAAATGGTGTTAATCCTACCCAACTCCTCTGCTAAATAATAGGGCATTATCACTGCATACCACTACCAGCTCTATTCTGCAAGCAACCACATAATGTAATCAGTTTGCATTTATTATTTCTCGTAGGTGGTACAATCAACAGGAGGGCCTGAGCTCGCTAGCACGGTGCTCAGCCCCCTTTTGACAAAAGACACAATCGAGTTTTTACGCTGCATTGTCACAAGTGAAGAAGGACAACTCTGGGTATCTCTAGGGAATGCATGGACCAAAGCCAGGTAACAATTGAGTTGAATTTCATATATTTGAACTGTGTAAAACGTCATGGGCGTATCTTCTTTTTTCACCAATCTGCACATCCTTCAGAATGGAATGGAATGAATTTGAATGGGAATAGAAATAGGAAAGACAGAGTTGGAAGGGACCTTGAAGGCCTTCTAGTCCAACCTTTTGCTTAGACAGGAAACTCTGTACCATTTCAGACAAATGGTTATCCAATCTCTTCTTAAAAACTTCCAGCATTAGAGCATTCATAACTTCTGGAGGCAAGTTTGAGGTGCACCCGGAGGCTGCGGTTAGTCCAGAATGCGGCTGCGCGAGTAGTAACGGGAGCCGCTCGTGGCTCCCACGTGACATCGCTGCTCCGTAGCTTGCACTGGCTTCCTGTGGTCTTTCGGGTGCACTTCAAGATTTTGGTAACTATCTTTAAAGCGCTCCATGGCTTAGGACCCGGGTACTTACGAGACCGCCTGCTGTTACCCTTTGCCTCCCACCGACCCGTACGCTCGCACAGAGAGGGTCTCCTCAGGGTGCCGTCCGCCAAACAGTGTCGGCTGGCGGCCCCCAGGAGTAGGGCCTTCTCTGTGGGGGCAGTGACGCTCTGGAACGAACTTCCCCCCGGCCTGCGTCAAGTGCCTGATCTTCGGACCTTCCGTCGTGAGCTCAAAACATATTTATTCATTAAAGCGGGACTGGCATAATTAGTGATGTATTTTAATTGGGTTTTTTAATATTTTTAACTTTTTAACTTAAATTTTAATAATCAGCCTTTAAAATTTGCTCTTTTTAAATGTTGTTTTAAATTGTATACATCTTTGTTTTTATTCTGGCTGTACACCGCCCTGAGTCCTTTGGGAGAAGGGCGGTATAAAAATTTAATTAAAAAAAAAAAAAAAGTTGTTCCACCATTTTTAGTCAGAAAATTTCTCCTTAGTTATAGCTTGCTTCTCTCCTTGATTTTTTTTTTAATTTGCATTTATATCCCGCCCTTCTCCGAAGACTCAGGGCGGCTTACACTGTGTTAAACAATAGTCTTCATCCATTTGTATATTATATACAAAGTCAACTTAATTGCCCCCAACAATCTGGCTCCTCATTTTACCTACCTTATAAAGGATGGAAGGCTGAGTCAACCTTGGGCCTGGTGGGGCTTGAACTTGCAGTAATTGCAAGCAGCTGTGTTAATAACAGACAGACTTAGTCTGCTGAGCCACCAGGGCCTGGTGATTAGTTTCCATCCTGTATAAGTTCAATAAATTTTTTATATTTTTGAGTTTTTATTCAGTTATTAATGTTTCAGTTTCCTTTTTTTTTCCTGATGAAAAAATTCAGAAGCTTATTGGCAAAGCCTCTTGGTATGAAGAGGCTCCTTATATATCAATTAGCCATTATTACAAATTGGCATACAAATCAATAGCGATTTTGAGCAGATGCTCACAGCTTTTATAATGAAGAGTGAATCTGGGTGGCTGGAGAGTGACACAAATCAGTGACCACAATTACATGATTGTCAGCCTGCATTAAAGTAAACCCATACAGTGATAATTATGCACGTGTAATTAAAGCCATTAATAAATTTTGGAATGATTGAGGCTGTTGTAAATAGATCCATTCTTGACACTGATGATTACAAGAAACACTGGCAAAAATGTATGAAATGTTTTCTGTACAGGAAAAAAAAAGAGAGGAAAGCCAAAAGCATGAGATAAGACGGGGAATTTTCACCACAATTCTTAATTGATGCAGTAGGCATGCTGTTTCAACATACAGGTAGTCCTCGACATATGATCACAATCAGCCCAAAATTTCTGTTGCCAAGTGAGACATTAATTAAGTGAATTTTGCCACTGTTTATGACTTTTCTTACCACAGTTGCTAAATGAATCATTGCAGTTCTTAATTTGGTGACTCGGTTGTTAAGTGAATCTGGCTTTCCCATTGACTTTGCTTGTCAGAAGGTCGCAAAAGGGGATCACATGACCCCGGGACACTGCAACCATCATAAATATGAAACAGTTGTCAAGCTGTTAAGGGGCCGTGATAGCTCAGGCTGTTAAGAAGCCTGTTATTAGAACACAGCAGCCTGCAATTACTGCAGGTTCAAGCCCGGCCCAAGGTTGACTCAGCCTTCCATCCTTTATAAGGTAGGTAAAATGAGGACCCAGATTGTTGGGGGGGCAATAAGTTGACTTTGTAAAAAATATACAAATAGAATGAGACTATTGCCTTATACACTGTAAGCTGCCCTGAGTCTTCGGAGAAGGGCGGGATATAAATGTAAACAAACAAACAAAAAAAGCATCTGAATTTTGATCATGTAACTACCCTGTTTCCCCTAAAATAAGATTCAACCGGAAAATAAGCCCTAGTATGATTTTTCAGGGTGCTCGAAATATAAGCCCTACCCCAAGAATAAGCCCCAGTTAAGATTGTCAGCCAGATGGACGCATTTAGTACCGTATTTTCCCCAAAATAAGACCAATTGGAAAATATGCCCTAATGCATCTTTTGGAGCAAAAATTAATATAAGACCCGGTCTTATTTTTGGGGAAACACGGTGTAGGGATGTTGCAACACAGTTGTAAGTGTGAAAAATGGTCATGTCACTTTTTTCAGGGCCATTGTAACTTTAAACAGTCATTAAAAAAACTGCTGTAAGTCAAGGACTACCTATAATGCTTCCCTTTTTAAAAAAACAAACTCCACTGTAATATTGTCTATCCAGAAAACTGTCCTTGATGCCGAGAGATCCTGTAGAAATCCTCATTGGGTAGGATAGATAAACTGCCCCAACTTCTACCCTCCAGATTGATTGATCTGGAACGTTCCAGAAATCCAAGCTAGTACGACATTTCTAATTTGAAGAGTTGTAATCCCAGCCCATCTGTTGGGGAAGTTTTTGCTGAAGGATCCCCTCAAGCTGTATGTCAGGGTTCCGACGGATGCCCTAATTAAATCATGAGCCTCTAGCCAAGCTTCAAAAGAAATCCAATTATTTATTAGGACCTTCATGTCAGCACATTCCAAGTGAAGCCAACTCTGACCCCACATAATTTACAGCTGAGACTTGACCCTGTTTCCCCCCTCCCCCCCACAGGGTGTGTCATCAGTCACATTCACCAACAGAGCAATTTCACCAGTTTTAGAGATCACCTCCAGCTGCTGTGTGTAACCCTGGGAGACAGCCTTCAGAGAGAGATGTCTGGAATGTGCTTTTGTTTTTGACTGCCATGCTGCTTCTCCGTTTTCCCATCCCCCTTACCTATGGCAACTTGAGACCAGGCCAGAGATGCCGACATGAAGCTCCTAATAAATAACTGGATTTCTTTTGAAGCTTGGCTAGAGGCTCATGATTTAATTAGGGCATCCATCGGAAGGAACCCTGACACACAGCTGTGAGGGGGATCCTTCAGCAAAAACTTCCCCAACAGATGGGCTGGGATTAAAACTCTCCAAATTCAAAATGCGAGTTGACACTGTGGTTCTCGAGGGAGGAATATGAATAGCATTGAAAGTTCTCTGTGTTTTGAGACTATACTCCCCTTCATATTGAAAGTTCATTTTAAGGAGACCACTCAAAAAGCAGAGACAAGATCTTACCTCCAGGTCTTTCCTGGTCCCTCAAAGTAGTTAAGAGAACCAAGGAGAAAAGCAACCTAGAACTAAGGAGAAATTTCCTGACGGTGAGAGCAATCAACCAATGGAATATCTTACCTTCAGAAGTTGTGGGTGCTCCATCACTGGAGACTTTCAAAAAGAGACTGGACAACCATTGGTTTGAAATAGTATAGTCTAGGGTCTCCTGCTCGAGCAGGGGGCTGGACTAGAAGACTTCCGAGATCCTTTCCATCTCTCTTATTTTATATTCTGTGTTCTACTTCCTCTTAGTTCCTGTTGACATACTGATTTTGAAATGTGCTAGGAATGAACTTTAGGACACCGAAGATTCCCCCCTACCCTATCTCTTTGTTGCCCTTGGTTGTCACATCCTTGGTAACAATATTCTCCTGTAGGGGGGTGATGGGAGCTGTTCTTCTCCCAGGCGTTACTGTCATTTCAATCCGATGAGAAGAGCTTCAGAGTGGGTTTAGCCCCCAGTGTTGACTTCTAAGCTCACTCAGGGAAGTTTCATACTACCTTGAATAAGGAGAGGATGAAGGTTTTATTGAAGAAATTGTATTGTTCGAATGAACTTGAAGGGCCGGAGGACATCTCCCCAGTTGCCATCAAATGCGACAACTCTTAAAAATGTCTTCTCACCTTCCCATCCATGCTTGTAAATGAACAGAAGGCATGCCGGCATGCAATTAATTTTGGCTTTTCCTTAAGCCTAATTGGCGTTTGTCGCTTTGATTCATTTTTGAGAATAATGTTCTGCATATCTAGAGATGGGAATATATATATATATATATATATAGGTCTTTGGTTATTCGGGTTTTCTCCCGCGTAAAATTGGAAGTGTCTTGGCGACGTTTCGACGAAGTCTCATTCGTCATCTTCAGGCTTCAGCTTCGTGCTTCTTTGCTCCCAGAAGCACGAAGCTGAAGCCTGAAGATGACGAATGAGACTTCGTCGAAACGTCGCCAAGACACTTCCAATTTTACACGGGAGAAAACCCGAATAACCAAAGACCTACATACAAACACCCGCGAAAACCTCAGAAAACATATATATATATATATATATATAGAGAGAGAGAGAGAGAGAGAAAGAGAGAGAGAGAGAGGCGGCAGTAATTAATGCCACGGCATTTTTGTGCAGGGCCTCTGATAATGGAAAGAAAATCTGGCTTTCTAATGCACAATCTCAAGTAGGAAGAACGGATTGATCTCGGTGTAATATTTTTCGCTGAAATAATTGTCTAGCTGGAAGCTGTTGACATCTCATCTCATGAGTATAAGAAATGTGGAAGTATTACCACATTTTTCATTTGGCTATACAGATTTTACTTTCCCATAAATTGAGGGCAAACATCAGTCATACATTCTCAACTCATCCCGTATTTATTTATTTATTTTGCTCCCATGCATTCAAGCGCCATTCCATTCCAAAATATCTAATGATGTAGTAGACTGGAGGAGCATAGTGTTCTCTAATATTGGAAGACTTTAATCACAAAAGTGTCCTTGCTAAATTTCTTTCCACATCAGTATTCAGCCTTCCGATCCCGGTATTCTCCAAACACATTAGAATATAAGGCTAGATAAATCTCATATATCTATATCTGTCTGTCTGTCTATCTGTATCTATCTATCTATATATATAATCTATCTGTCTTATCTATATCTCTATCTATCTATCTATCTATCTATCTATCTATCTATCTATCTATCTATCTATCTTAGGTTGGAAAAGACTCTTGGGATCTTAAGGGAAATTGTTGCCTAGTATATGTAGTCCTTGACTTACAACCACAATTCTGCCCAAAAGTCTGTTGCTAAGTGAGAAAGTCATTAAGCGAATTTTGCCCCATTTTACGACCTTCCCGGCCACAGCTGTTTAGTGAATCACTGCCGTTGTTAAGTTAGTAGCACAGTTGTAAAGTGAATCTAGCTTCCCCATTGACTTTGCTTGTCAGAAGGTCACAAAAGTTGATCACATGACCCCAGGATGTTGCAACTGTCATAAATATGAATCAATTGCCAAATGGCTGAATTTTGATCACACAACCAGGCGGTTGCTGCAATGGTCAACCATGTCAAAAACATTTTTTTCAGTGCCATTGTAACTTCAAAGGGTCACTAAACAAGATTGTAAATTGAGGACTACCTGTACAGTTGTAACAAGAAATTGGAGCCAGCCTCCTTAGGTCCCCTTCCAGCTTCCAAAATACTATTTGAAGCTACAGATAGGCTAGAATTCATGTCTGTAGTCCTTTGTGTATGTAAGAGCGCTTGAATTCAGAATTCCCTTACCTCTTGGTCAGAAGCCTCTGTAGAAAATAGAATGAGTGTACTTGCTTTCTCCAGCTAGATCAAGGGTCTTGCAACTTTAAAACCTGTCGACTTAAATTGAAATCCCAGAATCCTCAGCCAGCTTTGCTTGGCAACTTTGCTTGGCAACTTTAAGACCTGTGAACTTTAACTCCCAGAAGCTGGGAGGAATTCTGGGAGTTGAAGTTCACAGGTCTTAAAGTTGCCAACCAAAGCTGGCTGAGGAATTCTGGGAATTGAAGTCCACAGGTCTTAAAGTTGCCAAGCTAAGCTGGCCAAGTTGCCAAGCAAAGTTGCCAAGCAAAGCTGACTGAGGAATTCTGGGAGTTGAAATCCACAGCTCTTAAAGTTGCCAAGCTAAGCTGGCCAAGTTGCCAAGCAAAGTTGCCAAGCAAAGCTGACTGAGGAATTCTGGCAGTTGAAGTCCACAGGTCTTAAAGTTGCCAAGCAAAGCTGGCCAAGTTGCCAAGCAAAGCTGGCTGAGGAATTCTGGGAGTTGAAGTCCACAAGTCTTAAAGTTGCCAAGCAAAGCTGGCTGAGGAATTCTGGGAGTTGAAGTCCACAAGTCTTAAAGTTGCCAAGCAAAGCTGGCCAAGTTGCCAAGCAAAGTTGCCAAGCAAAGCTGGCTGAGGAATTCTGGGAGTTGAAGTCCACAGGTCTTAAAGTTGCCAAGCAACGCTGGCCAAATTGCCAAGCAAAGTTGCCAAGCAAAGCTGGCTGAGGAATTCTGGGAGTTGAAGTCCACAAGTCTTAAAGTTGCCAAGATTGGAGACCCCTGAGCTAGATGGTCTCCTGATCTTTTGGGTTAATTCTCCCTCCACACCCAACCATCATGATCACTAACAGCTGAAAGTAACAGGAGTTGTCGCCCAACACATTTAGAGAGCATCAGCTAAGGGATGTTGTCGTCATGAAAAAAATAACAATCCTTTATATAATGTAATGTGCGTGTGACTTGCTGTTTTGTAATCCAGTTGTCACTTTACTCCTGCTGGTGTAAAGGTTTTAAATGATGATGTTACCTTTGTCTTAAATGCAGAGCTGAGTGGCCCAAAGAGCACTTCATCCCACCCTACGTGCCACGATTCAGGAATGGCTGGGAGCCTCCTTTGCTAAGCTTCATGGGGGCCCCAAATGAGCAAGAACTCAACCAGTTGGCTGAGTCTGTGGCCAACGTGGCGGAACAGCAGAGGAAGCAAGAAATGAAAAGATTGTCAAGCGAGGTATGGAAAGCAATATATTTTATTCTCAACAATCCAACTACAGGATGGGTTTATGTCAAGGACTGGGCAATTTAGCAACAGTGTGGCACTTAACATGTTTTTCAGACTATAAGAGTCACCAGGGTATAAGACACACCAAGTTTTCAAAGAGGTAAACAAGGAAAAAAAAAATTTTTTTTTGCCCTCCCCGGCCCCCAGGAGCACTCTGCAGGCCTCCCAAACCCTCTGTGCATCCCATTTTTGCAAAAAACAGGCTTGCGGAGTGCTCCTAGGGGCTGGGGAGGGCAAAAACACTCCTGTTTTTGCAAAATAACAGGCCCATTTTTGGCCTCCCAAACCCCCCATGTATTGCGTTTTTGCCCTCCCCAGCTCCCAGGAGTACTCTGCAGGTGGGGTTTCAGGAGGCCAAAAATGGCGGTATTCGGTGTATAAGATGCACCAATATTTCCACCCTCTTTTAGTGGGGGGGGGAGTGCATCTTATACTCCAAAAAGTATGGTACATAACCCTTGGATGGCACTTGTGGATTCCCAGAATTATATAAATTTTCAAAAAGGCCACCAAACCTTTGCAAGTCTTCACAGGATCTCTGGCAAGAATGCTCAACTGTCAAGAGGTTTGGGTCATTAAAAAACAAACTACTTTTCGGCGTTCAGAATCTCACTCCAGCACATGATATCATGCCATAGCACCTGCCACCTGAAAAGTGACAATATGCCAATGTGTGGCTTTTGTCTTGTGAATCCCTTGAAACCGTTGTGTGAGGTTTTATGGGGGCCTTCTGCAGCCTGACACCTTTTAGATGGACTACAGTTCTGAGAACCCTGAGAATTTGAGACTTAACAAGTGTGGTGTGTCTAGAGGCACTCAGCGGAGAAGCCTAGTTTATGATTAAAATCCAAAATCAGTATGTTTACCTCCTTCAGAGTGAATAGGGCAGTTATTTTTGACAGGGTTGGAAAAGGAAATTAAATTCAACTTGACAAGGAAAGAGCAGCATGTTATCATCTCCCTTCCTTCCTTATTTCTTCTCCCTTTGTTTGTTTGTTTATTTATTTGTGCATTAAGGTCAGTTAAGTGACCTTGGTTGATCTGAAAAGCCATGCAGCTGGTTTGATTGGCACTTGGATGGAATGAGTGGGATGGAGGCGAACTGAAATGCAGGACTGTAAACTAGATTGGGTAGTTTAAAAAAATATTCCCAGTAAGGCAAACATAGACCAAGAAAACTTCATGGATGCATCCATATGGCTTCTGGGGGTTTGAATTGGACTTGAAGGCAATTTTGCTTTTTTATGCGTTAAAAAAAAGCATTTTTTATAATCAGGATGAGGCTGATGGATTCCATATTCTGCTTATCTGAATCAGGGGTCACCAACCTTTCGGACATCAGGGACCACTAAATTCATAATTTTAAATCTCGCAGACCACTAATATGATCTGCCGAATGACCAGCTGGGTGGGCGTGGCTAGGTGATCATGTAATTGGGTGGGTGTGGCCAATGCCTTGCCTCCCCGCCCGGGCTCCTTAGGGCTCCAACAGGAAGCACTTGTTGGAGCTAAGCAGTCACCACAAGAAACAGTTAGCAAAATAGCTCAGTTCAAATTGAATCTGACCAAGAAGGAGGCTCAGTTGAAGCACCACACTGAGGACTAAGAGCATAGGCTTTCCAAGTAGAAGGAAGACCTGCAGGAGTGGAAGGCCAGGTACCGGTGCCTGGAGGCTCAGCGGGCTGAGATGATCAGCCAGTTCCAGGCCATGATGCAGTCCCATTGGAACAAGGTCCTCCGGCTCTTTGCCATCAGTGGCACTTCCCTCCAGCCTTCACCCAAAGCCCCGCACCAGGAGGCTGAAGCAGACCCAAGTTTGAATTTCTGCCCTCCTCCAACCCACACAAAAAGACCTTGAAGGGGGAGACTCTCTGCAAAAACACAAATATTCATTGTACGTATCCATCCCAGGGGCTGTAGTTTGAGGACCCCTGATTTAATGCAATATTAAAAATGCAAATAATTTTTCTGCGGACCACGAGTGGTCCACGGACCACCAGTTGGTGACCGCTGATCTAAACCACTTGGTTATGCTCAGCTTCTTGCTGATGATGTTGTTCTAGTCTTCCTGAAGATGAGAAAGACTAGGTGTGACAGGATAGCAATCTTCCAATATTTGAGAGAAGAGGGGGACAACCTATTCTCCAAAGCACCTGAAGGCAAGACAGGAAGTAATGGATGAAAACCTATCAAAGAGAGGTCCAGTCTAGAACTAAGGAGAAATTTTCTAATAGAACAATTAATCAGTGGAACAGTTTGCCTTCAAAAATTGTAGATGCTCCAACACTGGAGGTTTTTAGGAAGAGAGTGGACAGCCATTTGCCTGGAATGGTATAGTACAACTCCTGTATGGGTGAGTTGTCCTAGAACAGCGGTGTCAAACTCAAACCCCAGGGGCCGGATTCAGCCCATGGGGTGCTTAGATCTTAGATCTGGCCCACGGGGCCACCCAGGAAACAGCAAAGGACTGACCTACAATGCCTCTGCCAGTGAAAACGGAGCTCTCCCGAGCTCCTTTTTTGCTGGCGGAGGATAACAGGAGGATGTCCCAGCCAAAAACGGAGCTTGGGAGGGCCGCGGGCAGCCCTCCTGAGCTCCGTTTTCACTGGCAGAGGGTTGCAGGAAGCCGCTGCAGCCAAAAACAGAGCTCGGGAGCCTGTTTTCACTGGCAGAGTGCTCGGGCCACCACAGGCGCCCCCGACACAAGTGACGTCGAACTAGCCACCCTGACCACGCCCACCCTGGCTTCCCAAGGTCAAACACAACCCTGATGTGGCCTTCAATGAAATCAAGTTTGACACCCAACCTTGGCAACTTTAAGACTAAGCAAAGCTGGCTGAGGAATTCTGGGAGTTGAAGTCCACAAGTCTTAAAGTTGTCAAGATTGGAGACCCCTGTACTAAAAGACCTTCCAGTTCTGTTATTCTGTATTCTGTAAGTTTTTAAGACCCCTTTCCCCCATGGGTTTGGTCTAGTGGTTAAGGCACAAGGATAGAAAGCAGAGAGACTATGAATTCAAGTTCTGCCTTAGCCAGGAAAGCCAGCTGCGTGACCTTGGGCCAGTCACACACACACTCAGTCCAGGGGTAAAATCTACTTACCTTCCTTACCAGTTCGGAAGTGCGTGCGTGTGTCACATGCAGACCTTCTGCACATGTACGAAATCTTCTGCGCATGTGCAGAAGGTAAAGAACAATTACTTCCTGAATAAAACCAGGAAGTAATGACACCCGGGCGGGTGGATGGAGCTTTGCTCCGCCATTGCTACTGGATCGCTGAACTACTGGCCACGATCGCTACCGGATCACACGATCCAGCCCAATCTGGGAGCATTTCACCCCTGTCTCAACCCAACTTTCCTCACCAGATTGTTGCAGTGGGGAAAATACAAGGAAACCGGAGGAAGGAGGAGTATTCTCTATGTTCTCCACCGTGAATTATTTATTAAAATAATAAAGACAGGATACAAATAAATTAGTAGATAAAAAATAAGCATGGCAAGGTTTGAATTGAGAGGCAGGAATGATGCAAGTACATTATTATTTATTTAAGAACCCCTGCTATATAAATAGGTAAATTATTCTGAACTTTATAAGAGCCATGTTTGTTCAAGCTGCCTGGTTGTGACACTAACAATTCAAAGGCAATTATATTTAGAGAGATAATGGTTTTAGGGAGAAGGTTACCCAAGTTTCTATTGGCAAGGAAGAAATCATTAGCATTCCATTCATCTCTATGTACAGTTGCATCAAGCAAGGGAGATGACCTGTAGTGATTCACTCATTCATTTTGATGGGCAGGAAGGATGTTGTTCTGGATTTCCATCACTGTGGGTGGGTGCTACCAAATTGCTTTGCATTATAGTTTTTCTACTGCAGATGATGAGTAATAAGACTGCTTCGAACTCTCCTTTAAAAGTTCCAGGAATTTGCTAGGTTTCACGTTATTTTTATTAGAAATTTTTTTAGTTACGCCAAGATGTTGAATCTCTGCTGGTAGTTTCGCTAGGAAAAAGACCTGGACAGTTTTTTTTTTTTTTTTTTTTTTTTTTTGTTTACATTTATACCCCGCCCTTCTCCGAAGACTCAGGGTGGCTTACACTATGTTAAGCAATAGTCTTCATCCTATTTGTATATTATATACAAAGCCAACAATCTGGGTCCTCATTTTACCTACCTTATAAAGGATGGAAGGCTGAGTCAACCTTGGGCCTGGTGGGACTTGAACCTGCAATAATCGCAGGCAGCTGTTGTTAATAACAGACTGTTTAGCAGTCTGCGCCACTCAAGGACCCTTGATCACACTTGGCCAAATAAATCTATTTCCTATTCTATTCTATTCCATTCCATTCCATTCCATTCCATTCCATGAGAATCTTGGATGGGAGAAACAGATAAGCATAAATTTTCTTAATCATACCACTCTAATAGTCTATGATAACTTATTGTAACCTGTCTTTGTGATCAACAATAGCAGAAAAATGCCAACACAAAAGCTTTCTAGCCTTCCTTTTGTATTCTTTGATTGAAGTCTCATGTGTACTGTGATTGAATGGTGGAAAAATATCAATGTAGTCTAACTCGGAGTATTTCCTAAAAATGCTTTGTTCTTACTAAGGAAACCGATTCTTTCCCCTTTTTATTTCGGAAGAAAAAGCATCCTTGAATGAATTAACAGCATGCATACGGCTGCCATGGTTACACTGCTTAATGCACAGAGCTAAGCGTTGACTTCAAATCTAGGAAATTCTGTTTCTTGAAAATTAGTCGTAGCTTAATCTCTGCTGAGCTCCATTGTGTGCCTTTTCCCTGTCTTAACGAGCAGGCCTTATTTGAGTCTTGCCACCTCGAAATATAAATTGGGCTTGAGAAGTCCTATTGCAATGATTTAAGGTCATTTTGTGGTTTGGGGTCTTTGGGGTGGTGTCCATTCCTCCATTTTCAAGGCTGCCTATTTAATTTATGTAACTATAGCAACCTGTGTGACATTTGATCCAATGGGACCAAATAATTTGACAACTGAGTTCTTAATTCCCCTTCTAAAGGAAATCATAGCTCAGTGCTAAAACGTTCAAAAGACTCCAGGTTCAGAACTATACTGCTAGAGTAAAGAATTATTATGGACAAGATGTCCTTAACCGGGGGGGGGGGGGGGGATGCATCACCACTAGGTGGTGGTTCTTCTCTTCCTCCTCCTCCTCCTTCTTCATCTTTGTCTTCTTCGTCTCCTTCGTCTCCTTTGTCTCCTTTTCTTCTCCTTCTTCTTCCCCTTTCTCTTCTTCTTCCTCTTCCTTCCTTCCTTCCTTTCCTCCTCCTCTTCCTCCCTTCCTTGCTTACTCTGTCATTTTGGGAACGAAAAACAGATATATTTTTTGTTGTACTGTAGTAGATTGCAAACTTCGTTCAGAGCTAGATGGACTGGAGATTCTAGTGTTCTCATATACAAACAGAGGGACTTATGTATTAGTTCCTGTATGAAACTGAATGAAGGACAATTGTTTTTAGGAGTTGCTTGTTCTGTTTTTCACACCCGAGCCCCCTTTCTAAACCAACTGGCAACCCCTCTTCCCTTTTCAGTTCTTCCCCTGCTTCACTTCTGGAAGATCTGAGTCCATATGAAACTACTAAGGGTAGCCTTCAAAAACGCAATATTCTCAGACTTGTAGATGAAGTATGTCAAGATTATTTTGATCGGAAGGACACATTTCCTTCTTTAAGGGGTGATGATTTCAGGTGTATTGCCCGGTTGTTTGTAAGCTTTTGTGAATTTATAATTCATCAATTTCTAGCTCAGATTTTTTTGGGATGCAAGGAGCTAGGAATATCATTCCATGTACCAGTCAGAGCATCTGCCTGATAGCTTTTTCCTTGTTAAAATTATCCAGGCCATTCCATGTTGAAAAATGGTATGGACTCAGCTTTTCAGTTGCAATGACGTTCTGGCAGTTCCATTGAAGATGTGTAGAGAATGGCCGCTCATAATTTGCGGTGAAAGATCTCTGGCAGACTTTATGTAATCAGCAACTAATCTCGTTTGTTTTTTCTTTCTTCCAGCATCCCAGCATCTCAGATTATCCTCCATCTGAAGGGTATGCATTCAGTAACACAGCTTACAAAAGAGGGCCTCTGCCGGACCAGGGGGCAGCTGTGGCTGCTTTTAAGCAAAGTGTTAGCCGACATGTAGATAGGTAACTTTACATGGATGTCATGTGTACAGTTATGGAGAACTGTCCCAGCTGGTGGCTTCTAGGATGGAGATGGCATTCTCTTTATACATCTGCTACTTTTCACTGGCCATAGAAGTAGAGATCCTTCTCTGTGCTGAAACTAAAACTTCTTTTTTTTTTCACTTCTTTTTTTTTTTTACTCTGCTTTCTCTAAGTGCTGCTGACACATTCTGTTTAAACATGCTGTTATAAATAAAGAGAGATAACAGAAATGGATTGTAAAAGTCTGAATTTGGAGCTTGGAATCTTTTCCTACTTACAAACAAGCCGTCCTCTTGTTCTTGGCCAAGGTCAACACGAGGTGGCCATTTTCTCTGTGGGTTTACTGTTCACTTTTGCCAAAGGAGACACAGAAGAGAGATACCCCCTGTAGCTTCCCATACAAAATCAGCTTCCATGCTGTTGAACCAAATGGAGAGAGGATTAAGGTCCATGGATTTTTTCAGGTCTTATAACCCCCAACAAGAAGATTCTTCTCTGCCTTATTAATAGACAAATACGTTTCTGAGTCCAATAGTAAGAATTTATGCAGCTCAGTGTTGAACTGTTGGGCTCCTTGTATTCTTGAGCTTGACTGTTTTCCTGTAGACATATCAACCCATCAACATACCGTTTACAAGATACAACAATAAACAGGAAACAGCATCAGACAAATAATCAAAGAAGAAGAAATAGCCTAATCATCCAGATTGGCAAAATAAATTACTATATATAAACAACCAGCAATCTCCATTCTCCCTCAGCAAGGATGTCACCTAGTTTGATAATGAAACACCTTTAGGAAAACAACTAAGCTCAGATATCATCTCGAATCAATAAATTTCTGGTTGCCTGATGGTGCATGAATAAATTACATGGTTTTGTTGTACTCTGTCACATCTCCCATCTTCAGCATCTGTGCCCCACTGCTTTAAAAAGCCTAGAAAATACAGGACTGTATTTTCCTGATTCTAGACCAGTAAAGCAATTTGTTGGGGAATTGGAAGCAGGGAGACATTTCATTTTACACTTTTAAAAAATGAAATGTCGCAATGCCCAATTAGGGAACAACGTCAAATAAACTGCAGATATCTGTCTTAGATTTAACTGTCCATTTTAACAACATGAGTTTTTTTAATGTTTTGGTTGGTTGGTTGGTTGGTTGGTTGGTTGGTTGGCTGGTTGGTTGGTTGTTTAGAGGTTTCACATATAATGCAGTGCCTTAAGAGTTCTGGGAAACTTAGAAAGATAAATACCATAATGAACACTGCTTTGATTATGCAATGCTATCCATTGAGATCACAGAAGCTTGCCTTCTCTGTAGCCTGTTCATCTTGAGTTCTAGGTAACTCCAACCTGAAGGTATTCCACATGGTCTTAATCACCTATCTCTTCCCCCAGATGTTGGCCTAGGATGGTTGGACCTCCTTTTGTGTGTGTGACATCTTTGAATGGTTGACTGGTTCCACCATCTAATTATTTTCATAAGCCCTTTTATATTGGTGGCTTACGCTGTGAGCCACCAGAGTCCATTGGAGTTAGGCGCTGTCCAAGTTAAGGCAAAAAGCAGACTGCAAAAATACTTTTCCGCAAATGACAAATAGGAAACCTTAAAAATGAAAACAATAAACTTTAACTTTAAAACGCCTTTCCTAATAATTACCAAGGCAGCTTGTTTCATAATATTCGCCCCGCTCAAAAGAAGAGCAAAGTTGATTACGGATGTCAAATAATTCTAAGACAAAGCCAGTAAGAAAGGATGCGAGAATCTGGGACAGATTACATGAAAATAGACATTCCTATAATCGGGTATTATAATTCATTGAAAGCCAGTTCCATGTAATGCAAGGGTGTCAAACTCACATCATCATAGTGTCATCACATGATATATCAGGACTTTTCCCCCCTTTGCTAAACTGGACATGGGTGTGGCCAGCGCATGATGCATTCAGCCTGTGAGCCAGGAGTTTGACAGTCCTGGTGTAGTGGTTAAGGTATCAGGCTAGAAACCCAGAGGCTGTACGTTCTAATCTTGCCTTATGCACAAAGCCAGCTGGGGAAACTTCAGTCAGTCAGTCACTGTCAGCCCTAGGAAGAAGTCAATAGTAAGGCTTTGAAATCTTGTCAAGAAAACTGCAGGGACTTGCCGAGGCAGTTGCCAGGAGTTAAGACTGATTCAAAGGCACAGAAACAATTAGAATTCATTATTATCCATTGTCCTCCTTTATAAGTTTTGTTTAATAAGCCACCTCCTTGGATAAATTACACTTCTTGAATCACTGGGAGTTTGCAAACTAGTGCATAGGTTAAATTACATTCTGTGTTATAATGTAATGTTATACATGTATACATCACCGCAACCATGTAAAAACTACACTGGGTTTTTATTTTATGCGACCATCGTTTTCCACTTGAGTTCTATCCAAATAATCAAGTCGCTTTCTCCAATTTTATATGCTTTCAATATATGAGATTACCCCGCCACCTGGCAATTTTGGAAATTGTAGTCCCAACATAACCAGAAGACATGATGGAGTTTGGGCTTTAATGGCCTCTAAATCAGGGGTCTCCAACCTTGGCAACTTGAAGACTTGTGGACTTCAACTCCCAGAATTCCTCAGCCAGCAAAGCTGGCTGAGGAATTCTGGGAGTTGAAGTCCACAAGTCTTCAAGTTGCCAAGGTTGGAGACCCCTGCTCTAAATTGACATGGCCAATCTCTCCTTTGGCAAAAGCAAATACTCACGAGTTGTGAGTACTACAAAGTTGCCCCAGGATCACATCACGTGAGTTCCAAAAGCAATATGTAAAATAACGATTTTTATTAGAGCACAACAGGGAACATGTAAAATGTTCCAGGATTTCTGATCGGTTGAGTCCTTGGGCACATAGTTCTTGTCCTTCTTGTCTCATCAAAATGTGCTCTTTGCTTTCAGCATCTGTGTATCCTCAACCCCGTCTTTTTAAATCTCAGTGATTTCAACCTGATTTATCGAAATGGCTTAGGATCAAGAATGCAGAGTATATAAATAGCTAAAAAGGTTGGGGAAACAGTGATGGAACTGCATAGATTAGCCATTGCTTTGGAGCCGAATCATGCGTTTTGGATAATCAAGGGTTGGTCAGTGATAATTCTGTGGTGTCCTTTTTCTCTTCTCTTTAAGTTGTGACAGTTCTCCACAGCTAATCAACTAGCTAGTTATTCAAGCACCTAAAACGGGAATGTAATTGTTTTAAAATATTTAAATGCAAAACAGAAAACAGAAAGAGTCTACAAGTGTCTTTGTAATGCGATTACTTATATTGTTTTATTCTGCTTCTAATCATGTAGGAGCTTCATGGTGATTTTGTAATCTGGTTGCAAGGGCATAGCTTATCATTTTTCAGCTTTTTAACAGTCCCAGTCAATAAAATTTCAAATCTAAAGTCATTTATAGCTAAGACTGTGAATCAAAGTGGAGTGTACTAAATTTGGAAAATAAAAAGTAGATAGATTTTTTTTAAAAAATTCCCGAGCCAAGGTTCTAACAAAAGTGAAACTAATTGTAGTTAATGGATTGCTTCCCAAGCATTAATCATCTTTTTCTCTCTATCATATTACAAAATATAAATTGGCGACCACTCTTTAAAGGGCCTTTCTGGGCCACATCTAAAGCTTTATGAGGCCATGTGTATCTAAGATGCCCCAGGCTATTTTTTTAATTTCTAACTACTCTCCTTCCCTGATGTCAAAAATCTGTTGTTGTAAAAGAATCCTCTGTGCATTGGCCTCAGCTTACTTCTGTGATCTGGATCAAAGGATGTAACTCTTGGTAGAACATGTGCTTTGCAGGCGGGAGATCTTGAGTTCAATCCTTGGCTGAGAAAAGCTTATCACGGGCTGGAAAGAGATAGGACAACCGTGAGCTAATGGGTCATTGGCCTGATTTCAGAATGTGTTTGTTTTCTCCTTGGTGAAAATCTGACCATTGTTAATATATAATATACATCTCATCATGTGTGCGCGGGTACTGACTGAATCTGTGGGAAATTATATTGCAAAAAAAAGTATAATCTACAAGTTATCTAGGTACCATGTGATCTAGATATTAAAAGAGTTGTATTTGATTGAGTGTTGTGATAGTATTGCCATGTTGGCCAGCCTCAAGGTTTGGGGAAGGAGGAGCTGTCACTATATCACACACACATACACAAATGCACATAAAGGAAGACAATTGTGGATAAGGAGTCAAATGTTATCTCCTGTGGGGATACAGATGGCATTACCCAAAAGATGTCATTGAAATGGGTCATTTCTAGGATATTTGGGGACCAAGAAAGGATTTTAGAATGGCCTGTTATTAAGAACACAAAGCCTGCAATTACTGCAGGTTCGAGCCCGGCCCAAGGTTGACTCAGCCTTCCATCCTTTATAAGGTAGGTAAAATGAGGACCCAGATTGTTGGGGGGGCAATAAGTTGACTTTGTAAATATATACAAATAGAATGAGACTATTGCCCTATACATTGTAAGCCGCCCTGAGTCTTCGGAGAAGGGCGGGATATAAATGTAAACAAAAAAAAAAAAAAATGAGAAAAGGAAAGGATCGGAAAGCAAGCTGTCCCCATTTTCACCTTTAGAAGTTGACTGAATTTCAGTGGCAGGATTTGAATCACTTTTTTGGGGGGGTTGACTGAGGTAAATTCAGGGTGGAAATGGATGCAATTTCCTTCTCAGATGCCTTCCTTTTCCACTCTTCTTTTTATTGTGTAAGAAAAGAAGAACTGGGCTGCTAAAAATCAGAAATTTTGCTAGCCTATTTGGACAGGAACACCTAGTGAGGTTGGATTTTGGCTTGTGGGCTACAGATTACTCACCCCTGGATTGAGTTAGGATCAAAACTCTATGAAACCAAAGCATCCTTTCTGGATATTTCAGTTTTATAGAATATCTGGATATATTCAACATTTATGGCCTTGAAAGGAACCATGTTTGGGACGATACACTTAATCTAGATTCTCCATTAATTATAAACTCACAGAGCAGGCATGGTTTATGCTGACTTAAAAAATCCTACACACGATTAAATCCAAATGTAGTACTATGGAGGAATCTAACTGCTAACTCTTTTAATAGTTTGATTATGTTGAGTAAATACAGCTACTAATAGCTAAAGATGCTATCAGTGATAAAGTTGGTTTCATAGTTAAAGCTTTACCATCAACACTAACAGAACAAGCCACTTGTATATAAGCAGAGAGCAAACCACATTCCTTTCTAGAACTGATGATATTACCTAGTTGGGTAATGACATGTCTGCCAGAAAATCACCAAGCTCAGAGAGCTTTAAAGATTCCTTTAAAGGTAAAGTGGTAAATAGTTTACCACTATTTTATGTATGTGCAACAATGCACACACAAAAGAGGAGCATTTCACTCACGACACCATGGCCACCATTTTTGCAAATTTTAACACCCTGCTCTCTGCAGAACACATCTCTGCAATAAATGGCAAATTATCACCAAGTAATCACCATCTCCTTTCACCTAAATTTTTAAATTAGAAGGTCAGGCTTACGGCTTTCAAAACTAAGAGATCAAAATTGTGGCAAGGGTATGCTGCTCTTCTACATAATGGGACACATTTGCAAATCCTTTAGAGGTAACTTCTTTATGCTTCTTTAAATACTTGAATTAGATGCTATACAGTTTCCCACAGGTTCTATGATATAATCAGCTCACACCTATTCATATTGTACTCCGTGCTGCGCAGAAGCATTTATATATTTATGATAGAAGCCTGGAGTCATGTACATGAGATGGGCAGCTCCAGAAATCGAATAAATAAATCAAGCATGTCATGAAAGATGTGAGCAGGCCAATTGATATTTGCAACTGCCTCGATGGGGAATAAGGGTGCTGGCCGGGGCAGCCGTCTGCCATTGTGATGGATCTCTACTAGTTTTTGCCTGGTAGTAAATCTTGAGCTAATTATAGCCAAAGACAGGCAGAGCTGGCTTCTCTTCTCTTTTTGGCTATGCTAATCTCACAGGAGAGCCGGATAACATTTTGGCTTATTTGTTTTTTGTAGAAATTATGAAGCGCATAAAACCCCAACCAAGAAATTCGCCAAAACCAAGTATGACTTTGTGGGAAGAAACCAGAGTGAGCTTTCTGTTCTGAAGGATGACATTTTAGAGGTAACAATGCTTCTTTAGACACACACACACACACACACACACACACACACACACACACACGTAGTCCTCAATTTATGACAATAACTGAAGCCAAAATTTATGATGCTAAGTGTGACCGTTGTTAATTTATTTATTTATTATTTATTTATTTAATCAAATTTTTATACCGCCCTATCTCCCGAAGGACTCAGGGCGGTTTACAGCCTGATAAAAACACAAGAATAAATACAAGATAAAAAACAATATTTAAAAAACTTATTGAATTAGGCCAGATTTAAAATTATAATTAAAATAGTAAAAACCCCATTTAAAAGCTAAATTTAAAAATTAAAACTCCAGGTTTTACGACCTTTCTTCCTATTGTTGTGAAGTGAATCACCACACTTATTAAATCAGTAACAGAGTTGTTGAGGGAATCTGGCTTCCCCCATTGACTTTGCTTGTCAGGAGGTCGCCAAAGGTAGATCACATGACCCCGGGACGCTGCAACCATCATAAATATGAATCGGTTGCCAAGCGTTTGAATTTTGATCATGTGACCATGGAGATGCTGCAATAGACATAGGTGTGAAAAATGGTCATAAGTCACTTTTTTCAAGCCATTGTAATTTTGAACGGTCACTAAATGAATAGGTGTAAGTCAAGGACTATCTGTAGATCTATTTCTTTGCTGTCATGCTTTGGATGAGCTTCTCTAGACTGAGCCATAAATTATGTTGAATAATCATGGTGGCTACAGCAGCTGAGCAACCCATGTTATAACTCAGAAAACTGGATGAATCCAAGCCATGTGTGAAATCTGTAACTTTGATATCAGGAGGGCCACTCACTGAATAGCCTGCAAAATTATCCATCTCTATTTGCTTCTAAATGGGATGCGGTGGCTCAGTGGCTAAGACACTGAGCTTGTCGATCGAAAGGTCGGCAGTTCAGCGGTTTGAATCCCCAGTGCCGCGTAACGGGGTGAGCTCCCATGACTTGTCCCAGCTTCTGCCAATCTAGCAATTCGAAAGTATGTAAAAAATGCAAGTAGAAAAATAGGGACCACCTTTGGTGGGAAGGTAACAGCATTCCGTGAACCTTTGGTGTTTAGTCATGCCGGCCATGTGGCCACAGAGACATCTTCGGACAGTGCTGGCTCTTTGGCTTTGAGACGGAGATGAGCACCACCACCCCTAGAGTCAGGAACAAGTAGCACATAGTTGTGAGGGAACCTTTACCTTTACCTTTACTTTTATTTGCTTCTAACTATTAACGAGAGCTTTCTGTTTCTGAAAGTATATTATTCGTGCAAAAAGAAGGCAACATATCCATTAAAGAATGGCTCCTTCGGACCGGATCAGTTCCCTTTCCTTTGGAGCTGGGTCTTTCTTCTGTAAGACTCTTATTCTATGCGGATCATAGTCATTCTGGAAGTAAAACATCTATATCAGAATCCCTTTTAGTTTATATGACTATTTAGTTTAGGTAACCTTTCATTTAAATGGTTCTATGGAGTCAGACTGGTTCGTTGTGAAAAGATTTGTTTGTTTTTCCAGATTCTTGATGACAGAAAGCAATGGTGGAAAGTCCAGAACGCAAATGGATTGACTGGATTTGTGCCAAATAACATCTTGGAACCTCTCAGATCTCCTGAAGGTGTTTGTACGGAGCCAGCATATACGCACACCATACAGGTATCTCCAGTTCTTTTAAACAAAAAATATCAAGAGCACGTTGGCAGGACTTTTTTCCTCAGAGATTGACAGGGATGTCAAATTCAAGGGTCATGGGCCACATCTGGCCCGCGGGGTGCTTAGATCCGGCCCCCGGGGACACCCTGGAAACAGCAAAGACCAGCCCACAGAGCCTCTGCCAACAAAAATGGAGCTCGGGAGGGCTGCGCGGTGGTCCCCGAGCTCCGTTTTCCCAGGCAAAGGGCTAGCAAAACAAACTAAAAGCAAAACGAAAGGAGAAATGTTTCCCCTTTTGCATTTGAGCATTCAAGAAGGGACAGGAAAGGAGAAAGGGAAAGAGGAAAGACAAAGAAAAAGAAGGGAGTATGGGAAGAGAGCAAGGAAGGAAAAATGAAAGAGTGGAAGGAAAAAGAAAGAATGAAGAGGGAAAGAAAAAAGAAAAGGAAGGAAGGAAGGAAGGAAGGAAGGAAGGAAGGAAGGAAGGAAGGAAGGAAGGAAGGAAGGAAGGAAGGAAGGAAGGAAGGAAGGAAGGAGATTATAATGAGAGTGAGGGACGGTCTGAGGGAAGTCCTGCCTTAGCACTTGGCCACCACAGAGGCCTGCGACACGAGTGACATCAAGCTGGCCACACTCACCCTGGCCACGCCTATCCCAGCCATGCCCATCCCCCACCCCCAGGTCAAAGATAACTCTGATGTGGCCCTCAATAAAATCAGGTTTGATACCCCTGGCCTTTGAGATATCTAAGAGAATCTAGATATGAAGCTCTGCAGAAGGATAGCCTAAGAAATGCAGGCAAAGACAACAAATTGGGATTCCAGATAGCCTGGTGGTCTTGAGTTTGAGTTCTGTATGACAAGGATACCAGTGAGGTCAAAGTGTCAGATAGACACTTTGGTGGAAGTGAAGCAGGGAGAGCCCCGACATGGAAGTTCTAAAAGAGGGTTGTAGAACCTCTAGGTCTGCAAAAGTTAGACCACAACTACTGCTATTATCGCTAGCTAGGCTGATTTTAGCTGATGGGAACCTTGCCTAACGCAAGAACCACACGTTCTCCGTGCCTGCATTAAGCTCTTGCCCATTTTTCAGAAGCATCTTTTTTTATTAATTTAACTTGTTTATTTATTTATGAAACTGATGCATCGCCTTAATCCAGGCTGAGCTTCAGTTCTCCATCCAAAGTGTTTCTAGGTTTCCTGAGAAGCTTGTTAAAGAGCCTTTCTCTTCGATCAGGTAACAGCAGAATGACGAGCAAGAGGAACATCACAAAAGTCAAGGGGCTGAGCACCTAAGGGCATGAGCAGTTCTTCTATTAAAAGACATCTTACAGCATACAAAATAAATTCATTTAATTATTAATAATTCCAGCATTGTTTCTCTTGGCAACATGAAGCAGAGTCTCTGCTCTTTTGATGTCTCCTTTTTATTGCTGACATTTGTAGTTTCGTTACCACGCTTTGGGTTCTAATTCAGCTTATGCCTTTTTTATTTAAATGCTTGTCATGTCTTGATAGTTATTGATGTCAAAGAAGGAATTTGAATTATTTAAGGTAGGGTTTTTTTCTTTTCATCCAAACTGTCCCTATTCGGTTTCCCTTAGATTTTCTTTTGGATGTGTAAAGTTATTTCCGCTGCACTTTGCATGGGTTTGAGTTGCTGGCTTTTCTATTGGTGTGGAATTCTCTACAGAGGAATGTAGAATTTTTTGATCCTTTGAATCAAAGGTTCGTAATAATATGCAGCTTTTGAGTACCATCAAAACGCACATATTATGACCAGTTTTTTGTTTTAATTGTTTGGTATGTTGAAATGAAATGGCAGAATACTTGTTAGTATTCTGAACACAGGTAAGTCATCATATTAGAATTGAGAGCGGGATTGTATGAATTCAGGTCAGTTCCAACTTTTGAGTCAGTTGAAAGATCAGTCCTTTTTAAATGTTCGGATCAATTAACAAAATCAAACTGGTTTTACTGGAACACCTGAGCTGATTTGGTGAGGCCTTGATTTAGCCTTTTAAAATAACATCTGTGCAAAGGAGGATGGCTGAGGCATTGGGCTTTTTTTAAAAAAATAGCTTTTATTGCTTTATTGCAGAAGTGTTGAACTTCACCTTTAGAGAAGGTGTCCCCTTCTCTAAACCGGGTGTGGGCATGGCCAGCGTGTGACGCATCTGGCTCTTGTGATGCGAGTTTGACAGCCCTGCTTTATTGTTTTATTGCTGTTGTGAGCCACCCAGAATTGTGGGGGAAGGGGGGGGGGTTGAAGACAGATGACACTGTAAGTCTTTTAAATAAATAAATTCATTGTTTGGAACTGATTTGCTGCATGGAACATTCTTACAGGCAGCAGGCAGAATATAGAGAGTGAAGGACGGAAAGAGATACGAAGGGAGGGGAGGGAGGGAGGGAGGGAGGGAGGGAGGGAGGGAGGGAGGGAGGGAGGAAGGAAGGAAGGAAGGAAGGAAGGAAGGAAGGAAGGAAGGAAGGAAGGAAGGAAGGAAGGACGGACTCCACAAAGTACCAAACTGGAAGCAGGATCTAAATAAAGAGAAGACCCTGTCTGATCTAATGGTTCAAAAATTGCACCATTAACTGAAAGACTTCAGTTCAAGTCCACGATCAATCATAGAAGCCCATTAAGTGATTTTGGACCTATTGCTCTTTGCTCATCAGCCTCCCTAAGTTTTATTCCAAAGAATTCTATGGGGTTGGCTTGGCTGACTGGCTCCAGTTTACCCAATAAATTTCCTTTGCTAAAGATTACTTGAACCAGGTGTCTCTTATTTCACTGCACCTCCATGACCCCCTTAACAGAATATTTTTCTTAATAGCTATAACATCCGCCAAGCAGATATTAGGACTGTGGGGAGTTCTTCATTTTCCAAGTTATGTATTTTCCACAATGTATAGATTGTATGTAGACATGACCTTTCTTTTATTCTGGAAAGCAAATTAAATTGTCTTGTTCATCGAGCCCAGGAATTTCCTTCGTCCTGATCCTTCTTGATGTGAGAGGATGATTTACATGTAGTCCTCACTTAATGACCAGTGATTTAGCGAATATTCAGAGTTGTAGCAGACCTCTCTGGAGCTATTTATGATTTGTTTTCAACATTCTGACAACCGCACACAACACCCACCCAGCAGTCATGTGATCGTTCACAGCCGTTTGCAGCACCCTGCAGTCACATGACTTCAATTTTCAGTATCTTTTCCCCAATTTCTGGCATTTAGTTTCAATTTCTGACAAAAAATGTCCATTGATGAAAACGGGTTTGCTTAACAACTGCAGCGATCGCTTAACCACAGCAAAAAACAAAAAGGTCATAAAGTCAAATGTGGTCATATGGCGACCTGTTTAATGAACACCACAACTTAGGTCTTAGGACCATAATTCTGGCCTCGATTAGAGTTGTATTTCAAGGACTACCTCTACATAGGGTAGAGGTATCTTAAGTACATTGTTCTTGTTTGGATGGAGTCTTAAAACTTAGGAAAGGTTTGTCCTCTTTCCAGATAATTATAAAAATTCTGAAGAATTCCATCCAATTCTTAGCATCCTTAGAATCCATGTGGCTTTGGAGAAACAGTTTTCATGGGCCTTGTGGTCACAAAGAAAAGCCACAGCTAAAGCAACTTTCCTAGGAAGTACCTGCTGTGGTCCGCCAGCAGCCTGCGGAGCTGGCAACGGAGTCAGACAGCGATGAGGCTGAGGAAGAGTGTGGGCCAGTCCTGGAGGCTGGGGAAGACCCAGATGAGGGCTCTGCGTCAGAGGCTGAGGTGGGGCCAGAGCCATCAGGGGGTGAGGTGTGGACTCCAGAGCCTCCAGAGACTGATTGTAGTGAGACAGAGGAGCAGGAGGAGCCTGTTCCTAATGTATGCATGAGAAGAGCTGCCAGAAGGCAAGAGCAGCTCAAGCAAAGAGGACGACTCGGGAATAGGGCCAAGAGATGATTGGCCCCTCCCATAAGGCTTAAAAGACCATCAAGGGCGTTTGGGCTCTTTGCCGAAAAACAACGGTGATAGCTTCGTCTTGTTGCATTCATTTTGTATCGGTGTCTTCTGAACTTTTGCCAAGAAAGGCCTTTGGCAGTTTACCTAATTGGACCAAGGTTGGTGATAGGACTGAGGAATTGTGTTGGGAGGAATTTGCTTTAATTTAGTTGCACTACGCTGAGAATGAAGTAATTCTCAGCTGTTTTAATAAAGTTTGTTTGTTTTTACACTGACTGAGTTTTCTACTACCTACTTGGACCTGGGTCACAACAGCACCAATAGAGAAGGTTTACAAAGATTTGTACTTTGGGAAGATAAAAAGTATTGCAGAGTAGACAAATAGGTACTGCGTTGGTTGCTTCTGATAGTCACATCTTTTAGGAAGTGACACCAGTGGTGTCTGCCTGTTGTAGGCGGCTGTTTTTCTCAGATTCTGCTGTGACAAGATGGTGCATGTCTCCCTCAGCTGTTTTTCTTCTGTGAGGAGAAACAAATGGAAGTGGATGACAGCGGACCTGTTGACTCTTGGCTCACTCACGTGAGCGTTGGAGGTGATCGGGTCTTCAGTCGCGCAAGTGTCGCAGGCGCTTGGAGCCCCATTTCCATGAGTATCGCGGACACTCAGTCTCACTTGCACAAGTATCACAGATGTTCAGGGCCTCAGTCACGCGAGTATCTCAGGCACGTTCGACCCACTCATGTGAGCACCACAGGCACCTGGGGCCTCAGTTGTGCGAGCATCACGGGCACTCTTGGCCCCATTTGCACAAGCAACTGGTGCTTGTGCATGCACATATGCCCATGCACATGCCTCCCACAAAACCATCCCCTTTCCCTCCTCCCCCACCTCCGGGCCGCCATTCTGTACACTTTAGTTCACATCTTGGACTTCCTGGATCAAGAATATCTTAATGCTCCAAAGTATGTCTGAGAAAATGATTAGAGATAGACCTCAACTTACAACTTTTCGCTTAGTGACTGTTGGAAGTTATAATGGCACTGAAAAAAGCGACATGACCATTTTTCACACCTACAATTGTTGCAGCATCCCCATGGTCAAAATTCAGATGCTTGGCAATTGGTTCATATTTAGGTTGGCTCCAGTGTCCTGGACTCGAGTTTCTCCTTATGGACCAGGGGGTGGGTTCTATTTACGGGGCCGTGCATTTCTGCGCATGCGAAGATTGTCATTTATGACATCTGGGCGGATGGGCAGTGCCTCCCGCCAATTTTACTACCAGTTCTATAGAACCAGACAGAACCTGGAGCAACACACCACTGTTACAGATGTACAGATAGTCCTCCACTTATAACCGTTCATTTAGTGTTTGAAATTAGAACAGCACTGAAAAGAATGACTGTTTTTCACACTTACGCACAATCCAGCATTCCCCTGATCATGTGATCAAAATTTGGGCGCTTGGCAACCGGCTCATATGTATGTCGGTTGCAGTGTCCCAGGCTCATGTGATCACCTTTTGTGACCTTCTGACAAGCCAAGTCAAAGGGGGAGCCAGATTCACTTAACAACCATGTTACTAACTTAACAACTGCACTGATTCACTTAACAACGGTGGCAGGAAAGGTTGTAAAATGGGGCAAAGTTCATTCAACAACTGTCTCACTGAGCAACAGAATTGTTGGACTCAATTGTGGCCGTAAGTTGAAGACTACCTGTTACTATTTTTAAACCCAGTTTATGGAATACAGTGAAAGCGGGAGCTTATTGATGGGTTATAATAAAGGATGATGGTTTTTGTGTGGGTGAGAATATGCTTTCCAAACCTAATAAGGCTACGGTGAAAAATTGGCTGTGATTGAGATGTAAAGTGCATTGTTGCAGGGTACATACAGCATTATACAGTAGATATAATGGCCAACATTTTGGCTCCTTCCTCAATATTTCCAGGCAGTGCTAACAATCTATTTAAAAAACAGAAAATTGGAAAGTATATTCAGAAGATTTATGCAGAAATGATTTAAAAAATCAGGTCAGCAATCCTCATGCTGCGATCCATAAATTAAAGCAAGTCACAAATTCATTGTCTACAGCTGACAGCCAGCTTGTACTTTCCTTGTTCTGCGTGCCTGATTTGATGTGTGAAATGAGGCACATGGTTGGAAGACTGTCAGATCTCTGCAGTGTTGATCTGTTTAACTTGGATGCTTTCTCCTTTCATTTGTCGTTCGTCACATTTTGGCTCTCTCTTTCTCTCCTTAGCATAGCCATAATTATGAATTCGGATTTGCATGAGGCATTCTCGCTGGAAGAGACTCAAAACCTTATTGTGAAAAACAGTGGCATCTAAATCTTGCTGGTTTATGGCTTTGCCTCATTTCTGAGAAACAGTGCACTAGTATTTTTATAAAATTAAAGCTTTCCCCTGTCTAGTCATGTCCGATTCTAAGCATATGTGCTCATCTCCGTTTCTTAGTCGAGGGAGCCAGCATTTCCTTGGTCATGTGGCTGAGGTGCACAGAAAGCTGTTACCGTCCCACCAAAGTGGTACCTATTTATCTACTTGCATTTGCATGCTTTCGAATTGCTAGGTGGGCAAGAACTGGGACAAGGACAGGAGCTCACATGCAATGCTCGGGTCTCAAACCTAGGATGTCAGTGTCTTTAACCATTGAGCCATCGCCCCCCACACCAGTATTTATATTGTCATTTGCAAATATATATATATACATATTCAGACTTAAAACTTGCTAAAATCGTTGCACTGATCTTAAAATATATGACAAATAACCTGAAATACCTATTATTTTAGGAAGGCATGTTCTAAAACATGGGTCCCTAATCCCCTGTCCATGGACTGGCACCAGGCCCGCCATGCCACAGGCCAGAGGTGAGATTCACATAATTTATCTATCGGTTCTCCCAGCACCAAAAATGTGAGCGCCCAGCCTTCCGCACATGCGCCCGGCCTCAAAAACGTGCCTAAATAGGACATCATAGAGCCAGGGCAGGTGGGCAGGCTCACCTGCGACTTCCGCTACTGGTTCGCCCGAACCAGTCCGAACCAGCTGAATACCATCCCTGCCACAGGCCACGTAAAGAAGTGAAGCCCCATCCACGGAGTGCAGGCAGCATGTAAGACCATATCCCTTCCAGTTCCGTGGAAAACCCTTTCTCCGCGGAACTGGTCCCTGGTGCCCAAAGGGTTGAGGGTGCTGTTCTTGAAGTTGATCTTAACAGTTAGAGTCAAGAATTGTGTCCTTCTCTGAAATATTAAGGAAATTTGCTTCTGGCCAAGAACTGGCTGGGAAGTCATCTGGGATCTCCCTGCCTACCACAGAGTATTCCTCAGAAAGGGAAGAATTTCACAGATGCACACTTCCTCTCATTCCATCACAATCTGCCTTCTCCACAGTCAACGCCATTAGCTGGATTCCACCAGGGAAGCAGCAGGAGCTCAGTTCCTTTCTTCTTGTCCTCCCCCTACCCGCTGAAGCCAGAAACAAGGAGCAGGTGCCAAAGTTACAGTGAAATGCTCCCATTTCTCCCCTCCACCCCCTCTTTGCTCTACATCTTTTCTGTTGACGGGTCATTAGAGATTGGAAGCGACTGGGGGAGGAGACCGTTTCTGTTCTTCCTTTAAGCCATGTAAGATTGGCATTCCCTATTGACCAAGCCCTGACAAAGGATTCTAATGAATGAACAGGCTGCATGGCTGTGTAATTAATGTGAGCTAGACAAAAAAGAGAGCTATTGTGGCTCTTTGCATAGCTTGCAGGCAGAGAGTTTTAAAAATACAGTTCTCTGAAATCGGACGTTTTACCAGGAGCTGTGACTGACAGGATCCTGAATCACCGAAATGGAGGATTTAGCTATCTTCAGTCAGTCCTTCCCTGTGCAACCAAAAGTTTAAACCCAGCGGGTTCTGCTAAGGTGCTACATTGCTAGATTTCAGGTAGCCTGCAGCCCAATTTCAAATACAGGTAGTCCTCAAGTTACAACCACAACTGAGCCCAAGGTTTCTGTTGCTAAGTGAGACATTTGTTAAGTGAGTTTTGCCCCATTTTGCAACCTTTCTAGACACTGTTAAGTGAATCACTGCAGTTGTTCAGTTGGTAACATGGTGGTTAAGTAAAGCTGGCTTTCCCATTGACTTTGCTTTGATATGAGCCGTGATGGCGCAGTGGTTAGAATGCAGTACTGCATGTTACTTCTGCCGGCTGCCAGCAGTTCAGCAGTTCGATTCTCACCGGCTCAATGTTGACTCCGCCTTCCATCCTTCCGAGGTCGGTAAAATGAGGACCCAGATTGCCATTGGGGGCAATAGGATATAAACTATTTAGAGGGGGCTGCAAAGCACTGTAAAGTGCTATTGCTATTGCTTGTCAGAAGGTTGCAAAAGATATTTTGCCTGGGGGACCCTGCAATCGTCATAAATATGAACCAGTTGCCAAGCATCTGAATTTTTGATCACGTGACCATTGGGATGCTGCAGTGGTCATAAGTGTGAAAAATGGCCACCAATCATTATTTTCAATGCCACTGTAATTTTGAACCGTCACTAAATGAAGTGTTATAAGTCACGGACTATCTGTACTAGCTGCAAGGGATCGGTTCCGATCTTTGCTAAAAGGCACTAGTTCCTTCCCTGCCTGAGGGCGACAAAGAAACATGCTAGAAAGACCATAATGTGAGTCTTGGAGTCTGAGTTCTCAAGCCTACTTTTGACTCTAGTTGTGTTTATGCAGCTTCAGCCCTTCCCAAGAAGTGACTTCAAGGTGACTTACTTTGAACTTCAACAGCTTACTTTGAAAGTTGGTCAATCTCTTATTTCTAAGGCAATATAGGTAGTCCTCAATCTAGGACCATTAATGGAGTCTGTGCCTTAATGTTGTAAGTCATGATAGCAATAGCAATAGCATTTAGACTTATATATCGCTTCACAGTGCTTTACAGCCCTCTCTAAGCTGTTTACAGAGTCAGCCTACTGCCCCCAACACTTTGGGTCCTCATTTTACCCACCTCGGAAGGATGGAAGGCTGAGTCAACCTTGAGCCTGGTGAGACTCAATCTGCCAAATTGCGGGCAGCCGGCAGTCAGCAGAAGTAGCCTGCAGTACTGCACTCTAACCACTGCGCTACCATGGCTCATGACGATGATCGTAAAATGGTTTGGTCGTGTTTATGATCTTTTTTTGCTGCAGTTGTAATGTTGGGGATGTATACCTCTGTTGTCTAAGTATTGCAGAGTAGAGAAATAGGTTCTGCGTTGGCTGCTTCTGATAGGCACATCTTTCAGGAAGTAACACCAATGGTGTCTGCCTGTTGTAGGCGGCTGTTTTTCTCAGATTCTGCTGTGACAAGATGGTGCATGTCTCCCAAAGAGACATTTCTTTCCCTCAGCTGTTTTTCTTCCTGTGAGAAGAAACAAATGGAATTTTCTTAGCTTCAGTTTCTATTTTTTCAGTGAACTGGAGGATAGCCAATCTCTTTTTGCTTAATTCATCACCCTGACATTTAGGGGTTTTGCCGGGGCTGTCCACACAAAGTGGATGGTCTCTGCAAGTATTCCTCATAGTTTTTGCTTCCTTATTTGTTTGTGTTTATGATCCTTTTTTGCTGCAGTGGTAAAGGGGGCATTGTGGTTGTTAAGCAAACCAATGGTTCTCGGTAGGCGCACTGGACGTTTGTGCTGGTTTTTAGCAAAACCATCCTAAAATGCAGTGACCATGTGACCATGGGGCACTGCGAACGGTCATAAATGCAGCTGTGCTGTCGAATGCCCAAAGTCCAGTCACATGACCATTGGGGGAAACTGACCATCAGAACTTCAAATATGGATCATAACTCGGCGCAACATACTGGTAGGTCAATCATAACTTTGAATAGTCGGTAAGCAATCAGTCATAAGTTGAGGACTACCTATACGCCAATTTGGTCAATTGTTGGTCCCTAATGTTTCTAGAAACTTATAGGCTGTGGATACACAACCTGAAGGTTACTTTAAACAGCATGCTTGAGGTCACAAAGTATTAAACATAAACGGTAAAGGTAAAGGTTCCCCTCGCACATATGTGCTAGTCATTCCCGACTCTAGAGGGCAGTTCTCATCTCCGTTTCAAAGCTGAAGAGCCAGCGCTGTCCAAAGACGTCTCTGTGGTCATGTGGCCGGCATGACTCAATGCCAAAGGTGCACGGAACACTGTTACCTTCCCACCCTATTTTTCTACTTGAGTTTTTTACGTGCTTTCAAACTGCTAAGTTGGCAGAAGCTGGGACAAGTAATGGGAGCTCACCCTATTACGCGGCACTAGGGATTCGAACCACTGAACTGCCAAACTTTCAATTGACAAACTCAGCGTCTTAGCCACTGAGCCACCACATCCCTAGCATACTAAACATAGTAAAGCAAAGATAGGAAAAAGCTGTAATTGACTTGATTTAATGTTAAACAAGTCTTAAAACTATGGTTTACGTGATTTTTTTTTCTTAAGCTACGTAATAGTTTCTCTTTTCTTTCATTAAAAATTACAATTCGGTGACGTCTGTGCAATAGAATTAGGGAAGCCACATCCCAGAGTGGCTGCAGAAGGAATCAAAATTTTAAGCCGAGATCACAGACTTGTCTGTGCAATCAAAGCTTAATGTCTCCAGGCTGAAGGGTCAGGGCTTCAATTCCAGAGCTCTGGCTGCCATTTTGGTTCCACCTGTGGCCACATCCAAGGCTTACAAGTGCAGCTCTGGGGACAAATTTTTCACACAGGAATCATTTGCTCCTGAAAGGCCACATTCTTGTTCACTTCTTTCCCCCCCCCTTTCTGTATCTTCACCAGGAGACGCTGAGAAATTGAGAAACTGACCCAATCTGCATTTCCTGGAGAAATGTGTAGATCAGACATATCTGTTTGGATACTGTTTGGATTTTTCTTTTTTCTTTTTTTTTCTTTTTCCTTTTTTTTTTTTTGGAATATATTTTTATTTTGTACACAAACAAACATTTAATATATCATTCAACCCTTCCATGCGACATCTCGATGTTTTCTCCTTGACTTCCTCTTTTTGTTGTTTCTTCTATCTTCATTTTCTTTTAATCTGTTACAATTTTTCCAGAAGTACAATATTCTAATTATATCATTTTCTTACATAACTATTAGTTTACTTATCTATATCTTTTTTCTAACCAATGGTAAAATTGAATCCATACCTTAAAATATTCTGAATCCTCTCTTTCTTTAATCATCAAAGTTAATCTATTCATTTCTGCACAGTTTAATATTTTTTTTAATAACTTCCCCTTCCAGAGATATTTTCTCTGCTTTCCAATTTTGTGCAAAAACAATCCTTGCTGCTGTCATTACCTGTATAATGAAGTAAACATTTTCTTTACTAATTTTTTCTGGGAGGATACCCAATAGGAAGAGCTGTGATTTTAAATCAATATGTTGTTGTATCATTTCTTCTAACCATGTCTTCGTTTGGATTTTTCTTTTTCTTTTTTCTTTTTCCCTTTTTTTTTTTTGGAATATATTTTTATTTTGTACACAAACAAACATTTAATATATCATTCAACCCTTCCATGCGACATCTCGATGTTTTCTCCTTGACTTCCTCTTTTTGTTGTTTCTTCTATCTTCATTTTCTTTTAATCTGTTACAATTTTTCCAGAAGTACAATATTCTAATTATATCATTTTCTTACATAACTATTAGTTTACTTATCTATATCTTTTTTCTAACCAATGGTAAAATTGAATCCATACCTTAAAATATTCTGAATCCTCTCTTTCTTTAATCATCAAAGTTAATCTATTCATTTCTGCACAGTTTAATATTTTTTTTAATAACTTCCCCTTCCAGAGATATTTTCTCTGCTTTCCAATTTTGTGCAAAAACAATCCTTGCTGCTGTCATTACCTGTATAATGAAGTAAACATTTTCTTTACTAATTTTTTCTGGGAGGATACCCAATAGGAAGAGCTGTGATTTTAAATCAATATGTTGTTGTATCATTTCTTCTAACCATGTCTTCGTTTGGATTTTTCACTTCTCAGCTTAAATTGCATTTATAGTTGCGCATTCTGAGAGAGAGAAAAATATTTCTATGAATAGAATGAAATTTAAAATACAAAATTAAGTGCAGGTTTTGTTTAGGCTTTTTCTCTAAATGGCAAATAAATGTGGAATCAGGATAGAAGAAATGGACAAGAGAGGACTCATTAAAATGATACAAGCCATAAACTGTCCTCTGTGTAAAATTCAACAAACTACCTCAGAATCTTTAAATGCTGGCTTCCTTTCACTACAATCGTGATTTGCGCTGGTTCCGCTCCTCTCCAAAATACCCTTGGCCACGAGTACTTCCAGGCAAACAGTAAATGCCGAGTCTTCTTTCTCTAAGACACTACATTCTCCTGACATTCTTTGGAACCTTGCAATAAATCTCTCTTGGTGGGTCACAGTTTTTTCTTTCACACATTTTGCCCACATCTCCTGCCAGGACACTTCATCCACAGTCCCATGAACTGCCAACTGCCCTCTTCATTTCCTCCTTCTCAGCTGCCTGGGAAATGTGTTAGCATGAAAGAATACCCAAAGCCACAGTAAGTTATGAAGACGTTGCCAATGATGTAGTTGTGTCAGTAGGTCTGAAGACTCCAAAGGACTGGGGGAAATATTGAGATGGCTCCCATGTAATTAACACCTGCTTCTTTGCCCAATCTCTTTTTTAAAAAATTCTGTTTTAGTTTGGTACTTTTAATGATGTTTTTAATAGAAATTGATATCATTTTTAATATATTTTTAAACACTTCGTTGTAAACTACCCATAGACATTTGATTGTGAGAAGGGTGCAGAGATGGGTTTCAGCAGGTTCTGACCAGTTCTGGAGAACCGGTAGCGGAAATATTGAGTAGTTTGGAGAACCGGTAAATACCACCTCTGCCTGGCCCCACCCCCATCTATTCTCTGCCTCCCAGGTCCCAGCTGATCGGGAGGAAATAGGGATTTTGCAGTAA
Source organism: Ahaetulla prasina (assembly GCF_028640845.1). NCBI lineage: Eukaryota > Metazoa > Chordata > Lepidosauria > Squamata > Colubridae > Ahaetulla > Ahaetulla prasina. The sequence goes on along the minus strand of NC_080545.1, from coordinate 86,530,816 downwards.
CCTTCCCCTGGATTGGAGAGGGAATGGAGATTTTACAGTATCCTTCTCCTGCCACGCCTATCAAGCCATGCCCATCATGCTATACCCACCAAACCATGCCATGCCCACAGAACTGGTAGTAAAAAATTTTGAAATCCGCCACTAGATGGGTGGCTATATAAGTACCGTACAATAGATAGGTAGGTGCTGCATCACTAGATGGAACGCTCCATCCAGTACTCCCTTGACCAGTGGAGCACACTGATCAAAGTCAGTGCTCCATCACTGGCAACCCATTGACCAGGATGATATAAGGTCTCCTGCCTTGAGCAGGGGCTTGGAGTAGAAGACTTCAGAGGTCCCTTCCAACCCTATGATTCTAAGTTCTATAGATAGATGATAGATGGATGGTTGGAAGGATGGATGGATGGATAGATTAGATCAGGGATGTCAAACTTGATTTCATTGAGGGCCACATCAGGGTTGTGTTTGACCTCAGGTGGCCAGAGTAGGCCAGAGTAGGCGTGGCCAGGCTGGGTGTGGCCAGCGCAATGTCATTCCTGTCAGGGGTGACTGTGGTGGCCCGAGCACTCTGCCAGCGAAAACAGGCTCCTGAGCTCCGTTTTTGGCTGCCATAGTCTCCTGCAACCCTCTGCCAGTGAAAATGGAGCTCGGGAAGGCCCGTTTTCACTGGCAGAAGCATCGCGGACCAACCCTTCACTATTTCTAGAGTGGCCCCATGAGCCAGTTCTAATTCCCCCGCAGGATCCGGCTCCCGGGCCTTGAGTTTGACACCCCTGGATTAGATAGATAGACAAAAGATAGATAGATAGATAGATAGATAGATAGATAGATAGATAGATAGATAGATAGATAGATAGATAGATAGATAGATAGATAGGCAGGCAGGCAGGCAGGCAGGCAGGCAGACTCTGACCGACCGACTGACTGACTGACCAACTGACTGACTGACTGGTTCAAATGTGCAAGGAGTATAAATCCTTCCATTTCCTACCATCCATTCAGAGTTGAAGAAGCTTCTTGGATGAGAACCAAAATGTCTTCAAAGGAAAAACAGAAAGTCCAGTTGCCTCTTGAGAAAAGCACCTTTGGGATTGATTAAAACAGTATCTTTCTAGTCCAGTTGGTAGCTTCTCTTAACTTCCCCTATTTTTAAAAACAAAAAACAAAGGTAACAGGTAAATAAGAGTGGAAAATGGCTATCTCCAAACCAGCTTTCCTTAGACTGGCACCTTCTCTTTCTAATGGATTACAACTCCTATCGTTCCCTTGCAAAGAGAAGTGGATCCAAAGTTTATCTTCCCCCACCAAGATCAAGCCCACAGTTAACCATGTTGTGTAATAGCCTTGTGGTATAGAGACATTTGAGAAGGGCACTTCTTTTGTATTAGGGTTTGGACCAGGGATAGTATTCACTTACTTTCCCTACCAGTTCGCAAATGTGAGTCCACGCATGTGCACGGCCATCTGCGCATGCGCTTTGCGCTCAAAAACATGCCTGAATAGGATGGCATAGAGCTGGGCAGGCCCACCCGCGATTTCCGCTACTGGTTCGAGTGAACCAGTCCAAACCCGCTGAATACCACCTCTGGTTTGAACATTATCCCCTTGGCAGATTTCAAGAGGCAGTAAGTGGCAGAAGAGAATAAATTTGAGGTCTTGTCTCTGTACCCCCAGATTCATGTTTCCAAGGAAGCGACTTGCAATTCACAAGTGTTGGTGCCTTTTAATAAAAAATATGCCAGAAGGAAATCGGGCTACCAGGTTCTTCTGATTGGGTATCCCTGAGCCAGGTAGTCAACATCCATCATGTTCCTAAGTTATGCATTCGTCTCCTTCTCTTCTTGGATGAAGAAGGAGAGTGTGTGTCCTTCCTAATTTTTTTTTAAATTTTATTTTGTCACAACATTATATACAAGCACATACAATGAAAGGAAACAATAGGATAGGAACAGTAGGCACTTTGCACAATTGACATGGACTGCTTGAATTCCCTTTTAAAAATCAATACTTCTGTTTTGAAAATGTTTTGATTTCTGGTGGCTCAACTTAACAGTCTTTGCAAGCATCTCTTAATACTGCTTGGCTGGGAAATGGGTGTTTTATTACTTCCAGATGCAGTAGGGTTGTACAGTGTTGTATTCTCTTTTGTTCAATATACCATGAAACTTTTCATTCTATTTTTGTGTCTTAGCCTTATAGGCAATATTAGTTTTATTTTGTTTCTATCGCTATTTAAAAATTATTCAGCAGTCGCCATGACCAAGAGCTAATGAATATCACACCGCCCTGAGTCCTTCAGGAGAAGGGCGGTATAAAAATTTAATTATAAATAAATAAAATTATAAATAAATAAAACTTAAAATGCCAAAAGGTTGTTTAAATTATGATGGCAGTTCTAAGTTCATTTTTTGGGGGGGGGGGGGGTTGGGACTCTTCTAAAGTTAAGACTAACTTGCATTGATCGACTTTGTTTCCCTCATAGCAGTTACTAGGAGAACTCTCTGAGGTAATGCTTGAAATGATACATTTTTAAAAGATTTGGAGAAGATTGTTAATTAAGTGTGCTGGACTTCCTGATATCTTTTTTTCTGTCTCCACCCAAATCAGCTTCTTATAACTTACAATTATACCTATCCTATTCTTAAATTTCAGGGGAAGCATTGGTAGACAGAGCACATAAAAGAAGTACAAAGTCATAACCCAAAAACAATTCATTCATGACATGAGTAAAAAGAAAATGAATCACAGCTAAAACTAGTTTATCCCAACAATAGGGTCCATGACCATTTGCTGCGGCCAACTCGCCATGGCCAACTCGCTTCAGGACAAGTAAGGTAAAGGTAAAGGTTCCCCTCGCACATACGTGCTAGTCGTTGCCGATTCTAGGGGGCGGTGCTCATCTCCGTTTCAAAGCCGAAGAGCCAGCGCTGTCCGAAGACGTCTCCGTGGTCATGTGGCTGGCATGACTCAACGCCAAAAGCGCACGGAACGCTGTTACCTTCCCACCAAAGGTGGTCCCTATTTTTTCTACTTGAATTTTTACGTGCTTTCAAAACTGCTAGGTTGGCAGAAGCTGGGACAAGTAACGGGAGCTCACCCCGTTACACGGCAGCACTAGGGATTCGAACCGCTGAGCTGCCAACCTTTTGATCGACAAGCTCAACATCCTAGCCCCTGAGCCACCGTGTCCCACCATGTTAGGACAAGTAGCCACAGCCAATTTGGTGCAGGACAACTTGCTGCAGGACAAGTGTTACACTAATATCCAAGAAATGGTGGAACACAATCATTAAAGAAAGGATGCAAAAGGAGGGACAGAATGAAATGTGAATGGCAAAAATTAAAATATATATTTTTATTTATTTTAAATAACTAAGTAGAATTGTTAAAATTGGCCTGCAGCGAGTTGGCTGTGGTGTGTTGGCTGTGGCAAGTTGGCTATGGCAAGTTGTCCCACCATTACTTTTCACTCTATCAATAGAAGAGAATATTTGTAGCACAGGGATGTGGGGTCCTTTGTGTTCTCTGAGCTAGGTTGTTTTCTTGCAGATGTTTCATTACCCAACCATCAAGGCTGGAAAGGAGTGGGGTTGAGATATTCTTTGTCTAGACCAAGCAAAGCCAAGTCCAAAATTATTAGAGAATTTCTGGAAGCCTGGAATTCACCCAAATCAGCCATCCACAGACACATAGAGATAAACAACCTCTACATACTATTCAAAAGAGATAATCAAAAAGCTAAGAGACCACAACACCTGCTGGCTAGCAGTCAACAACCATTTAATGCCAAGCAGTAAAAAAATACCCCAGGCAAGGGTATTTGTTTATTTATTATTTATTTATTTATTATTCAAATTTGTATACCGCCCTATCTCCCAAAGGACTCAGGGCGGTTCACAGGCGTATAAAACATCTATATACAAATTAAAATAATCATTAAAAAACTTATTATAATGCCCAATTATTAAAAATGGAAATATAAATATTAAAACCAATTTAAAACCCCTATAAATTTAAAATCTAAGCCAGTCCTGCACAGGTAAATAAATGTGTCTTGAGCTCGCGACGGAAGGTTCGGAGGTCCGGAAGTTGACGGAGTCCTGGGGAGTTCGTTCCAGAGGCGGAGCCCCACAGAAGGCCCTTCCTGGGCGTCGCCAGACGACACTGCCTAGCTGACGGCACCCTGAGGAGTCCTCTCTGTGAGAGCGGACGGGTCGGTGAGAGGTATCTGGTAGCAGTAGGCGGTTCCGTAAATAACCCGGCCCTATGCCATGGAGCGCTTTGAAGGTGGTCACCAAAACCTTGAAGCGTACCCGGAAGGCCACAGGTAGCCAGTGCAGTCTGCGCAGGATGGGTGTTATGCGGGAGCCACGAGGGGCTCCATCTATCACCCGCGCAGCCGCATTCTGGACTAACTGTAGCCTCCGGATGCCCTTCAAGGGAAGCCCCATATAGAGAGCGTTGCAGTAATCCAGGCGAGACGTCACGAGTGCGTGAGTGACCGTGCATAGTGCATAGGGTATTACTTCCCACTTAGTAAATAAGAGCTTAATCAAAGGAACCACCAAGAATACTCCCACCAACCCTGACAGGACAAACTGTTGTCTATAAATAGAAGGCAAACCCCATTCCTTCTAGTACTGATAAAGTACTAGTATTTGGGTAATGAAATGACTGCCAAAAAAGAGTTCACTCAGGACCCCACACTATTCACTGTACTTCTCCATACCTTTTTATCCTACCCAACCATTTTACATTTCGTCATATCCATTCTCTGCTTTCTTTATAGCATTTTTTCCAATTCTGGTCTTTTTTTTTTTATAAAAAAGTTTTATTTTTACATTCATATCCAACAACTCATCCAATGTACAGTCATATAGAATTAGTTGCGCTTGCCCAGTCACCACCTCCTCCTTTTAACTCTCTTCCCTCTTCTACCTTCTGCTACTTTCCAGACCTTCCTCCCCTTCTCTTATCTACATCCTCTCCTCCTTCCACCCTACACCTTCCTTCTCCCTCTTCTACCCCTCTTCCTTCCTCTTCTCCCTCTTCTACCCTCTTCTCCTCTTTCCTACCTCCTACTCTCTCCTCCTTTTTCCCTCCCCACCATTCTAAATTGGTAGCTGGGCAGACCCGACCCTACATTAATTATATTTATACATCCAATTCTGGTCTTTTGAGTCCCAAATGGAAGTGAGTGAACATATGAAATTGCCAGAAACTTACATAATTATTCTGCATTCATGACAAAGAAATTTGATACTGATTTACGCGCTTGGAGTTATAGCCTGATTCGTTTGTAAAGACAACCTTGTAAATGGGTTCCTATTCTTTCTTTTTTTAAAAAAAAAAAAGAGAGTGTTTAAGAGATAATAACAGAGCAGATTGAACTTCATGGTTTCATTTCTTTGCCTTCCCCTGAAATTTGTAGAAATGAGTGTTAGTGTTTCTCTGGAGATGAGTAGGGTTGGATGCTTGACATAGCAAAACATCTGCTTGGGGAAATGCAGATTATTATTTTTTTCAAAAAGATTTGGAATTCATTCCCTCCACTCCCATTTTGGTAAATGAATCTTCCCTTCTGTTGTACAGAAACAAAGGACGGAGTTTTCTCCAAAGCAGCCAGACCCCATGCCTGCTGCTCCTTCACCACCGCAGATGCCGCTTCCGGTCCCTCTCCCTCCCTGTATCCCTGCTCCGGTCCCTGTTCCGATGCCAAAAGTCCCTGGGGCCATCAGCCGCCAGAGCAGCACATCAAGCGATGGTGGCCGGGATGGCCAGAGGCAAAAACTGCCACCTGTTGACCGTGAGTTTCTCTCCAGATTCATCTTTTGTTTCTTTCAGAATAACAGGATTTGGAAGGGACCTTGGAGGCCTTCTAGTCCAACCCCTTACTCAAGAAATGGTGGAACACAATCATTAAAGAAAGGATGCAAAAGGAGGGACAGAATGAAATGTGAATGGCAAAAATTAAAATATATATTTTTATTTATTTTAAATAACTAAGTAGAATTGTTAAAATTGGCCTGCAGCGAGTTGGCTGTGGTGTGTTGGCTGTGGCAAGTTGGCTATGGCAAGTTGTCCCACCATTACTTTTCACTCTATCAATAGAAGAGAATATTTGTAGCACAGGGATGTGGGGTCCTTTGTGTTCTCTGAGCTAGGTTGTTTTCTTGCAGATGTTTCATTACCCAACCATCAAGGCTGGAAAGGAGTGGGGTTGAGATATTCTTTGTCTAGACCAAGCAAAGCCAAGTCCAAAATTATTAGAGAATTTCTGGAAGCCTGGAATTCACCCAAATCAGCCATCCACAGACACATAGAGATAAACAACCTCTACATACTATTCAAAAGAGATAATCAAAAAGCTAAGAGACCACAACACCTGCTGGCTAGCAGTCAACAACCATTTAATGCCAAGCAGTAAAAAAAAATACCCCAGGCAAGGGGTATTTATTTATTTATTTATTTATTTATTTATTATTCAAATTTGTATACCGCCCTATCTCCCAAAGGACTCAGGGCGGTTCACAGGCATATAAAACATCTATATACAAATTAAAATAATCATTAAAAAACTTATTATAATGCCCAATTATTAAAAATGGAAATATAAATATTAAAACCAATTTAAAACCCCTATAAATTTAAAATCTAAGCCAGTCCTGCACAGGTAAATAAATGTGTCTTGAGCTCGCGACGGAAGGTTCGGAGGTCCGGAAGTTGACGGAGTCCTGGGGGGAGTTCGTTCCAGAGGGCGGGAGCCCCCACAGAGAAGGCCCTTCCCCTGGGCGTCGCCAGACGACACTGCCTAGCTGACGGCACCCTGAGGAGTCCCTCTCTGTGAGAGCGGACGGGTCGGTGAGAGGTATCTGGTAGCAGTAGGCGGTTCCGTAAATAACCCGGCCCTATGCCATGGAGCGCTTTGAAGGTGGTCACCAAAACCTTGAAGCGTACCCGGAAGGCCACAGGTAGCCAGTGCAGTCTGCGCAGGATGGGTGTTATGCGGGAGCCACGAGGGGCTCCATCTATCACCCGCGCAGCCGCATTCTGGACTAACTGTAGCCTCCGGATGCCCTTCAAGGGAAGCCCCATATAGAGAGCGTTGCAGTAATCCAGGCGAGACGTCACGAGTGCGTGAGTGACCGTGCATAGTGCATAGGGTATTACTTCCCACTTAGTAAATAAGAGCTTAATCAAAGGAACCACCAAGAATACTCCCACCAACCCTGACAGGACAAACTGTTGTCTATAAATAGAAGGCAAACCCATTCCTTCTAGTACTGATAAAGTACTAGTATTTGGGTAATGAAATGACTGCCAAAAGAGTTCACTCAGGACCCCACACTATTCACTGTACTTCTCCATACCTTTTATCCTACCCAACCATTTTACATTCATATCCATTCTCTGCTTTCTTTATAGCATTTTTTCCAATTCTGGTCTTTTTTTTTTTATAAAAAAGTTTTATTTTTACATTCATATCCAACAACTCATCCAATGTACAGTCATATAGAATTAGTTGCGCTTGCCCAGTCACCACCTCCTCCTTTTAACTCTCTTCCCTCTTCTACCTTCTGCTACTTTCCAGACCTTCCTCCCCTTCTCTTATCTACATCCTCTCCTCCTTCCACCCTACACCTTCCTTCTCCCTCTTCTACCCCTCTTCCTTCCTCTTCTCCCTCTTCTACCCTCTTCTCCTCTTTCCTACCTCCTACTCTCTCCTCCTTTTTCCCTCCCCACCATTCTAAATTGGTAGCTGGGCAGACCCGACCCTACATTAATTATATTTATACATCCAATTCTGGTCTTTTGAGTCCCAAATGGAAGTGAGTGAACATATGAAATTGCCAGAAACTTACATAATTATTCTGCATTCATGACAAAGAAATTTGATACTGATTTACGCGCTTGGAGTTATAGCCTGATTCGTTTGTAAAGACAACCTTGTAAATGGGTTCCTATTCTTTCTTTTTTTTAAAAAAAAAAAGAGAGTGTTTAAGAGATAATAACAGAGCAGATTGAACTTCATGGTTTCATTTCTTTGCCTTCCCCTGAAATTTGTAGAAATGAGTGTTAGTGTTTCTCTGGAGATGAGTAGGGTTGGATGCTTGACATAGCAAAACATCTGCTTGGGGAAATGCAGATTATTATTTTTTTCAAAAAGATTTGGAATTCATTCCCTCCACTCCCATTTTGGTAAATGAATCTTCCCTTCTGTTGTACAGAAACAAAGGACGGAGTTTTCTCCAAAGCAGCCAGACCCCATGCCTGCTGCTCCTTCACCACCGCAGATGCCGCTTCCGGTCCCTCTCCCTCCCTGTATCCCTGCTCCGGTCCCTGTTCCGATGCCAAAAGTCCCTGGGGCCATCAGCCGCCAGAGCAGCACATCAAGCGATGGTGGCCGGGATGGCCAGAGGCAAAAACTGCCACCTGTTGACCGTGAGTTTCTCTCCAGATTCATCTTTTGTTTCTTTCAGAATAACAGGATTTGGAAGGGACCTTGGAGGCCTTCTAGTCCAACCCCCTTACTCAAGCAGGAAACCTTAAGCCGTTTCAAACAAATGGTTATCCAATCTCTTCTTAAAAACCTCCATTGTTGGAGCACCTACAGTAGTGGGCAAAATTGTGGAAACCTTTTGGGGGAAGTGTATTTTTGAGGTTTGATGGCTAATAACACCACTTTTCTTTTGGAGTTTCAAGATAATTCTATTCCACTGCTGGAATAGCCCAGACCTTAACCCAATTGAAAATCTATGGAGCCGACTAAAGAAACTTGTTAGTCAGAAGCGTCCCAGCAATAAAACCCAGTTAATAGAAGCAATCCTTCAATCATGGTTTCGCATTATAACATCTGCAGAACTAAAAGACTTGGTTCACTCCATGGGAAGACATTGTAAGGCTGTAATTCATGCTAAAGGTTACCCAACTAAGGATTAACTGACATGGTGGTAATTTTTGCATATCTTGTTTTTTCTATGGTGATAATTTTTGTGTATCTCGTTTTTTCTACGTGTTTCACTTTTCTTCTTTATACTGTAACTGCTATTCTAATAGCAAATCCGTTATAAAAGTTATTGCATTACATTCTTGATTAAATTATCTTTCCATTGATATATAATTTTATGGTACTACTCCCCCCAAAAAGTGGTGTTATTAGCTAGTTTTAGAAAATACATTTTTCCCAAAAGGTTTCCACAATTTTGGCCACGACTGTACAGCTTCTGGAGTCAAGTCGTTCCACTGATGATAGAGAGGAAAGTCTGACAGACGGAAAGAAAATTCTTTTCCTTTCCTTTCCTTTCCTTTCCTTTCCTTTCCTTTCCTTTCCTTTCCTTTCCTTTCCTTTCCCTTCCCTTCCCTTCCCTCCCCTTCCCCTTCCTTCTTTCCTTCCTTCCTCCCTCCCTTCCTCCACAACTGAATGTCATCCAGAAAAAAGTTGCTTTTTAAAAAAAATGACATTTACAGGATGTCTGCTTCGTTTAAAAGCCAGATTCCTAATCCTTGTAATAACAGGGAGAAAACACGATGATCTCTGCTAGGTGCATGATTAATTTTTACCAACAGAAGGAAAGCAGAAAGATTATGTTTTAAACATTTAAAAAAAACATTGCCTAGACTGTTTTTCCCACTCTTGATATTTGCATGACTCCAGAACTTTGTGGTTATTCTCTTACTCCCTGGCTTCAAAAAGCAATATACTTTTGGAAATGAGAATTTTTCTTATTCCAAATTCAGAAAGGCATAATAAAAGTAGGCAGACTTGGCCAGTTTTACAGGTCATGGCACAGAGAAGAGGATAACATTGTTTGATTTTAATGTAAACCTATCCAATTCTCATTTTTTAACTTGGGCATCAATAAAATCCCAACTGCACAGGCAATTTGATGTTTGATAAACGGTTTACAACTGAATGCACGTGCACAAAATTTAGAGAAAGGAACATACAAAGAGGGGCATATTAGGGGAGAGTGTGCAGAAAGACATTGTGTAACAAGGGAAGATGATTAAAAAGAAATGCTGATGCAGTACTCAGCAGTGCATGGAATAAAAGACATGCGTGCCAAGATAATGCACATACTAATATCTGTTCAGATTTTTCTTTTAAAAAACCCCACACAAACAGATATGAAAACAATACAGGTATGACTTGAGATTCAAAACCCAAGCATGATAAAACTTGGCAGACATGTTCATTCCTTTGCAAAATGGAGCACGTAACAGTTCGTCTTTCCTTGCGCTCATTCCAATCGATGGGTACTCAGATGCAGATAAATACTGTAGGTCAGAGGTGTTAAACTCAAGATGCAAAGCCCAGATCTGCCCCGCAAGGTGCTTAGATCTGGCCCACGTGGCCACCCTGGAAACAGCGAAAGACCAGCCTGCAGTGCCTCTGTCAATGAAAATGGGCTCCTGAGCTCCGTTTTTGGCTGCGACAGCCTCCTGCAACCCTCTGCCAGCAAAAACAAAGCTTGGGAGAGCCCTCCCGAGCTCTGTTTTCACTGGCAGAGGGTTGCAGGAGGCTATCGCAGCCAAAAATGGAGATCAGGAGCCCGTTTTCACTGCAGAGTGCTCGGGCCACCATAGGTGCCCCCGACATGAGTGACATCGAGGTGTTCACACCAGGGGTGGGTTCTACTTACCTTTACTACCGGTTCGCATTGTGCTGCACGCGCACTCTTCTGCGCACGCGCACGCGCACTCTTCTGCGCATGCGCACTGATGAAATTTGGGTCAGCGGGCGGAGCCTGCCACCGGTTTTACTATCGGTTCCATAGAACCAGTCCGAACCGGTGTGGGCAACCCACCACTGGTCCACGCCCACCCCAGCTTCCCAAGGTCAACCACAACTCTGATGCGGCCCTCAATTAAATTGAATTTGACACCCCTGCTGTAGGTCAATAGTTCTCAACCTTTTCTTCACCACGGACCTCCCCCTCCAAAGATTTAACTCAAGATTTAAATCATAACATTTCTTCAAGCCTGCATGGACTCCCTGTGATGACATCACACTCTTCCCCCAGGGGTCCATGGACCACAGGTTGAGAACCATGGCTGTAAGATGTTTCTTTTCCTTTGGATTGATCTGACCTTGTCCGGCATGGAGTATTGAATGTGAATCATTGACTTGAATCTCCTCCAGTTCTCTTGCTTTGCTTTCCCTTCCCAGGAAGGAAATCTCAGATGGAGGAAGTTCAAGATGAACTCATTCACCGTCTCACCATTGGTCGCAATACTGCCCAAAAGAAGTTCCAAGTGCCACGCTCCAGTGCCCCCGTAGTCAATATCAACTACGAATCCTCTCCCGAAGACATTAAAGTTTGGCTACAGGCCAAAGGATTCAACTCAGTGTAAGTCCAAAAGAGTAACCAGCTCTTTTGCATTAACCAGAGCTTCAAACAGCTGTATGTATACTTAGACCAGTGCTTCTCAATTATTTTCTGTCATGCCCCCCTAGGAAGAAGAAAACATTTTTCGCGCCCCCCGCGCGACTGTAAATAGTATCATTATTAAAAAACAGCACTGGCTTAGACAAATGACTTTGGACCTGAGGGATATAATGTGAAACTGATTTTATTTTGAGTTACATGAAGATGTAATTGCATTGTTTCACAATATGATTAGGAAGTTATTGCCATGTAGGAGATGACCAGGCAGAGACTGAAGGAGGGGTCAAACACGTCATCAGTCATGAGTCCCTGCGTGCCTTTCTTATCTCTCGCTCGTTTCCCTTTGACCGTTAGTAGTTCACATTCTTGTAGAGAGCTTAAACTTGAAATAAATTTTTATTCTCATTTGAACTGTCTGAATCTCCTGATTTCCCCGGTTTTTGACATTTCATTTATTTTGTTATTTATTCATCAAACAAAAATTACAAATTGGAATGAATAAAATGAAAAAACTAAAACATGACAGGGACAATAGGCCCATTAGTGCATTTACGCATGCCCCTTTAGGAACTTCCTAAATATGGGATGATGTCTAAATGCTGTCTGAATCCAATTTTTGTCGTTCCCAATTAGCTTGGCTAATTAAGACATGGAATAACGAATTTTATAGCACAATAGCATCTGAAAGATCACAGGGTCCTTCCTTGCTTCTGTTGATTAATTAGCATCTAATCTCTCAGATGTAAAAAGGGCCATTGCTCATACGTTATTACTACTCATGCAGGACCGTGAACAGCCTTGGAGTTTTGACTGGTGCACAACTGTTTTCCCTCAACAAAGACGAACTTAAATCTGTGTGCCCAGAAGGCGCCCGAGTCTACAGCCAAATTACTGTTCAGAAAGCAGCACTAGATGTAAGTGGTGAACACGTTATTCTTCTACCCACACTGTAGCACAGGAGATGGTCATCCTGGGCAAAGAAATGTTTGTGGAGGGAAGTTCACTCTTGATAGAGAGTTGGGTGGCATTTAAATTTAATAAATAAATAAAGGAGGGTGTTTGCCTACCTTAGACCAGGGAGCAAGAAGCCATCTGCATGTGGGAACCCATCATATTTGGGGGGGGTTTAAGGGTTCTAGGGCTTTAAGGGCAGAGGTCTCTAACCTTGGCAACTTTAAGACTGGACTTGAGCTGGCTGAGGAATTCTGGGAGTTGAAGTCCACCAGTCTTAAAGTTGAGCTGGCTGAGGAATTCTGGGAGTTAAAGTCCACCAGTCTTAAAGTTGAGCTGGCTGAGGAATTCTGGGAGTTGAAGTCCACCAGTCTTAAAGTTGAGCTGGCTGAGGAATTCTGGGAGTTGAAGTCCACCAGTCTTAAAGTTGAGCTGGCTGAGGAATTCTGGGAGTTGAAGTCCACCAGTCTTAAAGTTGAGCTGGCTGAGGAATTCTGGGAGTTGAAGTCTACCAGTCTTAAAGTTGAGCTGGCAGAGGAATTCTGGGAGTTGAAGTCCTCCAGTCTTAAAGTTGCCAAGGTTGGAGACCCCTGCGTGTAGGGTATTAATGGTATTGGTGTGGAAGGAGTCAGGATTTTTTTCCCATTTTTTCAGGGGCGGGATAAAGGTTGAAGAAGGTACGTTAAGTTTTGGAGAGACACTCATGTTACTCCCTCCCTCAAGAGAGCACTCATTTTAGAAGTCTTGGAGGTTTTAAAGCTGCCTCCATCCTTTGCAGAGATGAAGACAACCTTTTATATATATATACTTAATCATCCACTTCGAAGGCTGAAAACATGAGGTGGGCTGGAGGTGCTTTAGAGACAGCAAGTCCACAATCGGCAGATATTGATTTTTAGCCTATGTATAATATGAATTTTCAATGTATAATGATAGTAAACTATGGTTTAGTGTTGCATCCAAACCAGCCCATTGAGTCATAGGCTTAATTATCATACTTTTTGCTTGAGAACAGGGGTGTAATACTCAAAGGGATGAGATCTGGCCCACAGGCCCACCCTGGAAACAGCAAAGGACTGGCCAGCAGTGCCTCTGCCAGAGAAAAACGGAGCTCAAGAAGGCTGCGCGTGGCCCTCCCGGGCTCCATTTTCGGCCATGACGGCCTCCTGTAACCCTCTGTCAGTGAAAACGGAGCTTGGGGAGGTTATGTGCGAACTCCTCGAACTCTGTTTTCATTGGCAGAGGGCTGCAGAAGGCCATCGCAGCCGAAAACAGCCCAGGTGGGCTGAAAACAGAGCCTGGATGAGTGACGTTGAGCTGGCCACGCCCACTCTGGCCATTCCCCCCCCTCGGGCCTTCAAGGTCAAACACAACCCTGATGCGGCCCTCAATGAAATCAAGTCTGACACCCCTACTTTAGAGGTTTAATAAAATTAAATTTCCAGGTGTTAATGGCTGTGGAGAGTCTCAATCATCAAGGTCATGGTTGTCCCAAAGACGTTTTTCCAAAACGCAACTGGACTTTCTCGGTGTTTTTTTTTCCTCTGAAAACGTTTCAGAGAAAGTTCAGAAGAAGCTTCATGGATGAGAAGCAAAATGTTTTCAAAGGAAAAACAAAAACAAAAACACAAGGATGTCCAATGGTCTTTTGGAAAAGCACATTTGGGATTTCCAGGTTTTGTACCATATACCGGATTTAGCTCACACACACACATACGTTTTGTCTATTCCTACAGAATTCCAGTGAAAGTTCCGAACTGCAAGAGATCATGAAAAGGCGGAAGGAGAAACTCAACGCCGCTGCCACTGATTCAGGGGTCGAATCTTTTGATGAGAGCAGTGGTCACTAACAGACTCATCTACAAATATTTTGTGGTTTATTGTTGAGTGGGGGAAATGGTTGTTCTTGGCATTGTTCCATCATGCTTTGTTTTAGGAAGCCATGAGGGGGAAATGTCGGGGGATTGTCTCTATTTATGTAACTAGGATATCATGCCATTAAGGGAGCATGCAATTGGGAGCCAAGAGGGAGGATACAATTGCTGTTTCGCCTCTCCCTTGACGGGGGAAAAAATACAGAGAAGAATATTCCCTGGAGGGGTTCCTTAACCAGGCCTCCTGAGAGAGAAATTCATGCTTTGCTCATCTTTTTTCCACAGCCTAGCAAAGTCACATTGCAATATTTTTTTTTTGAGTTGCCCTCGGACTGAGCCATCTGATGAAATGTGTTGAAATCTGCAGTCGAGCAGAAAGTCCCAAAGGCGCGATCCGGCCAGCGTTGATTCTCTTGTCCAGGCCCCGTTGAGTTCAACAGCAACAACCCAAAAAAAAAAAAAAAGTGAAACCGATATTTAAAATGTCTGCCATTGAAATCAACAGGACCGCAAAGGGTTTTATGATGGCACAACATTCCTTTGATTCATGCCATCCGTACGGTTTGCCATAATTATGGACTGCGGCTTTTCTTATCTTCCAGCGCTTAAGATTTCCACATTTATGTAGAAGTTCCCAGATGTATTTTTTAATTATATGATCAATGACCACGCTAATCTTACAAGCACAGATTAAACTCTTCTAACGGCATCATGTCATGATTTCTTAATGGAAGTGTACATAGCAATGTAATTTATTCTGCATTTCAATTATTGGTCTGTTTTTTGGGGAGGGATAAGTACGAATCAAGGAAAACACTAATACAATAAACAATAGCACAAATTTTAAAAAGTAGGGGCGTTTAGTTCTTATTTTGATATCCATGTGGTAGTTCACAGTATTATTTCTTAATAGTATTGCATTTTTTTTTAATTTAAAAAATATATATTTCACTTCACCAGATGAAAAGGAAAAGGGGGGAAAAGGAGGGGGGGAAGGTGTTTATAAATGTTTTTTTAAAAAAGCTACAAAATTCCGTCTTGATTTCCAATTTAAATCTTTTTTAAAATATAGCCAAAATATTCCAGCAAATACAGGAGTATGATTTTTTTTTTCTGTGCAAAATGTTCTTTTCTGTCACGTGGCACATCAAGGCAAAATAGGGGGGGGGAAATGTGTCCGTTGACCAACTTAGATGAGATGTATTGATTTTCATGGTGCCTTTTTTTTTTCATGACTCCTCAAAGTCTGCAATAAACACTGATGTACGTGAACTGATGTACGCGAAGTGTGTTTGCATTGTCTGTTATGAGAAAGAGGATGCGAGTTTTTCTTTTGCATTCCAAAGAACAGGTGTCTTTTTAAAAAATAAATAAATAAACCATCAGCAGAGAGCGATGGAATCATCCCAAGGTAGTTCTACCGCTTCACAAGTTTAAAAACTTCTTTCTGCTTTGTACAAAATGTTCCCACTCTCCGCTCAGAAGGCTCTGCTTTTTAAGGATCCCTCTAATGTACCTGCTAGAAATCAGTGTTTCTCCAACTTAGAATACAATTGGAATAGAGCTGGAAGGGACCTTGGAGGTCTTCTAGTCCAGGGGTCCCCAATCTTTCGGACTTCAGGGACCACTAAATTCATAATTTTAACTCCCGCGGACCACTAATATGATCTGCCTAATGACCGGCTGGGTGGGTGTGGCTAGGTTGTCATGTGACTGAGTGGGTATGGCCAACTCAATGTCACTCACGTCGAGGGGCGCCTCACCGGCCTCTACTCACCCCTCCCCTGCCAGCCACTCCTCGCCTCCCCGCCCGGGCTCCTTAGGGTCCCAACAGGAAGCAGTTGTTGGAGCTAAGCAGCTACCATGAATAAAGTTGGCAAAACAGCTCAGTTCAAATTGGATCTTACCGAGAAGGGGGCTTAGCAGAAGCACGTCACTGAGGACTAGGAGTATAGGCTTTCCAAGCAGAGGGAAGACCTGTGAGAGTGCAAGGCCAGGTACCCGCACCTGGAGGCTCAGTGGGCTGAGATGGACAGCCAGTTCCAGGCCATGGTGCAGTCCCCCTGGAACAAGGGCTTCCGGCTCTTCGCCACCAGCGGCACTTCCCTCCAGCCTTCGCCCAAAGTCCTGCACCAGGAGACTGAAGCAGATCCCAAGTCAGAATTTCTGGCCCCCTCTGACCTACACAAAAAGACCCCGAAGGGGGAGACTCTCTGCAGCAAGCAGGAGAATCTATGCCAGTGATGGCAAACCTTTTCGGCACCAAGTGCCCAAACCAGAACACACATGCGCACGCCAGCCATCTGGTCTTTGGGTTTTCGGCATGTGCATGCGCACTGGCTAGCTGGTCTTCGCATGCTCCAGAGCGTCGGGAACCCGACGACCAAGTGGCTGGCACACACATGCTCCAGCTTGTGCAAAGACCACCTGGCCGAGAACCAGAAGAGCAACTGGCGATGGCGTGCATGCCAACAAAGAGGACCCTGTGTACCACCACGGCCCTATACCATTTCAGACGAGTAGCTGTCCAGTCTTTTCTTAAAAACCTCCAATGATGAAGCACCTACAACTTCTGAAGGCAAGCTGTTCCACTGGTTAATTGTCCTCACTATTAGGAAGTTTCTCATTAATTCCAGGTTGCTTCTCTCCTTGATTAGTTTCCATCCATTATTTCTTGTCCTGCCCTCTGGTGCTTTGAAACATAAATTGACACACACACCCCTCTTTTTTGTGGCAGCCCCTCAAATACTGGAATACTGTTATCATGTCACCCCACTAGTCCTTCTTTTCTCTAGACTAGCCATACCCAAATCCTGCAACCGTTCTTAAATATGTTTTACTCTCCTAACCTTTAATCGTCTTAGTTCTTCTATGCACTTTTTCAACACTCAACATCATTTTTGTAATATGGCAACCAAAACTGGATGCAGTATTCCAGGTGTGGTCTTATTAAGGATTTATAAAGGAGTACTAATACTTCATGTGATTTTGATTCAATGCCTCTGTTTATACAACCTAGGATTGTATTGGCTTTTTTGGCTGCCACCGGACTCTGCTGGCTCATATTTAAGTAATCGTCCACTAGTACTCCAAGGTCCCTCTCACGCTTACTGTTTTTGAGCCAGGTCTCGCCTAATCTGTACTTGTAGCTTTGATTTTTCCTGCCTAAGTGTAAAGCCTTGCTTTTCTCCACATCAAATGTTATTTTGTTGGGTGGGACCTATTGTTCAAATCTGCTAAGATCCTTTTGGATCCTGACTTTAAACTTGGCAACTCGACAAGACCTAAGTTTAACTCACAGAATCATCTATTGTAATGTCCTTCCTGTCAAAGACTACTTCAGCTTTAATTGCAATAATACAAGAGCAACCAATAGATTTAAACTTAATGTCAACCGCTTTAATCTAGATTGCAGAAAATACGACTTCTGTAACAGAATCATCAGTGCTTGGAATACTTTACCTGACTCTGTGGTCTCTTCTCATAATCCCAAAAGCTTTAACCAAAAACTTTCTAATATTGACCTCACCCCATTCCTAAGAGGACCATAAGGGGCGTGCATAAGCGCACAAACGTGCCTACCGTTCCTGAGGTTTTCGCGGGTGTTTGTATGTAGATCTTTGGTTATTCGGGTTTTCTCCCGCGTAAAATTGGAAGTGTCTTGGCGACGTTTCGACGAAGTCTCATTCGTCATCTTCAGGCTTCAGCTTCGTACTTCTGGGAGCAATGTGTGACTGCAGCTGTTTCTTCCTTTTTAACTGCTAGTGGGGGTTTGAACTGATTGGGTGGGAGCTTGGCTGTGCTCTGATTGGATGGGGTTTTTTTGGTGCTCTGATTGGCTGGGGGTCTGTCCTCTTTGGGTGGGGGCTTGGTTGTGCTCAGATTAGTCTGAGCTGCAGGGGGATTTGAGCTGGTGAGCTGCATAGCTGTTGTTTGGCTTCGTGTTCGTGGTCGTGCTACATCTTCATAGTGGGTGTCAGTCTGCTGCATGTATGGATTGGAGGGGTTTGAAATGGTTAATGTTGGTCCAACACCTTAAAGCCACAGGACACGATATTGACTTTAAAAAGACCAGAACTATCACCAAAACTGAACACTTTAACAACAGAATAATCAGAGAAGCCATCGAGATAGAAAAACGCCCACACAGCATGAACAAACGAGATGATACCTCCCGCCTACCAGCCATTTGGAAACCTGCCCTTATTGACAAACGTGTCCCTAACAAGAGGAATGACACCAGACCCACACTCACGAGGTCCACACAGGATGTCACCACCACACATCCACCCAGAAAGCAGACCCAAACCCACACTGATCATGAAGCACGACCAAGGACCAGAAGCCAGACCGCAGCTGCAACATTAACCATTTCAAACCCCTCCAATCCATACATGCAGCAGACTGACACCCACTATGAAGATGTAGCACGACCACGAACACGAAGCCAAACAACAGCTATGCAGCTCACCAGCTCAAATCCCCCTGCAGCTCAGACTAATCTGAGCACAACCAAGCCCCCACCCAAAGAGGACACACCCCCAGCCAATCAGAGCACCAAAAAAACCCCATCCAATCAGAGCACAGCCAAGCTCCCACCCAATCAGTTCAAACCCCCACTAGCAGTTAAAAAGGAAGAAACAGCTGCAGTCACACATTGCTCCCAGAAGCTGAAGCCTGAAGTATATATATATATATATATATATATATATATATATATATATATATATATATATATATATAAATATATATATATATATATATATATATATATAGGTGGTTTTGTGCTCTGATTGGCTGGGGGTGTGTCCTGTGTTGGTGGGGGCTTGTTTGTGCTCAGTTTAGTCTGTGTTGCAGGGGGATTTGAGCTGGTGAGCTGCATAGCTGTTGTTTGGCTTTGTGGTCGTGCTACATCTTCATAGTGGGTGTCAGTCTGCTGCATGTATGGATTGGAGGGTTTGAAATGGCTAATGTTGCAGCTGCGGTCTGGCTTCTGGTCCTTGGTCGTGCTTCATGATCAGTGTGGGTTTGGGTCTGCTTTCTGGGTGGATGTGCGGTGGTGACATCCTGTGTGGACCTCGTGAGTGTGGGTCTGGTGTCATTCCTCATGTTAGGGACTCGTTTGGCAGCAGACTGACACCCACTATGAAGATGTAGCACGACCACAAAGCCAAACAACAGCTATGCAGCTCACCAGCTCAAATCCCCCTGCAACACAGACTAAACTGAGCACAAACAAGCCCCCACCAACACAGGACACACCCCCAGCCAATCAGAGCACAAAACCCCCCCCATCCAATCAGAGCACAGCCAAGCTCCCACCCAATCAGTTCAAATCCCCACTAGCAGTTAAAAGGAAGAAACAGCTGCGATCACACATTGCTCCCAGAAGCACGAAGCTGAAGCCTGAAGATGACGAATGAGACTTCACGAAACGCCGCCAAGACACTTCCAATTTTACACGGGAGAAAACCCGAACAACCAAAGACCTATATACAAACACCCGTGAAAACCTCAGAAAACATATATATATATATATATATATATATATATATATATATATATATATATATATATATATATATATATATATATATATATCTATATATATATATATATATATATATATATATATATATATATATATATATATATATATATATATATATATGGCCAGGGAGTTCTGGGAGTTGAAGTCCCCACATCTTAGCATTGCCAAGCTGGAGAAACACTGTGCTAGAGGGTTTTGAGAGGACTTGGAAAACATTTCACACTCCAAAGTCTTGAGTTCAGTGCCCTGTTTCAAGCTCAGAACAGTTATTTGAAGTTTGAGATGGGTTCACCTCACCTTAGGGGTCAGGTCAACCCATTCTGTTTCATTCTGAACTGAGTTTGAAATGGTCTTATTTTAAGGCTGAAAATGGAGCTGCTTCGAATCCAAAGCAGTTCCACATTTGTCAGAACCAGCCCTTGGCGAAGCAAAGAGGTCAAGATAGCGATCAGGTTGAAAAAGAGGTGGACAAAATAAGGGACCGAAGGAATAATCATCTGGTAAATATCTATTGAAAGAGGATCAGAGGTCACTTATATACGTTTTTGAATTTTGTTTTGCTTTTTTCCATCTATTGCATTTTTCTTTTTTCCTTACTCTTTTCCTCTTGCTCTCTCTTTAGATTTGTCTTTTTATCGTATTAAAAAAATCTTAATAAATAAAATACTTTTTAAAAATAGTGATCTTGACTCCCCAAGGGCTTGCCACTTTTGTGCATTCATTTGCTACTAACACACGTATAAATTTGAAGAGTTACAATGGCCGTCTGTATTCTTTCTATCCCCCCTTAATTCTGCAGGCAACCTCGTCATATCCACATTGGAGCAATTCCAATAAATGAGAGCAACCCATTTCAATTCAGAAGATTTTTGTGTACTTCTAATTATTTACATGTGACCCTCCAGTTACACTAGTAACACTATATATCAGTGATAGCAAACCGAACCAGGGGAACATCTTGCGCTTGTGTGCTCATTGCGGCCGTGCTCCGGAAAAGCCAAGCTTCTGGGTTCTAGCACAAATGTGCGCCTGACAATCAGCTGGCCGGCGTGGATGCACACACCGGTTTTCAGCACTGCCACGCACACAAAGGGATCGAGCTCTGGAAAAGCGCACCCGACAATCAGCTGGCTGGCGTGGATGCACACACCGGTTTTCGGCACTGCCACCCGAAGGACAGCTGATTGCCGTGCGTGGATGCATGCCAGAAACCCAGAAGACAAACAGGCAAGGCCGCGCGTGCCGGGTGACGTGGCCTTGCGTGCCACTTTGAGCATGTGCACCATAGGTTCGCCATCACAGCTATTTTTTATATTTTCAGCAGGATTCAACTAAGTATGGAGACTTGCACCCGGTTATTTGAAGAATCACCTTTTCCCAATTACATCTAACCAACTCACCTGAGTGGGAAGACCGGGTGCGTGTTACGGATCCCCTCTTCTTAAGGCAGTCCATCTTAGTGGGACCAAGGAGAAGGGCCTTTTCTGTGGTGGCTCCATCCCTGTGGAATATCATCCCTGAGGAAATATTGGCCCCTCACACTGATGCTCTTTTGAAAGACCCTGAAGACATGGTTTTGCCTCAAGGCCTAGAGGCCCCAGGGTGATATGGAGCCTATCAAGTGGTTTGTTTGATTGTTGACATTAGTTGTTGAGATGGGAATTTACTGGGTTTTGTACATGGAGTTTTATTTTTGTAAGCCACCTGGAATCGCCATGAGTGAGTTGAGAGTATTTTTTTTAAATTAAATATTTTTTTTAAAAAAATAGATACTATTTAAGAGTTTGACTCTTACGGGCTAAATTTTACACCACTGTGAGACTTTTCCCATGCTAAAGAAATAATTCTTCAAGCTTTTCCCAATTTGTGAAGATGTTTTGTTGTTGTTAGTTGTGAAGTCGTGTCCAACCCATCGCAACCCCGTAGACAACTTTCCTCCAGGCCTTCCTGTCCTCTACCATCCTCTGGAGTCCATTTAAATTCATGCCTACTGCTTCAGTGACTCCATCCAGCCACCTCGTTCTCCGTCGTTCCCTTCTTCTTTTGCCCTCAATCTTTCCCAGCATTAGGCTCTTCTCCAGTGAGTCCTTCCTTCTCATTAGGTAGCCAAAGGATTTCAGTTTCATCTTCAGGATCTGGCCTTCTAAAGAGCAGTCAGGGTTGATCTAGGACTGACTTGTTTGTTCACCTTGCAGTCCAAGGGATGTTAAGATGTGAAGATGTTAGCTTTCACAATTCTCGACAGGGGACCTGGCAAATAAGAATTGTGGAAACCCCTCCACGCATTTGAGAAGGCTGAACTCTTAAATGAAGAACCAGTTCCACCATCAAACGGAGCATCAGATTCCCCATCCGATGCCAGTATGAACAGACTGGAGCTGAAAGATTCCCTCCCTTTCAAGACAACTGCAAGATAAGAAAAGTCAGATATGTGTTGCCATCTCTCAACCGGAGGAAATTGGTAGGTGAGCGGATGCAAGGAACAAAATGCTCGTTTTGCAGAGATCTATGACACAGACACAATAGTGTCCCCACTTCTGTGTATGTGAGAATGCTGACAACATAACAGTTTATACACAATGCAGTGAGGAATCCAGAATGAATTTTGTAATTCAAAGCAAGTTTTGTGTCCTGCTGCCTAACCTGTGGTCAATATCATGCTGGCATATAACCTATTAAGGTCAGGGGGCTGGAGGCTTAAAACATACGAAGAACAGTTACAGGAATTGGATATGTCTATTGAAAAGAAGGACCAGGAGTGACATGATAGCGGTATGCCAATATTTGAGGGGCTCCTACAAAGACGAGGGGGTCAAACTATTTTCCAAAGTACCAAAAGGCAAGATAAGAAGGCTGGAAAATAATCAAGGAGAGAAGCAACTTAGAACTAAGGAAAAAATTCCTAATGGTGAGAGCAATCAACCACTGGAATATGTTGCCTTCAGAAGTTGTGCCTGCTCCATCACTAGAGGCTTTCAAAAAGAGTCTGGACAACCATTTGTCTGAAATAGTAAAGGGTCTTCTGCTTGAGAAGGGTTGGACTAGAAGACCTCTGAGGTTCCTTCCAACTCTATTATTCTATGTTCTATTGCTGAGGGACCCCAACATAAGATTCACTACATATTTGCATTCTATTTTTTCCACAAATTTTTTCACAACTTTTGAAAGTTCTCTTTAATTGTTCTGCCTCCTCTCCCCTTCTCCTCATTACTCAATCACATTCTACAAATAAAGAACAATGACTTTGATAAGGCTTGAGCAGATTTTGACAAAGATATTGAGTTTCTCCTATATTTAATTGATTCGTTGTTGTTTTTGCCCCTTAGAATTTTTCTCCCAAAAAAACTGAAGCTATCTGACGGGTGTTTTTCACAATAATATGAAGTGTGTGCAGTTTTACTATTCCAAAAATCTGTCAAACCAGATGCACCGAAAATAATTGTGCTAACTTCTCGAGTTTCCTTTTTTTTTTCTTGCTTCAGCATCTATTTGTGCACTTGCTGAGGTTATGTTTTTCAGTTTTGTGTTCATTCAAAGGAATGCAGCAGGGAGAACACATCCATGTTGCATTTATGTTTCAGAATAGTCCTGGGGAAACCTGCCTCCATAGCGCGTTTTCTGTAAGTGGATGAGTGCTAATTATGCAAAAACCTGGAAGTAGAAAATCCTGTATTTCAAACGTTAATTTGTTTTGAATCATGGAAAGAATCCAGTATGAGCATTCACCGTCTCAGCAAAAGCAGATGGGCTTAAGTGGGAATACACAGTATGGACGGGCATATTTTGAGTTGATGCTATAATGCAGGAAGCACAAGTTTATTGCTCTCTCTGAAAACATGGCTAGATGGGCTACTAAAGTTTAGTCTACTGCCGTGATGGCGAACTTATAGCACGCGGAGCCATATTGGTGGGCACACGAGCTCCAGCACACATGCACATGCCGGCCAGTTAATTTTTGAGCCTTCTGGGCCCACCGGAAGTTGGGAAAACAGGCTGGTTCTAGCCTCTGGAGGGCTTCCGGGGAGAGGGAAGCCATTTTTGCTCTCTCCAGGCTCCTAGAAAGCTTCTGGAGCCCGGGGAGGGTGAAAAACGGGCCTACCAGGTCTACCGTGCCAAAAGTGGGGGAAGCATGGGGGGGGTCGCACAAGCATGCGTGGGGGGGCGGGGCACATAGAATTATGGGTGTGGGCACATTCATGCAAACCCCCCCCCCCGCACTCCCCTCGCTTTTGGCACACGATGGCCAAAAGGTTAGCCATCACTGGTCTACTGCCTCTTAGTCACATATAAAGGCAGATATTTGCCAAAATTCTTACCTTCTCCAGCAACTTTCTTGACCTTCACACTATGGTGAGAATCTCAACAACAGTGTTGAAAAACTACTATGATCCTTTTTGTACATTCTTTGCCTAGGATCCCACTTTAAGCCACAATGTTGTTTGTTTTTTGTTCTTGTGTTGTTCTTGATTAAAGAACAACACAAGATCTGGCAATGTGGCTCAAAGGGTCTTTACGCTGCTCCATATTACGTATAAATTGTATAATTTTTCCCAAACTGGGAAAATTTGCTTATGATCTTTTACACCTTAGTCACCTTCTGTATCGGTTACTGTAAAGGCCTCTACATGACGACTATGTGGAAGCTTTGTCTGGTCCAGAAGGCAGCAGGATAGGTAATTATGGGTGTATTCCAGAATGCCCACATAACACCTCTATGCCATGAGCTGAAGTGGTTATCAATGCACTTAATGCCATTAAAAGATGCTGGTTCTTACCGATAAAGCCCTTCATGGATCAGAGCCAGGTTACTTGTGGGATCCTCTATCTCTAGCACTGATGATGTTACTTAATATGGGTAATGAAACATCTGCAAGAAAACAACCAGGCTCAGAGACCACCAATGACCTAAACCTAAGCTACAAATAGTCTCCTCTATTGGTTTCATCTATCGCTAATTGCATCTGCCTATCTAGTAAGATCTAATGGCACAATTTGGATCCTATTGCCTCAACAATGTTATCCAAAAGGACATAGGAAGAGCATCTTCTCTGTTGCTGCTCCCATCCTCTGGAATAGCATCCCCATTGACATTTGGTTAACCCCAACCCTGCCTGCCTTTCCCCCTCCCCCAAGAAGTGGTCCAGGACTGATATCTGTTGAATGGGCTTTTCCCCCAGTCATTCTGTATTTGTTCAAGTTATTCTATTTTATTTTATTTCACTTTGCACTGTGATTTTAGGCAAGCCGGGTAGGGTAGAGAACTTGGAGATCTAGCAAAATGAGAATAAAACCAAGATGTAGCAATATGAGTAGATTCTCCTTGGTGGTATCTCCCATTGAAACAATCTCCACTCTATTTGGTTGCCTTAATGAAGGACTTTTTATGGATCCCACCCAGGGTTGAAATGCTCTGAGGTCCACTACCGCTTCGCTTCGCTACCGGTTTGCTTTGCGCGCACCGCAAACGCTGCCGCGCACCACAGGCACTACCGCACAGCGCTAAAAAAGGAGTAAGAAGCCTTTTCTGAGTCTGCAAAGGTAAGTAGAACAGTGGGGGGGGGAACAGCTGTGCCACACGATTTAGATTTGCTAGAAATCAGAATTTCCTGCTTTCTAGCGGATATAAATCACGCAGCACAGCTGATTGTCAGAAATACCAGTTCGCCTGAACCGGTAGCATTTTTTTTTTACTACTGGTTCGTCCGAACCAGTAGAATTTCACCCCTGGTCCTACCGTGGAGAATTTGCCATCCACAATCAGTTTGAGTTCATATGGGTCGGGTTTGTGAGAGGTATGAGCTCATTTGAGTAAAATTCAAATCTCGGGGGCTACGTGGACAGATCCATACAGTTTTCCTGGCAACAATACAGAAGTGGTTTTCCCTTCTTCTTTTTTCATTTCCCCGTCTAGGCAAAACTTTTGGGATTTTCTTCTTAGCCATGTAGGCCTTTTGAGATCAGCTGAGTAATAAGAGTTGCATGGGAAAACAGATAGAATCAATTGCCAGTTTACAAATCAGGATTGCTTTGAGGAAATTGGGTGCTTGCTAGGTTTGGACACCCCAAAAACCCATCAATATGACAGTTACAAGTTTTTGCACTTCCACTCATCCATATGTTGCCTCCATCTGCCATTGTACTTAGGAGATACCAAGTTTTTCATGGCCTCAGTGGAGTTTCATACACTGCTGTCCCCTTAAGGCAGGGATGTCCAACGCAAGGCCCAGGGACTGGATGCAGCCCGCGGGGTACTTAGATCTGACCTGCGGGCCCGCCCTGGAAACAGCAGAGGACCGGCCCGTGACGCTTCTGCCAGCGAAAACAGGCTCCCAAATTCTGTTTTCAGCTGCCACGGCCTCCTGCAACCCTCTGAGCTCAGGAGGGCCATGTGCGTTTTCATTGGCAGAGGATTGCCAATGGAGCCAATGACTGCCAATTTTTGGCAGCCAAAAATGGAGCTCGGGAGTCTGTTTTTGCTAACAGAGCATTCGGGCCACCACAGGCGCCTCCGTCACAAGTGAGGTTGGGCTGCCCCCACCCATCCTGGCCACGCCCACCTCAGGCCCTGGCGGTCAAACATAACCCTGATGTGGCCCTCAATGAGAGAGAATTTGACACCCCTGCCTTAAGGTGATCTTGGCAATCCCCTTCCTGTTAATAGTTTGGAGGTACATTTATAGATACGGATCTTTAATGCCCCTGCTTTATCTGTTGTGTTTTTAATGCTATGCTTCAGTACAGGTAGTCCTCATCTCACGGCCACAATGGAACCCAGATTTTATGTCCCTCAGTGAGACATTTGTTAGTTTTGCCCCATTTTACAACTTTCGTTACCACGTTTATTAAGCGAATCACTGCAGTTGTTAAATTAGTAAGATGGTCGTTAAGAGAATCTGGTTTCCCCACTGACTTTGCTTGACAGAAGGTTGTAAAAATGTGAGCACATGACCGCAGGACAGTGCAATCATCATTATAATGGGAGTCAGTTGTCAAGCATCTGAGTATAAATCACATGGCTGTGGGGATGCCGCAAAGGTCACAAGTGTGAAAAATGCTCGTAAGTCCCTTTTTTTCAGTGCCGTCGTAACTTCGAACGGTTTGTGCGAATGGTCACTTCACACTTAAGTGAACTGTTGTTAAGTCAAGGACTCCCTGTACGGCTTTTATGTCTGTCTTTTGTAGGCTTCGTGGAGCAGTTAAGGGAATGTGTGGCAAATTACCTTTCCAAATAAGGGTGCATACTTATTCCCCCAAGACTGCTTCTAATTTCCTGCTGGCACAAATTAAAAACAAATCAGTTTTGCAGAGACAATAAGACTTCTCCGCTTTGAAGCTTTGGTGTCAGCAGGCAGTGTTGCAATTCTCCAGCTTGGCTTTGGAATTGCAGGCGTTCTGTGATGGTGCCAGGTATCCTTAGCACAGGAGTCCAGTTTTACCTGTTTGCATGTGGTTACCTAGGAGAGTCCTGTGTTCAGAAGTTGTTTGAAAGTGGTTTGATATATTGCTGTGGTGGTAGATTATTTATTTGTCTGATAAACTGGTAGTTCTCTCTTATCTATGGGGTGATTGCTGTTGTGGCCCGCCAGTGGCCAGCAGAGCTGGTGGCAGACTCAGACAATGAGGAGATTGGGGAGGAACATGGGCCAGTCCTGGAGTCTGGAGAAGGCCCTGATGAGTGCTCTGCATCAGAGGCAGAGATGGGGCCAGGGCCGCCTAACAGTTGTCAGCTGCCTTCGGAGTCGGACATCATTGGGGCAGAAGAACAGCTGGAGCCTGTTCCCAGTGTGCGCATGCGCAGAGTTGCCAGGAGAAAGGAACAGCTAAGGAACAAGGATCGACTCGGGTGTAAAGCCACAGGTAGACGGTGAATAGCTCCTCCAATAAGGAATAAAGAGGAGCGAAAGGGGAGGGGAGTTTGCAGGAGACAATTAGTTCACTTAATTGGTTCGTGACTCTCAGAGACTTCTTGCCAAGTTTTGAAGATATCGGCCTGGCAGCTCTCCAAGCCAGCTAAGGTCTGTGACTGTAAATTCTCCCTTGGAAGACTTTGCTGGATGTAAATGAGAGAAATTCACAGTAATTTAATAAAAAGGGGTTTTTGTCGGGACAAGGAGTCTGTTTCATGCTCTTGGGAAGCCTAGGTCAGAACAATTGCTACCCATGTGCTTCTTGTTGTTAGCTGTGCAACTGGATGACTCATTGAGAAGGCATTTTACTTCTGCTGTGATTGTTAAACTGTACAGTAGTTGAGGGGTTGTTACGATTGTGCACTATGTTATCACCTTCGAGCCCTGCCCAATTTAGATTAGCAGTCTTATGAAAATATGATCTCTTGTACTTGTTTCCACACCCTCAAAGCCTTCAATGACAACATGGACTTTCCCTCTTTCAAAGATACTGGCACTGAATACCAGTTGTTCCAAGGACGACTGCAAGTTATGCACAAGATTAAAATAGCCATAGTTCACATGACATGCTGGGGGTCAATTAAAATGTATGCCCTGCAATAAACTGAAGCCTGGCACTTGGTAGTAAGTCTTGAACAAAGCAATCATTTGCATGCACCAAGCATGCCAAAAGAAATCCTTGTTAGTATCCTTTGACATTTTTCAGCGTGTTGGCACCATTAAGCTGCATCCTGCATGGCACCTTTTCTCTCTACCCCCCAAATGACAAGCATCTTATTTTTTTTTTTTTTACACAGAAGTGAACGGAACCAAACAAATGGAAAAAAACTCTATGCAGCAAAGACAACTAAAAATCAGTACACCCATGGTGCTCATTCCTCCAGTGAATCCTACCTAGTATAGCACCTTGTGGCTATCCATAGTTCCACTCTGAATCTAAGTGCACAGGAATTTCTCTCCCCCACTTGGCAGCAGAGGCAAAAGAACAGGTTGGTTCAGGGCTGCCCAAATCTCTGTGAAAGGATAACAGTAACCTTTGACACTTGAAGAAGTTGCAGTTAATGATGAAATCTGCTCCTTCAACTTCTAGCTTTGGACCAGGCCAGTTTTAAAGGGTGTACTCTTTCTTGAGTCTCCTTGCTGGGGAGTCCTGGCGAGGATGTTGTCTCAGTAGCAAAGTTTTAGCTTTTCTTCCAGCTTCTACAATCTTCCTTGCTTGCTAATGAGTTAATATCTCAATGCTAACCCTGTCTGTTCCTGTGTTTGGTAAGAGTCCATGTTGCTCCATCCACGTACATGGAGAAAGCCCGCAGCAGTTTGGACTGAATCTGGAATATTGCACATTCGGTAACCTTTAAGTTTAACCTGCGCATTAAATTAAAACATATTAAACAAATTTGTTTCAGAAACAACAGAAAATGATCCAGAGCATGTTACATTTATGCACATTATTAGATTGTCCCTTTGAGGTGCCACCCCGAGTTGAGTTTGGTCCTGTTATTAACTTTAAAAAAATTGATCAAGAGTCCAAACAAGACACTGCAGGTTCCTTAAGGCTATGTTTCCCCAGAACTTCTGGATGTAAAATATACTTTTTTTTTTTCATTTGTCCATGTACTGCAAAGCAGCTCTTGTCCATGGCAAATTGGAAAGCAGTTAACAAAAACCAAAAAGAAGGGGGAGAGAATTAAAATCTGAAGCCGAGGAAGATGGATGCATTTCACAGCTTCATCTGCAAGAAAGAGAAAGAAAAAAAGAGGAAATAATAGTAATAATTTGGTCCCTTTTGGAAGAACAGCAATACCTTAATAACTCTAATGTTGATAGATCACCAACCTGTGCAATTCGTTGAAATCCTTATCAGCTGATTAGTTCTATTTTAGCAGATTCACTCTTTAAATCAGTATTTCTCAACTGTGACAACTTAAAGAATAGGTGGATTTGAATTCCCAGAATTCCCCAAACAGCCATACTGGTTAGGGAATTCTGGGAATTGAAGTCCACACATCTTTAAGTTGCCAAGATTGCAAAACACTGCCTTAAATAAACCAACATTTTTGTAAAAGAGTCTTGAAGGTAAAGTATCCTTTGATATAGCCAAAATATATGAATGCTGCACATAGATGCCTTTACATATATCCTTTTTCCTGAAAGTAAAATTTCACTCAGCAGGCCTGCTGCTGCTAGAGTTTTACAAATATAGAAGGCTTTGATTCTGAATGCTCCAAGAGTCAGATTTTAATCTTTTAAACACATAAACCTATTTGCATATTACATACTCTCAAGTTACATAGTCCCATCTTTGCATGACCGGATGGAATTAGATCCTTTATTCACTCATTCTTTGTCTTCACTGACTGCATTACATTGAATGATTAGATTACTTATATTTATATGAATTATTGCATGTATCCAGAGGTGAAATCTGAATTGGTTTCGCACTGGTTCACTGGCTGCGCATGCGTGGTGTGTGCCAAATGCATGCTGCATGTGCATGCATAGTGCACACCAAACACACGCTGCATGCACGCATATGCACATTACGTGCCAAATGCGTGTTTCATGCGGAAAAAAGAGGCTTGGGAAGGTAAGTAGAACAGCAGTGGGGAGGACCAGCTGTGCCGCGTGATTTAAATTCCTGCTTTCCTGGATTTCCTGCTTTCTAGCAATTTTAAATTGTGCGGCACAGCTGATCATCGGAAATACCAATTCGGAGGAACTGGCAGCTTTTTTTTACTACCAGTTCGCCCAAACCGGTAATTAATTTATTTATTTATTTATTTATTTATTTGTTTGTTTGTTTGTTTGTTTGTTTGAATTTTTATACTGCCCTATCTCCCGAAGGACTCAGGGCGGTGTACAGCCAAATAAAAACATAAGAATAATACAAATAAAAACAACAATTAAAAACTTATTAATTAGGCTGAAATTAAAATATCACTAAAATAGTATAAAACCCCATTAAAACTAAATTTAAAACTAAAAACCCTAGGCTAGCCCTGTGCAAATAAATAGATGTGTCTTAAGCTCGTGGCGGAAGGTTCGGAGGTTGGGAAATTGGCGCAGCCCTGGGGGAAGCTCGTTCCAGAGGGTGGGAGCCCCCACAGAGAAAGCCCTTCCTCTGGGTGTCGCCAGTCGGCACTGCCTGGCGGACGGCACCCTAAGGAGTCCCTCTCTGTTAGAGCGTACGGGTCGGTGGGAGGCAATTGGTGGCAGTAGACGGTCCCGTAAGTAACCCGGCCCTATGCCATGTAAGTAGTTTTTATCATCACCGGTTCGGCCAAACTGGCGTAAACTGGTAGAATTTCACTACTGCATGTATCATATGTTTTTATTGTCATTAATTTGACAAGACATCAAATGCTTTCTGAGTGGATCCCTCTCTTTTTAATTTGTTTTAGCTTTTCAGAAATATACAAGTCTTTAGGAAACAAAACAGCCCTGGGGGACAATCACGTTCAATTGCCTTGGAAAGCTGGATGACTTCTAGGGGGAAGGATCAGGCAGAAGACCAAACAAAATGGAGAGACTTCAGAATAAGGAGCGTCTCACTTTGCAAATGTATTTTGCAGGGCTCTCTGTGGAATCAATCAGTCAAAATCAATCCATCAACCAACCAACTAACCACTATGCAGTTTTTTCCCTTTCAGAAAGGAAGTCAGAGCACTGTATTGGTTTCACATTTAATTTACTTTTTGTATTGATCCCCGTGTTAATTATTTTCAGCTACTTAGTTCCTTCTGTTGGGAAAAAATATCAAATAAACTTGAGCCTTGAAAGCTTCCAATTTGCCAGTATCTTAAACAGAAGCTTGAATAATTCTAACTGGCTCTCTACAGTGTATATAGTGCGTGTATATCACTATAGGAAGTTAGCACTTGTCCTTTTCCTAGGAAAATGAGATATTTTAGGAAATATTAAAAGGGCAGAATATTTCCCCTAAAAGGGAGGCAGAAACTCAGCCCCCCCCACCACCACACCTTTGTCATCTGCCATTAAGGCCTGGGCCAGTCTATTCTACATAACAAAGATCTACCTCCTCCAGGCAGAGCCATAGTAGGAATTGCCCAAAGCCCTTTCATTACATCCTCACCCAGCAAGGCTCAACCAAGCCTGGGACTCAAAAACACAACCTACGAAGTTACCCCTGCATGGCCCCATGGGAGTCTGACAACCAATCAGAACACAAGCTCAAATTCTAAAGCCCAGAGAGGGTATAAAAACTCAGGCACTCTCAGCATCTCTTCCCCGTTTTTTCCCCTACACCCAATATCTTCAAGGCATGTGATCCTGTCCACCATTAAAAAACCATCTTTCCAAGCAGCCGCCATGTTTCCAGTGTCTTTCTCCCCACATGGAACTGAACCCAGAAGGACATTTCTTCCAACACCACTTTGAGTTATTGAATGAAAGGAAGGACACACAACCAACCAACCAACCAACCAATCAATCAATCAATCTGTTCAGTAAAAGGTGAATAGGCAAGAAAGTTGGATGAGATCCCTTTTCCGCCATTTTAACGAAACAGCATTAACTCATAACTTTCCAACCTGGCATATGTATGTATGTATGTATGTATGTATGTATGTACCGTGTTTCTCCAAAAATAAGACCCTGTCTTATATTTTTTTGACCTCCGAAATAAGCGCTTGGCCTTATTTTCAGGGAGGTCTTATTATTTTGGGGCGTATGGAGCAAGACGGGGCTCTTCGTGCTGTCTTACCTGATTTCCAGCTCTGTCTGCCTAACCCTAACCAGAGGAAATGGTGGGGACCGGCTGCGCATGCGTTTAAATATTTTTGGGGAGGGCTTTTTTCCAGGGAGGGCTTATTTTCAGGGCGGCTTATTTTAGCACATGCGCTCAAAAGCCCAATTCTGCTTATTATCAGGGGATGTCTTGTTTTAGGAGAAACAGGGTATGTATGTATGCATGTATGTATGTATGTATCAATGGTGGGTTTCACATTTTTTTACTACCGGTTCTGAGGGTGCGGCTTGGTGGGTGTGGCATGGCTTGGTGGGCGTGGCTTGGTGGGCCTGGCAGAGGAAGTTCTTTAACTCGCAACCGAATCAAAGTCCATTCGGGTGGACACTTACAGTATATGCTTGTCCATCCTATGGCTCCCTCTGGTGGTGACCATCATGGGAAGGAGCCATCTCTGCCAGGGTCTTTCAGCACCCAGAGCTTTTTAATGGCCCTTAAACATTTCAGGAAATTGCTTTGTGGTTAATTTGGGCTGCTCATTAACAAATGCAAATCGACAATGTACTGTGCTAACACTTTCTTTTTTTTAGCAATGATCGCTGCAGTTGCTGTGCTAATGTTTTCTCTCACCTCCTGGAAGATTTTTAGCCGTTGTCCCCCTAAGAAATGTAATAATATAAATATATCATTGTATATTGCTTTTTTTTGGGTGGGGGAAAAGGAGTGAAACAGGCTGCCTTGATGCAGGTTTCTGAACCCCCAAAATACAATGCATGCATAGCCCCCATGCATGCACCCCAACCCCCACGCATGCGTGCGCCTCCTGCACATGTCCTATGCCCCGCATGCGTGGGCGACCCCCACATGTTACCCCCCTGCCCCCCGTGCATGCAGGGCAGAGACCCAAAGACCAGTTGGCCGGCGGGAGGCACGCGCGCATGCACAGCAGAGCTAAACTGGGGTGACAGCTCGCATTCCATCAGAGAGGGCTCGGCGCACCACCTCTGGCACACGTGCCATAGGTTTGCCCTCACGGGTATACGGTTTCTTGCTCATGAAGGGGGTTGGACTAGATGACCTTCAAGGTTCCTTCCAACTCTGTTATTCTGTAAAGGGCAGCCTGTAGCTAAGGCTAGTTTATGGAGCTTCACTGCAAAAGCACAGAACAGTATATAAAGGCCTCGCGGTAATATTTATGGCTGCAGTGGCCTATGCCTAAGCAACAAGCATGAGCCCATGGGAACACAACCAGCCAAGAAAAAAAGTTCCCAACTTACCACCTGTGACCTGGAATTACGACTTGCTGACATTCTCATATATGACATCGCTAATGCAAAACTGCTGTTTCTTCTTTAGCCACATCAGTTGCACGCACTGGTGAATAAAAATGTATTGTTCCTGTAGAAAGAGAACCAAAAACACCACCAGTCACCCATATATATTTATGAAAGGTCCCCTGTTTCCCAATACATTTGGGCTGTCCTTTAGCCAGCTTTATTACAAGATATTTCATCTATTTTCCTAGACTTGTCAGCACCAAAATAATAATAATAATAATAATAATAATAATAATAATAATACAAATCTTGGCTTTATTTCCTCCAAAATTCAGATAAGAACATTACTTTATGATTTCATTAATGTTCTGATCTCTTTATTTATTTATTTATTTTTTGTAAACCAGCATTTCCCAACCTTAGCCATTTTAACAAAGGTGGACTTCAACTCCAAGAATACCCCAGGCAGCATTGCAAGATTTACAAGACCGTTCAGGTATTACAGTTTTAGGGGATTTCAAAAATGTCCTTCGAAGTGCCCGTCTACTGTTTGTGAGCGTACAACATTAGCTTCTGTTTCATCAAGAAGGCTTATGGGCCACGTGGTGAACCAGGAGGATTAATTTTCCACTGCATAAAGAAACCTGAAACCAGGTGGAAAGAGAATGATGTTTGCTTTGCAGGTTTATACCGAAATGAATTCAGAAGAGTTGCTCTAAATTTGCTCCTTAAAGGGAAACTGACATCTAGCGGCCAATTAGATGTATTTTCACCACTTGTTCTGGACATGAGAATACATACACTCTAT
Organism: Ahaetulla prasina; assembly: GCF_028640845.1. NCBI lineage: Eukaryota > Metazoa > Chordata > Lepidosauria > Squamata > Colubridae > Ahaetulla > Ahaetulla prasina. Next base: position 86,496,350 of record NC_080545.1, on the reverse strand, counting down.
GCATGAATAAATGGATGAAGAGGTTAGAACAGGGGTCCCCAAGCCCCAATCTGTGGACTGACACCAGTCCGTGGCATGCCAGCAACTGGGCCATGCAAACAAGCAAAGCCTTAGCTGCGGGATACAGGCAGCAGACGAAACCACGCCCCGTCCGGTCCATGGAAAAACTTCTCTCCATGGAATCAATCCCTGGTACCCAAAAGGTTGGAGGCCACTGGGTTAGCACACCTTTTCCTATTTTGCGTTATTCTAGATCTAGAACTACCATATCTCGAGTAGAAAAATGCAGATGACCAGCAGGCAGCAGCCAAGAAATACATTAACTCTTTACTGCCACCACTTGGTGGTTCTGAATATTTGCAGCCCAAATCTGAATGGTGATCCGACACTAACCGTCTCGTGTTGCCTGAATTGCAATTGAACTGTGTCACACTGGGAAACAGCTGATTTGGAATTCTTGCTGGAATGCGAGATAAATTCAACAGGGCATGAAACAGAAGTGTTGCCCCAAAAAAAACAACCAACAACCCCACAGAATTCAAGAACAGTAAACCTGTACATCCTAACGTTGGGGATAAGCTGCCATAAAGCATGTAAAAACAATTCTATTACTGAAGTCATATTTTCTCCAATCTTGATTGCAGAAAATATGACTTCAGTAATAGAATTGTTAATACTTGGAACACACTACCTGACTCTGTGGTCTCTTCCCAAAATCCCCAAAGCTTCAACCAAAAACTGTCTACTATTGTCCTCACCCCATTCCTAAGAGGTCTGTAAGGGGCGTGCATAAGAGCACCAGCGTGCCTACCGTTCCTGTCCTATTGTTTCCTTTCATTATATCCAATTAATATAGTTATTACATAATCATACTCATATATATGCTTATATATTGTATAATTATTTCATGCTTATGCTTATATATACTGTGTGACTGACTAAATATACAAATACTTTGCATCCGATTGGTCTAAAACTTGGCAACTCCAAATCTCAACCAGCAAATGCCTTATATATTGGGAAAAAGAACCCTAACACTAAGTACAAGCTTGATGGACATTACCTTACAGACGACCCCCACCCTGTTAAAGACCTTGGAGTTTTCATATCAAATGACCTAAGTGCCAAAGCCCACTGCAACTACATAACAAAAAAAGCTCTAAGAATTGTAAACCTAATTTTACGCAGCTTCTTTTCCAAAAACTCTACACTACTAACCAGAGCATACAAAACATTTGCTAGACCTATTCTTGAATACAGCTCACCTGTCTGGAACCCATACCACATCTCAGACATTAATACAATTGAACGCGTCCAGAAATATTTTATAAGAATAGTTCTCCGCTCCTCTGAAAACAACAAAATACCTTATACCACCAGACTTGAAATCCTGGGATTAGAAAACTTAGAACTCCGCCGACTCTGACAAGACATGTGTTTTAACACACAAAATCATCTATTGCAGTGTCCTTCCTGTTAAAGACTACTTCCGCTTCAATCGCAATAATACAAGAGCAAACAATAGATTCAAACTTAATGTTAACCGCTTCAATCTTGATTGCAGAAAATATGACTTTTGTAACAGAGTTGTTAACGCTTGGAACTAACTACCTGACTCTGTGGTCTCTTCTCAAAATCCCAAAATCTTCAACCAAAAACTGTCTACTATTGACCTCACCCCATTCCTAAGAGGACTATAAGGGGCGTGCATAAGAGCACAAAAGTGCCTACTGTTCCTGTCCTATTGTTCCCTTTCATTATATCAAATTAATACTTTTGCTTATATATATATATACATATTTTAGCCTATATATATGTCTATATGATGTGTTGTTGTTTTTATGTCAATGTTTGCGTATACTGTTGTGACAAAATAAAATAAAATAATAAAATAAAATAAAATAAATAAATAAATAAATGTTTTTACATTCCTTCCCAACTCCACAATTATTCTACTATTCCGATCTTGGTAATTCAACACATCATATCCTGCTCTTCAGGGTTTCATGCTGCCACACATTTGGGGCATTCAATAAGCTAGACCTGAATTGCTGAAGCATGACAGCACCCTACTGTGGTTGTGTGTAAGAAGAGAAGGAGGCAAGACATAACATGATTTTGCCAGAGGAGCAGGAGGTTTGACCAGCTGGCAAACAGCAGGGTTTCACCATCCTTACAAAAAGTGGGCAATATCTCATCCGTGGATATTTTGGAAGAAAGGTTAATTGAAAGCAACTCAACAAGCAAATGGAAAATGAAGGTATCTAAAAGGACCAACATCAGCTCTGACCTTCAAGGTTGTAACAATGACTTGGATGCATAAGGAACAGCCGAGAGGATTATTTTGAAAAAGTGGAAAAGGACTATTATCCCACATGAAATACTGGATTCAAGGAAAGTTTGCCTTCTTTTGAAAAGGCATTTTTCTACCGTGTTTCTCCGAAAACACGACCCACCTCAATAATAAGACCAACCCTAATTTTTTTGGGGGTGGGCCTAATATTGCCCCAACCCAAAAATAAGCCTGGGGAGATGGGCGTGGCCAGCATGAGTGGTGGCGCAGGCATGAAGGGGGCAACTCTCCGACTGCAGCTGCAGCCCGCTGGCCTCTTGGGGCAGTGCAAATACCGCTTTTGCCCTTCTCTTTCTGGGCTCAGTGCTTCTGCTTGTTGGACCGCTTCCCCGAAGCTGGCAGCTCCAGGAGCCAGCTGCTTTGCTTTTTCCCTCTTTTTGGGAGGCTCGCAGGAGGCATTTTAGGGAATGGGAAGAAAATGGGGAGGGAAATTTTCCTGCCTTTCATCCATTCCTCAAGCTCAGCACAGACTGAAGGAAGGATGACAGGCAGCAAAATCCCCCTCCCCATTTTCCTCCCATTTGCCAAAAACCCTCCATTCTAAACGCTGAAGGTTCGAAATGGAGGCAACAGTACGTCCATGGAGCGTCCAGCTCAGCGAGTCTGACCTGCTGCACCTCAAAAAAAGTAAGGCTGCCTCAAAAATAAGCCCCAGTGTTTACTTTCAAGCCTAAAAGAAAATAAGACTCGGTCTTGTTTTCTGAGACACATGGTAGTAATCCAAAAACAAGACACTATATTTCCTTCTGGCCCAGATTTTGTAACATTTTACAAGAATGAATAATTTTATGCCTAACTTGATACAATTTTATGAACATTTTAACGGATATATATCAATTTAGTATGCCTCTGTTTACTGTTTTTCCCCCCTTATTTGTTTGCGTGTCTGTTTTTTATGCTTGATGGTTTTGTAACTAAACAAATAATTAATTTGTACTAGTCGTTCTGTATATTGTTGTTTCTGTATTTCTTTTTTTAAAATGGTAATACAATTATTTCTTTTAAAAAAAACCACTTGGATTACGATGCAAATAGCAGTGTAAAATATTGCTGCTGGACTGTACCATCTCAGATTGCAGTGGGGTTTTCAAGGGGGGGGGGAGTCATGTATGAATTCTCCCTCCGAAATTAATACACGAAAAGAACTGCTCATAAAAAAATAGCATGTCCAGGAGCTGGTTCTAGATTCTGTGTGTCTGAACGAAAGGTGGCATTCAGCCGGTTCGGACCGGTTTGCCAGGACCGGTAGCGGAAATCGCGGGTGGGCCTGCCAACCCCCCCCCCGGGCTCTGTACCATCCTATTTAGGCACGTTTTTGGGGCAAGGTGGATGCACAGAAGGCATATTCTACATAACAAAGACCTACCTCTGGACATGCAAACACAGATATATGGCCCAAGTCCACCTCAGTAATGAAGAGTCTTTGCTTGTTAACCCTTCGAGGCAGGCCAAGAAACAGGCATAGTTCCTACCATGGTTTTTATAGTTGCAAGGTAGAATAACAGAACCCTGAAAGCCTGTCAGAGTTTTTTTCTGTCCCATCGTATACCTCTTTTTATACCAAATCAAGGTGGGGGTTCTTGAGGCTCATGTTTTCCTCTTTCTTAGGACTGAAAGATCTTCCCTAAAAGTTCTCTCCTTAACGGTTCACTCCTTCCTTCTGCATTCCCAAGACTAGGTCTACATCCTTCCCACTGCACGATTGAGGCCATTTTCTCTCAGCCTGACCCACTACATGGGCAGAAAGGCAGAAAGAGCTCTATGTACATTTGCTTTGAACTCCTGAATGGAAGTTGGGGTTAAATCTAATAAACAAATAGGCAAAAAGGATAATGGTGATGCTATGTTTGCACTCTCACAGATGTTCACCCTTTGGAGGCACAGCTATTTTATCTTCTGCCCCTGGTTTCAATTCTTTCCATTTATGCCAGTTACTTCTTTTATAGAGTGATGTTCAATATTCTATATTTTCTAGTCATTGTTCTAGCCGTTGTTTATCCACTGCAGGATGAAGGCCTATATGTTTCTCAGTAACCAAAGGAAGCCTCAAGCAAATAAATGAATCAATCTGGCTGTTTGAAACATGCATAAGTAAAAGTCATACCTCTGTCTGAACCATGGACATCCGATAAGACCTCATATCGGACACCATTCCCAATATATCTACAAATTCATGATCATGAATGTGTTGTAAAAGCCGGTCTAATGCTATGAAGGTCCCGGTTCGTCCTACACCAGCACTGCAAAACAAACATAATGTTATATACTATTCAGGAATGGGTTCTACTTACCTTTACTACCAGTTTGTAAAGGGACTGCACACGCACTTCTGCGCATGCGCAGATCGTCAGTTATGGTGGCTGGATGGGTGGGCGGAGCCTCCCATCACTTTTACTACCGGTTCGCAAGAACCGGACAGAAAGGGGAGCAACCCACCACTGATACTATTGCTTCTGAGGTGAGAAATATGCTTATTTTGCATTCTGTTCTGGGAAATCAGCTGCATAAGAATAGAATACTTCTGAATATACACTAATGAGCATACATTAAAATGAAATTACGTTGCATACAGCTCTCAAAGGATTTCCACCTCTAATATCGAATATAAACATGATAGATAGATGATAGATAGATAGATAGATAGATAGATAAATAGCCTCTTTCCTCCCAAAATAAGACATTCCCTGATAATGAGTCCAATCGGGCTTTTGAGAACATGGCAATAAGGCCAAGCGCTTATTTCAGGGTTCAAAAAAATATAAGATAGGGTCTTATTTTTGGGAAAACACAGTAGGTGGATAGATAGATGATAGATAGATAGATAGATAGATAGATAGATAGATAGATAGATAGATAGATAGGTAGATAGATAGGTAGATAGATAGGTAGGTGGATAGATAGATAGATAGATAGATAGATAGATAGATAGATAGATAGATAGATAGATAGATAGATAATTATGCATGTACCCACATATATTATATGACATGGAGAAACAACACATAAATATTGATCAGCACAGCATACCATATATCCCACCATCTAATGTTCGTTATTATTACAACATATGCTTTGGTGAATATTTGGGAAACCTAAATATGGAAATTTAAAGCATTTCTCCTAATAATATACAACAGAGGGAGAAAACTCTTAGTTTGATAGTGTCATGATTAAGGATGGGGTCTGGCCATGCCTATAAGAAAGTGATAATTGGCCCTCTATTCCATCACATCACATCAGAGGAAAAGAACAAATCTGGTTGGTTTGTCTTCCAAATTGCTAGGTTCCATGTGCAATTCCCTCATGTTTTTCTGCATGTTTTGGAGCAGAAAAAGATAAACTCCAGTCCATGCTGTTCAGCACATTATGATAACTAGTTCTCAAATCCATGGTAGGTTTTATTTTATATTGCTCATCCATCCTTCTATTGAAATTCAACGCCATCTGAAGGAGGGCTTTAGTAGCATTTAAATCCATGAGCTACTAGACTTTCATCGAACATTGCGTGTCTGAATTAGTGGGTTTCTTCCTCTCAGGAGGTGGGTTTCAGCAGGTTCTGACCAGTTCTGGAGAACCGGTAGAGGAAATTTTGAAGTTTGGAGAACCGGTAAGTACCACCTCTGACTGGCCCCACCCCCATCTATTCTCTGCCTCCTGAGTCCCAGCTGATCGGGAGGAAATGGGGATTTTGCAGTAAACTTCTCCTGCCACACCTAACAAGCCACGCCCAACAAGCCATGCCATGCCCATCAAGCCATGCCCACAGAACCGGTAGTAAAAAAATTTGAATCCCACCACTGGACTGGATCATATATTTTCATCTATAGATCTATGCACAGGAACCGTTTCATTTCTGAATTTTGTAAATTAATCTGATCTTCAGAATCTCATGATGACAACTGTTTTATGTAAATGAATAAAATCGGAGAAAACAATATTTGGACACTGATGGACTGTATAGGATGAAAATAATTAAAAACAGACTGTGCTGGATTAGAGTATTTTCAGGAGGAGGAGGAGGAGGAGGAGGAGGCAGAAATCTATTTTTCTATTGGAGTTTACAGGCTTAAGTGGATAAAGACATATAGAAATAAAATTCTGGGATTTTCAGCATAGGGAAAAGATTGCCATGTCCACAATTTCTCCCAAAATAAGGAGCTATACATAACGACACCCCTAAAATGAATTACTGTAATGTAGGAAGAACTGAGGTGGCAAGAAACAGCGTGTGGTAGTGAAACTCTCTGATCCAAGCATCTTAAAATGGACAGCCTGTCAGTGGAACAGCCGTTTGCCCAACAAGTTCAGAAACTTCAATGAATTCTCTACCAAACAGAATGCAACTTCTAAGTTGGCAAAGAAAACATATAGCCCTTCTCCTTCACTGCAAAAAAAAAAAGCACATCTTTGGTACTGCTCAAGAAGCAACACACAATTGTTCTTCCGGCTACGTTATGTCCACATCTTCCACATCCAGCGGCCAAAAACGTACCTGCAGTGTACAATCATGGGCCCCTTGCTTTTCGTCGCCTGCTGCCTGACCATCTGTACAAAGTGCAAAATGCTTTCTGCTGCGTTGGTGGGAGGGACACCGTGGTCAGGCCAGGAGGTGTAATTAAAATGCATCACGTCCTGCACTTCATCTGCCTGAGTGGAAGGAAAAAACACAAAGGTTCCAGAATAACATCAGCGCATCACCAGTGAAGTGCTCACTTACACAGGTTAAAATCATCAAAGCATAGAGCTGGGTAGGAATAGAGTATTCAGTCTTAACTTTCTACTGTGCAGGGGTGTAATTTATTTATTTTATTTACATATTAGACTTGTTGGCCGCCCATCTCACCTAGATAAAGTTGCTGGCTAATTAATAAATGTGTTGGGGTTTTTGTGTTTTTTTAGCCTGAAGACCAAAACATATGAAGAACAGTCTCAGGATTTGGGTTTGCTAGTCTGGAGAAAAGAAGGACTGGGGGGACATGATAGCAGCATTGCAGTATTTGAGAGGCTGCCCCAAAGAGGAGAGGGGTCAACGTATTTATCAAAGCACCAGAAGGCAAGATAAGAAACAATGGATGGGAACTAATCAAGGAGAGAAGCAACCTGGAATTAAGGAGAAACTTCCTAACAGTGAGGACAATTAAGCAGTGGAACAGCTTGCCTTCAAAAATCGTGGGTGCTCCATCACTGGAGGTTTTTAAGAAGAGACTGGACAGCCACTTGTCTGAAATGTTATAGGGTTTCCTGTTTGTGCAGTGGGTTGGATTAGAGGACTTCTAAGGTCCCTTCCAGCTCTATTTTGATTCTGATTCTATAGGTAGCCTCAACTTACAACTACAATTGAGTCCAGAATTGTAGTCATATATTGTGGCAATTGTTAATCGAGGTGCCCACTTGAATGTCTTGCTTAAATCTGCCCAAATACATAACTTTATATATACATACAGGAAAGTATTGTTTATGTAATACTCATGTGTGAATTATGTCTAGATTTTGTTCTAGTTTAGGGCCTCAAGACCCAGAAACCAATGTCTAAATATTAAATATAAGACTGTTGGGAGTCCAGGAATTTGATCTGAGAACTGAATGGCGCATATAACTCTCCCTATAGCAATAGCACTTAGACTTATATACCGCTTCACAGTGCTTTACATCCCTCTCTAAGCGGTTTACAGACTCAGCATATTGCCCCCAACAATCTGGGTCCTCATTTTACCCACCTTGGAAGGATGGAAGGCTGAGTCAACCTTGAGCCAGGTGAGATTCGATCTGCCAAATTGCAGGCAGCTGGCAGTCAGCAGAAGTAGCCTGCAGTACTGCACTCTAACCACTGCGCCACCATGGCTCATCCAAGTTTTCTTTATTTCTGCAGTGTAATTTAAACCCAGAGGGAAATAGAGATAATAACACCCAGACAACCTTGGCTGATCTTGGAAATGGTCAGACCTACTAGCATGAGACAATTATGGAATTTCAGAATAATAGACTTCACACTGGGAAATTGAAGGAACTCAAAGGACTATGAGCGCCATATAAATACTTTTTTGTATATTCAGCGGTATTTGCTGATTAAAAAAAGACCGTCTGAAGCAAAGGTGAAATCCAGCAGGTTCTAACAGGTTCTGGAGAACCGGTAGCGGAAATTTTGAGTAGTTTGGAGAACCAGCAAATACCACCTCTGGCTGGTCCCAGAGTGGGGTGGGAATGGAGATTTTGCAGTATCCTTCCCCTGGAGTGGGTGGGAATGGAGATTTTGCAATATCCTTCCCCTGCCATGCCCACCAAGCCACGCCCACAGAACTAGTAGGGAAAAATTTTGGATTTCACCCCTGGTCTGAAGTAAATGAAAACTTAAGATAAGCAGGAAAGTCTGAAAGTTGAATGGAAATCTACACACACACACACACACACACGTCATAGAACGTACAGGTAGTCCTTGATGTAAGACCACCATTAGGACCAGAATTTCAATTGTTGAGTGAGTTGCACCCCATTTTACGCCATTTTTGCCACGGTGGCTAAGTGAATCCTGTGACCATTAATCAAATCTGTCTTCCCCCATTGGCTTTGCTTGTGGGAAGCTCGCTGGGAAGGTTGCAAATGGTGATCACGTGACCTTCTGGGGCACTACAACCATTGTAAATACATGCTGATTGCCAGGCGCTCGAATTCTGATCGCTTGACGTAAGTGGAGGACCCCATTATAAGTCACTTTTTTTTCAGTGCCATGGTAACTTTGAGCAGTCGCTAACCGGATGGTTGTAAGGCGAGGACTACCTGCCTAGGGGATTTAAAATCAAGTTCTGAAAGGTATTAATGGAGCAGAATTCCTAACAACTAAAAGTTGCATGGCACCATTTATATTGACCTACATAACTGATTCTGAAGTTCCTGAACACCCAGTCGGCTTGCTCTTCCTCTGACAGCATCTCCACCGTGATGTCTCCATAAAGAACCGGCTCTTCTGCAAAAGGCCAATAATGGTCACATTTTACCTGGGAAGGAGGAAAAAAATAAAGCAAAGTTACAAACAGGGAAACAAATGTCTTAAGAGGGTTTCCTTCGCAACCGTCAAAGTCAGGTGGTGGTACTCAGCCGGTTCAGACCGGTTTAGACAAACCGGTAGTGGCGACCTGCGGGAGGCACTATGCCGTCCTATTTAGCCAAATTTTCTAAACCGTGCGCATGCGTGCCAGCCACACGCACGAGAGAGCAATGCGTATGCATGCACGTTCATATTTTTGGTGCGCAGCGAACCGGTAGTAAAATTATGTGAAACTCATCTCCGATCAAAGTTGATGCAAGAATCCAAGGCAGGAACATGCAAATCAAGACATAAAACACATTCGTTTTTATCCAGGAGACCCTAATCCATCCCCTTTATTATGGTGGTTGTTTTGTGTTGGATAGCGGCTTGTCTGTTTTGGATTAGGTATTACTGAGAAAAAGAAAGATGAACAAATCTACCTGCAATTTTTCCTACTTGTACACTCCATCTGCCTTAACCAGCATTGTCAGTGCCTTAAAAAAATTACCTTTCAGGTTGTGTGTAAACTACAATATTTATTTATTGCATCGGGACAAATTCTGCTTGAGAAATGGTCTGTGTTCCTGCTTGTCCCTCTGCCCATCTTTTAAATTTCATATTATTATTCTTCCATTGTTTATTTTTTATTGCTTCATTCCTCTGCTATTGTTATGTTTACATTTTTAAATCATTCCCCTCCACCCCCTATTTTATTGTTGAAAGCTGCCTAGGGTAGCCCCAAGGCAAATACGTTACAAAGAAACACACAAAGAAATATCTTTAATCACAGATATCATGGAAGTTTAAAATGAAGGCATTTGCCTTAAATTGAATTAGCCTGCTGGTCTGTCTAGCTCAGTGGGGCCTACACTGAGTAAAGTGGCTATCTAAGATTTCTCTTCTAGTTTTGTTAGCCCATATGATTAATTGGTCAAGATTAGCAAAATGGTTTATTGAGTGAGCATCCAAAAAGGGGAAACAAACTGAATTCATTAGTTCCCAAGGAATTAAAATTCACCTCAATCAGACACACTTTGTGTGCTAATTGTAGTTATTGCTGGAGTGGGATGTATTGGCAACATTCATTTGTGGTTGTTTCATCTCACAGTTGAACTTACTGTAATGCTTTCTGCATGCAACGGCCATTGAAGACTTTCCAAAATCTACAGCTGGTGCAAAATATGATTGCCCAAATGTTAACTGGTTGTCTCCAGGTGTGGCAATATAACATTATTGCTGGAGATCCATTGGCTTCAGCTTTATTTCCAGTTGCAATTCCTTTATTTCCTGGTTATCGTGCTTAAATATCCCAGTAAATTTGCTAAAAGCCTGTTTCCAAAAATATTTAGGATTTAGACAGTAAAAGAACAGCTGTATCTGAGATGAATGTGGCACTCCAGATAAATCGATCAATCAATCACTCAATCAATTCCTTTAGTTGTGTTGCAGGAACAGCGAATAAGGATGAATTGATCTTCTACATATACTTAATCTTCCAATAAAGGAGGAAAGAACAGCTGGGCCAGCAAGAGGCTTAGCCAGTTTAATGTAGTAGTTAATGGCACTAGGCTAGAAACTGAGAGAGTGGGAGTTCCAGTACAGCCTTAGGCACAAAGCCTGTTGAGTCATCTTGGGACAGTCCCTCTCTCTCAGCCCTAAAAACACTTCCAAAATCTTGTTGAGAAGACTGCAGGAACCTGTGCAGATATTTTCCAGTAGTCAAAAAATGACTTAAAGAGGCACACACAGATAATGCTAGATGTAGAATTTTAACAAGACTCCGTGACAATCCCAGGGATGAGATTCAACCAGTTCGGACTGGTTCAGGCGAACCGGTAGTTCTGATGATCAGCTGGCCCCGCCCATCTGCCCCCACCCTATCCTGTCCTATATTTCCTTCTTTCTGGCTCAGCTGATTTGCGCGGCACGGCTGATTCCCACGCCTCCACTATGCTACTTACCGGGATTGCCTTAGAAGGTAAGCAGCTGAGCTTCAAATTGCTGTATTTTGAATGCTGTGTGCAAGCATGTTAGGCGCCCGCAAAGCACACAGTCACCGAACTGGTTGTTAAACCGGTTGCAGTCCACCACTGAAGTGACCTCAGATATCATTTTATTTAATGCCCTGCTCGGTCTACATACCCTTCTCTTCTCATTGCACTGAGTAAGCATAACAATGATTTGTGACTTCTGCTGGAGAACCATCTTCCAAAAGTCATTCCTTGTCTCAGGGAGTGGTCCTTGTGTTGCAATATACTCTTGTGGAGAGTTATAACCCTACAAAAGAAAAAGCTTACTAAAGTATTATTTTATCGATATATCTTTTTAAATAAATGTTGCCTTTTAAACCACATCAGACTGTCGTTTCGTCCCAAGGATATCTGCAGAATGATTAATTCTTATGTAACTGCTGCCCTTATATTTTGTGTGTGTTGCTTAAGCCAGGGGTCTCCAACTTTGGCAACTTTAAGACTTGTGGACTTCAACTCCCAGAACTCTGGGAATTGAAGTCCACAAGTCTTAAAGCTGCCAAGGTTGGAGACCCCTGGCTTAAGCAGTCTGTCAACCCTGAAGCTGGTCTGGCCAAAGCCATCTTGGAGCTTCAGTGCTGCCACACTAGAGCTAAGGGAAAGGGAGGGGAGATTAGCGATAATTGGAGCTGCGTAGTCAAAACAAAATATGTTCTCTTGGGAACCAAGGACGTTCTCACACCTGGCCAGAGGAAGGAGGAGTGATGTCACCAGACTAGCGGGCGTTGCCTTGATTGGGCCATGTGACTGATTGTTTGGGATTGGCGGGGGGGATTTTCACTTTTAATTAGGTGAAAACCAAAGAGACCCTTCAGAGTCAGTTTTCACCAGATATGTGCCAATATGTTATTTCCAATAAAGCAATTCTTTGAGGGACCTACCTGCCTCAGAGTTTTTGCTTACAAGGGATCTATTAATTGGAAGCCCAACATAAGCAGAATCAACATTCTTATGTTTATGTGACCCTGTTAACTTTGGAACTAGTTGGCATGCCATAAACTAGAATTGCTATTAGGGGGAACAATTTTAACTGTTTACATACATTACAAGAGTTGTGCTGGTGCGGTGGTTAGAATGCAGCATTGCAGGCTGATTCTGCCCACTGCCAGAAATTCAATCCTGACTGGCTCAAGGTTGACTCAGCCTTCCATCCTTCTAAGGTCAGTAAAATGAGGACTCAGATTGTTGGGGGCAAGAGGCTGACTCTGTCAACCACTTAGAGAGGGCTATGAATCAGTATATACGTCTAGGTGCTATTGCTATTACAGTCTGGATAGTATTTTCCAAGCTATGAAAATACAACTGTATTTTCACTTATCTGAGTTCAGGTTACTTACAGGGATGTAGTTGGCATTAATGTAATCAGAGCCTTCTTCTTCATTCATTGAAACCAACTGAACACGGCTGAAGTCATCTGCAAAAAGACAACATATCCAATGACAAATTCAACATAAATATATATATATCACAAATTTTCGAATGAAGTCTCTGAAAATTTATGCATGCATTTGAATGCATTTGGGGAAAAATCAGGAGTCAATCAACTTTCAGTAGCTGATATTTCAATACATTCATAGTTTTGTATACAGGAGAGGGAAAGTATACAGGAGAGGGAAAGGGTCGCAGTGTGGCTCAGGCTGTAAGAAGCCTGTTATTAAAACACAGCTGTCTGTAATTACTGCAGGTTCTAGTCCCACCAGGTCCAAGGTTGACTCAGCCTTCCATCCTTTATAAGGATAAGTAAAATGAGGACCCAGATTGTTGGGGGGGCAATAAGTTGACTTTGTAAATATACAAATAGAATAAGACTATTGCCTTACACACTGTAAGCCGCCCTGAGTCTTCGGAGAAGGGCAGGATATAAATGTAAACAAAAGAAAAAAAGTACTTCATGACTGCCACCCAGAAAAACCCTTCACTTCTGGATTACCAGGAACACATTACATATCAAATACCATTTGATAACCTTAAGCTAACCTTATTCCATGGAGAGAGGGAAGGAAGGAAGGAAGGAAATAAATTTTTCTATGAGTTAGATTTAAATATAGAAAAAGCTGTCAGGAATGTAAGTCACAAGAGTGCTATGCTTTTCTATTCAACAAAAACTTGTCGTATTAGTTGAATTAATAACATAATAAAGGTAAAGGTAAAGGTTCCCCTCGCACATACGTGCTAGTTGTTGCCGACTCTAGGGGGCGGTGCTCATCTCCGTTTCAAAGCCAAAGAGCCAGCGCTGTCCAAAGACGTCTCCGTGGTCATGTGGCCGGCATGACTCAACGCCAAAGGCGCACGGATCGCTGTTACCTTCCCACCAAAGGTGGTCCCTATTTTTTCTACTTGCATTTTTACGTGCTTTCGAAACTGCTAGGTTGGCAGAAGCTGGGACAAGTAACGGGAGCTCACCCCGTTACACGGCAGCACTAGGGATTCGAACCGCCGAGCTGCCGACCTTTCGATCAACAAGCTCAACGTCCTAGCCCCTGAGCCACCGCGTCCCTAATTACCACATAATACCATGTGGTAAATTTACTCCTTTCTGTAGTTCAGAAGGAAAGAATAAGAAGGGCAAGGAAGCTAATAGAAAAAGAAAAATGCTCAGAACACATGAAAAAATATAATTGGTAGTTTCCCAACAATGCTACCTTTAGTGCTGGCATTCCATGTCACTTGAATGCCAGTACGAAGTCTGATGTTGCATACAGCAACTCCCTCCTAAAATAACAACTTACAAGGCAGGATATTTGTGTAGCGGTTTTTGCTGCGATTCATGGGAAGATCTGCTGCAAAATGTGGGGTTTCCAGCCCAATCAGTTTCAGTTCCTGAGTGTGACAGACAAACACACACATTATGCTTAGACATCCTTTGTATCAGCATCTTTATCGTTAGGCAAGGTAACTCAATAACAACATTATAATCAAGGCGACCCATTTGTTTTCAAGAATAGCTGGGCTAAACCCCAACAAGGGGGGCAACTGCGAGCGTGAACCATTATTTTATGTTGACTTAGTATTTGCTTGCTTTTCTTTCCTCCATGGGACAAAATGGACAACATGACGGGGGAAAAAAAAGAAAAAGGAATAATACAATTAAGTAAAAGAGGAATTCTGAGACTAAGAGAAATCATCTTTGTGAATGAATATTTACTTATCTGAATAAATAAAATAGTAATGTTTTTATCCACATCAAACATTGGTGGGATTATGTGGGAAAGAAATGTCTTCATTCATCCTACCTACATTTGCAAAGTGTACACTACAATGTCTTTGGAAGTGGTTGACCATTGGTGTCTTCTTCCTAGGGCTGAGAGAGAGGGACCTGCCCAAAGTCACCCAGCTCATTGTGTGCCCAAGGGGGCACAGAGCAATAGCAATAGCACTTTGACTTATATAGTGCTTTACAGCTCTCTCTAAGTGGCTTACAGTGTCAGCCTATTGCCCCCAACAATCTGGGTCCTCATTTTACCTACCTTGGGGGGATGGAAGGCTGACTTAACCTTGAGCCTGGTGGGATTTGAACTGCCAAATTGCAGGCAGCAGAAGTAGCCTGCAGTACTGCACTCTAACCAATGTGCCACTGAGCTCACAATCTCCCAATTTCTTGCTGGGTGCTTGAAAGACTACACCAAACCATCTCTCAGCAGGGATACACGTACAAATATCACACACATACATGTGTGTGTGTCACACGTATCTGAGTGTGTGTTTGTCAGGCTGGCCAAGATAACTTATTACGATAGTGCCTTGGTACTCAACTGCTTTGAAGCTCATTGAATTTTGATACTCAATGCATTCTGACATGGAAATTTCACCCATTGTTTGTTTGGTACTTGATGCACAAGCTAGAACTTGTTGGTTTCAGCTAACTTGTGACTCACTATATTATTCCTTTAGGGAAAAATCTGTTTGGTGTTCATTGGTTTTGGTACTCATTGTGCCTCCCGGAACCAATTAATGATGAGTACCAAGCAGTAGTGAGTTTCAATTTAGTTTGCTACCGGTTCACTCGTGCTTACGCTCATGTGTGTGTGCAACACTTCTGAGCATGCACAGAAGTTTCTGTGCATGCACAGGAGCATCCGGGTAGGTTGGCCATCGCTGCCGCTTCTGGGGCGAACCAGTAGCAACCCATCACTGGTACTGAGGTACCATTGTATTAGGTCTTTTCTCCATAATAAGAAGAAGTGGCTGTTAGATTATCTCCCTGTTTAAAGGAAAGTATGAGATCTCTCTTCTCCATGCAAGGAAAGTTTTAAAAAGAAATGGAAAAGAAAATGGTATTTAAGAAGTAATAATCCCTCCGCTCCTTTGCCCGGCTTTGAAGTGGAAAAGTCTAAGTATGCTATCTAGTCATTTACTAATTTATTTCCATAAAATTTAAACAGCCAGTATCTGAATTGGAATTACCTCAAATTGCAGAGAGAATTTATAATCAGAATCTTTGGCCATATCCTTGACGTAGCTGTCAAAATCATCCAGCTGGACAGGGCTTTTTAAAAAATGCATACAGAAAGAAGTAAAGAAAATTATGTTATTCACAAAAGTCACCATCTGGTAATTGAACCAGGAAGCTGAAGAAGTAATTTATGTCTGTATCCAACTAACTGGGAACTGGATGAGAGAAACATCAATAAAATACGATATGTCAGATAGATATTACAGAAGTGAGGCCAGAATGGTCTTTTAAAAATAAATAAATAAATAAAATTCCAGAGATAGCTAGACAATTTCAGCGTCCTCACTCACATGCATCTCTTCTCAGTTCATGTCTTATCTAGAATGAGATAGAATAAAATAAATAAAAGCCAGCCCTCCTTCTCACAATAGCAGGTGAGCTGATAGTATTTGAATTACATGTCATACTACAGCAAGGGAAAGCCCCCTCACCTGACTGAATTCTTCACCCCCAGGCATCTGTCACCAGCCACAGTGATATCGAAAGTGGGCCATCACTCCACGATGCAATTTGTGTCATGACAGCTGATGGAAATCTGGTCTTTGCATGCAATGATACACCTGTCTTTTGCACAGTCTTGCCTTCCCCTAAAGACATCTAAAGTCTGTTTCTCATACCGTGTTTCCCCAAATATAAGACCCTGTCTTATATTTTTCTGAACCCTGAAATAAGCGCTTGGCCTTATTGCCATGCACTCAAAAGCCCGACCGGGCTTATTATCAGGGGATGTCTTATTTTGGGGGAAACAGGGTATGTGAAATCATAGAACAGGAAATCTGGAATCCTTGTCCCCAATATTTTATTTTATCCCTGAACAATTGGCAGAAGGTAAAGGCCCATCCACACATGTTAACCCTACTACCTGAAAGACTGCAGTCCAGACCAGGTTTATTACCTCATCCAATATGAGGAAATTTTTAATGTTTGTTGATTATTTTCAGCAGGACTCAGTCCTCTAAAAAACCTTCTCACAGGTCAGGATCCCATCCTGTTGTTCTAACCTCTTATTTCCTGAATACAGGTAGTCCTCGACATACGATCATAATGGAGGCAGGAACTACAGATGTAAATTGTTATGATTGTAAATGAAGGCATCATGTGATCAAATTTTTTATTTATTTGTTTTTTTTTTGTGGTGGCCATTAAGCAAATGTCATAGCTGTTGGGTGATCACTATGGTCATTAAGTGAACCCATTTTACGGGCATTTTTTTTTTTTTGCCAAAAACTAAAGCAAGTGCCAGAAACAGGTAAAAGCATTGAAAACTGCAGTCATGCAACCACCAGACGTTACAAATGGCCATAAAGATGTGTTGGTCGCCAAGTGCCTAAATGTAACAGTAACAGAGTTGGAAGGGACCTTGGGGGTCATCTAGTCCAGGGATCTCCAACCTTGGCAACTTTAAGATTTGTGGAGTTCAACTCCCAGAGTTCCTCAGCCAGCAAAGCTAGCTGAAGAATTCTGGGAATTAAAGTCCACAAGTCTTAAAGTTGCCAAGGTTGGAGACCCTGGCTCTAGTCCAACCCCCTGCTCATGCAGGAGACCTGTACTAGGGATTTGAACCGCCCAACTGCCAAGCTTTCTGATCGACAAGCTCAGTGTCTTAGCCACTGAGCCACCTAGTGGAATACCTAAATTGTGATCATGTGACTGTAGGGTGTATCTCTGTGCGTAAAGCCATCATAACTTTGAAATCGGGTTGTCTTGGGGGGGGCATTATAACTTCAAATGATAATTAAATAAACAGTTATAAGTCAAGGACCACCTGTAATGAAGGAAAGTCAACCACTCTTCTTGTATAATTTCTGTGCTCCAATTTGTGAAGATTAGAGGACACGTATGAGTTTCTTTTCCTTAAAGCAACAAAATCCCAAGGAACCTGTCTCTTATCAACAATTAATTACAGCTGTTTACCTGCTTTCATTAATGATCCAGTGAATAATTAGCAACCGTGTTGAGTGATGGAAGAGTTTGATAACAGGAATGTTCCTGGTTGTCGTCCCCCCACATTTCTTTCACGCTTTATGAGAGTCAACTAAAGGCAAACTCTTTGGGGAATTGTTAACAAGAGATAATTGATTTTTCCCCAGTGCTTAATTTTCCATTTGTCAAGAACGTTTTTATCATGAAGGATCTGCTGTGAAAAGTAAATGGAAACCTACAGATTCTCATGATGGAATGTCATTTTCAGCAATACCTTCAGTTTTTGGACAGCCCTTGAGCAAGGACAAGGCTGTTGTGGCCCGCCGGCAGCCAGCAGAGTTGGCAGCAGAGTCAGACAGTGAGGAGGTTGGGGTGGAGCATGGGCCAGTCCTGGGGGCTGGGGAAAGCTCAGACGAGAGCTCTGCGTTAGAGGCACAGAGAGAGATAGACAGCAACGAGACAGAGGAACAGCTGGAGCCCGTTCCCAGTGTGTGCATGCACAGAGCTGCTAGAACACAAGAACAACTCAGAAAGTCGGGTCAACTTGGGGAGTAAAGCCACACCTTGGAGGTGATTGGCCCCTCCCATAAAAAAAACAAAAGAGGAGCAAATGGGGAGGGGGCTTTTGCAGGGAACAATCTGTTCGTTTGTTCATTTCAAGAGTGGAAAGTTCTGTTCGTGAATCTAAGAGATTCTGTGCCAAGTTTTACCTTACTCTGCATTTGGAAACAAGTTACGCCAAGCAAGATAAGGTGTGTTGATAAATATTCCTTTGAAAAACTGTTTGGACAAGCCTTGCTGACTGTGAATGAAAGTAATTCACAGTCGTGTAAATAAAAGAGGTTTTGTCGGGACTAAGACTCTGCTTCCTGCTTTTTAAGGGAGCCTCGATCAGAACAAAGGCAGTGCAGGTTCCAAATTTGAAAGGATTCTTTCCGGGCTGATTATAGAAAACTTGGCAATTGTAAGGTCATAATATAGTGCCCTCTGTGATGTGGCACCCTCTTCTTCCCTTTTATTCTTTAAGTTTTTGAGCTTTATGATTTTCAGCCCTGGAAAACTTCTCCGCCCCCCCCCCCTTTTTTTTCTTGGACATTTACATCCTAATACCAAACTATTTCTATAACCAAATGCATGGAGGGGAAAAATACTGACGCATTAATTAAATAATTGATATTTATAAAATGAGCATACTTGGTCAGCTTTCTCTTCTTCAATCCGTTTTTACTCCTGCAAGAAAAAAGGACAAAAACATTCCATAGTTATGCCTCATTTCCAGTTCTGTGGCTGTATATTTCTAATGTCTCCTATCTACGTGGTTGCTAACAGTAAGCACTGACTTGGTAGCACGCAATCAATCAGGCAATCTTTCTAATAACAGAAATGCATCAGTGTCGACATTTTAATGTGCATGTGTGGAAATTTTTTATCTCGTATGCTGCAAGAATCTAACTTCCCCGTGGATTTAATTGGGCAATGAAAACTTGCTTATCTACCTCCTTGCTCCCATTGTCTGCTTCAGAACCAGTCCTACATTTCTGCAGGACGAAACTCCTGATTGTCAGTCCCAAAACAGAGACAACTTTTCAGCCATAGTTTTACCTATTTTATTTATTGCAATATTTAACTGCCTGGTAGAAGGGTTTAAAAGCAAACTGGCTCATTCCTAAAAAACCACAAGAGTTCTAGAGCACATTCTTGTCTCTAGCAGGCCAAGAATATATTTGCTTAAACCAAGTTAGATATTTAGGTGACGAATATTATGTGCCCTATATCATCATCATACTAAATCAAAGCACCTAAACATGCAATGATACGATTCCATGTAACTATATCCAGATTTTCTTAAAGCAAAAACCTAGATTTGGTTTGTTCCAAAGGTTCTTTTTCAAGAAGCAACTGGACTTTCTGGTTTTTCTTTGAGGATGTTTTGCTTCTTATCCTGAAGAAGCTGAAGAAGCTTCTTGGATAAGAAGCAAAACGTTTTCAAAGAAAAACCAGGAAGTCCAGTTGCTTCTTGAAAAAGAACCTTTGGAACAATCATGATCTGGATGACTGAGAATCTCGATAGACATTTAGATCTGGTTTTGCAACACTTTTTACCTTTTTATTTCAAGGAATAAAATGCATTCACAACTTTGGAAAATTCAGATTAATTAACCAAACCCGCCAAGAGAGGAAACTGGTTTGTTCAGCCTTCCCCAGCCTGGTGTTCTCCAGATTTACATCTGTCTGTAAGGGAAAGTTGGGAACAATGGTTGAGCACATCTGGAGAACAACAGGTTGGGGGAAGCTGGCTTTGATTATTGTTAAGCAGAAGAAGATAATATGACTTACCAAGGGTTAATATAAAATGCCAAGAGATAATCAGTCCAAAGGCAGGAGGGTAACAGAGTTAGGAAAGCAAAGACACTCCTACGCCTGTGAGTATTAATAGATAACATACACAGATTTTTTTTTGTCAGAAAAAAAAGCAAGATTATTAATATGGCAAACAGAAGTCAATACAGCAATTTGTCATTTGTTAGACTTGGGCAGTCAGAGATCCCAGAAGAAGTAATAGAGGGACTTAGAGGCCCCCTAAATTTAGTTGGTGCTGAACCTGTTCATCAGGCAAAGAAGTCTGCAATTACAATTAAGGCTACGTGATGAAAAACAGAAAGAAAAGGTGCATCCTTTTTTTTAAAGGATGCAACAAATGTCTGCATTTCATTTATTTATTTTTATTAAACAAATTTGAATACCTGACCATTCTACCAAAGGCAACTCTGGGAAACCCACAACAATCATTTGTGCTATTTTCTGCGGAAAGAGAAGCTTAGCTAGCAACTAAATTCAAAGGCTGACAATCCTTGAATGTCCCAGACACTCCTGCATTATGATGTGAGTGCTAAAAGAAGGAAAGGAAGGAGGATGGAGGCGAGAAGACATTTCATGAGCTTATACATCAGATTGCCCAGACTTTTGAGCGGTATGTGTGGGGTATTATTGAAAAAGAACTCATGAGATTAGATGGGCATCACATGAAATCTCAAACAAGGTCATGACTCTGAGGGAGATGAAATATAAATAGTTATTTCCCCATCTCCATTTTTACTTTATTTGATAGAATAATTGAAGTCCAGTAGCTACTTTAATGCTTGCATGTATAATATTAGCAAACTTCAAACTCTTTTGGATATGGAGGAGAGAGAGAAGGTTGGGTGTGTGTGTGAGAAAAAAATAAGTACGGAAACAGTCAATGCCTTCGTTTCTAGGTTCGTATAA
This sequence comes from Ahaetulla prasina, assembly GCF_028640845.1. Taxonomy (NCBI): domain Eukaryota; kingdom Metazoa; phylum Chordata; class Lepidosauria; order Squamata; family Colubridae; genus Ahaetulla; species Ahaetulla prasina. The sequence continues at coordinate 86,475,300 of NC_080545.1, read as the reverse complement.
TGCCGTATGGAGACTTGGAACTGTTTCCTGGCCTAGGATTAGAACAGGGGTGTCAAACTCGCAGCCCGTGGGCTGGATGTGTCATGTGCTGGCCCTGCCCCTGCCCAGTTTAGCGAAGGGGAAAAAAATCTTGATACATCATATGACGATGCTGTGATGACGCAAAATTGACAACCCTGAAGGTCTCAGTTTCTCTTTCTCTCTCTCTCTCCCTCCCTCTCTCCCTCGTTCTCTTATCTATATCTCTTATCTCTTATCTCTTTTAAATCTATATCTATCTATCTATCTATCTATCTATCATCTCTAATCAATCAATCAATCAATCAATCTGGATAGAGCTGGAAGGGACCTTGGAGGTCTTCTAATCAAACCCACTGCTCAAGCAGGAGACCCTGCACCATTTCAGACAGATGGCTGTCCAGCCATTTCTTAAAAACCTCCAGTGATGAAGCACCCACAATTTCTGAAGGTAAGCTGTTCCACTGGTTAATTGTTCTCACTGTTAGGAAGGTTCTCATTAATTCTAAGTTGCTTCTCTCCTTGATTAGTTTCCAACCATTGTTTCTTATCTTGCCTTCTGGTGTTTTGGAAAATAGACTGAACCCTTCTTCTTTGTGGCAACCCCTCAAATATTGGAATCCTTCTATCATGTCACCCCCTCATTCTTCTTTTTCTCTAGACTAGCCATACCCAATACCTGCAATCGTTCTTCATATATTTTTGTCTCCAGGTCTTTAATCATCTTAGTTGTTCTTCTTTGGTCTTACTAAGGATTTATCTGTTCTCTCTCTCTCTGTCTGTCTCTCTCTCCCTCTCTCCCTCATGTGACCGGATTGCTGACCCCGACATGTGGTAACATGGCCACAGGGACTGTGGTGGGGGAAAATACTTCAGAACTTCAAAACTGGATCATAAGTACCCCTAGGAGATCCATTGCAACATCGAATGGTTGTTAAATGACCACTAATAAGCCAAGGAGTACCTGTATCTCTTCTCACTCGGACACCCCAATTACATTTCTCCTCATTTGAATTGTATATATGAAGTTTAGTGTATATTGTAGCACTGGGCTGTTGGGTTTTTAGTTCTTCTTTAGATTTTTCATGTCTGAGTTTTTAATTAGGATTACATTTGAACTTCTGACTTTGATGCAGATTAAAACCCGCTTTTTCAAAGCAGCCCAAAAGAGGTTAATGATTTCTGTGAACAATTTTCTGCTTCTGGGGGCTCAAGGAGGAAGTGAAGGTTGATTAGTTAATTAGCTGCGTCAATATTTACAGGGAAAACTGGTAGGCGACATTCAGTTTGGAAGTTCATTACCGAAGGATCAGCTTCAATGCTGTATCAAATCAATTTAGCCATTTGTGCCAGCTGATTGCACCCCATAAAATCCAGAGAATGATTTCCAAATTTATCCGGTCTTTAATCTAGCCATTAAATGGTCACCCCTGAGTATAGAGGCAATGCCTAATGGATTTTTTTCTTCCAATCAGAATAACTTTCCTTTTTTCCTCTGATAAATGTATCTGCCTACAGGGATGGCTCTGCCCTATTCTGAAATCCTGGCTGTTCAATAAGACATAATGCAGAGACAGGCTAAAGAAATGAGATGTTTGCCTGCAGTTGTTACGTGAAAACTTTTTCTCCTGAAGCCATATTTTTACAGAGAGGCTGGGAGCAAATGCCAGTAATAGACAAAATCAGAACAAAACATGGGATGAGATTTAAAGCATGCATGGTTTCCTCTTTCAATACTTCTCTTTGCAGCATCTTCTCATTTTCCATGCTGTCCATATCCAAATTTCTAGTTGACTGCCAGGCTTTAGGCGGTATGGATCAATTTTTTAATGGGATAGGGGCTTGGCTTTGCTTTGCTTTCCAGGGGCCGCAGTGGACAGAATCGTGATGCAAAATGAGTAGACATTATGTGAACAGACAGGATTTATTTTTCCTGTTTCTTAAATTTTATTTTTGTTTCTTTTAAATGATGTTCTCATGTTAGTTTTGCTATCAATTTCCAGAATTTTCTCTTTCAAGTTTCTCCATCAGTTTTTAACAACTGGGTTTATTTTTATTTATTTATTTATTACATTTATTTGCCGCCCATCTCGCTTCAAAGTGACTCTGGGAAGCTTACAGGATAAAACATTTAAAATCATCGGGCATAAATATTCCTAACCCAAATAAATAAATAAATAAATAAATAAATCAAACGGAAGTACTATCAAAGTGAAATCATAATAATAATAATAATAATAATAATAATAATAATAATAATAATAATAATAATAATAATAATAATAATATTTTAATTTGTATACCGCCCTTCTCCCGAAGGACTCACAGCGGTGAACAACCAGATAAAATACAAACACAAACACATACAATATTAAGAACAACCCTTAAAAAACTTATTCAATTGGCCAAAGAAATTTAAAATACAAATTACACCCTATAAAATTACAGAAATTTAAAACCCATTAAATTAAATTAAAATTTTACATGGTTACAAGATGGAGAAGAAGGGAGCAGGATTGGAGGAGGGGGGGTGGGATTGTCTCTTAATTAATCAACCACCTCCAGTGTGATAATTCTCCTCCATTGGGGCCCCCAACCATCTGACAAAACCAGGTCTTAAGGCTCTTATAGAAAGTCAGAAGGGTGGGAGCCAATCTCACCTCAGGGGTTAAGATATTTTGGAATAACTTACCCCTTGATGTGAGATTATCCGAAGAAAGACACTCTGGATATTGTAAAAAAAAAAAAAGTGTTGCACATCCCTTTGATGGGCTGTATGCTAAAATAAAACCGGGTCATGATACACATTTGAAAGTAAATCAGGAAGAACTATAATTGTGGAGTATGTCTGGCAAGAACAAAGAATGCTTATTTACAGGAAATACGCATGTGTAAATCTTGTAACAATTCTGGGTAGTTAGAAATCTGACAACTTGCAGATCTCAGCTAACAATTAGGAATAGTGATGGCCTGCAGCCAATAAAATGTGTATTAGATAACTCCTGAGGCATTCATTAGCCAACGCTTAGGAATAAGGGAAAGCTAGAGACCAATAGAACAAATTGTGGAATTATTACTAAAACGTTTATTAGATGATATTTCTTATTATCTCGCCTTGTCCCGCCTTCTCTTTTAGTGAAAACGTATCAAGCTTTCTTAATCCTTTGTTCTTGGTTCTTGGCATTTTGGCCAGTAGCCCTTTTCCTTGGAGTACTCCAATAAAAAGCAATCAGAAAACCTGCACCTTGTGTCTGGTGTCCATCGTTGGCTTCGGCACCAGGCTCAGACCCAAATTGGGGACAACACCTTTTTCAGGCAATATTTCTTAGCTGGGGGATTCTGGGAGTTGAAGTCCACACATCAGTCCACACATCTTGAAGTCTCCCAGTGGAGAAACATTGCCCTTTTCTAAAATGTGCCTGACCATCTTCTTAGATCAAGGGGGTCAAACTGGATTTCTTTGAGGGCTGGATCAACATTGTAGTTCTTCTCTGCAGGCCAGCGGGGTGGGTGGGAGGTGGGATGCAGACTTCCTGCAGCACCCTGCCAGCCAAAATGGGGTGTGTGGGGTCCACATGCCCCCCCATGCCTCTTTTTCACCCTCCATGGCCTCCTGCAGCACTCTGCTGGCCGTTTTTCAGCCCATTTTCGGGCCCTTTTTCAGCTCGAGTGCTGCAGGAGACCATGGAGGGTAAAAATTAGGTGTGGGGGAGGGGGGCACACGCATCCTGTTTTACCCGCCAGAGGCACCATGGTCCGATCCTTTGATATTTCCAGGCCAGCCCCAGGGGCCGGATTTAAGCATCCCGCGGGCCAGATCTGGCCCACGGGCCTTGAGTTTGATATCCCTGTCTTAGATCAGCAAACCTTATGTTAAAAATGTCACTGTGTGCCACAATAACACACCTTCTTGGCTGTGCCCAAATCTATGGAAGGTGCTGACTCTGAAGATAAATTTTATTTATTTTTATTTATTTATTTTATTTGCATTTATATCCCGCCCTTCTCCGAAGACTCAAGGCGGCTTACACTATGTCAGGCAATAGTCTTCATCCAATTGTATACTATATACAAAGTCAACTTATTGCCCCCCAACAATCTGGGTCCTCATTTTACCTACCTTATAAAGGATGGAAGGCTGAGTCAACCTTGGGCCTGGTGGGACTTGAACCTGCAATATTGCAGGCAGTTGCTGTTAATAACAGGCTGCATTAGCCTGATGAGCCACCAGAGGCCCTTATTTAGCTTCTTTTTTCTTGGTTTTTGAAATCGTTCTTTTTATGGCAACTTTGAGGACTGAAACCTAACAGAAAAGCGGGATGGCCATATTTTATTTTATTTTCTTGATATTTAGAGATGAAGATTGCTATTGAGATGCTGACATCCCTATCCCAGAGGGAGGCTATTATAATTTAATCCAAAAAAAATAGGAATATGTTTACATTGAAATAGGCAAAAAAAAGCTTGTATGTCTGTGATAGTGAGGATGGAAAGCTGCCAATCCAGAATGGATTGGTCCTCAGTTGGATCCAAGTGCAGGAAACCAATACAATACAGGTAGTTCTCGACTTACAACCATTTGAAATTACAACAGCACTGAAGAAGGTGATTTATTACCGGTCCTCACATTTACGACCACTGCAATATCTCCAAGGTTTCATGGTCAAAATTTAGGCACCTGGCAACCAGCATATATCTGCAACATCTCCAGAGTCATAGGATTTGCGGCCTTCCCAGCCTGATTACAACAGTCATTGGAGGTAGCTGGATTCACTGAACAACCATGCAATTCACTTAACAACCGCAGCAATCCATGACAATAAAAAGGTTGTAAAACTAGGCACAATTCATTTAACAGGTGCCTTGTATAGCAACAGAAATTCTAGTCTCAATTGTGGTCATAATTCACCGCCTGCCTATATTCCAGGATAGGCAGGTCAGAACTCCAATGTAGACTAAACTTATAAACAAAACATACCCAAGCTAATACTACTTTTATTATAAGATAACAGTAACAGAATATTGTAAGTTTGAATGTGCTTCTCCCACCTCTCTTTTTCTTTTTGAGAATTAGGGAAGGTTCTGTCCGAGATACTTTCTCAAATTACATTTCTGCCCCAGGCTAAGATTTTGGTTTCTTGGTTGCATCTCTTCCCTGTTCTCAAGGTTATTCCTTATTCCCATTACAGGTACATTTCTCTAGCTTGGTCCCAAAAGCATAAAAGAATTGCTTAAATGTGGTTGTTGTGAAGGACAAAATCCTCAGATTTAATTAATAACTTACATGTATTTGTCAAGATCCTGTCCAGAAAATCATAGAAAATGAGATTCAAGAAAGTTTGAAAGACCAACAATGCCCTCTTGAGGCTGAAAAATAGGACTCAACTTTTCTTCTTGATAAAAAGGTAAAAGTACCGGCATGAGTGGAGACAAGAGAGATAAAGACTGCTATAAGTTGTCACTGATATTCTTTTTTCTTAGTTAAGGTATCTCTGCATTTGCTATGTTTTGTGAGAATCCGAGCTCTAGAAAATACAGTACTGCTTCCTCTAATTTTTCACAAGAACAACAAACCTCTGTTTCAGTTGGGTTGAAAAAGAATGATTTTGCCCCAAATCACCCTGAACATCCATAGCTGAAGACAGCTATTTCAAGAAAGTTTCTTGAAATTTCTGAAGTTTCTTTCAAGAAACCTCCATCCATTGCTTCTTGTCCTGACCTCAACTGCTTTAGGGTCAACCTATTCTTCCAAAGCAACTGAAGGCAGGACAATGAATGGAAACTAATCAAGAAGAGAAGCAACCTGGAATTAAGGAGAAATTTCCTGACAGTGAATACAATTGATCAGTGGAACGGTTTGTCTCCGGAAGTTGTGTGTGCTCCAACACTGGAGATTTTTAAGAAGAAACTGGAACACTGAAATTATATAGGGTTTCCTGTTTAAGAAGGAATTGGACTAGAAGACCTCCAAGGTCCCTCCCAATTTTGTTATTCTGCCAGCCCTAAATGTCATTGAATAGCATGCTAAGAACTGCATGTCCCCCATTCTTCCCCATCTCACAGAAAGGGTCAGATAGTCGGACTAGAAGACCTCCAAGATATCTTCAAACCTCAAGTTGACTTAATTTAAAGTTCACTTAATAAATATAGTTAAATATAATAACAGATAACTTCTCAGATGTTTAGTAATTTCATTCTTACACATTGCAAGTGGAGTGTGACACCCTTTGGAAGACCTATAAGGACTGCAGCCAAGTTTTCCAGGAAATGTATGGAGCCCTGAAAAAGTGCCATCTTTACTTAATGACTGCCGTTTTCGCTTAATGAGGCTGCATTCACTTAATGACCACTGCAAAATAAGGTCGTAAGTTATGGCAATCGTAAAGTGGATCATCACACCGGCCTTGAAATTTCTCATTTTTAACTGACGCTCAAAGATATTAAATCATTTAATTGGACAAGTTAATTGGTGGGCTCTATCACTTTGGGGATCTCTCTCTCTCCATCTCTCTCTCTTCCCCCCCACCCCCAGCTTCTGGGAAAAAGGATGAAAAACCACACCAAGATGAAGAAAAAAAATGCATGGAGAAAAGACATTAAAAATTAAAGCCAACTGATATATTTTAAAGCACTATTATCACAATAGTTAGCCTTTACATTGTGCTTTGAAAATCTGGCCAAAGAAAAGGTATTTCCTGTCAGACAGCACAGGTGGTCTTCCTGCAATCTTTCTTGACCTTTAAAAGCCATTTTTCAGGTTTGTGGTACCCATTTTTTAGAAGCACCCATAAATAAAGAGACTACGTTTTAGATATACTCCCATTAAAAAAAAAAGAGATTTCCACTTCTTTGAGTTCTGAAGCTGCTGTTCTTAAAACCCAACTATAACTGCCACAAACACTGTAATGCCGTTTTAATTAGGAAAAACATAATACTTTCTGATCCTTTAATAGCAATTTTGGATTAGATGATAATGACTTGAGATAACCCAGTCCCTAAAGTCTATTGGACTGCCCAAACTGTTATGGAAATTAAAGTTGCACAGAAAGTTTCTCAAGTAAAGATTAATTCTGTAATTTGAAATGTTCTTATCTCATGTCAAAAGAAATAATACTCTACTATATTAAAGCAATTTTTTAAAGACAAAAATTACCAGGATCTAATGGCTAGATTTTCAGTATTAATATCCACCTTAAAGGAGCCAATGTAACAATTATACATTGCAATATAGTGGGGGGAAACCTATATTGCAAATCTTCTGAGATATATACCTACCAGTTGTACGGGAGTTTCCCATCTCTTTCCAATGAAGCAAAATTCACAAATGTTCCTGCTCCACATTCCCTAGTTTGAAAGATTCAGAGTTATTATTGATGGATTTTTAAAAAAATCACATATCTTGGTAGAAAGTCTATCACTTAAAACTTAAAAAAGATAAACTAGACTGTTTTCCTTTTCTGTTACGAAGGGAAGTATGAGGATGATTAAACCTGCTGTTCTTTAGATTGTTGTTTGTTTCCAAGAACAGTTCTGCTTGTCTACTTGGAATGCAAATTAGGATAGGATTAGAGTCCTGAAATAAATGACAGTCCACAGCTGCCTCACCTCTGCCTTTGCTCAACAGCTTGATTTAGAAAACAGTTTTGTCATAAGCCAGAAAATTTCCCAGAAGCAACACTACTACTGCATAAAATGAGCTGCTTAATGGGTTTTTACTGAAAACTGTGAGGGTAGTGATAAAAGATCGGCATGGAGCTTAGGAACCTTAGCAACCAAAAATATGCACAGGTGTGAAACTAGTGCTGAACTTGATGTTGTAACAGAAGGGCTAGGTGGGAACTTTAAAATCATCAAGCTCAAAGTATAAAAGTAATTTACTGCAGTATTGCGTTTAAGAGAGATGCAGTGGTCCACAATCTTTTGGGCATCAGGGATCAGTTCTGCGGGAAACAATTTTCCCATGGACTGGGGGCAGTGGTTTTGCACACTGCCTAGCTTCCATGCAAATTCAGATGAAGTTTTGCTCACTTGCACGTCTTAGTTCCTAACAGGCTGGGGACCAGTGCCACTCTGGAGCCTGGGGGTTGGGGACCCCTGCGATATACAGTTTATGTGTGTATGTATAATATGGTATCTAGCCGATTGGAGAATACTCTTTATAAGAATGTACTGGTCAGCTGAAGTCTGGGAATTACTGGAGCAACATGCAAATCAGTTACAGTTATATAATCCTAAATACGATTGCTAAAAGTGAGCTCCATTGAACATTTTGGACTTTGGACTAAACTGGGTGAGCAAATCAAATTTTTATTCAAGACTAATCCAACAATCCGTTCCTTTAAAGACAGCTTTCTGATGTTGCTAGATGTCTGTGGGATCAGAGAGTTTTGATTTATACTGGCAAGAGGGTGATGTTAATCTTCAGATAAAGAATGGGAATGGAAGGGGTAGGGACCTGAAAGCAAAAAAAGTCTGCTAGAGAGGCAACAAGAGAACCATCGTGCTGGAAGACATCTGCCTCAATCTGATGTCCTCCAAACGGGTTGGACTTCAACTTCTGCCATTTTTATTAATGCTGAATGAGAATTCTCAAAGTTAAAGTACCAAGTCTGAAGGACACTAACTTGGAGAAAGCTAATCCAGTTTCTGATTTAATGCAGGACCTGCAGTCTAATAGTGCAACAGTAACACTACAGGTAGCAGTCTTGCCTCTATTTAAATTCCTCTCTGGCTTATTTGGGCAATTCATTTACACATATAGAAACAGTGCAGGGAAAAGCAACAAAGATAATAAGGGGTCTGGAGGTTAAATCATACGATGATTGGTTACGGAAACCAGGCATGTCTAATGAAGAGAAAGACAGAGGGAGACATGATAGCAGTCTTCCAAAACTTGAGGGGTTGTCACACAGAGGAGACGTGGTCAACCTGTTCTCCAAAGCACCAGAGAGGAAGACAAGAAGTATCAGGTGGGACATTATTAAAGAGATCCTTCCTGGAATTAAGGAGAAATTTCCTGACATTGAGAATAATTAATCAGTGGAATAGCTTGCCTCTGAAAATTGTGGGTGATCCATCACTAGAGGTTTTCAAGAAGAGACTGGACAGTCATTTATCCATAAATGTATAGGGCAGCCATCGTGTGCCAGAAGTGGAGCGGGGGTGTCCACACCGATAATTCTATGTGCCCCGTGCATGTGCATGTGATCCTCCCCCGCTCCCCCCACTCCTGGCACGTGATGGCCCGGTAGGCCCATTTTTCTCTCTAACCAGGCTCCAGAGCCTTTCTAGGAGTCTGGGGAGGGCAAAAACGGTCTTCCCCACCCACCCGGAGGCTGAAAATGGCCCGTTTGTCAACTTCTGCCAGTCTCCGGAGGGTCTCCGGAGTGGTGGGGAAGGCCGTTTTTGCCCTCCCCAGACTCCTAGAAAGGCTCTGGAGCCTGAGGACAGCAAAAAAATGGGCCTTCCCCCCCCCACCCCCGAGGCCTTCCAGAGGCAGGAAACAACCTTTTCCCCTACTTCTGGTGGGCCGAGAAGGCTCGAAAATCAGCATGCGCTGGAGCTGAGCTCACGTGCCCACTGATATGGCTGCACATGCCACATGTCACACATGTGCCATAGGTTCGCCATCACGGGTATAAGGTATTCTGCTTGAACAGGAGATTGGACTAGAAGACCTCTGAGGTTCCTTCCAGCCTTGTTATTCTATGTTCTGTGTGCAAATGAACTAATCTTCATTATGTACTTCTGGGGTGAATCTACTGGAAATGTTAAAGCCATCAAAAATCCATTTACATATCCTCATGTTAAATGTTAGGCTCCGTGGAACAATTTGTACTGTTTCGGTGTTACATATAGAACTTTTATCCCTTAAGAAGACCTTGATATTAGCAGGTGTGTTGTCCTACCTGGCCATTTGCAGATGTTTTCTTCGAAGAACCACCAAAGTTACAAGCAAGAGCCCTATCAGAAGAATGCTCAGAATGGCAAGAATAGAAATCACCACGACGTTAGGATTCATCTCCACAACTGCAAACGGGAACAAGGGATCCAGGTTAATGAAAGCAATTAATACTAGCATTCCCATAAAGTGGCATGATAAAACAAAAAAGATGTAAGCATTGACTTCTGCCAGTGGCTTTCTATTTCTAGAGGGTTTTTTCCTCCTAATATTCTCAGAAAATATCTTTCTGAATTTTTAAATTTCTTCAATGAACGAATCATGTGAATTAACCAGTAACCCATACATGCTTAACTCTGGCTCCCTTCATTGAGAAGACAGAAGTGGATAGAAGACTGCAGCCTAAAACTGACACTCTGGTATGGCCAATGTCAGCCAGAAAACAAGTCTTTGCATAATGATTGAAGGCTATTAAATAAAAGGATGAGGCAGATCTCCCTTCCAACGAGATCCAAGATCCAGGGAAAACATCTGCATGATATCATATTGGCAGGGTTCATCCATTTCACTCATCTTTAAACCAGGGGTGGGATCCTACCAGTTTAACAACCAGTTCGGTGATCGCGCACTTCTCACTTGCGCTATGCGCGCACCCACACCAGATGTGTGCTATAAACGCATGCGCAAATGAACGAAAAACCACTTTCTGCATTAAAACAGCTGAGGTGCGACAATCCACTCTGCCACGCTAATCAGCTGCAAAGATATAGCACAGGGGTGGGCGGGCGGGCCCAGCTGATTGTTGGAGCTACCGGTTCGCCCGAACCAGTCCAAACCGGTAGAATTCCACCCCTGCTTTAAACCCTGATTTGCAAACCATAACAACTGACATTGCACAAAAACAAAGAAACCACATTATACATGAATCCTAACACAGAATAAATAGATACAGGCAATTCTCATTATTCTTTGTAGTAGTGTTCTCTGAAAATGCCATGAGTAGCAAATTAAATAATGCTGAAAATAATGCTGGGGACACACACATAAGGTAATCTCAGTGTTTTGCTGTCCTGCATGTCCACCAATAATCATGACAGCACCAAGATTTTGGACTTACAAACAGCTTTTAATGAATAAGCAAATTTCCAAATACAGAACTCACAAATAACGAGGATTGCCTGTAAATAAAGGATGGTTACATAATACCCATTTCTGACGTATTTCAAATAACATCAGTGGTTCTTTTGGTGAGTCAGTCTAACCCCCTTTGTTCAAATTAGAAATGGGAAGGGGAAAGCATTCAATCTGATTGTGTGTTATACACACACACACACACACACACACACACACTTGGAGAAATGCGTAGTTGGAGAATTAGAAGAACTCGGCTCACCCATAGTGGAAACTGCAATATAGGTGGGGACACTGGGGCTGTTATGACTGAAACTTGTAACGCTGCAGTTGTAGGAAGTAGCGGGCAGAAGGCTGGAGACTGTCACGACATGAGAAGATACGGTAACTGGTTCCTGTATTATATTGGGAAGGAAAAGAGTGTGTGGTTAGGAATTTTTTCCCCCTACTTCTGATTTTATTTGAAACCAGAAGGCCATGCGCAGGAGCTTAGCTGTGAGCTCATTCTTGCATTTTTTGCTCCAAGGAAGAGGTTATGTGGGTGCATTGTGGAACACCCATCCAGCCCACTGTTTGTTTAGTTACTTACCACTTCTCTAAATATGAGGATATTGCAAGACATAGGGATGAAAGTGCCTGCAGCATGGGTCCACAATAAAGCCATTCAAAGACAGCTTTACCATATTTCTATTGCGGCCTGTACCAGCAATAAACCGCATCCTGGTTTATGCAACAGTCTCATATATTGCTCCTCATGCTTGTCGGCATGCATGTGCGTCAAAGACAAACGAGAGTTCAGGTGGTTCAATATTGAGTGTAAGGAGTCAACATGTCATTCATTTGCTCAAATGGCCTTTAGCATGATTTGTTTATTCAGGCAACCCTTTGGTCTCCTTTTCTATAATTATATCCTCCTTTTTTAAAAGCAAGTTCTAGAAAGTAGTATAATCCTACATTTTATCCTTGACTGAAGATAGCAGTTGGGTATTGATATCTCTCTTGCTTTGGGAAACTCTTCTTCTCAATATGTCTTCCATAGTTATAAGCACTAGTAGTGTGGGATTATGGAAGAATGAAGTCCAACCTCCTATATAAGATTTCAGGTAATGATGAGTGACATAGTACAAAAAAGAAAGATCTATTAGCTCATGCTTGTATGCTAACAGAGAATAGTTCTGCAGTTGCTCAACCAGAGAATCCAACTTTATCTAAAAGGTAGTAAAATTTTGCATAGGTTCTCTCCTAAGATGACTCATTGCTTTCAGTTGGATTTAGTTAGATCAATTCACTCCCTTGGGTGAGTGGGCTTAATTTTAAGATGCGCACATTATTACATAGTATTTATATAATATCAGCTTCCCAATACCTGGAGGAAACTGTCTTTCTAGACCCGTTCCAGTCCAGCTTCAGACCTGGTTACAGCACCGAGATGGCTTTGGTCGCGTTGGTGGATGACCTCTGGAGGGCTCGGGACAGGGGATGTTCCTCTGTCCTGGTCCTGTTAGATCTCTCGGCGGCTTTTGATACCATCGACCATGGTATCCTGCTGCGGCAGTTGGAGGGATTAGGAGTGGGAGGCACTGTTTATTGGTGGTTCTCATCCTATCTCTCTGACCATTCGCAGATGGTGTTGGCAGGGGCGCAGAGATCGACCTCTAGGTCCCTCACTTGTGGGGTGGCTCAGGGGTCGGTTCTCTCGCCTCTCCTGTTCAACATCTATATGAAGCCGCCAGGTGAGGTTATCCGTGGTTTCGGGGTGGATTATCATCTGTACGCTGATGATACTCAGCTGTACATTTCCACCCCGAACCACCCCAACGAAGCTGTCGAGGTGATGGACCAGTGTCTTGAGGTCATGCGGGTCTGGATGGGGAGGAACAGGCTCCAACTCAACCCCACCAAGACAGAGTGGCTGTGGGTTCCGGCGTCCCGGTACAGTCAGCTTACGCCTTCACTGACTGTGGGGGGTGAAGTTCTGACCCCCAGGGGAAGGGTGCGCAACTTGGGCATTCTCCTGGACGATCGGCTGTCTTTAGAAGAACATTTGACGGCTGTCGCCAGGGGAGCATTTTATCAGGTTCGCCTGATGCGCCAGTTGCGCCCCTTTCTTGACCGGGACTCCTTACGCATGGTCACTCACGCCCTCGTTACCTCTCACCTGGACTATTACAATGCTCTCTACATGGGGCTCCCCTTGAAGAGCACCGGGAGGCTCCAGCTAGTCCAGAACATGGCTGTGCGGGTAATCGTGGGAGCATCACGTTGCTCCCATATAACACCTATCCTGCACGGCCTGCACTGGCTGCCAGTAGCCTTCTGGGTGCAATTCAAGGTGCTAGTGCTCACCTTTAAAGCGCTCCATGGCTTAGGACCGGGCTATTTACGAGACCGCCTTCTGCCACCGATAGCCTCCCAACGACCTGTGCGCTCCCACAGAGTGGGCCTGCTCCGGGTGCCATCAGCCAAACAGTGTCGGCTGGTGGCCCCCAGGGGGAGAGCCTTCTCTGTGGCAGCACCGACCCTATGGAATGAGTTACCTCCAGGGCTACGCCAACTTCCCGACCTCCGTACCTTCAAGCGGGAACTGAAGACTCTACTATTCAATCGGGCGGGACTAGCCTAAATATTTATTTTAATTTAATATTTATTTTAATTTAATTTTAATTTAATTTTAAATGTATTAATCTATTTATAATTTTTAAATTTTAAGGGTTTTATATCGGTCTATGACCGTTTTAGTTTAAATTGGCTGTTAAATATTTCATTTTAAATGTATTTTAAATCTGGGATTTATATTGTGTATTTATGTGTTTTAAATAAGGCTGTACACCGCCCTGAGTCCTTCGGGAGAAGGGCGGTCTAGAAATCTAATAAATAAATAAATAGTATTTAAGATAGCTAATAGGGAATAATGGATTGGCTTAGAGTTAGTAATATTTAGAGCAGGGGTCCCCAATCTCTGGCCCATGGCCCACTAGCGGGCCATAACTGATTTGGAACCAGGCTTTGGGAGGGGCAGGTGCTTGCACTCACACATGAAGCTCCATTTGTGTGAACTTGAACTCTTCCCCCACCAATGCCGGGCTGCCAAGCTGGAAAGGTTGGGGGCTGCCAATTTGGAGGAAATCTTTTGAGTTATCTAGGATTTGAAATCTCTCTGATTTCAAGGGTTCTAGTCCTAGAGGAGATCAACCCTGACTGCTCTTTAGAGGGCCAGATCCTGAAGATGAAACTCAAATATTTTGGCCACCTAATGAGAAGGAAGGACTCCCTGGAGAAGAGCCTGATGCTGGGAAAGATTGAGGGCAAAAGAAGAAGGGGACGAAAGAGAACGAGGTGGCTGGATGGAGTCACTGAAGCAGTAGGCGTGAGCTTAAATGGTGGGGGATGATAGAGGACAGGAAGGCCTAGAGGAAAGTTGTCCATGGGATCGCAATGGGTTGGACACTTCACAACTAACAACAACAACAACAACAAATCCAAGGTACAAATTTCTTAGATGCTTCTGGCTCTCCATTGTGGGTAATAAGATATTACTGGGCTTTGATTCCAATTAAGCATAGATTTTTTTTTTTTACATCTCCAAGCTGGAGATTTAGTCTGACATTAATTAAAATCTCTGAAATAGAATAGAGGGTCAATGAAAAAAAACAAAACCCTACCTCCTAAATACAATTTCAGGAAAACAAACGTAATTTTGTTCTTCTCAGAACAAAAGAGTGTTCTGCTCAGAACATTCAGATGTGAAGAATGTTGCAAGAAGTACCAAGATATTAAAAATGTTAACCAGAAAAATACTAGCAAGGGTGATTATGAAACAACAAATAGAACTGGGAACTTAAAAGCATTTTAAGACAGCAGCTAAAGGATGACAACAGCTTCAGATAGGATTCTTCCAACCCTTCTGAAGTTTTGAAATTCAACATTTGCGATGATTTTGTATCCTGCAATGGGGAAGATATGAATAATTTATTCTTAGAAAACCTCTTCCACATGTTGATGAGAAAGTGGCTGTATTCAATAGTCATGACTCTTGTTAAGGTTCTGACACTCAGCCAAATGCTCTCCAGGAGGGGTGAAATGCTTCCGGTTCGGACCGGATCGGCAGATTCGGTAGCTATGGTGGCGGGTGGTTTGGAGAACCAGTAGCAAAAAACTCTGCCCCCCCCACCCATGCCCATCCAATTGCCAGCTTGCCGGCTCTTTTAAAAAATGCTTTTAAAAGGTAAAAAAGAGGCTCTGAGCTGCACAATCATCAGTCTTTTTTTTTGTTTTAAAAGCCTTTTTTTACAACCTATTCGGCCAAATATGTTGTAAAAAATGCTTTTAAAAGGTTAAAAAAAGGCTCTGACGATCCCAGCTGAGCTGCCTGATTGTCAGAGCCTTTTTTTTTACTTTTAAAAGCATTTTTTTAAGCATGCGCAGCCAGCAAACTGGTACTAAACCAGTTCAGATTTCCCCACTGCTCTCCGGGATCCGACTGAATGTGGGAAAGGAGCCCACTTGAATCTAGCTATCTAGTTCTTGATTGAATGGAAGCCTCAATGTTTTAAAGACTGGGATGGTGGCTAGCTGGTATAGCTGCAGTTCTATCTTACATATGGTGGTATCCAGAGAAGCTCCACTCCTTAGAGCATTCATGCTATTTGACACATGTAGGAAAGGATAGGGCTTGTGTCATTATGCCAGTTTCTTATACTGCTAAGTAACAACTAGAAGTGGTAAGTGATAACAGGAGTGGTAAGTGTCTTTTAAGTGTTACTCATTGTATCAACACAATGAATAACACACTGGCTCAAGCTAGGTCTTTTCACTTGAAGTTTATCTTGCAGCAATTCATACAAAAAGAGGGTAGATTTCAAACCAAAGCCACCCAGGTTAAGTATCTCAGGAACGATCCGAAATTAATAAAGCATACAAACACATACCTGAAGCTTTGTCTCACGGTCTGAGCCAACCTGCTGGCAAAAAACCTCAAAGAAATCAGCTACTCCTTCTTCTACCCACAAGAGGGTCACAGAAGTCTGCGTTTTATTCACCGCAAAGAGTGATCTTGGAGGAGCTGGATCTAGAAACGAGATAAGAGTCTTTTTGACTGTGCCTTGTAGGTCATTGGGATCCCACACAGAGTGAAAGATTACAGGTGATCCAAGATCCTGAACGCTACATAGACCTATGGGGATAAGTTTTCAGTCTTCACTAAGTTTCTTGGCAATAAAATGGAATTATAAAACAGGAAGGCAGTCTGGAGCAGCAGGCTTTTTCTTCTCTTTTCAACACTTATTTCACTTCCTTTTTCAGTTAACCCTTAGCTGCAGGATAAGTATATATGTGTTGGCACAAATTTGCTGCTGAAAATGTTTTTGTCCCATAAAGAACAACCATGAATCCTGGAGTGTTGAATCATCTCACAATTAATGACTCATCTGGTTTGCTTTCTCAAATGATTATAAATCTTGGATGTTAAAAATTTTGATCTCTATCACAATTGTGGAAGTTTATTTAAAAAAATAATAATAATGAAGCAATCCCAAGTCAAAACAAAGCAAATTCACATATGAAAGCTCATTTCCCTCCAGGTCTTGTCTTGCTAACTGACGATCACTTGTTCTCTTCTTTCTTTGATCTGTCTTTGCATTTTTATGGGGATTCTGACAATTGATTGAAGTGAAAATGTAATGTGCCAATCACTTGTAATTATTTTATCTTATACCAAGGTGGGCAAACAGCCCTGAACACGGTCATCCATGAGGGGTGTGTGTATGTGTGTGTGTATGTGTGTCAAAAAGTCAGAAAACATCTGCAACTATATCTAAAATTTGGGGGCAAACTCCTGGGATTTTGAGAGTTACATGCAGACTATAAGTCGTAGGTTGCTCATTCAAATCTTTCTACAGGTAGTCCTTGACCCATAACAGTTCATTTAGTGACAAGGGCATTAATAACAAGGGCATTGACAAAAGTGACTTATGACTATTTTTCACATTTATGACTGTTGCAGCATCTCCATGGTCACGTAATCAAAATTTGGACATTTGGCAGTTGACTCATGCTTATGACGGCTGCAGTGTCGTGGGGCCGTTTTGCGACCTTCTGACAAGCAAAGTCGATGGGGAAGCCAGATTCACTTAACAACCATCTTACTAACTTAGCAGCTACAGTGATTCTCTTAACAACCATGGCAAGAAAGGTTGTAAAATGGGGCAAAGTTCACTTAACAACTGTGTCACTTAGCAACAGAAATTTTGGGCTCAACTGTGGTCATAAGTCAAGGACTACCTGTATGTGCCGAGTCACCAATGACTGTATGGCTCTACTCTTCCTTGTTCTCCAAAGGTAAATTTACGCCTTTAGTTTGCAGATGCTTTATTGTACCATCTTTAATACACACACACAAACACACACACACACACACACACACACAAACACCTGTTTTCCTTTGCTATTAAATTTCTGCTCTGAAGCTTTCAAATCTCGTTCTGCTCTTTCAAATGTTTACTATTTATTTCTGATCTTGTATTGTCCTTATAACAGGAGGATTCTTGCTTGCGAGTTACGTTTATTCCCATTGTGAATTTACTGTGTTTTAACAGACTTGTAGTGCCTGCCATTTTTGTCATTAGTGCCGCATCAGCAAAACACGGCTGTTTTCTTCTCATTTACAGTGTCTGTCTCTGCTACTTAGTTCATGTTATTAATTATGTTATTATAAAAATACTGATAGATCTCATCATTTTCGGCATTCAGTATGTTTCACTATTCAACGATGAGTAATGAAACTTAAGACGGCAAGATCCTGAGTTTGTGAGATTGAAAGATTAGGATTTACAGCCACTGAAAATAACCAGAGAAATGCCCCTCCCCAAATGAAAAATATACATAAAAAGCTAATAAAAGCAGCGAACACCTTGTACTTTTAAATTTATTTGCTAATTTATTTAATTTATATCCCATCTTTATTATTTTTATAAACAACTCAAGAAAGCAAATATATCTAATGCTCCCTGTTCCTCCTATTTTCCCCATAACAATAATCCAGTGAGTTGGGTTGAGCTGAGATAGAGTGACTGGTTCAGAGCCACTCAGCTTTTTGCTCCGCCTCTGTGTTTTATTCCAAATAAAGAATAATTAATGCTTATTCAAACTGTATTCCATAATTCTGTGCTAGTACAAAATGGCAAGAAAATTGACCAAAGATGGTGAATATGGATACTGCAACTAAGTGCAAGTATCGTGTATATTTATTATTCACGAGTATATGAATTTGCAAAATACAAAATTCATATACATTACAAGAGATAATCATGCACTGTTTACAAACTCTTGTCTTCAAATCTGGCTCTTTTCTTTATTTCAGTCACTTCAAAACTTCCTGAATGGGAACTGATTAAGAAACATTCTTCCATCCCCATTAAAAAAATCTTTTTGAAACATAGAAAACATAGTGATGACTTCCTTATTCTTCACTGTTGCTAAATTGATTCTCACTAGTTAATTCATGTAATTTTTTCCCCTCATACTTACTTTAAGGTGCAATTCTACACAGGTTTACTAGGGGGTAAATCAGTGGTGGGATTCAGGTAATTTAACAACTGGGTTCTCTGCCCTAATGATTTCTTCCAACAACCAGTTTGCCAAACTGTTCAGAAAGTTAACAACCGGTTCTCCCGAAGTGGTGCGAACTGGCTGAATCCCACCACTGGAGTAAATACATTTAAACTCATTTGCTCATAGACAAATTCTAGGTGTATATTTAAAAAAACCTTCTAAATGGTAGTTTGATATTGGAATAAATGATTAAGGAATTTCGGTTGTAAGTCACCATATGACCAGTTCCAATTTTATGACCAATTTTATCAGTCATAAGTTGAGTCACCATATACATAATTGAGTCACCATGGGTGAAGGTTCACTTTGGTCCATGGATCAAAAAAAGTTGCAAATCATGATCTCATAACCACAAAACACGGCAACTGGTCATAAGTGTGAGCCAGTGGCTAAGCACCGGAATAGAGGGGTGTGTGGATGTGGGTGTAATGTTTTGCAATGACTGGAAGTGCGTATATGCATAAAATGCCCTTTCTGAGGCAATCAATAATTCAAAGCATCGTTAAGGAAACCATTGGAAGCTGAGGACCACTGTATCATAGAATGCAAGCCAATAAACTGATATATAATCCACTGTTGCACTGGCCATTTCAATATCAAATGAAAACTCTTATTCTCTCTATTATAAAGCCTGTAGACCAAATTCAATAATTCACATACACTCAAATTTGCAGATAGAACTTATGGCTAAAGGGAAACACACAATCTGTTATGCATTCAGTTGTATAGTAAAGCCTTTATTGTAATTGTATATCATATATGTAACCCAACAAGACAGACACAGACTTCAGAGGATAATTAGAACTGCAGAAAAAACAATGGCTACCAAACTGCCTTCCATGGAGGACCTGTATATTGCACGAGTCAAAAAGAGGGCTGTGAAAATATTTACAGACCCCTCCTATCCTGGACATAAACTGTTTCAACTCCTACCCTCAAAACAATGCTATAGAGCACTGTACACCAGAACAACTAGACACAACGCCATCACTCTGCTAAACAAATAATTCCCTCAACACTGTCAAACTAGTTACTAAATCTGCACTACTATTAATCTTCTCATCGTTCCCGTCACCAATCTCTTTCAACTTATGACTGTATGACGGTAACTTTGTTGCTGGTAATCCTTATGATTTATATTGATATATTGACCATCATTTGTGTTATAAATGTTGTACCTTGATGAAGGTATCTTTTCTTTTATGTACACTGAGAGCATATGCACCAAGACAAATTCCTTGTGTGTCCAATCACACTTGGCCACAAAAAAATTCTATTCTATTCTATTCTATTCTATTCTATTCTATTCTATTCTATTCTATTCTATTCTATTCTATTCTATTCTATTCTATTCTATATATACAAGGAAATTGGTTATCTATCAATGTCAATTTTTCCTCCAATCAAAATGCATCCCTTTAGTTCAGAGAACCATTTTCATTTTGTAGCATTCTTTCTTTAAAACCAAACCAAACCAAACCAAACCAAACCACAGCTGTAGCCCCAGACTGAGGGATGACTCAGCTAAGGCCTTACCAACTTTCACAAGCTGAAGCGCAGATCTGTTGCTACCCCGTTCAGTGCAAGCCGTGACCGAGAGGTTATAGATGTCCCCGGCAGGAAGGCTGAGCATCGTAGTCATGACATTCCGGGTCACCTGAAACAGACAAAGAGTTAAAAATGCCTTGCAGGGAAGATCAGCTTTGAACGGTGACCAGGGAATTAGTGGGCTAATTGGACTTTTGTCTCAGCCTCTTTAGAGGAGCTGGAATCGGTCTTCAGAGAAAGAGTATTTGCCAGCTCTCAAGAAGGCTGATCTTGCAAGTCAAGCCAAACCAGCTGGGAATGACTTAGGGGAGAGATAAACCTCCCCTGTGTCTCCAGGGCAGAATGTGACCGTAAAGGGCTTTGGATGTAGTCTCCATCCTTTCAAAAGCTGCTACTGAATTACAATTTTTAATGTGACGGAAGAGGGAAGTTATTAAATACTTAGGGAGTAATTGTATTAATTGCACTAAATTAATTTCAGACTGAGGGGTCCTCTCTGGGCACTAGCACTGATGATGTTACCTAGTCTGGTTAATGAAATGTCCGCAAAAAACAAACAAGCTCAGAGAGCACCAAAGACCCCTCATTTTCAACCCTGTGTTCTCCCTTATTGGTAATTTCAACATTATTTGAATTGTACTTAATCATAAATGCCACACAATGAGGGAGAGGCCATATAAATTGATTAAGTGGATACATTTTAAGATTTATCGTGATTTCTCTATCATGGAGTATAGCTGGCGCTCAGGATTGGGGAATTAATGCATCCTGAAATAGAGGATTAGACTAGAAACCTATCAGGCCATGTCCATCTCTATGAACTTGAAGAATGAAGAAAACCTATGCTGGATCAGACCTCAAAGTCAACTAGTCCATACAGGTAGTCCTCAATATATGAGCACAATTCAGCCCAAAATTTCTGTTGTTAAGTGAGACGGTTGTTAAGTGAATTATGCCCATTTTGCGACCTTTCTCGCCACAATTGTTAAGTGAATCGCTGCAGTTGCTAAGTTAGTAACACGGTTGTTAAGTGAATCTGGCTTTCCCCATTGACTTTGCTTCTCTGAAGGTCACAAATGGGGATCAGATGATCTCGGTATACTGGAATCGTCAATAAGTGGTTTATGAGTCGGTGGTCAAGCAACTGAATTTTGATCATGTGACCATGGAGATGCTGCAGTGGTCGTGTTGGAAAAAGTCCTTTTTTTTCAATTGTAATTTTGAACCGTTATTAAATGAACTGTTGTAAGTCATGGATTGCTGTTTCCAAAATGGCCAAGTAGTGTTGGAAAGAGACACAATAAGAGCTGGCAGACTAAATGTGCTCTGTAAACTGTGCTTGCCAATTCTTGCTTCACCTCATCGAGCTATGTCTACAGGTAGTCCTTGAGTTACAAGACTTCATTTACGGATTGTTCAAAGTTGCAACAGCACTGAAAAAAGTGACTTTTGACCATTTTTCATATTTATGGCTGTTGCTGCATCCCGATGGTCAACATGATCTACATTAGAATTTTTGACAACTGGCTCATACTTATGACGGTTACACAATGTCCCGAGGTCATGTGTGATCCCCTTTTGCAACCTTCTGACAAGCAAAGTCAATGGGGAAACCAGATTCACTTAACGACCGTGTTATTAACTTAACAACTGCAGTGATTCACTTAACAACCGTGGCGAGAAAAGTCGTAAAACGGGACAAAACTCATTTAACAAATTTCTCCTTTAGCAACATCAATTGTGGGCTCAATTGTGTTTCTAAGTTGAGGACTACCTGCATTCTCTTCTATATCTCCTTGTTTTTATCAGGTGGCCTACTTAAGAAATAAGAGCAGTTGAAACGCGTGCTTGTAGAATATTTCCTGAGGAAAAGCTTCCGGTTTGGCACTGTAGGTGATGGCAGCGATCTTTACGATCGCTAACCTCTGGATTATATGGAATCGCTAGGACAGCTTAAATCTTGAAGGAGAGGGGAATTGAGAGTGTGATTATGTGTGGAGAGACTAGAGATTATAATTTAAGATTTATTTTGGATTATGATTGTAAGTTTTGATACCCTGCATTTTGTTCTGGGAAGTCAGGGTGGGGGTGGGGTAAGGGGAGGGAACTGTGGGGGGAGGAAGGTAGAGGATGGAGTGATGGTTAATGTACAGGGATTATTGAAGATGTATAAATATAATTAATGTAGGGTCAGGTCTGCCCAGCTACCATTTTAGAATGGTGGGGAGGGAGAAAGGAGGAGAGTGTAGGAGGTAGGAAAGAGGAGAAGAGGAGAAGAGGAAGGAAGAGGGATAGAAGAGGGAGAAGGAAGGTGTAGGGTGGAGGGAGGAGTGGATGTAGATAAGAGAAGGGGAGGAAGGTTTGGAAAGTAGAAGAAGGTAGAAGAGGGAAGAGAGTTAAAAGGAGGGGGTGGTGACTGGGCAAGCCCGACTAATTGTATATGACTGTACATTGGATGAGTTGTTGGATATGAATGTAAAAATAAAACTTATATATATATAAAGAAAAGCTGAAAAGGAATCATTTGTCAATTGTAATAAACCCAATGTCAATGTTTTACTTCTTATAGCCTGACAGTTGCTGATCTGGGAGCACCATCCAATAGAGACATGAGTCTTACACTCTTTTTAATCTTTTTCTTTCCTTCTGCAATAACCATCCAGTGCAACATTCTAGAATGGGAAAGGTCCGTGTTGTCATCACCGTAGATCCAGCTGACATAGAGAAGGCTGTTGAAATATTCAACTGCAGTGATTTTAGGGGACACGGGAGCTACCAGGAAACAAGCAAACAAAGAAACAAACACCATCGTTATCATCATTGTCAGCCATCATCATCTTCTTCTTCCTCCCCAAATGTACATTATTTGCATTAAGAACACATTCTTTTTTCTTTTTTTTTAAAGCTTCTTCTTCACTTCATTTCACCAGTTGGTATGGTGACTCAGGGGTTAAGACCCTGGGCTTGTCAGCTGGAAAGTTAGCAGCCCAGGTTCAAGACCCAAACGCCATCAGACAGGGTGAGCTCTTGTTCTCACCTCAGCTCCTGCTAACCTAGCAGTTTGAAAGCATGCAAATGCAACTCGATTAATAGATTCCACTTTGGTGGGAAGGTAACCGCACTCTATGACATCATGCTGGTCACATGATCATAGAAATGTCTTTGGGTGGCACTGGCTCAAAGGCCTTGAACCAGAGACGAGCCCTACTAGCCGAGTAAAATCTGCAGGGACTCCCTCCTCCAGCACACATCAGACTTGGAGGAGTCTGCCAAACAAGTCACCAAAGGGACCTCAAAGATTATCTGTTCCAATAGTTGCAACATTTTTTGGGCCAAGGGCTTCATATTGCAAGTGGATGGCATACAATATGCCGAAAAGTATGTGGGGACAGTACAAAAACTGAGTTTTGTTTTAATATAATACACATTTGTATTAGATTGTATTTGAATTAACTGAAAGTAATACCTTTAATTTTAATTTAAGTATCTTTACATACTTAATACTCTTCCCCTTCTTCACATGGATATTTGGCAAGTGTCTTGAAGTATTGAAGAATGATATATGCAATCTTGGGGTCACAGATTGTGCATCTTCATCTAATCCAGAGGTGTCCAACCATGGCAACTTTAAGACTGGTGGACTTCAATTCAATTCCCCAGCCAGGCACCTCTAATCTAATCCAATCCCCTACTGATGGAAGAAATCTTTGGTTAACCAGTGCCCTAAAGACGGCTGAATCCAACATTTTCTGAAGCCTTGTACTATTATCTGAGTTCTTCCCGAGGCTAAATTAAAATCTACAGTAGTTGACTCAAAGTGACAGAAAGCAAAATTGTTCCATAATCTGACAGCCATGCAAATATTTGGGATTGACTGGCATATTACTTCTTAAATTGAAATCCCAAGATTTTTCTATTTGGTTAAGCTTTTGAAGAAGCAGCTATGTGTATTTTATCAGATTGCAGAGTCTTCTGTTTTTAAATCAGTTTTGTGCACATTTCAATAATCCGCTAAGCAAAATGGAAACAGTCTTCTATATTTTTTTGAAAGAGCACCCGCTGAAGAATAGTAACCTTAGCTTCCTATTATGTATTTCTTTAACTTTGTTCGTCAGACTGCTGTCTTTAAAAAAAAAATAACAAAGCTATGTTTAATAGGATATTTATGCTAACAAAAGACTGGATTTATTTAAGAATTGTATCTCCCATATACACACTGCCTAGATAGGAGATATTAATGGGGTGAAAAAATTGCAACACACCAGCATTCCAGATTCATGTAATTCTGAGCATGTTTTACACCTGTCAAAAATCAAGGGGCATCAACTCCACTGTCAAAAAAAATAATTAGATATTTGGATGAACAGTAGAATCTGAAGAATTCAGGAGTACATTGAGCAGACTAAATCGTGGGTTGGCATAAGATATTTATTTGAATGTTCTTTAATGATTTGGTCTGTTTGGTTCAGATACAGACATTTCACTTCAAATAACTTCATAATAAATTTTGGGGAAGAAATATTGCTGTTGGAATTTTAATGTGATGTTGAATAATACTCCTGAAGCACAGAGTTTGTCATCTCATGAAAAACTTTGCTCTACCAAGCCTGAGGCATGATAAAGAGGATAGGTATGAGAATAAGACCAAGCAAGCTATGAATTTGCTGCCTGCTTCCCTCTCCTTCTCTAATGTAATATAAACAGGTGACTGTAACTTCTCCAATATTTCTCTCCCCCCAAAACCCTTTGAAGTAGGCTGTTCTGCAACGCAGAAATTGCTCTGTGAATTTTTGTGGCTGAGCTCTTTCTGGTCTTCACTCAAAACCGTAACTATCAAACCAACTTCTTTTCCATCTTTAACTGCTTAGCTGAAAGATACGATTTAAACCTTTCAAAGAAGCAAAGATGAAAGCTAAGATTCAAAGAGTGCAGCTTCAGCTTTTTTTTCCTCGCTGGAAAATGATGCTAAAATTAATTTGTCTCAGTCTAAAGCCTTCTTCAAAAAAAATCCTTACTGATGCTGTGAATGTATGAGACAGGGGCAAATAGAGGCGTTTACTGAATCCAAGGATGGCATCAGAATGACAAATGGATGTTGTGTTATTGTGATGAATACTTCGCCATTTATGTGCATGCATATAATCTCACGACAAGCAGGGAGAGGTTTGTAACATGACACACACGCATTGTTAACTGCTTTTCACTGTGGGGGAAATCCAAGGGGACAAATTAACTACAAAAGGTCCTTGGGTTAAGTTCTTGGGTTAAGAAAACTAAGATCATGGCACCAGGAATAGATTGTTGGGGCCAATATGCAAAATCTTTTTTATGCTGACTCTGTAAACTCCTTAGAGAGGGTTGTAAAGCACTATGAAGTGGTATATAAGTCTAAGTGCTATTGCTAATTGTTATGGATTGGACTACAGGCAGTCCTCGACTTACAATGGTTCATTTAGTGACCATTTGAAGTTACAACAGCACTGAAAATGGTAACTGATGACCATTTGTCACACCTACGACTATGGCACCATCTCCGTGGTCACGTGATCAAAATTCTGGCACCTGACAACTGACTCATATTTATGACGTTTGCAGTGTCCTCGGAGCTCACCCCGTCAGATGGCGCTTGGGTCTTTCAACGAACATGAAGGTTTACAAGAAAGACATCAAAAAACAGAAGTTTATCAAACATTCCCCTTTACCAGTTATGAAACCAATAGTGGAAGTATCGCAGCAGCTGAGTTCTGGTTCTCCCCATGTCACCATGGTAACTCGAAAGTTATAGTACCAGGCAGGCAGCAGGTTGTCTATTTTCTAAAAAGGAGAAAAAGAGAGAGAATCAGCTTCCAACCCAGTGAAGTCTGCAACTGGCTGTCAGGATCTTAATGGGCCATAGGTTGCCAGGTACTATACCGAAAAATGGTAAGAATCCCTGCATGGAAGAAGGGAGATGATAAGAGTTGGACCAGTATTACCTCTTGTCATACTAGATGTAATACTTTTTTCTATTGTAAGTAACAGATTTATTTTATAAAAAATTAAGAAGCTTCTTAAAATAAAAGGCACAAATTTAGGAAGCCTAGCATTATGTGTTTCAACTGGGTTGGCAAAGAATTCTGGGAATTGCGCACACAATGTAGCCAGTGGTAGGTTTCCAATATTCTTACCACCAGTTCACCGCGTGCATGCGCCTTCCGCGCATACGCCTAGCCTTCCGCACATGTGCTTTACTCTCTCGCGTGCCTTACATGCATGCGCCCGGCCTCGAAAACATACCTAAATAGGACGTCATAAAGCTGGGGTGGGCGGGTGAGCAGGCCCACCCACAATCTCTGCTACCGGTTCGTCCGAACCGGTCCAAACTGGCTAAATACCACCTCTGAACGTAGCTGAAGGACACCAGACTATGGAAAGCTAGTTGAGAAAACTCAGGTTGCACATGGTGCTGAAAAACCCACAACGCAGGAATCAACCAAGCCTCTATGAGGGGAAAAAAATTCATACATGCCTCACTTGGCACTTCACCCAGAAAAGGCCTCTGAGGGTGAAGATCCACGGAGACATGTATTAGGAAAGACAAGCCATAGTTCTATCTCAAATTCTTGGGAGCAGCAGAAGTGATTATTTTCTGCAATTTCCCATGTAGAATAACATCATATGGAGCTCCAGCCCCTCAATAAAATTAAAGAATGTCTTAAACCTCATCAAATGTCAGGAGATTAGATGACTTCGCCGCTTGAGATTTCAACGTTCTCATCTGAGATATTAAGAAATGCCCTCGTCTCATACTCATCTTGCTTTTGGATAGCCCTAATAAATTGTGGCGGTTTTTTGTCAGCAATTATATGAATTAGACGTTTATTGGATTAGATCTACCTATTGTTATAAGCAGTAGAATATTTTAGTTGGGTGGGGGTTGTCTGTTTAGAAATATTTGAATTGTAGGTTGAATTCACTTTACCACTGAAGAAGTGAGTGAGACGGTTGCTGCTATTTCATAGTGTGTGGTCCACTCAGAAGTCATAGTTGATGGATTGAAATAAAACATCTCTACGATGTATTTCCGAAAGACACCAAGGTAAGGCCTGTTCCAGCTGAGGACCACAGCTGTGGGTCCCAAAGGATAAAGGGTCAAATCTTTGATCCCAGTTGGCACTGTAAAACAGAAACGGAAAGCTATCGTACATAGAGAAATTTGTCATACATTCCAAATTCTCAACTATGTGAAATAAATCCCAAAATTGACCAGCTGCAGTTTTATAAGATGCAACGCTCAGCTAGCTTTGTTAGCTTAGACCAGTAAAATTGGTGTCAAATTGGATTTCTTCGAGGGCCAGATCAGCATTGTAGTTCTTCTCCGTGGGCTGGCCGGAGGGAGGAGGAGACAGGACAGACATCTTCTACAGAACTTTGCTGGCCAAAACGGGGCATGGGGGGGTGCGTCAGGCTCCCGAACCCCATTTTTGGCCTGGATGGCTTCCTGCAGCACCCTGCCGGCCAAAACAGGGTGCGGGGGTGTGCGTGAGGCCCCTCCTGCCCTGTTTTGGGTGCCAGAGGCACCGTGGGCCGGTCCTTTGTTATTTCCAGGCTGGTCCCGTGGGCCAGATTTAAGCACCCTGCAGGCTGGATCCAGCCTGCGGGCCTTCAGTTTGACATCCCTGGCATAGACTAACAACCTTAGTTACTTTTTTGCAGTTTAATATATTGTAATCTCAGACCATCTGCTTGATTCAAAATTTAGAGCATTGTACTGACCAAAATATCTAATTAACTCAGTAACACGATCGTGTTTTGCCTCCAAAGCCAATTAATTCCTTCCACGACATGGTTCCTGGACATTAAAACTGGCTTCCAAACTGCAAAAACAACAGAAGCACGTGTGCAAAGACATTACCAATAGCAAATGTAACAGGATCAGAAGGAGGTCCAACTAGTGGTCCTTTCTGTAGGTAAATTACAACTTGGTACTGAGCCCCAGGAACAAGGTTTTCAATAAAACTGCTGCTTGTATTCACCTAGAAAAATGAGAAAGAGTAGACATAAGGACAGATTAAAACCATTGCTGTGTGTTAAATAAAGCTAGTGTAGTATTGCTTTAAGATAGAAAAGAGAAAGAGCAAGTGATAAGAAGGAGGTTACTGATATAGTACTAAGGCTGTTCTAAATCCACCTTAACATTTCCCGAATCTTCTGGGAAAGATGCTTCAATTTTATTTTGTTCTTAGGATGCTTGAGAAATTCTTTCAAATTTCTAGGTGGTGATTTTGAGCTAATCCACACCATCACCTGCAATTGTCACAGGACAGTCTGTATCCATGATCATTTTGGTGGCTATCTCTAAGTCAGAGGAACTCTGGGAATTGAAGTCCACAAGTCTTAAAGGGACCAAGGTTGGAGACCCCTGCTCTAAGTGTAGTAACATGAGAAGAATGAATGAATGAATGAATGAATGAATGAGAGCCAACGTGCAAAATAGCAAATGTATTTTTCCATAAAATATGGCCATAAGCATATTTATTTCTTTTGATTTATATCCCTAAGACAGGATATAAATACATGTGATAAATAACTAAAATAAATTTTGGACAATACTTAAGCAGAAGAAAATTGATCAAATTAAGTGCAGGTTGGAGATGCATTTTTTCAGTTACAGAAATAAGCATAACAGTATTTTTAATTAACCGCCCATCTTACCATTTGCTACTAACCCAGAATTGCAAAGAATTCTGGGTTAACTAGAAATGAGTGATATGTAAGGACCTATTGATCCATGGCTTCCACTTGCTATTCCTATCAGTGGGGGCAGCTAAATCAAGCTGGGTGGATTTGGCACAGGACCAAAAACTTTATAGCTATTCTCGTAATTAAACGTAATCGAAGACCACAGGTTGTTCCTGGCTCTTAATTCCAGCTTGTTTGGAGAAAAATAAGCCAGAGTTACTTTTTTACATATAAAACTAAACAAAATATGGATAGAGCCATCTGGACTTGTTTAGATACTCCAACTGGCAGAAGGCAAATGAGAGAAACAGATCAGCACACTGCTTTCTCCCACCCAATTCCATTGTGAAGACTTTTGCGTTGTACAGATTTTGTGTATTTTACTATGTGGAATTGTGCCAAGTGGTGAAAACACCATTACTTGCATGCCTATTTTAAGTACACAAACTTGCCTCTTTTTGTTTCTGACCAGCAAGTCCCTTGGACTGCAAGGCGATCAAACCAGTCAGTCCTAGAAGAGATCAACCCTGACTGCTCTTTAGAAGGCCAGATCCTGAAGATGAAACTCAAATACTTTAGCCACCTAATGAGAAGGAAGGACTCCCTGGAGAAGAGCCTAATGCTGGGAACGATTGAGGGCAAAAGAAGAATGGGACGACAGAGAACGAGGTGGCAGGATGGAGTCACCGAAGCAGTAGATGTGAGCTTAAATGGACTCCAGAGGATGGTGGAGGACAGGAAGGCCTGGAAAAACATTGTCCATGGGGTTGCGATGGGACGGACGCGACTTCGCAACTAAGAACAACAACCGTAACTCTGGAGATAGCATGGTGCCCCTGAATTAACCTAGCCTGATCTGTTTACGGAGAGATGTTGCTGGTTCAAGTGGCTGCAGGTCAGATTCCAAAGAATGAATGAAAACTGTCAGAATAAAACAACTGTTGTACTGAAAAATTCTGAGCACTTATACACGTAGCCGAGCTCCTTCCCTAATCAGCTGCAGTGGGCAGTTTGGAGATATAAGTCTTTATGAAACCTCCCACCATGGGTCACCTTTGCTGGACAAATTTTGAATACCTTCATCCTCCCTCCCCACCCCAACTTCTGGAGTTCCTTAGCTTGCTTTGGGGAAAAAAATAAGTCAGGAAATAACTGTATAATTTAGGAAACAGCAAGAGAAAGTTACGCACAGTAATCAGGATGAGCGACATTGTTAAACGTCTAGCAGAGATTGAGCAAGTTAAGGTAAAAGCAGGAAATGATGATCATAGCAGGAAATTCCTTATCACACTAGGCTCACTCAAAGCAAAGAGAGAACTTGTGGCTTTGTGGAGAACACAAGAAAGAGGCTAGTATGAGTAAGCAAGTCTTGGCATGCTAATTAAAGGGACAGTTCAATTCGCAGTACAGGTAGTTTTGACTTATGACCAGAATTGGAACCAGGATTTCTGTTGCTAAGCAAGGCGGTTGTTAAGTGTGTCATACCCAATTGTATTACCAGTTTTGCTAGGGTTGCTAAGTGAATCACTGTAATTGTTAAGTGAATCTCTTTCCTCCTGTTGACTTTGCTTGTCCGAAGCTGTCTGGGAAGGTTGTAAATGATGATCACATGAACCCATTGCAACCACATTGCAACCATCAAAAAAGTATGCGGGTTGCCAAGTCCTCCATCAAAATCTCATGTGATTGTGGGATGCTGCAATAGTTGTAAGTGTGAGAACAAATTGCAAATCACCTTTTCGGGTGCTGTTGTAACTTTAAGCAGATGCTAAGGAAGTGGTTGCAAGTCAAGGACTACTCTACCTACTTATTTGCTTATTAAATTTATATTACACCCAACTACCAAAAGGAATGGAGCATAGTGGCTCATGTGGTTCGGATGCTGGTATGGAGGTGTCCAAGCTTGTTGTCAACCTTCAAAGTGTATTCAGGCTGCTTTCACTTTTACTGCTTCACAGCTTGCCAACAGATGGGGTGGGGGTTGAGGTGAGTGAGAGATTGGAATGTGTATTCCAGACGATAAGAAGAAACTGTCTCATGGGAATCAAGGACATTTCAGCAGGTGTCTGCCAGAGTCGTGAGACTTTCCCACAACAACATCTGGACACCTAAGTGGACAATGTGGCATGCCCCTGTCGGAGTCTGAATCTGAAGGGGAAGAGGAATGGCTGACAGAGAGTGAGAGAGTGGATCCACTGGCTGTTGAAAAAACTGGGGAAGAGCAAAGTCAGGCTGGGCAGAGCAGGGGAGGTAGAACAAGAGAGAGGGGGTTCAGATGAAGACCAAGGTCCACCCCCTCTTCATCCTAGGCAGCGCAAGGAGGAACGGAGAAGAGAGCAAGTTGGGTTGCGTGGCTTACGAGGAAGGAAAGGGACCCGATCCTCTTTACAAGGCACAGCTGCTGATGGAGTTTAAAAGGAAAGGCAATTGGGAGGGGCGTTTGTCAGGAACAAACGCTGAGTTTATCTGATGTTTCTTTGAATCCTGGCATCCTCCCAACTGGCTTGATTTATTGCCGTGCTACTTTACTTGTGGAATTCCTTATTTGGCTTGCCCTGCCGGATTAATTACCGTGTCTTGCCTTTGGATTTTTATGCTTACAACGTTTGGGACTGAAGTGTTGCCAGCCAAAGACTATGACAGGTTGGTGGAAGAGCTCTCTCCAGGACGGAGAGTTGAAAGGGACATTGGGGGCACAGTTGGTGATAATAAAGGGACTCATACTGGTTCTCTGGCTATGTTGCCTTTGTGTCACACCCTGGGTCATCACATTATGTGACCTGCACTAATGGGGGGAGGGAGGATTATATTATTATATAATATTATTATATTATATAATGGAATTATATTCCATTGCCAGAGCTGGTTTTGCTTTCATTCTGCACCGAAATGATGTACTTGATAAAGTTTTGGATTAAGAGATTGGATCGTCTCAATCGTGCTTGCTTGCTTGGGTCAGAACTTTGACACTTGTGTTCAAGACCCGAGTGTTGCCGTGAGGTGGGGTGAGCTCCGGTTCTTCACTCCAGCTCCTGCTGGGGACATGAAAGGAGCCCCCAATTGGGTGTCCCCTGGGCAATGGTGATGTCATCCGCTAATCCTTTCAACCTGGAAGTGCCTCAGTGCTCCTGACACAAGTGTGATGCAATCAAAAACAACACTGGCAACTTTTACAATGTAAAAGTCTATGGAGATTCTCAGTCTTCTAGGTCATGGTTGTCCCAAAGGTGCTTTTTTCAAGAAGCAACTGGACCTTCTGTTTTTTCTTTGACGACATTTCGCTTCTCATCTGAGAAGCTTCTTCAGCTCTGACTGGATGGTGGGGAATGGAAGGACTTATACTCCTTGCAGATAGCTGGACATTTGCATTCTTTTTAGCAGGTCCATCTGCATTTAAAAGACACAGGCCACTCTTCTGAAGACAGCTAAGTCCATATTTTGGACAGAGAGGACCGCTGGTTTGAAAGAGGGGTCAAAGAGGCCATCTACGTAAAAACTGAACAGCCCTCTCTCAACAGAGGGGGCGGATATGACATCATCTATGTCCTTTCAACAGTTCTAAGAAGGTCCCACACCCATTTGCAACACTCAGGTGATCCTGAGGACACAGTTAAATCTCCAGGTGACCTTAACAACCCGCTAAAAGAATGCAAATGTCCAGCTGTCTGCAAGGAGTATAAATCCTTCCATTCCTTACCATCCAGTCAGAGCTGAAGAAGCTTCTTAGATGAGAAGTGAAACATCTTCAAAGAAAAACCAGAAAGTCCAGTTGACTCTTGAAAAAAAAAACACCTTTGAGTTTTACAATGTAATTCCCACATCAGAGGCAGCTCTGTGGGTACACTCAAGGCTTGGGGGGGGGGGGGAGAGACAGAGGTGTGTTTTCATATTATATCTTGTCAATTGAACAAATCTCAGGTTTTTATACAGTAATAAGAGTACAGGATAGTGGGTTGCAATCCTGACAAGGTTATCTTTAGAGCAGGGGTCTCCAACCTTGGCAACTTTGAGACTTGTGGACTTCAACTCCCAGAGTTTCTCAGCCAGCAAAGCAAAGCTGGCTGAGGAACTCTGAGAGTTGATGTCTACAAGTCTTAAAGTTGCCTAGGTTGGAGACCCCTGCTTTAGAGTACAGACACCAAAATCAACAAGACAAATTAATTGTGTTTGATTTAAGCCCTCTTTAAGTTCAAAAAGCCCCCTCTGATGTTGATGAAATATGCACCCAGACCAATATCGGCAAGATGAGAGAAGGACTGTGTGCCACTTACCCAGGGGTGGGCTGCTGGGGGTTCGCAGGGGTTCGGGAGAACCTCTAGCTAAGATTCTGTGCACCCAACCCCCAAATCCCACTCCTGGCTGCCCCACCCACCCTGCCCCTCCCCTCCTAGGAGTCTCCAAGCAGCCCGTTTTGGATGCAGATAAGTGCAGGGCATGTGCGGAAGCTCAGGGAGGACAAAAAATGGGCCTACCGGAAGTTCAGAGGGCCTCCGGAGTCTGGGGAGGCCGTTTTCACCTCCAGGGCCTGAGAAGGGCAAAAATGCCCCCCCTGCTATGGTGCAGGAGGCCGACTAGACTGCACCCACCATGGCCACGCCCACACAGTAACCGGGCAGAGAACTCCTTGCTAAAATTTTTGAAGCCCACCCCTGCACTTACCTCTGTGCAATAATGTTTCTCCAGCCTTTGGCTCTCCTTCTGCTTCTGGCACGTCAAGGAAACAATGGAGACGATGGTATTGTTGCTCCCAGTGGTCTCCTGAGAGGTTGTCCAAGACAGAGAGGCTGTGGTGGTGCTCAGCACAGTCACCACAACATTCTGAGGCTTTTCTGTCAGCTCTTCTATCAATTCTCCTGTAGGACCTAAGATATCATCAGAAGCCAGAAATGATGGTGGTCACTGTTCAAATTGTGCTTCTCTCTGGCTGATATAACCTTAGTTGTCTCCAGACTTGGCATGCCAAGAATGAGTGTTTTTCCTCTGGTGGGACCGGTCTATCAAGGCAACCTGGTCTACCCAAATATGAGATGGAGCATACTGCTTCCGCTTTCGCCTTTCAGCCCCAATCCAGGAGCCTTCGCAGGCAGTCGCTTCCGCAGCAAACTATTTTTGTGTTAAATTTATATTTACCGACAAAGAAATAAGGGAGACTAGGTAAAGGTTCCCCTCGCATATATGTACTAGTCGTTCCCGACTTTGTGGGGTGGTGTTCATCTCCGTTTCAAAGCTGAAAAGCCAGCACTGTCTGAAGACGTCTCCGTGGTCATGTGGCCGGCATGACTAAACGCCAAAGGCGCACGGAACGCTGTTACCTTCCCACCAAAGGTGGTCCCTATTTTTCTACTTGCATTTTTTTTACATGCTTTCAAATTGCTAGGTTGGCAGAAGCTGGGACAAGTAATGGGAGCTCACTCCATTACGCAGCACTAGGGATTCCAACTGCTGACCTGCCGACCTTTTGATCGACTAGCTCAGTGGCTTAGCCACTGAGCCACTGAGCCCAAGGGAGACTAGTATAGATCTATTTCAAGTGATTTAGCTCTCATCAGCTAGCCATACCGTTCTGGGATTTGAATGCCAGAAGGGTATGGCTAGCTGATGAGAACTAAATAGCTTGAAATAGATGTATACCAGGAGTGTCAAACTTGTGTCGTCACAACGGCGTCAAGTGATGTATTGTGACTTTTTTCCCCTTTGCTAAACCGGGCATGGGCATGGCCAGCTCGTGATACATCTGGCCCATGGGCCAGGAATTTGACATCCCTGATCTATACTAAACTCTCTTATTTTTTTGTCGGTAAATATAATTTCAGCATGCCAAGAATGGTTACACAGAGGTGACCCATGAAGATCTGGAATGAGAGGAAGAACTATGGCTTCCATCCCGCACATTACTACTCAATCTTCGGTCAGCTATACTACTCAATACAACTTGCTCTGTGGAGTCCTAAAGTAAGACATCAGTTATATTTCCCCAGCATGCTTAACCAAATCCATTAAAATCTCCTTGCATTTACATGTTAAACATTATTACAGGTAGTTCTCGACTTACAACAGCTCATTTAGTGACTGTTCAAGGTTATAATGGCACTGAAAAAAGTGACTTATGGCCATTATTCACACATACAACTGTTGCAGCATCCCCACGGTCATGTGATCAAAATCTGGGCACTTGGCAATCGACTCATATTTATGACCATTGCAGTGTCCTGGGGTCATGTTACCATCTTTTGCGACCTTCTGACAAGCGAAGTCAATGGGGAAGCCTGATTCACTTAACAACCATCTGACTAACTTACCAACTGCAGTGATCCACTTAACAATTGTGGCAAGAAAGGTCGTAAAACGGGGCAAAATTCAGTTAACAACTGTCTTGCTTAGCAACAGAAATTTGGGACTCTATTGTAGGTCAAGGATTACCTGTACTTTTAGCCTGTACTACTACTACTACTACTACTACTAATAATAATAATAATAATAATAATAATAATAATAATATTTTAATTTGTATACCGCCCTTCTCCTGAAGGACTCAGGTGTTATGTAAATCAAGCCCTTTTGGTTTCGTGTACTTGATTTTGTCTAAAGATTTGGACTTCAAGTGTTATGTAAATCAAGCCCTTTTGGTTTCGTGTATTATGTAAACTGGTAAATTCAGTAGTAAGATAAAGGATATCCTGCAAGCATGGCCACAGGCAGATGCTGCAGCCCTTCGTAATATACACCTTCTGTTCCTTCTCAGCAAGTCATAGAGAGTGTGTTAGCATGATAAGCCCCTTTAAAGAGTGGTGGCTGGTTTGGGAGATAAACTGGGAAGGCAGCAGATGGCAGACAAGCTCCAATTTGCCACTTCTCCTGCCCTGCCAGCTAAAAGAACTGCATCATTCTGATTGGAGATAAAAGTTGGTCCTTCAATCACTCCTCTGTGATTCCTTAATGAGATAGTCATCAGAATGAGAATCCTCTAGCTGAGCAGAAAGGATGAGGATATGTGTATTTATGTGCGTATGTATAAGAAAGAGGAGACTATATAAAGATAAAATCAGAAACTTTCCTTTTGGGCTTAATGGAAAAATACTGGGAAAAAAATTTAGAACTTTGTTATATGTTGACAGCAGCAAGATTACCTTATGCACAAAAATGGAAGGGCACTTTGATTCCCACCGTGGAGGAATGGCTGCAAAAATTGATAGAGTTAACAGAGATGGCCAAATTGACTGCTTTGATTAAAGGGGAAAAACAAACAGAATTATTTTCATTTCTACTTGGAAACCGCTTCTGGACTTTGTGCTTGAGGTGGGAAAAAAATGAACTGTTGATTTGGGGTTTTACTGATTAGATATTAGTCGTTTGTTATAGAAATGGCTACTTTATTCTACCATGTCAAAGTAAAAAGTTGAGGTTTGATGCTATTATTGTATTCTGCTTAATGAGCTGTGGTGGCACAGTAGTTAGAATGCAGTATTGCAGGCTACTTCTGCTGACTGCCAACTGTCAGTAGTTGGCAATTTGAGTCTCACCGCCTCAAGGTTGACTTAGCCTTCCATCTCTCCGAGGTGGGTAAAATGAGGACCCAGATTGTTTGGGAGAAATATGCTGACTCTGTAAACCCCTTAGAGAGGGCTGTAAAGCACTGTGAAGCGGTATATAAGTTTAAGGGCTATTGCTATTATCATATTCTACTGCACTAAAGGGAGTCAGAAGTCAATACCTTTTGTTTCTTTTCCCACATTTTCCTACAATTTCCCTTCTCCCTCCCTTATTTTCCTGCTGTTATTTTGTATTTTTGTTTTTATATTATAAACTAATAAAGAAAAGAAAGAGAAGGATATATTTATTTCATATATTATATATTTATATATTTATTTCTTCTGCTCAAAATAAAATTCCCTGTACCATGAGGTTTGAAATCTTAGGTCTAGAAAGCCTCAAACTACGTCATCTATGTTTCGAGCTATACTTAGTTTATAAGTTTATTTACCAAAATGTTCTACCTGTAAATGAATACTTTAATTTCAGTCATAATAATACAAGGGCCATCAATAGATTTAAACTCAATGTAATTTGCTCTAATCTTCATTGTAGGAAATATGACTTTTGCAATAGAGTAGTAAATGTCTGGAATAATCTACCTGATCCTGTTGTTAGTCTCTCTAATCCCCATATCTTTTGCCATAAACTGTCTACTGTGGACCTTTCATGTTTCTTAAGAGGTCCCTAAGGGGGTGTGCATAAGTGCACCAGTGTGCCTACCATCCCTGTCCTACTGTTCCCAATTATATGTAATCATTCTATGTGTTTATGGCTATGTTTTGCCAATTTATATCCTTTTTTTTTGTGCCAATTTTTTTTCATGTGTCTGTGTCTACTCTGTTCCTTGTTTTCTTGTATTTGTTGACAAATAAAATAAATGAATAATAAGGAAGGAGGGGCTGGTAGGTAGAAAGAGCAGGCAGTTCTTTCAAAGATGGATCGGAATAAAATAGTACTTTTCGAGGGTTGCTCCAATGCTGTCCTGTATGATTATTTTTTAGTACTTATTCTTTACTTGCAAAGGGAGCAAATATTATAAAGATGCAACACATCACAAGTATTCTATCATGCAAAAGAAGTTGTATCAGCTCATGTTGTCCTGAGGACTATTTACAGCTCAGGTAAAATAGCAGGATGGGATGGAAATTAATAAATACCGAACACAAGCAAATAAAATAGAAAGAATATTTATCACCGATGAACCAGAACATTAACTAGCTATAGGTCATTTTTTTTATTAGTGATTTATAGTGTGTTACAGCATCATCCAACCATTGTTGTACCAATAAATCTTCGTGAAGAGACACTTTATCTTGCCACTAAGATAGCTGGATGGAGCTATAAGGTGCTGTAAATCACTAGTGAGAAAATGACTGTAATTTTTTACAGCTACCCATATATATCATACGAATATCTAAACTTACTAATATAAAAACGAAGGGTTTGGGTAGATTGGCTTTCCCGTGCTTCACATGATCCGGAGGAGCTAAACGTTGTAACTGTTAACGTATATTTTCCTGGTTCTTTTAGATCAGTGACAAATTCATGAACGTCTTCTCCAACTGTCAGGAATTCCGTGAGGTTCTCTAAATCAAGATAGGAGATGATATATGAGAATAAACTGCAATTGAAAAGATTCTGGAAAAAATATCTACAATTCTAAATGCTTAAGAGTGCTAATTTGCTGGTTTTTGTTTTTTTGTTTTTACTTTTAGGACATCTCTCCAACAGTTGGGAATGGCTGTAGACAAGAAGTAAGAGCAAATTCCCTTGAACTAATTATCAAGGAATCCATTCAAACTAGCATAAAACTGAAGACAATAGAATATCTGAAGAAGGCATTTTCCAACTATAGTCCAATTGTTTTCCAGTTAAAAGGGGGGGGGGAAGAGTCTCTAGAATCCACTATGTTAAAAAAATAACATTTTAAAATACAATATATTTATGTCAACAAAATCATCCAGGTCAAAATACATTTTAAAATGTTCATATTTAATTATACTTTTGAGAGAAACAATGAATCTCTCGGTTAAGAACAGTAAGTCAAACTAAGACAATAGTCAAGTAAAATTTAGTTATGTATCAAAAGAAGCCAAACAGGTTTCAGGGCTGCCTTAATCAAGCTATTCTTAAAGTAAAATCCAATTATGTGGAAAGAAAGTCTCCACCTACAGTTTGATATGTGCAGTCTAGAACCGTACTGTGGGGTTAAACCTCCCGGGCCAACATTCTGATTTCTGTTGCTTGTAAAGTTACCTTCTCTCTTAATACGAATATGGAAGCCATCAAATACTGTGGGCAGCTTTGGAGGTAACCAGCTCAACACCATTTGCACCAGAAGGAATGATGGAGTTCCTGAAGTAGGTTTTCCAAGTTCTACAGTTGGGATGAGGTTCTCATAATCCCTTGGCACCGCATTAACAAACTCATTCTCATCCTCAGTTTCATTAGTCCACCAGTCAGGCTGGGATGTGCTTTCATAATCACTGCTGTTAGCTGGATAATCAGGCCAAATAT
Source organism: Ahaetulla prasina (assembly GCF_028640845.1). Classification (NCBI taxonomy): domain Eukaryota; kingdom Metazoa; phylum Chordata; class Lepidosauria; order Squamata; family Colubridae; genus Ahaetulla; species Ahaetulla prasina. The sequence continues at coordinate 86,436,323 of NC_080545.1, read as the reverse complement.
AGGAAGCGTTCACTGTTGGGAGCTCAGATATCTCATCCAACACAGGTGTAACTTTTTCCTGCCCGATAACATTCGGTGTCTCCAAGAAGGTTTGTTCTGGGGAATTCCCACTGTGCTCTTCTTCCCAGTTCTCATGGCTATTCTTCCGTACAATTTGTACAGAAACGTTTCGCGGTGGATAGGGAACTGAAAAAGATCAGAAGGCATATTTATAACATTCACTTACTGCTCTAGGTTTGTGGGATCAGAAGGGCTCATTGCACAGGGGATGTGTCGATTTAAGCAGCTGGTCAGCCTACCATCAAACCGAGGCAGTGATTTTCAAAAGCAATTTAAGAATTAATTTGAATTTGTCCTCTTGATTTTTTTTTCTACAGAATCATGCCACTACAACCTGCCCTTTTCTGCATATGGGATTGAACCAAATGCAGCAATCTTTTCAGATAGTTGCTAGAACTCTTTAAGGGGATTAAGGGGAGGCCTGGTAGACAGTATAATGCAACCGTCTTTATGCATTAAAATAAAAACAATAAAGTAAATGCATCACCTAAAAAGAAAGAAAGAAGGACACAGCTTTCATAGGAGTTGTATAGGATCTATCAAGATTATCCTATTATCTTTCTAATAAAATTAGAATCTCAGCTTCCTTTCTATGTGCCACTTTGTCAGGCCATTTCACTGTATAATTTACAGGAAGGACAAAGTCTGTGTAACTGAGAACTGTACTTTTTGAACTGAGCTGAGGGCTTCAGTAGGCAGAAAAAGTAAGCAAAGAGGATGAAGACATACCAAACGAAAGAGCAGGGCAGAGATTTTCTCATTTTTCTGGTTTTGAGTGGTTAAAGGTAAAGGTAAAGGTTCCCCTTGCACATATCTGCTGGTCGTTCCCGACTCTAGGGGGTGGTGCTCATCTCCGTTTCAAAGCCAAAGAGCCAGCATTGTCCGAAGACGTCTCCGTGGTCATGTGGCCGGTATGACTCGATGCCAAAGGTGCACGGAATGCTGTTACCTTCCCACCAAAGGTGGTCCCTATTTTTTCTACTTGCATTGTTTACGTGCTATTATAAAGCATCTAAAGCAGCCAGTCCCAGAATTCTCTAGGCAGCATGCAAGAAAATTCTGCCTTAGCAAAAGTTTAGAGAAATCAAAGCCTTCTCAGATGATATATATCCATAGCAATCGTTCTGCATCTCCTGCCTTTTAGGTGACTTGGATTATAATTCTCAGAATTCCTAGATGCTGGCTAGGAACGCTGAGAATTATAGTCCAAGTCATCTAGAAGAAGCCAGACTAGGAAGGCTGACCTAAAACAAACATTTGATGACAGTGCTAAGCTGACCCAGGAAGTGAATCGGTGGTTGGTTTTTGTGATAAAGATTGTTGAGATGATGAGAAACTTTTAAAGAATATTCTTCCCTAACTTGAAAATAGAAATGTTAATATTGCAGTTTTATTTATGTCCTGCATAACCTTAAAACAGGTTGCAGATTTAGTCAAATTCATTTTCAATAAGATAGCTCTATTCTATTCTATTCTATTCTATTCTATTCTATTCTATTCTATTCTACTCTACTCTACTCTACTCTACCCTACCCTACCTTACCCTACCCTATAAAAAAGAGTTTTTATTCTTCAAGGCATAGACTGATGAAGAATTGAGAAAGGAAATGAGGGTAGAATTGCATCATTTGTCACCTCCTTATCACGTTATGTAAAATTGGTCCAGAGAGCATGATCAAGGGGTACTTTGTCTTCCTTGAAATATGTCCTTGGTGAGATTGCTGCTAAAATTGAATCATCTCTCCCAGACTGACCACTGGCAGATGTTCTTGTTAGGAAGTACAGTGTAACAGTTAGCGGACTGGAAATAGATCAAATGATTTCTGAATTTGGATTGCCCACGGAGCATCTGCTGCATCTGTGGGCCAACAGCCTGTCTGGCAGAGAAGAGCCAGGTCAGGAAACAGACCTGACAAGAAATACCTAGAACACTAGTTTGTTGGCCTGTTGAGTTTGTTTTAAAAGAGAAGAGAAAGCAGGAGATTTTCTTGTAGATCCTGATTAGCAGTTAACACCAGGTCTGTGCTAGGCTGGGGAAAATAATCTACTAATCATAGATGCACACAGGGGTAGGCTGCTGGGGGTTCGCAGTGGTTCAGGAGAACCTCTAGCTAAAATTCTGTGCAGTTTGGAGAACCCCCAAATCCCACTCTTGGCTTGCCCCTCCCCTCTCAGGAGTCCCCACGTGGCCCATTTTGGATGCAGGTAAGTGCAGGGCACGTGTGGAAGCTCGGGGAGGGTGAAAAATGCGCCTACTGGAAGATTAGGAAGCCGGCCTCCAGAGGGCCTCTGGAGCCTAGGGAGACCGTTTTCGCCCTCCCGAAGGCTTGAGAAAATCCTCCGGAGCCCTGGGAGGGCAAAAACTCACCACCACCACCATGGTGTAGGAGGCTGACTAGGCCACGCCCACCCAGCAACCTGGCACAGAACCCCTTGCTAAAATTTTTGAAGCCCACTCCTGGATACACAAAGTCACATTACCTGTCCGATGCTGCTTAGGTTCATGCTTAACCCCACTGTATTCCACCAGCGTGGTTTTATTGAACGTTGCTTCAGATACCAGCTGAAATGTGATGTTGCTGTAGCATATTCCAGGCAGCCAGTGATTGAAAACCGTTTTGCCTTTAAAGAAATCTGTGGAGCGGTAAATAAATGTTACATATTAAATTAGCTCATTCAAATTCACAGTCCTGACGAGGACTGTTTGTCACTGTCATGACGATTTAAATAAGAATCTAAACCAGTGGTTCCCAACCTTTTCTTGTTTGAGGCACAACCTTTTCTTGTTTGAGGCACCCTTGGAAAGCCTTTCAAAAGTTCCCGGCACCCTTATAAGGAAATAGATATTTAAAATCTCTGTAGCTCAAAAGTTCCCGGCACCCTCAAAAGATCTCACGGCACCCCTTAGTGCCGCGGCACACTGGTTGGGAACCACTGATCTAAACTGTTAGTAACATTTGAATCTCTTCTGCTCTTATCCCAGCCTCTCTTTTTCTGGTTGTCATAAGTCCTTAGAAGCTCAAGCCAAAGAAACAAACTTGAAACCTGGCACAATTGTTACAACTGGCTACGTGAACTGAGCGATAACAAATATTTCAAAGAGGAGACGACATAATCTTCTTGACATGATCTGCATGAAAGAGGTTCTTGAAAGCCAACTAGCTACGGGACATATTTCCCAGAATATAAATAAGTCAAACATGTAAAACTGATTGTCAAGTTATTTCTGTCAGGAAGAGATAAACCTTATGCTTCAGGGTCTATTTTCTTTTTCCTTTAAAATCCTGAAAACAAGCCAAAACATTTCAAAATGTAGAACAGAAAATTCTAACAATATTCCAATGGGAAAATTCAGTCTTTTCATATAAATCAAGGGTGTCAAACTCAAGGCCCCGGGGCCGGATCTGGCCCATCTGTATTTAGATCTGGCCTGTGGGGCCACCCTGGAAACAGTGAAGGACCGGCCTGCGGTGCTTCTGCCGGTGAAAATGGGCTCCCGAGCTCCATTTTCAGCTACCACAGCCTCCTGCAACCCTCTGCCAGTGAAAACGGAGCTGAGGGTTGCAGGAGGCTGTGGTAGCCGAAAACGGAGCTCGGCAGCCCATTTTTGCTGGCAGAATGCTCAGGCCGCCACAGGTGCCCCCAACAGGAGTGACATCGAACTGGCCACACCCATCCTGCCCCACCAAGGTCAAATACAATCCTGATGTGGCCCTCAATGAAATCGAGTTTGACACCCCTGATATAAATGTTCATCCCTAGTTCTGTTCTTCAAGCCTCTTAATTGTTGTTATTAATAACTGGAAGTTAGGAAAAATTGGCTAACTTATTGCAAATCAATCCAAAATGTATGTATGTATGTATGTATGTATGTATTCATTCATTCATTCATTCATTCATTCATTCATTCATTCATTCATTCATTCAATTTTTATAGCTGCCCATCTCAATCAATAGTACTTTGAAATAGTTTGAAAGAGTTAATGCAAGGAAAAGGAGAACTTGCAAGAGTAGCTTTTTTAATCTACTTATTGTACATGTGGGCATATGTACATGCATGAACACAAATAATTGTCTCTTTTAAGTCCATTTTGATCCATGGAGTTTTCTTGCCTAAGTACAGATGTGGTCTGCTGTTACATTATTCCAGATTGTTTTTTTATTCCTATCCTGCATTCTTGGGGAGGAAATGTTTCCTTGTATAATTCCATTTACGGAAAAATACTGATGGTCCCAACATTGCTTTTGAAAGATAATTCTCAAAATTGTTTATATTTCATTTCCCATTCTAGAAACTGGCAGTTACTGCAAAATTGTTACTGCTTATTTCTAATGCAAGCAGTCCTCCACTTACGACTTAGTCACTTAGCACCGAATTGAAATTACGATGGAATTTCCCAGGGATATTTACCACCTGGATTTGAATTTCTGACAAATGGGCTCTCCCAGGATTTTGGGCACTCAGCAGAAAGCCCACATTTATGGCCATTTGCAATATCTTGCAGGCACATGATCACAATTTACAATATATTTTTTTTGCTAGAAACTGGTGTTTACTTCTGGTTTCCAACAAAAACTCCTATTGCAGACAGTGGACTTATTTGTGACCCACTAGCGGATCTGGCAGCAGATTCGGACAGTGAGGAGGTTGGGGAGGAACATGGGCCAGTCCTGGAATATGGGAAGGCTCTGATGAGGGCTTTGCATCAGAGACAGAGAGGAGGCCAGGGCTGTATGCCAGTTATCAACTGCCTTTGGAGTCAGACATCAGTGAGGCAGACGAACAGCTGGAGCCTGTTCCCAATGTGCGCATACACAGATTAGCCAGATGAAGGGAACAGCTAAAGAACAAGGGTCGACTTGGGAGTAAGGCCACAGGTGGACGATGAATGGCCCAGGGGCGAAATGTAAAATTTGTTATTACCGGTTCTGTAGGTGTGGCTTGGTGGGGGGGGGTTAATGTGACTGGGTGGGCGTGACCAACTTTTTTTTTTTTACTGTTAAAAGTATTTTTTCTACAATCTCTTCGGCCCAAGAGGTTGTAAAAAACATGCTTTTAAAAGCCTGTGATGATCAGGCAACTCAGCTGGGATCGCCAGAGGAACAAATGCTTTTAAAGGGTTCTGATGATCAGGCAACTCAGCTGGGATCACCAGAGGAGCCTTTTAAAAGCTTTTTTTTATAACCTCTTCGGCTGAAGAGATTGTAGAAAAAATGCTTTTAAAGAGTTCTGACGATCCCAGCTGAGCCGTGCGACCATCAGAGGCTTTTTTTTTACTTTTAAAAGCATTTTTTCAGCCAAAGAAAAAATGCTTTTAAAAGTAAAAAAAAACAACCTCTGATGATCGTGCGGCTCAGCTGGGGTGGGGGTGGGGGCAGGGATTTTTGCTACCAGTTCTCTGAACCACATACCGCCATCGCTATCGGATCGGGTGATCCGGTCCAAACCGGGATCATTTCACCCCTGGAATAGCCCCTCCCAGAGGGAATAAAAGAGGAGCGAAAGGGGAGTGGAGTTTGCAGGAGACAATTATTTCATTACTGTATTCTTGCCAAGTATTGCAGTGCCTGAAAGATACCGGCCTGGCCACACTCCAAGCCTGATAAAGGTCGGTAATTGTGAACTATCTTTAAAGACTGTGGGAGAGGAAAGACTTTGCTGGAGAGGAATTCACTGTAAATTAAATAAAAGGGGTTTATCAGGATGAGGACTCAGCTTCGTGCTGCTGGGGAAGCTTAGGTCAGAACAATTTACTTAATGACCACTGTGTTTGCTTTATCACAAATAAGGTCATAAAATTAATCACAGTCATTCTTAGCAACTGGCATGACCTGCAACCATATTTCCAGTCTCAATTACAGCTGTAAGTCATGGACTCTTGTTTGATACGGGTTGTGAAGGTGTTATACCTTGTCAAAGAATTCCTCCCTCAAAAATTCATGCCCTCAAAGATGGTTTGAAAAGCCCCAATAAGTAAATGTAAATGAAAGGGTTGTTTAAGCATATATGCAATAACACACACACATCCTCAGTTGCTCTAGCATGTAACTTGTCTTGATTTTAAGATGTTTTTTCCACCCACCTTTATATAACATTGTCCGATATTCGCTTCCTTCCCAGTAACTTATATTCACTCGAGTGAAAACATTATACTTCTCTGGATATTGGATTTCAAACAATACTTCTGTTTCAGGTGATGGCTTATAATCGTAGATGGAAACGTTGGTTACAGGTAGAGGTTCTTTGAAAGAGAGATAAAATGAAAAGACAAAGAGTGACTTGAGACATCCAGAAAATGGTATTGAAATCCAGTGCCATGTTTACAAAGTTTGGGGATTGGTCATGGCACCATCCACTGAAAGGGAGGGAGCCCCTCTAGGAGGAGTAAACAGACATTCCAGCTTAGTATCTGTTTGAGGGAGATCAATCCCTATAGCTGCCATTTCCCAAGGGAAGACAAACAGTCTGGTGAGATTTTTGTAATGTAGGTGGTTGTAGAAGTGGGAGAGCCTGAGGGGGAGTAAAGCAAGTCATCAGCTTAGAATTTCTACATTGCCACAAATGGTCTAAGTCCTCTTGAATTCTATTAACCCTCACCTACCTTCAAAATAGTGCTAACCATTAGTTGACTAGATCTCTGTGTAGAGGCATGAGCTATAAATCAATTTAATTGGAACTTAACCTGTGACCCTGGGCTTTTGCATTTCACAGTGATCAACAATAAAATGTCTACTTGAGTGATTCTGGTTGCTTGCACCTGACAGGGACTTATCCTTGCAATAAATAACTAACAATGATGGGTCCCATCAATTAAAGAATGCCATCTTGCATCTTTGGACCTTCCTCAAGATTTTATTGGCTCTGAAGTGGATCACCTTTCAAAAAGCTTTTAAAATATGGAAGTGTTCCTAGGCTTAGAGGAAGTTAGTATTTATCTGAGCTGCCTTCATAGGTTTTTCTAATGCTATTTTATTCCATATCTGGACTATGTTTTTACATGTTATTATCTGCTTAGATGTGCTATGGCAAGATAAAATTGAATAAATAAGCTGTTTTTTCCTACCCTCTTCTTCTCTTTTAAAATATTATCCTGCACTCATAGAAGAACGCCATAAAGATAGTGTTTATAAATGAACATGCCAGCTGGATTTTGCTTTAAAGTAATAGTAACAATAGAAAGGGTAGCACACTGAAAATTTCTCATTTCTCCAGAAATTTTACTTCAGAGTTATTTCTTCCCCAATATTCAGAGTGCCATCATATTTTGCAGAACAGGCAGAGAAGTTGGGGTGACGACTTGGGGAGGAGATCTCACATTGGAAATTTGGTCCTAGAAAATAAAATGAGCTTGCAAATAAAAAATATCCTGAATGGGTACCTTCTAATGGATTTTATTTATTTTTTATATTTTTATCACATTTTTAAACTACCCATCTTCTTCGCAGGGGGACCCCTTGACGGTATACAGTAAGATATTAAAATATAAAAATAATACATAAAAGTTAAAAATATAAAAGAGCCAAGGATGTATAAAACACTATTAAAAAGTAATTGAAAGTCGAAGGGAGAATTTTCGGGGTGCCCACCAGCCCCACAACTGCATGCGCCTCTGGACTCCCCGTGCAAGTTTGCAGGGCCATGTTTTCCCTACTTTCCAGAAGGCAAGAAGGATGGGGGCTTGCTCACCTCCAGTGGGAGAATATTCCACAGGGTTGGGGTAATGGCAGAGATTAAGATTAGGTCAAAGGATTAGGATTATTCAACTAGATCCTATGCAGCTCTTCAAATTGGGGCAGATTTGTATGTTTAAACTAAGCTTAGCCTCAGTGACTGAGTATGGATTTTCCAGAAGCTCCGTCATGATGGTTTCATTACCCACATACTGTGTTTTACTCTCCAAACACATCCATATATCCGTAATGTACCTGCAGCGTTCGGAGAAGATGTATGTAAATTGCATTTAGCTATAATATGGTTTGAATCGTTTTGAGCTAAACATTGTCTCTCAGCCCAGCATGCCTGGTTAGATTGTTATGGGCTTACATCCCATAAAAAGGCCATCTTGAGCTCTTAAAGAAAAGATGAGATATCAACGCAATCAATCAATAGTTAAGTAGTGCACCAATTGAAACAGCAGTTCCCAGCCTGACACCCTCCAGATGTTTATGACTGTAACTCCTACGATTACAGTGGGTGAGAATCCCAGAAGCTGCAAACCTAACACATTTGGAAAATGTTTGGCTGAGGTACAATATTTGCCCACGTTACATACCGTTACAGACTCTCCAAAATCTTTGGCTAGGTGCTCTCATTAAACCCAACCCTATTTCACCATGTTTTTCTGATGAATAAAGAAGAATAAGTATTCCTGAGGAAATAATATGGACTGAAGAAGGCTCTGCAAAAAGTAGATCAATGATTACCTCAAAGGATGAAGAGCTGGAAAGATCAGCTCTTTGAACCTGTCTGGATAAAGGAAAGCACCAGAGATCACCCACAAATGTTCTAGATGTCTAGATCTTCAAGTTCTTTGTGTGAGTTTGAGCACTGGAAGACAAGTGAATAGTCATCTTGCTCAAAAAGTGGTCAGTACTTTTGAAAGGGCACTAAATTCTCATTTTTCCTTTTCTAATCACATTCAGAGATTACCTAAAAATGACAGTACATTTCAGATATCAGAAATCTTTGGATCAGCAAGTCTAAAAACACCAAGTGAATCAATCTGTAATAAAAATAATGTTTAATTACAAGCTTAAGAATGTAAATTAATGTTTAAAAATTAATTTTAAATTAATTTTAAAAAAAATAAAGAGCAAAAATTTGGTTAAAACTTTGATTTAAAAAAAACTACAAAGGACTAGAGATCCAGATAAATTTAAAGTAAGATTTGGGAATTGATTATAAAGCATCCTTCCTATGGGCCGATGCTTTTGTTTTGAATTTTTATATAAAAATAAGATTTTAAAAATTGGAGGGAATTAAACACTAGAGGGAATTTAAAATTTCAATTAAAGGAGACGAACATATAAATATGACTAAAAGTTACAGAATCATGCAAAATATTCTAAGACTAGAAATATTAAAGGATACTTTCAAAAATTAAGTCAGAAATTAATATTAACAGTGACAATAGTGATATCTGTCTCTATGGGTAGATTATGTCTAAAAGATGTTATTGAAAAGAAACAAGTTTTACCTGACAAGACAGGCTGAGTTGAAAGTGATCATATAAATGACAGGGTACATGAATATCATAGAAAAAGATGTTACATTAGACATACAAAAGAAACTGGCTGAAATTTTAATAATTAAAAGGGGCATACAAATGATAAACCAAGAGAGTCCTGGATAATTTTTGTATATTGGACTTACAAAACAGACTTGCCAAAGCTTTGAAAAATCTTGTGAGAAGAGACAAAAAAGAAATGAAAAGAAATCAAGTTATATGAAATTCTTTGAATTGACTAAAGATTAAGATTATTAGAAGTAAAAAAGAAGAGATACAAAGTTGTTTTGTTTGCTCAAGGTTAAAATAGGTTGTTATTTCTGGTAAACCTTAATGGACTTTTGCTGACACCAGGACTGAAATGACCATTCCACATAGACCATTTGTCTATAGAAAAGACATGGAATATGGGAAGAATAGATATTTTGGGTAATGTAAGAGAAGATGAAATGTTATCAAAATTGTTTATAGTTGTGATGATGGCTGGATGTCACTTCTTTGTACAGACCTTTTTTTTCTTTATTATATTCTTTTTTCTATTTTACTTTCTATTTTTATATCTTTCCTATTTTTTCTCTTTTTACCTTTTATTCCTTCTTCTTATTTTTCTATTGTTCTTTTAGTTTGTAGTAGTTTTCACTATTGTAATTATAATATTTAATAAAATTTCTTGGAAAAAAGGAGAGAAATAAACATCCCTGGAGCCAAGGTACAGTAAAAAAGCAATGCAATGTGAAAGTAAGGTAAAATATAGGATGGAATCTTTGGACAATTTCTCCAGGGCTGAGTTATAAAAGAATTCCTGATTACATCCCTTGCAAGACAGATTTGAGATTCCAGAGAGATGCTGGTTGCCACACGCTACTAGCCAAGCAATCCTTCATTACTTTCTGCCTTGCACAGGTTTCCCAAGCTACAATAATCTCATCCCAATTTTCTAATTATGGCAACTTTATAGACTAAGTGATTACATTAGCCGGTTACTTCTTCCTAGAAGAAATTGAATAAGGAAGAGATGCTGTATTCATTTTTATTACAAATTTATTTCAGTCCTGATCTCTTGATCGGATTAGTTGATAATTAGATTCAGCGAAAGGCCTTGTAAATGGTCTCTTTCCTGCCATTTTCCTTCTGAGAGCCAGCATATCAGGATGAGCCAAAGGAAGAGACTGAGAAGAAAGTATGGGGGGGGGGAATTCTCCTCCGCTAAAGGCCACTTTATCTTAAAGAGGGGAAGAGAGGCTGGACTAAAGATTCTGGAGCAAGCAAAACCCCAATTGGTTAAGGATACCATTTCCTCCCTTTTGTTTTTTTTTTCTTCCTCCTGTATGTTTGTCTTTTTCCACGAAAAAAACCTCACTAGAATCCTGCACCCATTTCTCATATAAATTGTTTGATGAATTATGATGAAAGCCTGAAATCAAGGCAAGAACTGCCTAGAATCCTATCTCCATAAACTGCCTATTTTAGTGATTCCATGAGTAGTCAATGTTTTATCTTCTAAGCTTAGACACAGGAGTGAAATCTACTTATCTTCCCTACTGGTTCGGAAGTGCACGTGACACGCGCACGCTTGGACCATCTATGCATGCGCAAACCCTTCTGCACAAGCACAGCAGGTAAAAAACAGGTTATTTCCTGGTTAAAATCAGGAAGTAATGATGTCCAGGCAGGTGGTTGGAGCCTTGTGCTGCCGCAGCTACCGGTTCTCCGAACCACCAGCCGCTGCAGTTACCAGTTTGCGAACCGGTAGCATTTCACCCCTGCTTAGACACCATATTCACACAAAGAAATCCTGTATTAGGTGAGCAGGGGAAGATCTGACCTAAGTTTTGCAGGAAAGTCAGCTTGTTTCCTTTCCAAACATACTCTACAAACCAAGTCTCTAGAAAGTCTCTAGAAATTGCTTGCTATCATCATCTTCTTCTTTGTTTAACGACCCCATAATCCCTTGCAGGGTGGAGTCTGGGCAACTGAATGGAGCTAGCAGTGTTTATTGGCTGGATGTCCTACATGACACTAATGTGGAGATTTGTTCAGCAGATATATTCTCATTGTGCCCAGAAAGAGAAATATCTTCCTCTACCTAGGATCAAACTCACAGCCTCCTGATTGTGAGGCCACCACAGCACTCTATAGAAATTGCTTGCTATCTAGTCTATTTATTTGTCTGCTTGTTTGTAAAATTTATTGGCTGCCCATCTTACATAACTCTGGGTGGCTTAAAATCATAAAAAGTCTACAGGTTTTACAGATCCTTGTGCTAAATGGAGAGCACAGGGCTTAACTATAATAATTATAATGATGATCATCTAGTTTAATTTGAGTACACCAAACGGTTCCGCAACTACATTAAATATGTTGATGGTTCCAGCATGTTTATTATTGATAACGGTTATTTTATAGACTACAAAACAAAGAATGAGGAAACTACAGGATAACAGAGTTGGAAGGGATCTTGGAGGACTTCTAGTCCAAACCTCTGCTCAAGCAGGAAACCCTATACCGGAGTAACCAACCTTTTTATACCTACCGCCCACTTTGGTATCTATGTTAGTAGTAAAATTTTCTAACCACCCACCGGTTCCATAGTAATGTGCCGTGTATTGTCGTCTGCGCATGCCTCTCGCGCATCATGGATTGGGTTTGGGGGGGGCACCGGCTACCAGCTCTGCTTGTCTGTTACAGCTGGGTGGTGTGGGGGGAGGTGCGTGAGCTATTCTGGGACGAGGCTCTTTTGTTTGTGGTCGCACTATAGCATCATTTAGTTTCACTTACGTAACGTGAACTAAATTTATGCACTGGCAATACAAATAGTATATTTTCAGAAATTTAAATTGTCATGGGGAATTTTATGAAAACCTAATGAAAATGTTTTTAAATAATGCTATGAAATTTTTTTAAAAAGTCAATTAAATTTAAAAAAAAAGGAAAGTGCTTCAGTTTTGGACAAAACCCCTACCGCCCACCTTGAAAGCTGGAACGCCCACTAGTGGGTGGTAGGGACCAGGTTGACTACCACTGCCCTATACCATTTCAGACCAATGGCTATCCACAATCCCTTCTTTAAAATCTCCAGTATTGGAGCACCCACAACTTCTGGAGCCAAGCCATTCCACTGGTTGATTGTTTTCACTGTTAGGAAATTTATTCTTAGCTCTAGGTTGCTTCTCTCCTTGATTAGTTTCCATCCATTACTTCTTGTCCTGCTCTGGAGAACAGGTTAACCCCATCTTCTTTGTGGCAGCCCCTCAAGTATTGGAACACTGCTATCATGTCACCCATAGTCCTTCTTTTCATTAAAAATCATCCTTCTTTATATAGGTGGCTCTTGCCCTATGACCAGTCACCTGGTAATCATTCAAAACTAGAATGAAACTATCTAGGGGTTATTCATGACCTAGATTTGAGCTTCTGCTGGCCACCATAGCATTTACTTCTGATTTTCAGCAAAACCAGTCCCATAGCAACATTGATTTGCTTAACAACAGTGGCATTTGCTTAATCAGCTCTGCAAAAAAGGTTATAAAATCAGATCTGTCACATGGGTGATCTGGTTTATGACTGTCATGACTTACAACCGTAACAGGCAAACTCTGTTATGGTTGTAACTCAAGAACTACCTGTATTTGATATTCTAGTGACAATATTTGGCGGAGTCAAAGCTTTAAAGGCATCCTTCTTTAAGATGAAAAATAACCCTTGAAGAATTAGCTGGAAGTTTGTGTTATGTTTTTAAAGCTTGATTTTATTATGCTTTTTTCAAATTACTGTATATAGCAAAAATTTTCAATCAGAGGCAATTAAGGCTGGCTAGAATAAATGTTTGGAATCTGTGGTATTTAGAAATTGGAGGGAAATGTAGGTCTCACTTTCATTAAACTTTAAAGAAGGAAGGAAAGAGAAAATAGCTGAAAGAGATTGCAGCTTCTTTATTTAAATTGCCCACCCAAAACATTCCAAAGCATATTACATTGTTCAGAATATGAAAAATACTTTCTTAGTATATGAAATACTTTTAAAAAAAATTAATCAGTCTGCTGTCTTTTTAAGCAACTTTATTGTAGAAATCACGAATAATAGTACTTAGGTTAAGATAATCATAATTAAGTTCATTGAAATTAATGGGATTTGTGTTGGACAGAATAGCTAATTATCTTTGAATAACGTGCCCATAAAGAATGGCGGGTTTGAAATAAAAATAAAAATTCAGTAGAATCTCAAATGATTTCAATTCATTTCAGGTGAACTGTTTTGCTCTTTATATTTTCTAGCATCCAAAAAGGAAAAAAACGGTGCTCTTTATTAACTTGAAAAGAAACAGTATGTTTTTATACTAAATAAGAAACCAAGATCAGAGGAAAAGCCCTCACCGTTTTTTTCAAAGGCTGGCTCTTAGAGTGCTCTTATTTTCTTCTTTCCTATCCTCAAAATAATTTACCCTTTGATATTAACCTTTAAATTCTTAAATGGTGGCATTTCAGCCTGTTTCATACTAGGAGACCTCATGAGGTTGGCTAATGGGGACATTTGCAAGACAGAGGCCATAAGGAAACTACACAGCATGCTTTAAATAGGCTTGTCTAATATTTGGAAGTACGGTAAGTAAGTACCATGTTCTGGTACAAAAGATTTATAAACATTTAAAACTTGTATCTGAAGTTGTATATAAGGTACTATATTTCTTTGTCTGGAAATATTTTGCGTAAAATGAGAAGATTGCTTAAAGGAACAACATTTGGCTTGATTAGAAGTGGGTTCCAAATGGCCTTTCAAAATTCCTCACAGGAATATAGAGACAGAGGCAGTTAGTTGACAAATTCTTCAACTTTTTTGACATGAGGAAGCGAGGAAGCAATTTCTCAAGGATGCTTTTAAAAAAATCTCATTAGAGGCAACTCCCGCCAGATGTCTTCCCTGGGTTGAATATAAATGTGGGAAGCCAGGCAGGCTATAAACTAGAAAAAAAGGCTTGTACAATGAAAGACAGAATGTTCACCAATAAACCTTGCCCACATCATCATCACCATACATAAAAAGAAGTTCCATGAGCATTAAATAAACCTTGAATGCAAATTTTCCTTCAAGCTGAACAAGAATTAGTTTATTAAAATGCAGAAATGGCAGATTAGTGATCTATCATTTAATCGGATATAACCAATCTGATTCAGAATTAGGCTGAATTAGCCTCCTATGGAACCAGAGATCGATCGATCGATCTATCTATCTATCTATCTATCTATCTATCTATCTATCTATCTATCTATCTATCTATCTATCTATCTATCTATCTATCTATCTATCTATCTATCATCTGTCTGTCTGTCTGTCTGTCTGTCTGTCTGTCTGTCTGTCTGTCTGTCTGTCTGTCTGTCTGTCTATCATCTGTTATCTATCATCTATCTATCTATCTATCTATCTATCTATCTATCTATCTATCTATCTATCTATCTATCTATCCATCCATCCATCAATCTAATCTAATCTAATCTAATCTAATCTAATCTAATCCTTGAAGGGGAGGGAGAGAAGCAAAACTAGATCTATAAAAGCAACAACAGAGGGCAGAGATGACAGCTGTTGGATGCTGTGAGTGAGATCCCTAGTAGGAGATTTGGGTTTCAAGGCTACACTCAAACCATTGTTTTCATATGTTCTGTAATTGCCAGCACACTTTCCACACACCCGAAAAATGAGACAATTCTGGCAGGCAGTCCTCTTGCAAATATCACTAGACACTGGGGAACTGCTGTGAAATGGCCAAGGACTGTTCAGAGACCAATTGTTTTATGTCACTGTGCATTGTTGTTGGTAGCTTCATCGGCTCCCTCCCATAACAGGATCTAATGACAAAGTGGTGGATGGAGCGGGAAAGGATTATCTGTCTGGATCTAAGTGATGTGTCAAACATTAGGATCGAGTCGCAGTCCCAGTTAGACATGGACCTTATCAATATGATCTCACAGGGACTCAACGCAATATCCCCATGTTCTTTAACAAACAAGGAGCCATTTGACACAGAACAAGGAAAACAGGGGTTATTTTTCCCCAAATTGCTGCCATGGTTGTCATGGCAACCAAGATAACTAAAAATTGCAGTGGCTATAAAAAGGCAGCATTGAAATGGTGAATGTTTGTGAGCACAAGCAAGGCTGCGGTTACTTCCTTCACACTTGTCCTTTGTGCTTCTTGCTTTCTTTTGCCTAGTCCCAACTTTTGAGCTAAGATACATGACTTGCTTAGCCTCGTGCCTCTAGGCCAGAGAGTGTCAAACTCGATTTCATTGCGGGCCACATCAGGGTTGTGTTTGACCTTGGGGGGAGCAGGGGGGGTCGCCAGGTGGGCGTGGCCAGGGTGTCCAGGGTGTGCGTGGCCAGCTCAACGTCACTTGTGTGGGGGTACCTGTGGGGGCCTGGGGGGGGATCCACTTTTACTAGCAGTTTGTTTTACTAGCACCCTGCCAGTGAAACGGAGCTCGGGAGGGCTGCAGGTGGCAGAGGCACCATGGGACCAATTCTTCACTATTTCCAGGGTGGCCCTGCAGGTCAGATCTAAGCACCACACGGGCCGGATCTGGCCCGAGGGCCTTGAGTTGGACACCTCTGCTCTAGGCCAAGCAAGGAGGACAGCCGGCTGTCTCTCAGTTATACATGTGGTTAGCAAAATAACTGGCTCTTGAATGCATGTTTTTATTTAACAGACAGCGGTTATTTTGCAAACGGGGATGAGGCATCTGAGCCTTTATAGCATCACATCCCAACAGCTGTTTGCACCATGGGTGAGATAGTCTGATCCCCTGTGGGAGGGAAAGCTTAAATGCTCTCGTTCTCTCTCTGCCATGATTGTAATCCGGATTGACATGTACAACAGCTGTATTCTTTAAGCAAGGGGGACGGTTGGCAGTCTCTCCATTACGTTCAATCATTTCTTTGCTCTCTAGAAAGAAACTTTGGGGGAAAGAAGGATAAAATAACAAAACTGAAGTCTGCCAGTTTGGTCTGGTGGTTAAGGCACCAGTCTAGCAACCAGGAGGCTGTGAGTTCGAGTCCCAATTTAAGCATGAAATCTGGCTGGGCCAGTTATTGTAGGGAAAATAGGAGAAGGAAAGAGTATTAGAAATATATCATTATCTTGCATTATTTATAAAAATAATAAAGACAGGATTTTAAAAAACCCTAAAAATGAATAAAATACTCTCTTCCCATTCCCCCATTACCAGTTTGAAATTTAAGATTTTTTAAAAAAAAAGTGATCATAGTGATGATTGAAAAGAAGTCAGAGTGACTGAGTTATAAGCAAGACAAGGTTGGCAATTTAGGAAACGTTTGATTTATCGGCAAACGTGTTTATTATTTGAGAACTATCACTAGCCACAGTGGGAAGGTCAAGCGGACTTACAAAATTGTTTCTCATCTGGTGAATAGACTAACCAATCTGCCCCCATCATGAATAAGCAGCAGAAAGATATGCCGTCCAAGTTTCAAACAGATCAAACCAACAATGTTTTAAAAACATACTTACTAGTTAACACAGTCAGTGATCTAGCTGGCTTGGAAATAACATTTGCATTCACCACCATCAGGGTCACAATGTAGTAAAGACCATGGTAAGTGGCATTGAAAACCACAGGAGCAGGTAAAGTGCTGTTGAATTCATCAAACTGGAAAAAATAGTTCTTGGATTCACCAGTGATCTTCACAACATACACCGAGGATGAGCTCACCACGTCAGCTGCTTCCAGGGAAATAACTATGCAGTTGTCATATCGCACAACCACTTGGAGAGGTGCCACATTCTGGGGGGTCAAGAAAAAAAAAAGGAAATGATATTAATGAGGATCCTGAACAGGCTGTCTGGATTGTGTTTCTGAAGGCTTTGAGCTAATGAGGAACTGCGAGGATATACTGCAAAGGAAAAATCAAATTAGGTTGTAAAAGAACGCCACCGTGAATTCTGCTGGGGGAGGATCTGAATTTGTCACAACAGGATAAACGCTACAAGAAATGAAATCCAGATGGTGTTCGTCTTTTCTTACAAGATTAATACCCAGCTCTCAAAATGTATGAAGACGCTTGAACATTGAGGGTTTTTTTCCCTCTATTTCTTTTTTCAAATAAACAGTAATTAATAACGCCCAACTTCCAGTAACTCTGGAATATGATACTTATACCTAAAGTACAATAGCTAATTTTGGGGCAGAGCTCGCTTGTCTTTTGCGCTATAGATAGTCCTCAACTTAACAACAGTTTAGTGACCAGTCAAAGTTAAATCAACACTGAAAAAAGTGACTTATGACCATTTTTCACACTTACAACCTTCACAGCATCCCCATGGTCACGTGATCAAAACTGAAAACTGATTCATATTTATGACGTGCCCTGGGATCATGTGATCACCTTTTGTGACCTTTTGACAAGCAAAGTCAATGGGGAAGTCAGAGTCACTTAACTAACTTAACAACTGCGTTTTAGATGACATGCGTAACACCGCTCCTGCGCAGACTGCACTGGCTACCTGTGGCCTTTCGAGTGCACTTTAAGGTTTTGGTTACGACCTTTAAAGCGCTCCATGGCTTGGGGCCTGGGTACTTACGGGACCGCCTGCTGTTACCGCATGCCTCCCACCGACCCGTACGCTCTCACAGAGAGGGACTTCTCAGGGTGCCGTCCGCCAAGCAATGTCGGCTGGCGGCCCCCAGGGGAAGGTCCTTCTCTGTGGGGGCTCCCACACTCTGGAACGAGCTTCCCCCGGGTTTACGCCAAATACCTGACCTTCGGACCTTCCGTCGCGAACTGAAGACACATCTTTTCATTCGCGCGGGGCTGGCTTAAATTTTATCGATTTTAAATTTTTTATTAATAATTTTAAATGGGGTTTTAGTTTATTATATATTTTAAACTTTTTAGGCTAATTATAAAATAAGTTTTTTAATTTGCATTTTAAATTGTACATTGTATTGCCTGTTTTATTTTTGCCTGTACACCGCCCTGAGTCCTTCGGGAGAAGGGCGGTATAAAAATCAAAATAATAAATAAATAAATAAATAAATAAATGCTCTTACTGAAATATTATTATATTCTTATAATCAGGAACACGTATTTAAAATTGCCATTTTTCACTCACTGAGTGACACTTCATATCATCAAAAGGAAAATAGTTTGGGTTGAACTATTTGTAATGATGGAAAAGAGCTGAGACTTTGATGTTGCCTTTCAACCATTAATATCTGGTTACATTAGCAGATGCTCACTGTCATTCCTCTATCTATATATACCCAACTGTATGGATTTAATTATGAAGTTATCTTAGCAACAATGAGGAAGTCTCCCTGAGTCCCTAGGGAGATAGGGCGGTATAAAAGTATGAATAATAAAATAAATAAAGTAGTTTGCTTCCTTCCAGGATTCTTTAAACTAGTTTGTCCCACAGCCCTTAGTTTCTCAATTGATTTTTCTATCCAATGCCAACTCTGCTTGAGATTATATGTTGATTAATTATGTGCCATCAAGTCAGTGTATACAACCAAACTGATGATAACAGGTACACTAACCAGCCTTAGAATTGACAATGAAAATACTGAAGTGGTAGATAGCTTTTGCCTTTTAGGCTCAACTATCAAGAATAAGCGCTCAAAAGTACTCTAGAGTAGGGGTCTGCAAACTTGGCTCTTTTAAGACTTGTGGACTTCAACTCCCAGAGTTCCTCAGCCAACACAGCTGGCTGAGGAACTCTGGGAGTTGAAGTCCACAAATCTTAAAAGAGCCAAGTTTGCAGATCCCTGCTCTAGAGCATGGGTTCTCAACCCCCAGTCCATGGACCAACAGCAGTCTGTGGCATGCCAGCAATCAGACCATGCAAACAAACATCCATTGCAGGCAATATGCAAAACCACACCCTTCCGGTCTGTGGAAAAACCTTTCTCCATGGAAATGGTCCCTGGTGCCCAAACATTTGGGGGCCACTCTTGGCTCTTGGTGGAGCTCTTGGTGGAGCAGCCATAAAGGTCTTGGATAAGCTATTCAGATGCTGTGAAATAACTGTACCTAATAAAGATCAGAATCATGTAAGCAGTTCTCCTCGTGAAACTTTATGTAACTGAAACTTGGACTTTGAAGGAAGATGATAGAAATAGTATTGATGCTTTTAAATTTTAGTGTTGGAGAAAACTGCCGGGAATACAATGGATAGCCAAGAAAACAAATAAAGGGATCATTGAACAAATCAACCCAGAACTCCCAAATCAAGGGATATGTGACCAAGCTCAAATTATTATAGTTTGGACACATTATATGAAGTCCTAACTCTGACTTTAATCCAAGGAAGGAAGGAAGGAAAGAAGGAAGGAAGGAAAGAGATGATCACCAACAAGGTGGATTAACTCAGTTATAGTGCCAATGGCATTGCCAGCTGCCATTTTATGTGTGCTTGTGCTTCACTTCTATACAGTGACAAACTGCCATGAACTGTGGGGAGGGGGAATGAATGCTTCGGGAAATGAAAGTAAATGCTGTATCTAGAGACACTGCCTCAAGGTCACCCAGCTGGAAGAAGGAGGGGACTGCATACCAAACTACGCTTGGATTGATTGTTATAAAAACCTCTTGTCTGAACCTGATTGGTTACACTTCGGTGGGCAATGAGAGACAGTTAAGGTAGGGAAAAGTAGAATGTAGGGATTTGGGCGCACAATTTCCAGTTCTGATTTGCATTACTGGAATACACTGATTTCCTATATATTTCTCAACAAATGGAGCCAAGAGTCATTTTTATTCAGACATTTAAGCATACCTGTGGCAGGTCCAACAGATATGCTGTTGGAAGACTTGAAGGATCAAGTTAGGAACAGAATTTCATGGAGAAAATCTATATGGTTACTAAGGGTCAACACTGACTGGATGCCACATAATTTAAATAGTAGATAGATAGATAGATAGATAGATAGATAGATAGATAGATAGATAGATAGATAGATAGATAGATAGATAGATAGATAGTAGGTAGGTGGATGGGTAGGTGGGTGGATGGGTGGGTGGATGGATAGATAGGTACGATAGATAGATAGATAGATAGATAGATAGATAGATAGATAGATAGATAGATAGATAGATAGATAGATAGATAGATAGATAGATAGATAGGTAGATAGGTAGATAGATAGTAGGTAGGTAGGTGGATGGGTGGATGGATGGATAGATAGATAGATAGATAGATAGATAGATAGATAGATAGATAGATAGATAGATAGATTATAGGACATATTACACATGAACATATTTCTACTTTTAAATGTTGCCTCAATGGCCACCCAATCCTTGATCCCATTAATAAAAGGTATGTTTTCCTCCACACCATATCTCAACAGGACTCTAACCACACTGGAAGTCAAGAGAACAGGACAAAGGAACAGATACAAAGAAGACCCATTACTCATTCCTAGATCAATGGAAACTCAAATCCTTCCTGCACTTCTATTTTATTTCATGTGAGCTTTTGGTTCTTTTCATGTTGGTTAACTCCATTGCTCAGGTGTCAGAAGAAAACATAAAAAGGTTAAGGTCTCAACACCCCAACTGTCATGTGTTACCTGGACCTATTTGGCTGCAACAGTAGAAAAACAGAAATATCTCTCTTCTAGTGACATCAAAGTTGTTGTCAGTAAAGATAACTACCATCTCTGTAGGAATTCCAGAATGCAGCTATAATTAGATAGAAAATAAAACTACATTCAAGACTGAAGCTGCTGCTTCTCCTCCTCCTCCTCCTCCTCCTCTATTTTACTGGCTGTGTAGAGTTTAGATCTCCCTGTCTTGCTACTCCAAAAGTCAGGATAGCTGAACTCCACTGAACCATTTTGCTCTTTGATGATCCACAGGAGGGAAACTTCAGACATCTCATTTCTTTGCTTTCTATATCAAAAATACAGTACCTTTTCTCTCTTAGTAGAGAAGCTATAAGTAGTAGTTTTTCTCTCTCCGTGGGTCTTCTAGGCAGACCACATTTTATGAATCTCAATAAGATGACTGTTCTCAATTTATAATTTATAATTCAAGGGAATAATTCAAGAAGCATTATGAGCTCACAATATTTTCCCATAATTTACTAAAATTAATGCTCTGTTAGTAGGACAGGGTTTAAGCAACTTTGTATGTGTGTCTATTAATAAATAACAGACTAATGCGCACACACATATGCATATGTTTCTTAAGACTTTCTTAAAATAACAATAGTATCAGGAGGGGTCATTCACTGTAATCATGTCATATTTCAGAAATGAAATTCATCTCTCCTGCAGTTTATTCATGCTATATGTGGAGAGAAAAGTGTTGGGATGCCTTTTGCTTTCCAGTGTGGAAATTAAATTATGTTCCAACTAATTCTAACTACTGTCAAAAAATAAGGCTTTCATTCTTGATCAGCTAACTCAGTGGTAGTCAGCCTGGTCTCTACCGCCCACTAGTGGGTGTTCCAGCTTTCAGGGTGGGCAGTAGGGGTTTTGTCTGATACTGAAGCACTTTCCTTTTTTTTTTAATTTAATTGACTTTTTTAAAAAATTTCATAGCATTATTTAAAAACATTTTCATTAGGTTTTCATAAAATTCCCCGTGACAATTTAAATTTCTGAAAATATACTATTTGTATCGCCCGTGCATAAGTTTAGTTCGCGTCATGTAAGTTAAACTAAATGGCGCTATAGTGCGACAGCAAACAAAAGAGCCTCATCCCAGAATAACTCGCGCATCTCCCCCCACACCACCCAGCTGTAACAGACAAGCAGAGCTGGTAGGCGGCACCCCCCCCAAACCCAATCCACGATGCGCAAGAGGCATGCACAGACGACGATACACTTTATAAATCACCATTACTGTGGAACCGGTGGGCAGTTAGAAAATTTTACTACTAACAGAGATACAAAAGTGGGCTATAGGTTAAAAAGGTTGACTACCCCTGAGCTAACTGGTCAAAATTCTTCCTGAGCAGTTAGCCATTTAAAAAATAGGTTATACCACACCAATACATGCAAATTTCTCTTTCAGATTCAGATAGTAACAACAAAAGTGAAGCAGATCAAGATGCAAACTTAGTGTTTTCCCACCCAAATTGTCCAAATTGCACATTTGATTGTCCAGATTTTTCTAGAGATGACCTCTTTGGCAAATGGAAACCTGAGTGTAGCTCAACAAAAATGATATGTGTATTTGTCACACTGATGCTTCAAATAAATTACAAGAACAATGGAAGAAAATTGTCAGCACTCAACAATACATCAAAGTAACACCATAGATCTGATAGGGTGATAAAAAAGGTAAAGGTTCCCCTCACACATACGTGCTAGTCGTTCCCGACTCTAGGGGGCAGTGCTCATCTCCGTTTCAAAGCCGAAGAGCCAGCGCTGTCCGAAGACGTCTCTGTGGTCATGTGGCCAGCATGACTCAACGATAGGGTGATACTGGTGCCAATAAATAGAGGGTGGAGCAAAGAACAGGGAGATGAAAAAACAGAACTAGTAGGGATTGATGTAGAATTCTTTCTCCTAAAATGATTTGTTACCCAGCCATTTTTCTGAGTTGGGTTGTAAGACTAAAAATAACAAATGGGAAGAAGAAATATAACAGAAGAAAATATCTAGGGAGGGGTTTTATTCCTTGAGTGGTTGCATGCTTAGCATAAAGGAACAGCTCTGTCTCCCTCTTCCATTAAATCATAATTTCCCCTTCTCTTTCAGAAGTCTTTACTAGCTTCTTTTGACCTTCTTTTTTGCAGAATACTTTAATTTTCAAAGTATTTCCATTATAAAATAAATACATAAATGAATGTGGTTAGATTTCTATTATTTATTTGGTCAGCTTCATAGGCTAGTCCAGGGGTGAAATGCTACCAGTTTGGCTGAATGGGTAGAGGCAGCAGCGCAGGGTTCAGAGAACTGGTAGTGGCGGCAGCGCAAGGCTCCACCCACCCGCCCGAACGTCATTACTTCCTGGTTTTAACCGGGGAGTAATCTGTTTTTGACCTCTTGCGCATGCGCAGAAGGCTTTTTGCATGCACAGGGGGTCCAAGCGTGCATGCAGACACACACTTCTGAATCGGTAGGGAAGGTAAGTAGATTTCACCCCTGGGCCAGTCTATTGTGAACTGACTCCAATGGGGCTTATTTTACCAAGATTGAAGAAAAAGTTAAAACAATAAACAAACAAAACATTATAACAATTCATATTAAATTACCTTCCTAGGAAGAAGGCGAATGAAATCTTAGATGCATTGCAAAAATTGAAGTCTTAATGTTGAAGGTGTTTATCCCTTTCCTTGACTCATGATAGCAATAGCACTGAGACTTAAATAGAATAGAATAGAATAGAATAGAATAGAATAGAATAGAATAGAATGGAATGGAATGGAATGGAATGGAAGGGAAGGGAAGGGAAGGGAAGGAAGGAAGGAAGGAAGGAAGGAAGGAAGGAAGGAAGGAAGGAAGGAAGGAAGGGAAGAGAAGAGAAGAGAAGAGAAGAGAAGAGAAGAGAAGAGAAGAGAAGAGAAGAGAAGAGAAGAGAATTTTTTTATTGACCAAGTGAGATTGGACACACAAGAAATTTGTCTTGGGTCCAAATGGCTCTTTTGAGCGCTTAAGGTTGCAGACCCCTACCCTAGGTTGTGTATTCCTGGTCTAATCCAACATTATTAGCTCAACTTTGATCAGAAGAGAACCCCATTGCAGAAAAAGAAATAATTCAACTGCTATCTGCTTTTGTCAACTACATATTTTATTTATTTGTATTCTACCTTTATTACTTTTACAAATAACTGAAGGTGACAAACATATACAACGAACCTTCCTCCTCCTATTTTCCCAACAACAACCCTGTGAGGATTGGGTTGAGAGAGAGAATGACTGGCCCAAAGTCACCCAGCTGGCTTTCATGGCTAAGGCAGGACTTGAATGCATGGTCTCCCACTTTCTATCCTGATACCTTAACCTATCTAGATACCTATCTAGACCCGTTCTAGTCCAGCTTCCGACCCGGATACAGCATGGAGACAGCTTTGGTCTCATTGGTGGATGATCTCTGGAGGGCCAGGGCCAGGGGTTACTCCTCTGCCCTGGTCCTATTAGACCTCTCAGCGGCTTTTGATACCATCGACCATGGTATCTTGCTGCGCCGGTTGGGGGGATTGGGAGTGGGAGGCACCATGTATCGGTGGTTCTCCTCCTATCTCTCTGACCGGTCACAGACGGTGTTGACAGGGGGGCAGAGGTCGACCGCGAGGTGCCTCACTTGTGGGGTCCCTCAGGGGTCGATTCTCTCGCCCCTTCTGTTCAACATCTACATGAAGCCGTTGGGTGAGATCATCAGTGGCTTTGGGGTGAGATACCAGCAGTACGCTGATGACACCCAGCTGTACTTTTCCACCCCGGACCACCCCAATGAAGTTGTTGAAGTGCTGTCCCAGTGTTTGGAAGCCGTACGCGTCTGGATGGGGAGAAACAGGCTCAAGCTTAATCCCTCCAAGACGGAGTGGCTGTGGATGCTGGCACCCCGATTCAGTCAGCTGCAGCCGCGGCTGACTGTTGGAGGCGAGTTATTGGCCCCAAAGGATAGGGTGCGCAACTTAGGTGTCCTCCTGGATGAACGGCTGTCGTTTGAAGATCATTTGACGGCCGTCTCCAGGAGGGCCTTCCACCAGGTTCGCCTGGTTCGGCAGTTGCGCCCCTTCCTTGATCGGGATGCCTTATGCACGGTCACTCATGCGCTCGTTACCTCTCGCTTGGATTACTGTAATGCTCTCTACATGGGGCTCCCCTTGAAGTGCGCTCGGAGGCTTCAGTTAGTCCAGAATGCAGCTGCGCGGGTTATAGAGGGAGCTACACGTAGCTCCCATGTAACACCGATCCTGCGCAGGCTGCACTGGCTGCCTGTGGCTTTCCGAGTGCACTTTAAGGTGCTGGTTATGACCTTTAAAGCGCTCCATGGCTTAGGACCTGGGTACTTACGGGACCGTCTGCTGCTACCATATGCCTCCCACCGACCCGTACGCTCCCATAGAGAGGGACTTCTCAGGGTGCCGTCCGCCAAACAATGCCGGCTGGCGGCCCCCAGGGGAAGGGCCTTCTCTGTGGGGGCGCCCACACTCTGGAATGAGCTTCCCTCGGGTTTACGTCAAATACCTGACCTTCGGACATTTCGTCGCGAACTAAAAACACATCTTTTTATCCGCGCGGGGCTGGCTTAAATTAGTTTTAAGGGGAAATTTTATTAATTTTAAATGGGGTTTTTAGTATGGAAATTTTTAATCTCAGGCGAATTTAATAAGTTTTTAAATGGTATTTTAATCTGTATATTGTGTTGTTTTATTTTTGCCTGTAACCGCCCTGAGTCCTTCGGGAGAAGGGCGGTATAAAAATTGAATAAAATAAATAAATAAATAAATAAATATATTGTATCATCTGTTTTTACTTTTGGCTGTACACCGCCCTGAGTCCTTCGGGAGAAGGGCGGTATAAAAATCGAATAAATAATAATAATAATAATAATAATAATAATAATAATAATAATAATAACAACAACAACAACAACAACAACAACAACAACAACAACAACCACTAGACCAAACTCACACATAGGCCAAACTACTACGCCAGGGGTCTGCAACCTTAAACACTCAAAAGAGCCATTTGGATCTATTTCCCACAGAAAATAAAACACCGGGAGCCACAAAACCCTTCCCGTGCCTGACTATTTCCTGAGCGGCCACAAAAGTAGCATATGTAGTTGAATTAAATGTTCTGTTTTCTTCTGAAACTTTTCTTTTCTTGGATTTATCCATGGTTGGCCTAGCAGAAAAAAAGCTGAATAAATCGTGTGCTGGTGGGTGTTGCACATTGGCAATTGTGACACATATTTTGAGTGACAGGGAGCTGCAGCAGAGGGGTGAAAGAGCCACAGAGCCGCAGGCTGCTGACCCCTGTACTAGACAAACAAATATGCCAGGAATTTAACCAGCAACGTTATGCGACAGTCCTATATGATCTTCCACTCAAAATTCTCTTCTTCACCAATTAATTAGATGGTCTCCTGCATACAGTTATTACTGTTCTCTTCCTCCCAATGTACTCCCACATACATTCACACTAATAATGGGAGGGGGAATAATGTTTCTTGCTTCACAAGGCCATTATCAAGAGTACTGTGATAACACACCAGAAGAATACTGGTAACTCACAAAGCTTTTCCTTTTTAAATAAAATGTATTCATCTAAAAAGGTGCTACGAATTTCCTGATTTTTGGCTACCGTAGTTTAGCTCTCCTTCTGCAATGAGACAATGCATGCAAAGTAGCTTGAATGGTTTATAAAAATGTGTTACACAAATGCGAAGCATTCATTCAAGCAATTAAGAGCGAAAAAATATTAACCTATAATGCCAGATCGGCCAAGGAATCTATCTTGAATGGAAACAATCCATTTGGGCATGATATCAGCTCCGTGGGCATCCACCTACTCAGCTACTTATGAAGCACTGACAATTAAAGTGAAGCTGTTCTTCAGTACATATGAATATACAAATAAGTACAAGATGAATTATACAGCTGAGCTGAAATGTTCCTACCCACGCAGGTCTTGCTGAAAACCCAGGACAATACAAACAGAGAATACAGATTACATCATCTAATGGATCGCCTTACTAGAACAAGAGTAATCCCTGTAGTGCTGTTCTTGAGTGCTATCTGCTATCAGAACTGTATGTCAAGTTTATTCTTTGTCATAGCGTATCCAAGCATGTATAGGTGTCTATCTGTACCTATACTAATTGAACACACGTATGTAATTACTCTTGTAGATAAACCTAGGAAATCTACTCTTTCCCTGCTAATAGTGAATACAAATTATTCAGTAATATAGTCATTTAATTCATGCAAAAACAATGTTGTCTGAGGCTTCTGAGGAATGGCTATAATACTGCAGTTTTCCTCTCTGGCTATTCCCAATAACTTCCAGGAGGGGGTTACTGAAAGGCATCAGCCCACGATGTGTCGGAATATTTCAGCACCATGGACAGAGAACAAAGGTTTTGAATTGGCTGGAAATATAGGCGCGTCCCAGCTGTAATTACTTCTAGGTGAGGCTCAGGTGTCTTTATGGTGCCTCATCCATCTTTACTTTATGCTGCATTCCTGCAGCAGGTTTTTTTATATAAAAAAAATAAGAATCAAAGCCATTAGCTGCAAATCTGCTCTGAAGCCCAGCACGAGGATACTATTATGCTATGTTGTCCTAACAGCAGGGAGATGGAACAGCCAAAGACATGGAAGGCGGAGCTTGACCAGAATTGTTGTCAATAATAGCCTGACCCACCTCCAACCTCATCCAACTCCAGTACTGCACATCGGAAAACAAAGGCGTTGCCACTGAGCTGCACCCCAGTTCAGCCAGAGGAAAGTCCCTCCCCCCAATATTGATGATGGTATGGGATCACAGATAAGTAGCATTGATCCAGGAGTGGGTTCAAACCCCACCTGGTCATTCCCACTGTCTTGTATCAGGGTGAAAGGAAACACTACAATTTGTGATAGAAATGTTTTGCTTTCCACACCTGTGCTAGAACGATTGCATATTGAACTGAACTGTAATTATTACATCATCTTTTGGATTTTTTGCCAGGATATAATTGGTCCCTACAGTGGGAATCTCCAGAGTTTCTTTCAATTGTAATCCGTCCCCCTTTCCAACCTCTGTTTTGTAAAACAATTCCTGAGCCAAATGTTGCGAGTGGTATTTTTGGTGAAAAAGATGTATTTAGTAAGTACATATATAGTACTTTGAAGCCCTAGTTCTCAGTTCCATTTGCTTCAACATATACTTCTGTCTTCAGTCATATAGCAATATATTTTATTGTGCAGGAACAGACTATTGTGTTAAGTCTGTTTTAAATCATCTTACTGACTCTGGGAGACCTTACCAAGTCAGAACATCTGAACAATTTTGGTCAGTTTTTCAAAAAAGAAACATTATTTAGACTTGCCTTGGCTGAAGTGATTTATATATTCATATTTATTTTAAAAAAATACAAATCCAATGATAAACTTTATAACCACCATGGATACCACTCAGTACTGCAAAATCAGTCTGAAATAGCAATAGCATTTAGACTTATATACTGCCCCACAGCACTTTGTAGCACTCTCTGGGCGGTTTACAATGTCGAAGAATTATTTGCATATTGTCCCAAACAATCTGGGTCCTCATTTTACCAACCTTGGAAGGATGGAAAGTTGGGTCAACCTTGAGCCAGGATCAAACTCCAGGCTGTGGGCAGAGTTAGTCTGCAATACTGCATTCTAACCACTGTGCCATCATAGTTCACTCTTCACTACTTTGTGTAAAAATACAAGGATTGAGGCTGCTCTAAACTCTAAGAGAGAGAGGTGTCTATGGAGATTCCCAGTCATCCAGGTCATGGAGTTTTTTTTTTTGTTTATTTGAATTTATATCCCGCCCTTCTCTGAAGACTCAGGGCGGCTTACATTGTGTAAGGCAATAGTCTTATCCTATTTGTATATTTATATACAAAGTCAACTTATTGCCCCCCCCCAACAATCTGGGTCCTCATTTTATCTACCTTATAAAGGATGGAAGGCTGAGTCAACCTTGGGCCTGGTGGGACTCGAACCTGCAGTAATTGTAACTGCAGGCAGCTGGGAGCCACTTCCCAGCCCAACCTTCCCAACCTTCCCAGGTTCACGCAAAGATGCCTTTTCAAAAGGCAACTGGACTTTGCTTTTCCTTCAAGATGTTTTGCTTCTCATCCAAGTCAGAACTGAAGAAGCTTCTTGGGTGAGAAGCAAAATGTCTTCAAGAAAAAATGAAGTCCAGTTGCCTTTCGAAAAAGCAGACAGAATCTGTTCCTTAAAATATGGGCCACTACTAAGAAACCCTATCCAATGCTCCCTCTGTTCTCATATATCAGGGAGATTCAACATCCCCAACCATGGCTGATAGTGATTGGACCATGAAATATATTAATAATCATGAGATAGCTTTTTGGCCAGCATCTGAAGAATTCTATGTGTTGCAGTCCCAGAACTTTCTAATGGCACCAGATGGGAATGGCTAATGTAGACTCACATTAAGGATGGAAGTCAGGGCAAGAACATCAGTAATGGAAGAGTTATTCTGAGCAGGTGGCCTACAAATGTGATTAAGAAATAAAGCAATAAAAGAACATTTCCCTTGAGTCAAACTTGGGATTTAGTAATCGCCTCGATGCCTCCATGTTGTTTTCTTGCCAACAATACAGAAGCAGACTGTCATGAAGAAAAATCCACTCTGCTAAAATAAGAACGATTTGATTTTCTTCATTAAGATACCCATACTGTGATCACTGGGCCCCAGCCAAAGTGAATTGGGAGTCCCGAGCTTAAATCAAGGAGGATAGCATAGAAACAGAAAGAAAGTGTCCTACTCATAATGCATAATTTATCATATAATATAACCCCCAATCATACATCACTAAATGGAACAAATACTTGGAGCCAAAAATGGAGATATTTAATTTTTTATTTCCCTAGCCTTCCCCACTAAGAGGGAAGCTAGGCATTCTGTCTGCACCTGATTGTACAGCCCATTTATTGTGATAAGTTGGTCCTGCTTCATGCTTTCCCTTGCTTGGCAGATTGAGTCTCATATCTCTTTGTACACGCCTTGCTTCGGAGACAACTGTAATTAATTGCAGCATCAGAAAGCATTCTGCATTCCTGGCTTATTAGTTGTCTTACATGGGTGAATACGCTATATTAATATTAAAATAGAAAGGATCGATGTCTCGTTTTCTACCCTGTGCTAGCTGAGAATAAAATTCGAATTTCTAAACCAGCAAACCCCGACGTTTTTGGCACCAGGGATCGATTCTGCGGAAGGTGGGATATTTTTTTGCAGACTAGTGGGTACATGTGGTGTCATACACTGCCTGAATCCTGCACATGTGCAGATGGGGCTTTGTTCACTTGCATGGCATGGTTCCTGGTGGGCCAAGGGCCAGGGCCAGTCCACTCCTGTTCTAAAGCAGGGGTTTTCAACCTTGGCAACTTGGCAGAATTCTGGGAATTGAAGTCCACAAGTCTTAAAGTTGCCAAGGTTGGAGACCCCTGTCCTAAAGCATACAAGATGGCCACAAGACAGACCTTTTCCCTTTTTTCTTAGTTGTTCTGGTGATCCCCAACCAAATACTAGTACAGATTTCATTCCACTTGGCCTTTTCATGATCAGGCATGTTCTATGACTTGAAATGAAAGCAGTAAGCCAAAGTTATTAATAGAAGAACATGGATTTTTGTCCCTGCTGATTCTTCTCTTCCATACTCTCTTCCTAGGAGAGATCCAGCTTGGATCCAAGATGTCCCAAAGGTGGTTTTTGAAGAGGCAACT
This sequence comes from Ahaetulla prasina, assembly GCF_028640845.1. Lineage (NCBI taxonomy): Eukaryota > Metazoa > Chordata > Lepidosauria > Squamata > Colubridae > Ahaetulla > Ahaetulla prasina. Next base: position 86,405,622 of record NC_080545.1, on the reverse strand, counting down.
GGACTTTCTGGTTTTTCTTTGAAGACATTTCGCTTCTCATCCAAGAAGCTTCTTCAGCTTTGACTTGGATGGTGGGGAAGGGAAGGGATTTATATTCCTTGCTGACAGATCATCATTTGCATTCTTTTGAGAGTCATTGGGGCCACTTGGAGGTTTGTTTGTGTCTTCAGGGTCACCTGAGTAGTGCAATTGGGTATGAAGCCTTCTTGGAACTGCTGAAAGAGAGCTGGAGCTATGCTTTCTGCAGATGTTTTCTGCCCTGCGTACCTTCACCATATATGAAGAATGGTTACAGGAACTGGGCATGGCTAGTCTAATGAAGAGAAGGACCAGAGGAGACATGATAGCAATGTTCCAATACTTGAGGGGCTATCACAAAGAGGAGGGGGTCAACCTGTTTTCCAAAGCACCTGAAGGCCAGACAAGGAACAATGGATAGAAACCGATCAAGGAGAGATTCAACCTAGAAATAATGAAAAAAAAATTGACAGTGAGAACCATCAACCAATGGAACAGCTTGCCTTCCAGAAGTTGTGGGAGTTTCATCACTGGAGGCTTTCCAAGAAGAGACTGGACTGCCATCTGTCAGAAATGGTGTAGGGTCTGCCACTTGGGCAGGGGGTTGGACTAGATGACCTGCAAGGTCCCTTCCAACTCTGTTATTCTATTCTCTAGGTTGAACACAGACACAGCTTTGGGGGATGAATCTTTGTTGTCTGCATCTCAAACTGAAGTGCAAATGGTTCCTGTAGACTGCAATTTTTCTGGGAATCCGTTCATACTCCCGCACCATTCGAAGGGTGTTCATCCCAAAGTGCATAGCTAAATGTCTATGGAGAGATTCTCAGTCATCCAGGTTCATGGTTATCCCAAAGGTGTTCTTTTCTGAAAAAGCGACTTTGGGACAACCATGTCCTGGATGGCTGAGAATCTCCATAGACTCTTGGATCCAGGATGTGCAAGACAAGGCATGAAAATAGTTCGAACTGTGGGCAATAATATGAATTTGGGAGATAGTCTTCCTTGTTCTGCTTCATTAAATTTGGGCTTGCCATTTCAACAGAAACCCGGCAATTTGAAAAGCTTCTCTGATTCCTTCTGCAGTCCTATGACTCCTACCTTTGCCTACCTCTCCATGTGGCACGTAAAAGATTAAGCAACAGAGCAGATAATTAGATTGAAGAAGAAACGAGAGGAGCCACATCTTCTTTGTTTTCCATTTCAACAGAATTGTAACACCTGGGAACTCTAATTAAATGTCTGAGTAGCCACAGGTTGCCTTTTAATTTTAGCTAACTGTACTATTCTAAAGGCATGAGGCAATATATGAAAAATATAGCATTGGACATTGTCCAATTAAATAAAAAAATCAGCAGTATAGTAAAAGTCACTGCAGTAACCTTATTATAACCACATAGACCAAGATTTCAAATAGAGAGGCAGAATTGCATTTAAATGCTCCTGAAATATAAAATGTGTCTCACTTTGATTACATGTTCTATACTAATGGCCAGAAACCAATATAAAATAGAAATGAATTAACACAATGGACAAAAGACAACTTCTCTGTATTGGCTTGCAATTGAAATGTTCCTTTGTCAGAAAGAAAGAAAAATTGTACCATTTTCTATCAGTTTTAAATGTGTGTGCCTGATTCCATCAAGGAAATCGTTTTAATAATAGACTTGCCCTACATTCCTTGAATTAAAAAAAAAAAGGCTTCTGTTAGATGCAAAGCAAAAAGAACAGGGAGAGGGCTGAAGAAAAGTAGATTAATGGGATCCCATTCTTTTCACAACATAATACAACCAATCTCTGTTAATAATCTTCAGACTCGTCAATGAGAGATCCCCTTTTTGTATCCAATATGGGGAAATAAATTTATTGCGAAATAAAATAGGGAAAGGATAAACAGGCTTGCATAAAAAACTATAACCTTTGACAGCAATGAAAAAAGAATAGGTTTTTGGCCATGCCCTTGTTTCATAATGGGGGAGGAAGGGGAGAAATTGACATTTCCCTAAGGCAAAATGACAAAACCAGGCAAAGACATGGGAGTATATACCAACGCTAAGCCTGTGGAACAGAGGCTGGCAACCATTTCAAGCCAGAGATGGCTGTTCTCTCACCCTCACCCTCAGATTACAGGAAAACCTTTGAGAACGTCAGATCTCATGAGAACTGATGAGAACCTGCGTGAGAATACTCACCTTCTGCAGGTCTGGGGGACAGGAGTTGGAGGTTAGCTCTCTATTGTTTTTAAGGAATGTATGGGTAGCTTCTGTCTTTCCATTTTGCTCTGACATAAGGCTCTGACAATCCATAAAAATTGAAATAACATCTGAAATTTTCTATCTGTCTATTGTGGGAGGAGAATTCTTGGGGCCGTGTGTTGCGAGGCCCAGCCCAAGAACAACATACCCGTATTTTCTGGAGAATAAGACATACCTTTTCCCCCTCAAAAAGAGGGTGAAAATCTGGGTGCGTCTTATACTCCGAATGTAGCCCCACCCAGCTTCTCAAACGGAGGTTTCAGAGGCTGAAAGAAGCTTCAGAAAAGACGCTCCCAAACAGAGCTTCAGAAAAGAAGCCCCAAACAGAGCTTCAGAAAAAAAGCCCCCAAATAAGAGCTTCAGAAAAGAAGCTTCCGAATAGAGCTTCAGAAAAGAAGCTCCCAAACAGAGCTTCAGAGGCTTTTTTTCTGAAGTTCTGTTTTGGAGGCTTTCAGAGGCAGAAAAAAGTTTTTTCTGAAATGGAGTTTCAGAGGCAGAAAAAAAAAAAGCAAAAAAAAGCAAGGCACAGAGCTCACAACCAAGGAACCTGGTGCCAAAATTCACCTCTGGGAACAGCTGATTGGGGGTATTCCGGTAAGCCAATCCACCGGCCAATCAACTTTTTTCTTATTTCCCTCCCCAAAAACTAAGGTGCGTCTTATACTCTGAAAAATACGGTAGATTGAACAATCCAGCCAAAGTTCAATTCTTTATTTGCTTGTGCCCAATTGACAGAATCTTGCCAGACTAAACCAATAGACACTCGCCTTAACAGATAAACCCTAAGAGATTCTAGGGAGTGGCTATCCTAACTCTTTGTCTCCAGTCTAGCTTCAGGCCACCTTCCCGCTTGCCTCTCCCCCTTCCTCGGAATGTGCTCCGTCCTTCTTGGGAAATTGCCACTTCACTATAGTTCATCACAACCCTTCCCCTTCGTAGGACAATCTATCAGAGGTGCAGCCTGAGCACACTGTGGGTAACCCACCACCAATTTCTTGCAACTAGACCAGCGATGGTAAACCTTTTAGGGACTGAGTGCCCAAACCGGAAGGTGTGTGCCCGCCCATGTGCATGCGTGCACTTCAGAGCGCCAGAAACGTGATGACCAGCTCGCCAGCATGCATGTGTGCCTCAGAAATCTGACAACCAGTTGGCTGAGCTGGGGCAATGGTGCGTGTGCCTACAGAGAGCGGGCTCTGCGTGCCACCTCTTGCACGAGTTCCATAAGTTCGCCATCACTGAATTAGACCAATCTGATAACAGCTGATGGATGGATGGATGATTTCAGTTTGCAGGGTGCCCCATTTCAGACTCCTGACTGAGAGCAGCTCACCGTGAAGCAAGAGTTTTTTAAAAAAAATAAACAGCAAAAAATAAAATAAATCTTACCCATAATCAGCAGCCAGGTAAAAGCCATCAGCATAGCCAGCCACACACAGAGATCTCCTGGCCCAGTTACAAAACTGTATCTTTAAGTCCTTGTGAAAGACCAGCAGGATTGAGGCCAATCCAATCTCTGGGGTAATAACGTTCCAAAGCGGGCGTGCACCACAACAGAAAAAGGCTGTTTTCCTGGGCCCTGTCAGATGGCACTCAAACCGTGCCATCTGGGACCTAGAATGTGCCCTTCCTGCCAGACCTAAAGGGACTGTAAATCTAATTAAGAGAGAAGCGGTCCTTCACATCAACCGGCCCCATGCCACCCGCTCAATTCTGTCTACTCCTGGCAGAAACAACATTTTTCATATGAAGGCTGAGCGTTACTAATCAGTTACTAACAACTCTAACCAAGGCCTTGATATGCTGCACAGCTATTTTCTCTCTTGCATGTGAAAGGGACTCAGAGTAGAGTGAATCCCAGATCCAACTGCAACGCCAGGACACTCAGTCTCTGGTGTGGCTGCCCAATTCAGTATAGAATAGAATAGAATAGAATAGAATAGAATAGAATAGAATAGAATAGAATTTTTTATTGGCCAAGTGTGATTGGACACACAAGGAATTTGTCTTTGGTGCATCCACTCTCAGTGTACATAAAAGAAAAGATACCTTCACCAAGGTACAACACTTAATGATAGTCATAGGTACAAATTTAACACTTAATGATACAACACTTAATGATAGTCATAGGGTACAATTAAGCAATCAGGAAACAATCAGTATCACTTGATATTGTATAAATCGTAAGGATACAAGCAACAGTATATGCAAACATGGGGAACATCTAAATTAATAGTAGGAGAGAACACTAAATTCTTCATAGTCTCAGTGAACTTTAATGAAAAGAGACTGGTAAAATGTGTATTTTTTATTTTCCTCATGCAAAGGCTTTTTAACAGGAAGTGGTAGACTTTAAAAGTAATGAATTTTAAACGCACTTGTTTTATCTTACAATCTATGATAGTATTATTACTATCAAGAACTTTAAACACACTCATTTTATCTTACAATCCATCAGAACTGATGGATGGGTAACTGAACTGTATCTTTCTTTCTCTCCCTCCCTCCCTCCCTCTCTTTCATAAAGATCCTAATCAGTGGTGGGATTCAAATTTTTTTACTACCGGTTCTGTGGGTGTTGCTTGGTGGGCGTGGCATGGCTTGGTGGGCGTTGCTTGGTGGGCGTGGCAAAATCCCCATTTCCTCCTGATCAGCTGGGACTCGGGAGGCAGAGAATAGATGGGGGCAGGGCCAGTCAGAATTTTTACTATCAGTTCTCCGAAGTACTCATAATTTCCATTTCCGGTTTTCCAGAACTAGTTAGAACCTGCTGAATAGCACCTCTGATCCTAATCCCACACTCATATCCCCATTACAAATGAGAAATGGACACGGCATTGCTGGATTAAATCTTTGTTCAACTGAGGCAAACATTCCATTTTCAGATGTCTTTAGGTGGCCAATGAAAAGAAAATGAGTCTAATAACCTTTTTGATAATCCTCAATTATTCTGTCTCTAAACAAGACTCTCTTTCTTCCATTCTTCAAGTAGCTGCCTGCTGAATCAGCTGGAATGCAATAACGATAATGCAAGCAAGACTTGCATTAAAATTGCATCAAGCTATAACCTATTAAATATTACACAACAGTGGATACATTTGGAATGCTAAAGCATGCTATATATGTTCTTACAAATTGGCTCTTGAGGCTGGTGCCTTCATAAAATGGTAGCCATAACACACATAGCCACTCACAAGACATACATACATTTTGGAAGGTCTGTGTGATGATGATGTTGTTGGAGAATTACAACCGGTGTTACAGGAACACTAGATATCAGGGCCATATGAAGAGGGATAATCAGGGAAATTATATGATCAAAGCCACATCCCTTTAACATACATTGTGTGTAAGTAGAAAAAATCCCTACAGAAGGTGAAGTAATTAAGAAAATATTGGATTGTGCAGAAATGAATAGATTAACTTTGATAATTGAAGAAAGAGAGGAATCTGAATATTTTAAGATATGGGGACAATTTTACCAGTGGTTTGAGAAGATATATATATATATATATATATATATATATATATATATATATATATATATATATATATATATATATATATATATATATATAGGTCTTTGGTTGTTCGGGTTTTCTCCTGCGTAAAATTGGAAGTGTCTTGGCGACGTTTCGACGAAGTCTCATTCGTCATCTTCAGGCTTCAGCTTCGTGCTTCTGGGAGCAATGTGTGATCGCAGCTGTTTCTTCCTTTTAATTGCTAGTGGGGTTTGAACTGATTGGGTGGGAGCTTGGCTGTGCTCTGATTGGATGGGGTTTTCTGTGCTCTGATTGGCTGGGGTGTGTCCTGTGTTGGTGGGGGCTTGGTTGTGCTCAGTCTAGTCTGTGCTGCAGGGGATTTGAGCTGGTGAGCTGCATAGCTGTTGTTTGGCTTTGTGGTCGTGCTACATCTTCATAGTGGGTGTCAGTCTGCTGCATGAATGGATTGGAGGGTTTGAAATGGCTAATGTTGCAGCTGCGGTCTGGCTTCTGGTCCTTGGTCGTGCTTCATGATCAGTGTGGGTTTGGGTCTGCTTTCTGGGTGGATGTGCGGTGGTGACATCCTGTGTGGACCTTGAGTGTGGGTCTGGTGTCATTCCTCGTGTTAGGGACTCGTTTGTCAATAAGGCGGGTTTCAAATGGCTGGTAGGCGGAGGTGTCATCTCGTTTGTTCATGCTGTGTGGGCGTTTTCTATCTCAATGGCTTCTCTGATTATTCTGTTGTTAAAGTGTTCAGTTTTGGCGATAGTTCTGGTCTTTTAAAGTCAATATCATGTCCTGTGACTTTAAAGTGTTGGACCAGGGAAGAAGTTGGTTCCTCTTTTTGAATGAGTTCTTGTGTTCTTCAATCGTGCACTTATTCTTCTGTTGGTTTGTCCAATGTATGTGGTGGGGCAGGCGGTGCATGGGATTTCATATACTCCTTGATTTTCTAACTCAATTTTGTCTTTGGGGTTTCTTAGGATGGTGGATATTTTTCTGTTTGTGCAGAATGCTGTCTTGATGTTGTGTTTGTGGAGGATCTTGCTGATTCTGTCTGTGGTGCCTTTTATATATGGGAGGAGGGCTGTGCCGTTTTCTTGTTCTCTGTCTTGGATTTTAGTGGGGGTTCTTTTGGATTAGCTTGGTAATCTTATTTGTTTTGGAATCCATTGGATGTTAGTACGTTAGTGAGAGTGTCTAGTTCGGGTTTTAGGTGTTGTTCATCAGCTAAGCATTTTGTTCTGGAGATGAGTGTCTTGGCTACGGAGTTGATCTGTGCTGGGTGGTGGTGTGAGAGTGCGTGCAGATAGCGGTTTGTGTGTGTTTTCTTCTGGTAGATGGTGTGTCCTAGGGAGCCATTGGGTTTCTGTAGACTAAGACATCCAGGAAGGAAGTTGGTTATTAACTTCTGTTTCCATGGTGAACTGTATTTTGGGGTGTAGGCTATTGAGGTGTGTGAGGAAGTTGTCAAGTTTTTCTTTCCCGTGTGGCCAGATTATGAAGGTGTCGTCTACATATCTGAGCCAGAGTTTGGGTTTGTGATCAGATTTTTCTAGAGCTTGGGTTTCAAAGTGTTCCATGTAGAGATTGGCAATGACAGGTGAGAGGGGTGATCCCATGGGTGCTCCTTCTACTTGTTTGTATTTTTGTCCATTATAGATGAAGTATGTGTTGGATAGGCAGTGGTTGGTCAGATCTAGGATGTGCTTGGGGGGGTTATATTTGTTTTGGATAGCTGTCAAGGCTTCTTTGATTGGCACTTGGGTGTATATATATATATATATACTATATATATATGGTAATATTATAATGAAACATAGGACGAAGAAAGAGGAGAGAGAAGATCGATAAATGTGTTAATAGTAAAGCAAGAAATGTGGGAGAAATGTTACAATAAATGAAATGATGATATAATGAAATGATTAACATTGAAGAACAAGAAGACACAAAAGATCTACCCAGATGAAGCACTGAATGACTGATTATGTATTGTATGTTTGTTTGTTTATAAAATAAAAATTTTTTTTTAAAAAAACACCTTACATTGTGTGTGTAAAAAAAAAAGGAGAGCCAGAATTTCAATCACACAGTCATGGGTGACATCTTGACTATAACTCTGAGATGCTGGAGGCTGAAAAAAAGTGCAACCAATGGAAAATTTTATCAAGGAGAATTCTTCCCAACTGACAGCCTCCATTTTATTCCCTGCTAGAAGCCATCTAAAAAAGCAAAGACTTCAACTCCCAGAATTCCTGTTATGTTGGCTCAGGAATTCTGGGACTGAAGTCCACAAGTCATAAAGGGGCCATAGTTCCCTTTATGACTTGTAGACTTCAGCTCCCAGAATTCCTGAGCCAGCGTAACAGGAATTCTGGGAGTTGAAGTCCACAAGTCCTAAAGGGGCCATAGTTCCCCTCTTCTGCTTAATGGCATTCTTCCCAAGAGCTTTCTGGGAGAAAATTAGTAGCTTAACTACTGCTACTGTTATGCCTCTGTTTCTCCACATTTTATCTCCATTTCATCAGCCATTCTCCCCCCCAAAAAAAGCTTAAATGCCTCCCATTTATCATGCAAGAACAGAGCAATGAAACGGAAGGACATTTAATCTGAAGTCTTTTCCTTGAAATGCTTCCACTAGTGCCCTGAGCCAGTAACATTAATTTTCTTCACATAGTATGGCTTTCTCAGTGAATGCATTAAAAAGAAAAAAAGAAAAGAAAAAGAAATCTGGTTGACTCACTGGAGAATTCTAAGAATTGTGTTTCTTTAAAAATCTTACAAGAAATATGGCCGAGTTTAATGAAGTCCATGCTGAGAAAGGATCACTAATCAAAAGGTTGGTTATCAGAATGGATGGCAAAGCACACTCCAGGTGATCACATAGGAAATGGCACTATGTATGGACTCTTGATCATTCAGACTGGATGGGGAAAATGGTTAAAGTGCTGTTCTTGGAAAAAAGGGGCTTCTAGATCTTTGGAATGCAATGGACAGAATCCAAATTCTGAGCGTTGTTGTTCTCCAACATATCTGGAATGGTTAGCAGGGTTAGAAGATACAACTGTCGTGTCCCACTCCTCCGCTGACGGCCAGGTCAGGGAAATCCGAATCAGGCGTGCCTCTGCAGCTCTGCCAAAGTCCTAGCAAAGTCCTCAAGGCAGGCAGGAGACCAGAAAGTGACTTCAGCAAGATATGTCCGACTTTGCCTGACTCAGAGACTGCCAGAAAGCAGATCCTTTATATAGGCCATGGGGTGTGGCTCCATGACTCAGCACTTATCCAGGCCTGCCTCTCCCTTCCTTCTGACGCCGCCGCCTATCAATTCTTCTGAAGCGAGGGTCACTCCAGTCGGCAGCTGTTGGTAATTGGCCTCCCTCAGGCTCACATGCTGTGGGGGAGGGGGAGGGGTCTAATTGCTCCGTTTGCCTGGGCATGGAGCCAGGGCTGGGGCCGGGAGGCATACTAGGACATTCCTCAGCGTTCGGAAGCAGATAAGAAGACCCCGGCTGCGGTGAGAGCGGGCAAGACACAACAACAACTGTCAACTCTGAAGCTGGCCTGACTGAGGCCATTTTGAGCAGGGGTGGGATCCTACCAGTTGAACAACTGATTCACTGAGGGCGCACGCCAGATGCGCACTGTGTGCGCATGTGCAGTTTCCATAAAATTGAACTTCCGCATTGCAAACAAGGAAAGTAGCAAGGAAAACAGCCTGAGGAGGGCCAATTCAATCTGCTGCGCCTGATCAGCTGGGCTTCAGAAGCAGAAATAAAGGTCAGTATAACCCAGGGGGTGGGCGGGCGGGCCACTTTCACAGCAACAGAGAACCGGTTTGCTCTCGGCGGGAAGTGGGAACTACTGGTTCTCCCGAACCGGTCCGAACCGGTAGAATCCCACCACTGATTTTGAGGCTTCAGTGTTGCCACACTGGAGCTGAGGGATAGGGAGGGGGAAACAGAGATAGCTGGGGTTTTGTAGCCAAAACAAAATACTTTCTCCTGGGAACCAAGAACATTCCCACAGGTGGTCGGAGAGAGGAGTGAAATTACCAGGCAACCGAATGACACCTTGATTGGACCATGTTGACTGATAGTTTGGGGAAGGGAAAAAAACTTCCACTTTTAATGAGGTGAAACCCACAGGAATATTCAGAGTCGGTTTTCACCAGGCTGTGCCAATATGATATATCCAATAAAACTATTCTTTAAGGAACCTACCTGCCTCAGAGTTCTGTTTGCTATGGGTTTATTACTTGGAACCCTGACAACAACTTTTGAATTCCAGGGTATGAGACAATTCACCCCTTTTTGAGACTCCCTGAATTTGAAAAGTTCCATAATTAGTCAAAACTAGTATCCTCCCTGCGAAAACTCTTCCTTCACATTGGCTCTTTGTATCTCACACCCTAAAAAGGATTTACCTTGCCTAAGTTAGATTCATTAGTAGGAAGTTGAACAGGACGAGATTCAAGGCTTGATTAAGGATGTTTTGAATTGTACCTTTAGAAGCTCATTTTGATACTCTTAATCCCAAGAGATTCAAAAAGTCTTTTTCTCCAGCTGTAAATATTCTTCCATTGCAAAGTCCAAACGGGGGGAAAAATGATTTAAAATCAATTCTTTAATCCTGTTATTCTCTGGGCAAAAAGTATCACCATTGAATACAAAAGTATAAGAGTTGCAATCTCCTCTCATCAACTCCGTTGCCTTTGATTTTACAGTATTTACAGATTTTACACTAGCTTTATGAGTTGTTTAATGGGAACAGCAGAATCAGAGAGGGAGAGAAATTGCTTGGAAAAATAATTGACCAACCTGGCCATATTTCCACATATTGATCCTGTTCTAGGACATGCTGAACTGAGCCAATGAGAAGGAATTACAGTGTTATGGGAACACAAAACAGGACTTAATTGATCCACTCAATCAATTCACAGGAAGTTTAACATCACCTCACGCACATCTATTGTGCACAAAGTAAATTAACTCCTTCAATCTAGATCCCCAAGAAAAAGAACTGGAGAGACCAAGTAGCTCAAAACTGCAAATTTCTCTATTGCAGAACTCACTGCCAAGGCCTCTACAGAACGGTTTCCAAACACTGATTGACCATAAACAGCATATTATTCCTACTGCTGCTGACCTATGGGGAAGGGACTGGGGGAAGGGACTGATGATGTGAGACATCCTTGCCAGTGCTCTCTTGGTACAAGTATATATTATATAGGATGTTTGGGAGGACTCCAAAATAATGATTCTTGACTCAGTTGGAATGTCCGTGTTATGCCATAACTAGCACTATGGATATGTGAGTGGGTTGATGGCTCTTTTAGGTAAGTATGAAACAAGGCCCTACAGGTAATGCTTTTTTGCATGTCAATTGTCAAAAAGGCTAACATCAAATGAAAATATCAACACCTAATTGTGAATGATTATGGAGATTCTCAATCATCCAGGTCACAGTTGTCTCAAAGGTGCTTTTTCAAAAGGCAACTGGGCTTTGTGTTTTGATTGAGGAAGAATAAGACATTCTACTTCTCAGAGGTTTCATCAGTTATGAAGCTTCTTGGATAAGAAGTGAAACACCTTCTTCTTCCTCAAGGAAAAAACATAGTCTAGTTGCCTTTTGAAAAAGCACCTTTGAGACCTAATTGTGAAATTAATCTCATAAGTTGTTGCAATTTGCACAAAAAGCATTCCAAAGAAACCCCTTTTTACTCCAAGAATAAGGTAGAAAAACCTATTCTAGTCTTAAATCTAAGATTTACAAGACAACCATCCACCCGGTTGCACCGTATGGCACTGAATGTTGGGCAGCAACAACAGGGACCAAAAGTTATCTCCATGCCGTGGAAATGGATATCCGCTGGATATCGCGCATCTCCCTTCTTGACCACATCACAAATGACACTATTTGACAACATTTTGGTGTGGCACCAATTATAGAGAAGATGAGAGAAGGCCGATTCTGCTGGTATGGACATGTCGAGAGAGCAGCACCTTCCATCGTGGCCAAGACTGCCTACCAACTAGAAGTCAATGGTTGGTGATGTCATGGGCATCCAAAACAGAGATAGCAAGACACAATCAACAAAGATAAGCAAGTCAAAGCCTGTGCCCTGGAGACACAGCTGACTGTGCAAAGTGGCATTCAATGATCCAAAAAGAGGACCCTGCACCTGTGGGAATATGCTAGGAAGGAGGAAGAGAAGAGGAGGAGGAGGAGGAGGAAGAGGAGGAAGAGGATGTAGAAAAACCAAAGGAACTCTTTGAAGAACCAGAACATTTTTGAGAAACTGCAAGATCATTTTCAGCATAGCATTATCCTGAACATCTAAAGAAAGTTGAATACCATTGAGACCTGAGATTTACAAGAGAGAATAATTGGTACCAAATTCTTTAAGACTGCTTCACGGGATAACAACTTCTGTTGGATTTGTGGCTCAGAAATGTACTTCTTGCTGGCATCAGAACAGACAGCAAAAAACAATACTAGAGCTTAGACTGCAGTCCTACAGCAATTAACATTCAAATTATTCCCAAGAGGGAATATGTCCATTGTGTCAACACTGCCCTTTAAATGGAAGCTTTTAACTATAGACACATTTTAAATTGGCACATGCCCTAGAGGGTATCCACATCCAGATACAATTCATTACATAAATGAGGTTCTAACGGAAAGTAGCTGTTTACTTTCTACAAGACATCAATTTAGTGAGACGGTATTTCCTCATTACCCCAAATATAAGATAATTGTCTGTGTAATTCCTTTAGCAAGTTAATTGCACACAGGTCTTCTTTTCGTTAGGAAATTTAGTTGTCAGCTTTGCATAATTTTTATATTATAGTCTGTCAGCTATGCTTAATAGCACTGGGCTCGATCCAGTGTTGACTGCCAATTCTTACACAATAGAAACAATAACACAACATCCTGAAGTTATTAAGAATCTAGTAATGTATTTTGGGGTGAACCCAATTTTATTGGGTTGTTGTTGTTGTTGGTGGTGGTGGTGGTGAACCCAATTTTATTGGGTTGTTGTTGTTGTTGTTGTTGTTGTTATTATTATTATTATTTTACTTTATTTATTAAACATGAAACTCAGTCAACTGAACATTCAAAAATGCATCACAAATACCATTGACTGGTGCTAATAGTTGATACAGTACGGGTTGCTGCCAGCGTCCTAGGTATCAATTTTTCAATCAACAATTATTATTATTATTATTATTATTATTATTATTATTATTATTATTATTATTATTATTATTATTATTATTATTATTTACTTTAATCATTAAAAATGAAACTCAGTCAACTGAACATTCAAAAATACATCACAAATAGCATTGACTGGTGCTAATGGTTGATATTGGTTGCTGCTAGGATCCTAGGTATCAACCAAGTACCTTCTTAAGAATTACAATGTTCCAAGTAGCGTAGTTTTTTGCAGTTCTGCAAATTTGCAGAACTGCAATTTGTTGATGTATCTTATAGAATTATAAAATTCTTGGACATGGTACCAAGTGTTGTTTTTTTTTTATTATTATTATTATTATTATTATTATTATTATTATTATTATTATTATTATTATTATTATTATTATTATTATTATTATATAGCTTATTAGTAACCTTGACTATCACTAAGTGTTGTATCTTTTTATTCTTGATGAATGTATTTTATTCTCCTTATGTACACTGAGAGCATATACACCAAAGACAAATTCCTTGTGTGTCCAATCACACTTGGCCAATAAAGAATTCTATTCTATTCTATTCTATTCTATTCTATTCTATTCTATTCTATTCTATTCTAATTATGGCAAGAATAAGGTACAATGGTATGATTTACATAGATAAATATCCCTAAAGTATTTAAGAATGGCCTTGTGTGCATGTTTCAAGTATTTGAGAGTATGCTTGTATATATGTTTGTTCACAAGTATGTTTCACTGTGCTCAGTGAATGCTATACTCAGAATATTTTGCTGAGCTTTTTTCTAATACATAAGCATTGGATTGCAGCCCAAATTGGATCTGTGATGGAAATATGCTTTTACTCCACTGTAGCTCGATACTAAAGATCGAATTTGTTTCCTTGGTAAACGGGGGAAAGTAAGGCCATATTTCTTGGCTGTTACATATGGCTTGAAAGCTGGACCATCAGAAAGGCTGAATGAAAAAAAAATTGATGTCTTTGAATTATGGTGATGGAGGAGATTATGGAGAAAAATTTGGAATGCAAGAAGAACAAATCATTTAATAGTAGAGGAAGTAAAACAAGGCTGCTTGCTGGAGACACTAAAAATTGAAAGCCTGCAAAATCAATTTGGAAAAGAGTCTCATTTTTTTAAGGGGAAAAGTCAAAGGGATTAGAAAGAGGCTAATAAAAGAAAAGAAGGTCGATGCCTGTGACTGATCACATATCTGTGAACTTGTTCCTGACAGACAATCCTGGTATTGAGTTAGTTGCTTGTTGGGTTAGCCAAAGTCAGATACAACTGAGCAGCTGAACAACAATAATGAAGTCATTTAGGGCAACCTCATTTGATTCGTTATGTTTCCAAAGATGGATGCCTTTGATAACTTCAGCATTTAGTTAAGATACTCTGCTTCCTAAAATTGTGATTCACCAACTAAATCAAGGCACCTTATAAAGACACAAACACAGGGGCAATAACATGAAACAAACCAACAAAAAGGCCAATTCTGTCTCTGCTTAGGCCCTCTAATAATGTTAGCCACAACACTGAAGCTAAATAAACACACATGACATATGATACTACTGCCACAACATCATTCTAAAGATGAAGATTCCCTTGACTTGATTTTGACACCCAGAGATAGCAAAGACAGTTTTGTGAAAATGTACTGGAAAAGCTATATGATTAATCTTTTACTTTTTTAAATTTCGTTTTATGTTTTTATGTCAGGTGCAAGCAGCCAGCACCCCCCATGAATAGTCTCAAATAACAGCTTTATTATTAGTCTCTTAGGTTAGAAGAATCGCATTGGCTTGAGAACGATAAGATTCAGATATTCTGGAGGAGGTCAGGGCTGTGCCACTTTCTGCAGTGCAAGGACTTTAAGCTTGGTCCCCTCTTAACACCTCCCTCAGTTTAGCTGGAGATTCAACCACATTTTGCTTCCTAAACAGGCCTTGCTGTATTCTATTTCTATCCCTCTATTAATCAACTCTGATGTTGCTTAACAAAGGTTATTGAAGACTGTCTGGGTGCTGTCACTGACTGGGGCACAGAACAAATAGACCAGCCTGAAAAATAATTTGATGCAAAATAATATAAACCCCACCCCCACACTTCACCCACATCCAATAGGAGAAAAGGCGATATTCAGAAACTAGTGTTCGGCTTTCTCTGACACATTGTCCTAAATACAGCTAATGTGAAACAAAAGAAATTCCAAAGGAACTTGCAGTATATTGATTTCTTGATTACTATTTATCAAGAAGCTTAATTTCCATCATTGGTAGAACTACAATTTATCCTTGGCATGTATTAATTGTGTAATGTCAGGAATTCCATACAATCAGGAGCAATGTTTGCAAATGGCATCATTTGCCATAATGACCATTGTCATTCATTTGCTCTAATCTCATTGTTTATGATTTTCCCCTCGCCAAACACTTAGGCATTGCTCTATTTTATTTATTTATTCGTAGTTTAATTTAATTTAATTATCTGTATTTTCATCAGGCTTCCAACAGAGACCGCAGGGCTTAATTCATGCGTTGTCCACCTTCTCTCTTCCCATGCTTCTCCTCTTTTCGGCTCTTCTTCTATATTGCCAAAATGCTGCTAGGGGTTCACACTTAATCAGCATTTAAATCAGAATAAACAAGTCTTAAAAGACTGTTCTGTCCTGTTTATTTCTTTTGTGAATAATCCAGGAGCTTCAGCCAGGAAGGATGTAATTGCATTATTTTGACATCAGAGCTTTGTCATGCTAACATACTGGATTGCGCTTCTACAATATGCTAGAAATAAACTGTATTGTAACTTACCGTGATGTCTGATTCCCATAACAGCCTAACACAATGGCTTGCTTTTCCACAGCACATTCAGCTATAAACTACTAGTGGATCTGCAGAACATTTTAGAAATAACTTGAAAAAAATGCTTTAGAACATGCAGAGAATGAATAAAACATCTGTCTACAACTTATTAAAACAGCTATGCTTTATTTCCCAGGATTCTGCAACATTCTCTGTACCTGCCATGGGAAAGAAGAAATGGCTGTTTTAATGAATTGTAGATGGATGCTCTTCACTTTCTGCCATTAGAGTGGTATCATCTGCATGATGATATGAAGAGGAACTAAAGTGAACTAAAGAGCCTCTTGATGCGGGTGAAGGAGGAGAGTGCAAAAGTTGGCTTGAAACTCAACATTAAGAAAACTAAGATCATGGCATCCGGACCTCTCAATTCCTGGCAGATAGATGGGGAAGAAATGGAGGTGGAGACAGATTTTATTTTCCTGGGCTCCAAGGTCACCGCAGATGGGGACTGCCGCCAAGAAATTAAAAGACACTTGCTCCTGTGGAGGAAGGCTATGGCAAATCTAGACAGCGTACTAAAAAGCAGAGACATCACCCTGAAAACAAAAGTGTATAGTTAAGAGTGTTCCCAGTTGCAATGTATGGCTGTGAAAGTTGGACCATAAGGAAGGCTGAGTGCCAAAGAATTGAGGCCTTTGAACTATGGTGCTGGAGAAGACTCCTGAGAGTCCCTTGGACTGCAAAGCGATCAAACCGGTCAGTCCTAGAGAAGATCAACCCTGACTGCTCTTTAGAAGGCCAGATCCTGAAGATGAAACTGAAATCCTTTGGCCACCTAATGAGAAGGAAGGACTCACTGAAAAAGAGCCTAATGCTGGGAAAGATTGAGGGCAAAAGAAGAAGCGGACAACAGAGAACGAGGTGGCTGGATGGAGTCACTGAAGCAGTAGACGTGAGTTTAAATGGACTCCAGAGGATAGTAGAGGACAGGAAGGCCTGAAGGAATGTTGTCCATGGGTCGTGATGGGTTGGACATGACTTCACAACTAACAATAACAACAAGATGGATGCTATCCTAAATGAGATCAAAGCAACTTTTTAAAATTAAATCTGAAGCATCCCACAGCCCTACAACTCAACTTAAATTACCTCTAAGCACATGCGCGAGATGGCGTCCAACTAGATGCAGCGGGGGGATGGCAAATCTCCCCTATCCAGTTTTTGGTAGGGAGGGGGCTTTCTGACAACTTGGCCCCCCTTCCCAGTTGGGCGGAACATCATGCCAAGCCGACGAGGGGTTTTTTACCCCCCCTCGTGGAGTTTCGGCTGGCTGGTGAGGCGAGAACGCGACCGCCGGCTTACCCAGCATGTTTGGGGCGGCGGCCGGCGGCCAGCGTTTTCCGTCATTTGCTTCTTTCGGCGGTAGTGGAGGCTGGAACATCCAGCGCCCAGAGTACCCAAAGAGGATTTTTCCCCTCCCAACTGGACGGAACACCGTGTCCAGTGGGATGGAACATCGTGGGACATCATGCCAAGCCAAGGAGGGGTTTTCGCCCCCCGGGAGGAGTTTCGGTTGGCCGGTGGGACAAGGGCATGGCCGCCGGCTTGTCCTGCATGTTTGGGGCGGCGGCGGCGTCTTTGTCGTTTTTCCCTTCGGTGATGGCAGAGGCGGCAACGTTCGACGCCTGGGGCACCAGAGGTGGTTTTTTCCCCTGGGGAGCATTTGACGAGACAGAGATCCGAGGAGATTGTGCTTTGGAGAGGGAGTGGAACTGTGGAGGCATTCTTGGCCGGTTGGGGGATGCGGATGTAGGCCCTGCTAACTGGATTGGGGTGGTGGCCAGTGTCTGGCCGTTTTTTGGCGGTTGGCAGCGGCAGCGCCTGAAGAGGGGTTTATCCCCCAAAAAAGAACACGGTTAGTTGAGGCGAGGTGTGGGTTTGGACTCTGGCCCCCACAGACTTGACGGGGGTGTTGGTCGCCATGTCTGCCACTTTCCGCCGGCGGCAGTGACTGTGAATGGCGGCGGCGGTGGTGGAGGGGCAAGGGCGCCTCCCCCCCCCATGAAGTCTTTGAAATCGGCTGATGCATGGGGAGGTGCCCCCCCGCCACTTTGGTGTCGGAAGTGGTGTGGTGTTGATGGCGGTGATAGTAATGCCGTCTCCCCCCCCATGGCCTTTTTAAGGCCTATTTTACTGTCATCTATGTCATCTTTGTCATCATGCACTTTTACTCTCCACCTTTTGGATTATTTCCATCTCTTGAACATCTTTGGACCATCTCTTCTCACCCTCGGACCATTACACTCTTGTCTCCCGGTTTGAGACCTACCATGTAGTATTACATCTGCATTACCATCATATTTAAAGACTGGTCTGGGACTGGATTTGGCCATCTCCATATATTTCTGAGATGTATCTAACGACACAACTTCTCAGTCTGCGAGATTCCCCCCTCTCGCGGACATGGCCCTCTACGTTATCGAAGGCCTACCTTGATGACGGATTTTGGAATCCCGAGAGGTGGCATGCGGCTAAAAAGAGGCTTAGGGTTTTTTTAAATTTGTGTTTTACTAAACTTTTAAATAAATCATCTACGGGGAGGGAAGGATTTTTAAAGGGTGGATTGGATGGGGGAGGGACACCCACGGAGGGTTAGGCTGATTTCCTGATTTGGAGGTTCTTGATACGGAGATAGTTATGGAGGTTAAAACTCAACCATTTATGGGTATGTCCATCGGCACGGTAAGAGGGAGGGGCAGATATGGCAGAAGCGGGGGCTCATATCATGTTCGGGGAGTACACTCTCACTGTTTGCGAGCGATTGCATGCTCCGGGCCCCCAAGCTTGCCTCATTCCCCGAGTGGCTACGCCTCCAGGAACCTGGACCTTCGGTTGATGCTATGCAATGCCAGGTCCATCGTGAATAAAGCCCCCCTCATAGCCGATCTTATTCAAGAGGCGGGGGCGGACCTGATGGGCATTTCGGAGACCTGGTTGGGCGCAGAAGGGGGGGTTCCCCTTATCGAGATGTGCCCACCAGGTTTCCAGGCATTCCATCAACTGAGGGCCCAGGGTAGGGGTGGGGGGGTAGCGGTTGTTATTCACGAGAGTCTAGAACCGAGGGAGGTCACTGTCCCGCAGATAGCCGGTTGTGAAACCTTTTTGGTAAAGTGGGGCCGTGGGGTACAGGTGGGCATGCTGGTTACGTACCTGGCTCTTGCTGCGTGGCAGCAGCCCTGCCCGAGTTGTCGGAGATGATAGCCGGGATGGCGGTTGAGACCCCCAGACTTATGGTTATGGGGGATTTCAACTTGCCATCGGTGGGCGAATCGTCGACGGCAGCTCGGGAGTTCATGGCTTCCATGGCGGCCTTGGACCTGACCCAGGTAGTTAATGGTCCCACCCACACTGGGGGTAACACTCTGGACCTGATTTTTGTCTTGGGACAGTGGCTAAATGATCTGGATTTAGGGGAACTAATTGTTAAGCCCTTGTCATGGTCAGATCATTTACTCCTTCAGCTAGACTTTTGAACCGCTGCACCCTGCCGCAGGGAGACGGAGCCAGTTCGATGGTTCCATCCCAGGCGCCTGATGGACCCGGAGAAGTTCCTGATGGAGCTTGGGCCGTTTCCTAGGGAATTAGCCCACGACTCAGTCAAAGAACTGGTGGCTGCCTGGGAAGGGGCGGCTGCCGGGGCTTTGGACCGAGTCGTGCCTTTGCGGCCTCTGACCCGGCGCCAAACTTGCCCAGCTCCTTGGTATAAGTTGAGGGAGATGAAGCACCGGAAAAGACGCCTAGAGAGTGCCTGGAGGTCCAGCCTCACCGAATCCAACCGAACACTAGTTAGGTCTTGTATTCAGACCTATCTAGTGGCAATAAAAGCAGCGAAATATACCTATTTCTCTGCTCTTATCACATCGGCAGATAACCGCCCAGCCACCCTGTTTAGGGTGACCCGCTCCCTGCTCTCGTAGGAGGCTCAGGAGGACCCCTTGCAGGGGCGTGCTGAGGATTTTGTACAGTATCTGTCCGATAAAATAGCTCGGATCCGGGACGGGCTGGACACTGATTGGATAGATCCGGGCGAGGGGACGGGGACAAGTCTTGTGGATATTAGTTGGGCTGAGTTCGATCCTGTGACTCCTGACGACATGGACAGGTTGTTGGCTAGGCTGAATCCCACCACATGTTTATTGGACCCGTGTCCCTCCTGGTTGGTACTGGCCACACGGGAGGTGACACGAGGCTGGCTCCTAGGAATTATCAACGCCTCCTTGTTGGAGGGCACTTTTCCCGCCGCCCTGAAAGAGGCGGTGGTGAGGCCCCTCCTCAAGAACCCTTCCTTGGACCCAGCTGTATTGGCGAACTATCGTCCAGTCTCCAACCTTCGCTTTTTGGCAAAGGTTGTTGAGAGTGTGGTGGCATATCAGCTTCCCCAATACCTGGAAGAAACTGTCTTTCTAGACCCGTTCCAGTCCGGCTTCAGGCCTGGTTACAGCACCGAGACGGCTTTGGTCGCGTTGGTGGATGACCTCTGGAGGGCTCGGGACAGGGTATGTTCCTCTGTCCTGGTCCTGTTAGATCTCTCAGCGGCTTTTGATACCATCGACCATGGTATCCTGCTGCGGAGGTTGGAGGGATTGGGAGTGGGAGGCACCGTTTATCGATGGTTCTCGTCCTATCTCTCTGACCGTTCGCAGACGGTGTTGGCAGGGGGGCAGAGATCGACCTCTAGGTCCCTCACTTGTGGGGTGCCTCAGGGGTCGGTTCTCTCGCCTCTCTTTTTCAACATCTATATGAAGCCACTGGATGAGGTTATCCGTGGTTTCGGGGTGTATTATCATCTGTACGCTGATGATACTCAGCTGTACATTTCCACCCCGAACCACCCTAACGAAGCTGTCGAGGTGATGGACCGGTGTCTTGAAGCCATGCAGGTCTGGATGGGGAGGAATAGGCTCCAACTCAACCCTACCAAGACAGAGTGGCTGTGGGTTCCGGCGTCCCGGTACAGTCAGCTTACGCCTTCGCTGACTGTGGGGGGTGAAGTTCTGACCCCCAGGGGAAGGATGCGCAACTTGGGCGTTCTCCTGGACGATTGGCTGTCTTTAGAAGAACATTTGATGGCCGTCGCCAGGGGAGCATTTTATCAGGTGCGCCTGATGCGCCAGTTGCGCCCCTTTCTTGACCGGGACTCCTTACGCACGGTCACTCACGCCCTTGTTACCTCTCGCCTGGACTATTGCAATGCTCTCTACATGGGGCTCCCCTTGAAGAGCAACAGGAGGCTCCAGCTAGTCCAGAATGCAGCTGCGCGGGTAATTGTGGGAGCATCATGTTGCTCCCATGTAACACCTATCCTGCGCGGCCTGCACTGGCTGCCGGTAGCCTTCTGGGTGCAATTCAAGGTGTTAGTGCTCACCTTTAAAGCGCTCCATGGCTTAGGACCGGGCTATTTACGAGACTGCCTTCTGCCACCCGATAGCCTCCCAACGACCTGTGCACTCCCACAGAGCGGGCCTGCTCCAGGTGCCATCAGCCAAATAATGTCGGCTGGTGACCCCCAGGGGGAGAGCCTTCTCTGTGGCAGCACCGACCCTATGGAATGAGTTACCTCCTGGGTTACGCCAACTTCCCGACCTCCGTACCTTCAAGCGGGAACTAAAGACTCTGCTATTCAATCGGGCGGGACTAGCCTAAATATTATTTTAATTTGATTTTAGTTTAATTTAGTTTTAATTGAATTTTAAACTGTATTAATCTATTTATAATTTTATATTTTAGGGTTTTATATCGGTCTTTTGACCGTTTTTAGTTTTAAATTGGCCGGTTAAATATTTCATTTTAAATATACTTTAAATTTATTGTGTACCTATGTGTTTTAATATGGCTGTACACCGCCCTGAGTCCTTCGGGAGAAGGGCGGTCTAGAAATCTAATAAATAAATAAATAAATAAACTACAATTTAGTTTAGCCTAGCTTGTATTACAGATCTGGCCTTGTTTCAGCTTAGTTCTGATTGTCAGTTCTACAAACACAGCCACAATGTTTTCCTACCAGACAGTGGTGTATATAATGTGTGGAGTTATTAGGAAGTTTCTCTGCCAAATTGTTGACCCAGGCAGAAGCTCTGCCACTCTTTCCTTTTCTTTCTATATACAGTGAATTGCCATTTAAAATGTCTAGTTCAATTAGTAGAACTGAAACCAAGTTTGTAGCATGATCTGGGACAATTTTCTAGTCTAGGAATAGATAATATTCCTTGGACTTGTCAGCTACAAGTTATACATACGGTATATCACAAATTAATTTTGTCTCATAATTAAATCATTTTTGTACCTTTCAAAAACTTCATGAACATTAATATTTCAAAGGGAATTTTGTCTTGCACCTCATATACATCTTCCCATAATAGAAACGTCTTCTATAAGACTTTTTTTTCCCCTCCCAGTTTCAGGAATTGCTTTATACTTCAAGAATTGTGTGATCTAAATTATGGGCACCATCCAAACTAATTATAGGCAATTTTGAGCTAACAGGCCTATAATTTGCCTCGGTATAATGTAGCTTCATGTCTGATTTTACATTATTTAATGATTTATGGTGCAATCTGCCTTTAGACTAGGTAGAAAATCCTCATTCAGATAATGATTAAAAGACACTTCAGTTCATTTATTTACTTCTCCATCTCAAAGGAAAATATCTTACTTGGGACTAATGAAAGGCCAGAAAAATTATTCATCCTTAGGGCAAAATGCCAGCCCAGTTTTGACCCTTTGTTGAGTGTAAATACATACATTCCAACTGTAGACAGATGCAACAGAAAGGAAGGAAGGGAAAGGAAGGAAAAGAAAAGAAAAGAAAGGGAAGGAAATGCAATGTTTAGATCTCTAGTGACCTACTTGCAGCATAGAAGGCCCCGGTGGGAATAGCGTAAGGAACAATATTAGCTTAATGCAGGCTGACATGCATTTGCATTTTAGACCATATGATAATCAATGAGACATGATTTCACCTCTTGTTGAAAAGAATAATGACAAAAAGAGATACCAAAGGAAGTATAACAGACAGTTACATTGTCCCTTGTTACCTTTTACAATACAATTTTTTTATTTTTTTATTTCACAGTTGGTCTTGGACCTGTGTATATCTTTTGACATATGGGCTCCTTTCATTAATAATATTAAGTTAGAAGACAAAAATGACCCTCATGATTAGGTGAAGACTGGTATTTATAGGAAACCTGGCAATTTAATACTTTCTGAATTTCACTTGGCAGTGAAGCATTGAAATAATTTTAGGGGCTGGATTTAATGGAGTTTAAGTTGTGGAGCCTTAGCCAGCTGTGACTTTGGACCAGTCATTCTTTCTCAGCCCTAGGAAGAAGGCAATGCTAATTACTTCCAAAAATGTTGGCAAGTAAACTGCAGAGACGTATTCAGACAGTTGCCAAGGAATCAAAACTGACTCTAAACCATAGGATTTATTTTTATTTATATAAAATTATTTAAATAATGAGCTCTTACTCTCTTGTTCTCTTTGTCCCCCCAAGTCATACAGCAAGCAGCAATCAAAAGGCCACAAGTTTTTCCCCTTCATGGGTTTAATTATTCATTCCATCTTTTGCACAATTTTTATTTTTTTTAAAATCTGCTTTATCAGTAGTATATTTGCTTTAGACCTCAGGAAGACCTTGGCCAAGTTCTTTCAAATTCTCTGCATTATTTATTCCTATTTACCATAAGTTGGGTAGACATGCTGTTTTAGTAATTAAATGTCAATGGTTCATACTGCCGGTTAAACTGTGAAAGTTCAATCATAATTCACTTCAAAGTTTGTATGTCCATCATGGGCCTTGAAGGCTTAACACTTTTCCCTCACACCATCCAAAGCAGGGGTGAAATGCTCCTGGATCGGACCGGATCGCACGATCTGCTAGCGATCGTGGCCAGTAGTTCGGCGTTCCGGTACCGATGGTGGAGCAAAGCTCTGCCCACCCACCCGGGGTGTTATTACTTCCTGGTTTTAATCAGGAAGTAATGTGTTTTTTATTTTCTATGCATGCGCAGAAGTTTTTGCGCATGCACAGGTCTGCACATGCATGTGACATGGGCACATGAGCGAAACAAGCGTGCACGGCGGCGCATGCACTTCCGAACTGGTAAGGAAGGTAGGTAGATTTCACCCCTGATCCAAAGACTAATCAATTAGAACCCCAAGCTACAGCAGGATTCTGGAGAGAACCTCCGCAGATGCTTTGTTGTGCCAGATATTCTAGTATATTGGATGCAAAAGAGGTGATGCTAGAGATTATATATGCCACTTAGTAACATAGATACCACTAAGACAGATAAATATAAATTTAGAAAATAGCTATGGGCTTTCCTGGGTAAACCAGACAGGGTAAACTTGTCTAAATGAGCTAATTCTACTTTATTTCAAGGCTACATTAATAGAATCTTGCAAGCCTGAGAATACAAATTCCCAGGCCTCCATTTTTAATGCTTGCTCCATTAAGGCAGGTTCTTCTTTAGTTTCTTCTTCTAAACATTAAGCAACTGGTATAAATTAATTTAACTCTGTCTAAATTAATGTAACATTTGTATCTGTTGAATTGTTCTGTGGGGTGAGTTGTCCCAAGAAAAATGTCCCGCAATGAGTTGACTGTGATGAGTTGATGGCAACGAGTTGGCTCTGGCAAGTTGTCCCATTCTATTCTAAGTGGTATCTCTTCTCCCTTTTCCTCAAGGTTGCCCATTACATTAGCGCTATGCAAAGCTGCAAAACATTTTAAGGATGTTGTAAATGAAAAGAACCTAGGTTGTCCTTTATTTGTGTGTATTGGGAGGATGCAATTATCTTGTTTAATTGCCTGTAGAACCTCAACCAACTGAGTTTGTCAATCTGGCGACTTACCAGCCTTTTTATTACTAACATCTTCTGGATTTATAGTTAAAACCAAGTAGGCTAATTAAATATGCTCTTCTGACTATAGGTACAGGCATGTCTACTTCTATATGTCTCTACAATCCTGGCAAAGAAGCAACAATCAGTCAGAACTGGTCCAGTCTCGTCAACAGATAATCACAGAAGTGTCTTAGACAGTCAGTGCTTTTTTGCCAGCCAACACAGAGAGTCTAGGTTTCACACTGAACTATCAAACCATTTCCCACTGTAAAATACTTAAGAGTGCATCTGTGAGTCTGTGCTAGCCAAAACCCATCAATGATTGCTTAAAAGAAAGGGGGTGGGGGTGGAATCAGAACGAAAAAAGAATCTTCTACACGTTCAACAAACAGTGAATAACTTGCCATAAAAATATGAGCAACTTTGTTCGTGGAATAACAAGTGAGAAGAAGGAAGCAAAACAAACACTTTATGACAGGGCTACCACTGAACCTCATGGTGAAATTTCTTAGAAGCATGTCTGTAAAGGATAAAAACCTGGAGAGGGGAAAGGGGGCTTTAGATTGCCTCCAATTTTTTTCCCCAGCCAGTAGAATCAGAAGTATTTGAGCCTTCTCTAAAAACTAAAATCCCACTTGTGATGATGACAGGCCACCAAGCTGTGTATTGTGCTATACTTCTGCCTCTTCACACAAGTCTAGCTGGCATGTCACAAAAGCAGGCATTAGGAGATGGGAAGAACCAGGCTACCCATTTTATGGCCCTTTGGTACATCCAAAGAATAAAAAAAAAACCCACTGCTTTTTTTTTTATAAATATCCAAAAACTGCAAATGGGAAGAAGCTGTGTTTTATTCCAAATCTCTGAAGGAATCTGCATCCTGTTGTGAAATGGCCTTAGTTTGCAGAACATGGTAATTCATAATAAGATTTGGCTTAGCAAGCAATGAGTCAGCTTGCAATTAAGAAGAAATGCATTAAATGCAATCTGTAACAATGGGCTGACTAAATATTCCGCAGACATAGCCCACTCTGTTATCCAAAGCTAAATGAATAGTTAGTTTATGGTTAGGCAAAACATTCATCCTCTAAGAAATGACAGGAGATATAATCAGGCTGAAATTCTAATTATATTTATGAAAAAAATTAAACCCACTTGAATTGAACTGGACTCCCGGGGGCTACATGGATATGTCCGTACAATTTTCTTGGCAAGGATTATTTGTTACTATCTTTTGACAGAATATTTTGATGCAACTTCCCAGTTCTAGTCTACTCCTCTGAGTTTTCCTTATGGTCTTCAGTCCAAGTATGGTCAGACTTAATATGGTGTGACCTTGCTTCACTTTTTGAGATTAGTTAGAAGACTGCAAACTTACTTTTCACTAAATGAAAAGTACTTTGATAAATATGCTTAAGAGCATTTTATACTAAGGGGATACGTAAGTTTCAGATAGAAGAATGAGATATTTTGAACATCTGTCTCTTTTGTCACGTTTCTTCAGTCATCTCCTTTAATCATCCTCCTGTCTTATTATTACAGCAAATACAACTGTAGTAATAATAGTAATGAACTTTCATTTCTATACCCAGCTTTTAATCTTGAGTGACACTTTGAGAGATGCAATGAGAATGCCCAAATATTAAGGAAACATGCAAATCAGCTCTTTTCCAACATGGAAAAAAACTCAGGCTTTTGATCTGAAGAATTACTACGTTTGAAGACTGTGTGTGTGATGTGTTTTGTAAGCTCTGTTAGTTTTCAATTGATTTTGGGGTTGTTGTTTTTTGCTTTGACTTTGGATTGAAATGAGGAACAAGCTGCTTTTGATAAAGAGAAAAAGACGCGTGTTTGTGTACATGACCGCGATAACGAATTTCAGATGAGATTTGTCATCTGACAAATTGATAAGTTGATTCCCAGATACCTCAGAGATGTCTTCGGCATCCTGCAAAAAAAGACTTTTAGTGGGGTTTGTTGTATTTTTAACAGTGAAGTCTTATGCATCTAGTCAAGCATGTATTGTGATTCTGAACTGCATGACTGCTGAAGGGTTTAGGAAAACTCACCCTGACTGATTCACTCTGGCTTTCTCATCCCAGCTGACTCGCCCCAGCCAACTCGCCGTGGGACAACTCATCATGGCCAATTCATGGTGGGACAACTTGCCCCAGACAACTCAACGTGGGATAATTCAAGAGAGGGACAAGTGAATTGAACAACTTGCCTGCAGAAGTTGTAAATACTCCAAAACTGGAAATTTTAAAGAAAATGTTGGATAGCCATTTGTCTGAAATGGTGTAGGGTTTCCTGCCTGGGCAGGAGGTTGGACTAGAAGACCTCCAAGGTCCCTTCCAACTCTGATATTATTATTATTATTATTATTATTATTATTATTATTATTATTATTATTATTATTATTATTATTATTATTATTATTATTATTAATTGCAGCAGGACTTGTCTTGCTTTAGGTTTGAACCTCCTCAAGTTAGAAGTCCTCGAGGCTGGGGTGAACTGCAATTCTACTTGAGTTGTCCTGTAGTTGGCCAGGGCAAGATGACTGGGGCAAGACAGCCAAGGGGAGTCCACTGCTACAAGTTGTTCCATTCTGACTGCTGAGGGGGTAGAACCAGGGGTGAAATGCTCCTGGTTCGGACCGGATCGCCTGATCCGGTAGTGATGGGTACAGGTGGTTTGGAGATCCAGTAGCAAAAATCCCTGCCCCCCCAGCTGATCATCAGAGGCTTTTTTTTTACTTTAAAAATGCTTTTGAAAGTAAAAGAAAAGCCTCTGATGATCGCACAACTCAGCTGGGATTGTCAGAACCTTTTAAAAGCATTTTTTCTACAACCTCTTCAGCAGAAAAAAAATGCTTTTAAAAGGCTCCTCTGGCGATCCCAGCTGAGTTGCCTGATCATCAGAGGCTTTTAAAAGCATTTTTTTACAACCTCTTCGGCCAAAGAGGTTGTAGAAAGAATGCTTTTAAAAGTAAAAAAAAAAGTTGGCCACGCCCATCCAGTCACTTTACCCCACCCACCAAGCCATGCCCACAAAACGGGTAGTAACACATTTTACATTTCACCCCGGGTAGAACGTGATCATTGTGGGTGTAGGAGCTTTTCTGGCTAAGTTGTTATGGAAAATTCAGCTTTATTCATCGGCAATAAGAAATTAGCTTGTTCATCTTTCTCTCCCGGAGAGGCAGATATGACAAATAAGCTTGCAAATCAACTGATGATGTCTCCGGAGCAACAGACAGTATTGACATCAAACCAAAGTTCAAACATCAGGCCAAAACACGGTTGGATGAATTTGAAAATCTATAGATTTGAGCAAGCTGACTATAGGGATGAAATTAAATATAAACAGATAAAGCTGTGTTGATGTGGTGGAAAGCTAATCAGAAACTTCATTTCTGAAGAAGCTTCAAAGAAGTATCAGACAACACTTTATACTATTATGATAAGGAGAGAGAATGTGAAGACAACAAATCCATAGCATTATAGTGTATGGCCATTAATTTATTGTTTCATTCATTGTTTTTAGATTTTTTTTGTCTTGAATAGAATCGAACCCATTAAAATGGTTTTTAGACTTACTTGGGGGAGGAATAAGTATGTATAGTAGTTCTAATCAATTCAAGTAAAACTACAGAGAATAGACTAGACTAGAATAGAATAGAATAGAATTTTTTTTTATTGGCCAAGTGTGATTGGACACACAAGAAATTTGTCTTGGTGCATATGCTCTCAGTGTACATAAAAGAAAAGTGAGTACATAAGTGATAGCAAATCAACATGCTTTACATTAAAATCTTAAATACATCAAATCAAGTTGGAACAATTACTTCTTGAAATCCTGATGCCAGTTAATATGAATTTACCTTCCCCAACATGGGACCCTTCAAAAGGACTGGCCTGTAGTTAAAAGAGGAATCCCCTGGAGTTGAACAAGTTGGCTTTGAGACTCAAAATGCTTAATCAGGCTGGTTAAAGACCCAGCAGATGCATTTGCACAAAATGCTAGACTTGGTGAATATGAATTTTAGATTTGCGTATGCCTTAGCATATTATGCCAATCCAGCCTGTTGCTCAGTGTATTGTTCTTTGCATAGGACAAATCAAGAAATGTGTTGATTCAATGCCCAATGCAACTATATCCTGTAAATGCATCATAAGAGTTGAAGTCTAATCCACCTAGCCTATGTATCATCTTAGCTGTCAATCCATGGCGGGAGACATAAGTAATAATTCCTTCCTGCAACAGAACAAAGAATTGTGAGACACTGCAAAACTTGACATCAAATGCAGTTCCCCTTAAAAGAACTGAGCAGCACCTGTCCTCTGGAATGAGGTTCTTGAGGTTCTCCATTCTGCTATTGCTTAGAAGAGCTGGGAAGAGGCAGGCCTTTGGTGAGGAGAGGGAGGCAGGGGTGGGCTGCTGGGGGTTCACCTCATCTTCGGTAGAGGTTCTTAGGTAGAGAACCTCTATCTAAGATTCTGTGTAGTTCGGAGAACCCCCAAATCCCATTCCTGGCTGGCCCTGCCCACCCCTCCCAGGAGTCCCCACATTGCCCGTTTTGGATGCAGGTAAGTGCAGGGTACATGTGGAGGCTCAGGGAGGGCAAAAAATGGACCTACCAGAAGTTTCCAGCCTCCAGAGGGCCTCCAGAGCCTGGGGAAGTTGTTTTCGCCCTCCCTGAAGCTTGAGGAAAGCCTCCAGAGCCTGGGGAGGGCAAAAACACACCTCCCTCCATGGTGCAGGAGGCCAACTATGCCATGCCCCCATGGCCATACCCACTCAACAACCTGGCAGTCAACATCCATCCAGCAACTGGGCAGAGAACCCTTGCTAAAAATTTTGAAGCCCACCCCTGGAGGGAGGCCCACCCACCCACATTGTGCTTGCCAACTTTTTAATTTTTTATGTTTTATTGTAATATATTTTATCATTATGAGTCATTTAGAGTTTTTGAGATTCAGATGGCATAGAAATATTACAAATTATTATTATATACAGAACAATGAGAAATCACAGCTACTAGTTCTTTAGCTGGTGCTGGCCTTCATTTGCAGTGAGTTCTTCACAAGGACCTAGGATTTCATAATGTCCCAGCATAGTATCTGTGTGGATCCAAGCAGTGTGGCCTTTTGCAATCAAGAGATGGGAATTTTGCCAATGTACTCAGTATGCTGGGACCACTATGGCTGCTTTATGCCATAATCATTCAGCTTCAGTTTTCAGAACTTAATACTTTGTGACCTGTTCCAATTCTATGCCTTATATTATATCCTGGGATTGCCACATCACTTATCCATACTTTCTTCTTAATCTGGTGCGTTATGCACCAAGATTTTATCACTTGCATTCAGAAATCCCATAATATTTTAACCTGCTCATTTGAAACTACCTTTTTCAATCATAGGTTCCCACCAATTTATTCATTCCTGGCACACGAAATCTTTCACAGATTTTCCACAATGAGTCATTTTGGCAGCTGTGTTACCCTCATTGTTTATAATCAGTTTGTGCAATCTTTTTTGCAGGAGCTGTGCATATGATCTACCGTTTCTTCTGCTTCTTTGCACAATCTGCACTTTGAATCATTTGATGATTTTTCAGTTCTGGCCTTCTTCACATTAGTTTGAATAGCTTGCTCTTGAGCAGCTATGATCCTTCCAAATGTTTTGCACAGTGCTATTATCTGTGTGTGTATGTGTGTGTGTGTGTGTGTGTGTGTGCGTTACTGCTGTGGATGCCTTGGCAGCCCAAAGCCCCTAATTCCTGTCTTCTGTGCTAAGCTAAAACGTAACAAAGCTCACTGCAGCTTAGCATGATTTATGTACCCAGTCAGACCATGGCAATAGTTTTACTGAAGTCCAATTCAGGCATTCAAATCAGAAAACATAAACGTGTAAGAGTTGGTGTTTATTTTAAGGCACTATTAATCATTAATTACATAGGGTAAATAATTGGTGGCTTGTATGAAATTCAAACCAAGGACTTCCTAAATCCTAGGCTCAGCTGAACCAGTTACCTGTTGAGGGCTGCTCCTTTCCAAAG
Organism: Ahaetulla prasina; assembly: GCF_028640845.1. Taxonomy (NCBI): domain Eukaryota; kingdom Metazoa; phylum Chordata; class Lepidosauria; order Squamata; family Colubridae; genus Ahaetulla; species Ahaetulla prasina. The sequence goes on along the minus strand of NC_080545.1, from coordinate 86,374,870 downwards.
TGTTTTTTTCTTCTTCTTGTGATCAATACATTGCAGGGGGATTGAAAAGCCAAAGTCCCAGGAGTCTGATTACTTCTCAACAGCCCTGCCCATTGTCAAAGATCCCCACTTAATCAGTCCTTGCAAGATCTGTCAAGCCAATATGCTTTACATTAGGAGGACGCTGCAGAACCTGTTGCGGAACCGTAATTCAGCTGAACTGTCATATCTTAACAGAGATGGTAACATGTAATTGTCTGTTATCTGCACAAAGGCACCTGCAACTGAAAAATCCTGACAGCTGCAGCCAAGATAAGCATGACTGCACACTGGGAATTTGAGCCCCGGTTGAATCTTTAATTGTGGAGCAGGGCAGCTTCTGTTGCACAGGGCAAAACTTGCTAAATTAATAGAGTTGCCTTTGATTAGGAAACAGCTAGTTCTGAGGGCGCATTCATCTTTTATGGCTTCCTATATCATTGAATTAAGGACCAACATAGTAGAATTCTTTATTGGCCAAGTTGGACGCACAAGGAATTTGTCTTTGGTGCGTATTCTCTCAGTGTACATAAAAAAGAAAAGATACATTCGACAAGAATCATAAGGTACTTAATGATAGTCATAGGGTACAAATAAGCAATCAAATCATACTAGGAAACAATCAATATGAATCGTAAGGATGCAAGCAATAAAGTTACAGTCCTAAGTGGGAGGAGATGGGTGATAGGAACGATGAGAAGATTAATAGGACCAACATTCAGCCAGCATGGCTGGCTGGAAAATTCTGGGAGTTGAAGTCCACAAGTCTTAAAGTTGCCAAGGTTGGAGACCCCTGCTCGATAAGAAGGATGGGAGGGAACGCCCACATGGCAGATTGATAGGTGAGGTTTTAATTCTTTCTTTCCCAATACATCTGACTAGGAGAAGAATGGAGGAGGAGGAGCAGCCAAGATGCCATTCCATCTCTATGACACTACATACTGTAGGAAGTTAGCACCCACCCTTCTCATAGAAGAATGAGATATTTTGGGAAATATTAAAAAGGCAGAATATATTTCTCTGGATGAGAAATGGAGAGACATGTTTTAAAGACAAAGCAGCTCCCACCTTCCTGCCTCCCCCCCCCTACCTTTGTCAATGGGCCAGAGGCAGAAACCCAATTCCCTTCCCCACCTTTGCCAATGGACCATCATCTGCAACACAATAGGACCCATCTAGCAACAGAAACTTACCACATGGCACCTGGGAAAATTACATCAGCCAGCAAGGCTAGCTAAGACCCCCACCCCCTGGGAGTCTGACAACCAATCAGGACACTCTTCCTGTGCTCCAGGAAGTTCAAAGGGGCTCTGTGGCTCAGACTGCTAATGCAGTCTGTTATTAACAGCAGCTGCTTGCAATTACTGCAGGTTCTAGTCCCACCAGGCCCAAGGTTGACTCAGCCTTCCATCCTTTATAAGGTAGGTAAAATGAGGACCCAGATTGTTGGGGGCAATAAGTTGACTTTGTATATAAATATACAAATAGGATGAAGACTATTGTTAACATAGTGTAAGCCGCCCTGAGTCTTTGGAGAAGGGCAGGATATAAATGCAAATTTAAAAAAAAAAAGCTCAGAGAGGACATAAAACCAAGGCATGCTCAGCATCTTGGCCCTTTTTTGTTCAAGAACACAAACCATGTGATCTTGTCCACCATTAAACCATCTTTCCAAGAAGTCTCCATGTTTCCAGTGTCTTTTTCCCCACCTGGAACTGAACCCAGATGGACATTTCTTCCAACAGTACTGTAACAATATAATTATTCAATTAAACTCTTCAACAAGCTTCCATAAAATTTCACAGTAAGACTTTCAACTTGCAAAAAAAATGGACAGGTACCAAACAGAAACAAAGATTATTCTATTTCTTGGTCGCCATTTAATGGTTGCCCAGATTTCTGTAGCCCTGATTTGGTAATACTACATATAGGTCATCCCCAACCAGAGCTGATTAAGATCAAGCAATCTATGCCACAGAGAAAGTATATTTGTATTTATATATGGTTCCTTATTTATTAATTTGTTTGTTTGCTTTGTTTTATTTATGTATTATTTTATTTATTTCAAACAAATTTATATAGCCATGATCTCACCCATCTGGGCAGCCCACAACAATAAAAAGCGAGAACCCTTTCTATGCATCAAAACATGTTCTAACATGTTATTTTAAGCCACATTGCTTGAGGCATGGACTCCAGTCACTGTAGTTTGTAAATCATGGTTTATGGCAGCGGTTCTCAACCTGTGGGTCACAACCCCGTTGGGGGTCAAATGACGATTTGCCAGGGAATCGGACCATCGGAAAATCTTTGCTCTGATGTCTCCCTCTCCAGCCAGCTGCAATCGCTCCCAATCGCTAGCCTAATCTGGCTTCAGGCGCGATAAGCTTAATGGGGAGGAGTCTCCACTTTAATGCCTCCGTCCTCAAGACAATCACTAGCAGTTCAGATCGCTAGCCAATATGGCTTCAGGAACGATAAATTCAAAAAACCCCCTTCTGCGGCTGCTGAGGCGCGCTAAGATCGCTGCCTAAAAAAAAATAATTTTATGGTTGGGGTTGCCACATCGTGGGGAATTGTATTAAAGGGATCGCAGCACTATAAAGGTTGAGAACCACTGGTTTATGGCCTAGCCATGTTGAACAGTCTTAAACAATTGTGGGTTATTTAGCAAAACACAGTTTGTTGGCTTGCTTGTCTAAGTTGATTGACTGCCCAATTGTGATGAATGTGATGACAGCCATACGCCACATACCCAAAATTGCAAACACATTCTGTAGCATCCTATAGCATTTTGCTTCGATTGCAAAATAAGTTATTTCAGCATAACTGTTAACTTGTTTCTCTTGGCATCTTCCCCTCTGCCATCCTATCTTCAGTTTCAGATAAGCAAGGAGAGGAGAGGAGAGGAGAGGAGAGGAGAGGAGTGGAGAGGAGAGGAGAGGGAGGGAGGGAGGAGGAGGAGGGGGAGGAGGAAGGGAAAGGAAAGGAAAGAGGAGGAGGAGGAAGGAAGGAAGGAAGGAAGGAAGGAAGGAAGGAAGGAAGGAAGGAAGGAAGGAAGGAAGGAAGGAAGGAAGGAAGGAAGGAAAGCAAGAAAGAGGGAGGGAGGGAGGGAGGGAGGGAGGGAGGGAGGGAGGAAGGAAGGAAGGCCTACAACTTGGAGTAGAACATAATTATAGCACATAGCTCTGCATTTTGGAGGCACCAAATTGTAATTACTTTTTCCTTGGATCTGATTCATTGACAGTTCAAGCTCATCGCGCTTACAACAGCTGAGCTTCTTAATTACCCACCATGCTGGCAAAAAGTCTCCAATTTGCTTCTGAGAATCAAGGTCATTAACCCAACTCATTATCTGGTGCAAAACCGATGTGGGTGGTAACTCTATCAGGGATGTGCATGGGAATTGAGGAGCAACAGATAGACTGGAAAGGTTACATAGTCTAGATGAAAAATAGAAATGGAAAGGCTGCATTTCATTCTTCTAATTAAGAACAACAATCTTGAATATTCTTCTGCTGGGAATTACTTGAGCTGAAAGCCAAATGATGCCGCCTAAGATTTCATGCATTTGGCTTCAGTTAATTAGAGCCAACTTAATTTTTACTAGACAGTCCAGGAACAAAATCCACTCTGCGGTCACAAACCAAGAAGTTGTTTAGGTTCAAGCTATGTTATAGAAGAAAAAGCACAAAGAGTCAGCTCATAAATTTCTTTCTGCCGTGTTTCCTCATTTTGAAGGAGGATGAGTAATGGAGATGGCTGTGGGCAGTTTCTTTTTGGGAATTAAATGTTCGCTGCTGGTAGATTTTTTTTTAAACCTACCATACACAGATAGTCCTCAATGTACAAATGGTTCATTTAGTGACCATTCAAAGTTACAAAGGCTCTGAAAAATAGTGACTTGTGACCATTTTTCAGTTATGACCGTTGCAGCATTCCCATGGTCATGTGATCAAAATTCAGATGCTTGGCAATTGACTCATATTTATGACGGTTGCAGTGTCCCTGGGTCATGGGATCCCCTTTTACGACCTTCTGACAAGCAAAGTCAATGGGGAAGCCAGATCCACTTAACAGCTATGTTACTAACAGTGATTCACTTAACAACCATGGCAAGGAAGGTTGTAAAAATGGAGCAAAACTCACTTAACTAATGCTTTCTTGCAGAAATTTGGGGCTCAATTGCGGTCGTAATTCTAGGACTACCTGTATCAATAACAAGAGAAGTGACAACTCGGGGAGGGAAAAGGAAGGGTTGGATGAATAGATTGGAGCTACACCCAAGTCTTACATGGCACATAAAGTACCCAGCCTGCCACAGACCATTCTATTCTATCTACCCAACCCTCCTATCTTTTTGTTAGGGCCTAGAAACATGGATATGACAGTTGGCTTGGGGCTCCAGTGGGGGAACAGTGCAATGGAGGTGGTTGATTAATAACTGATCCAACCTACCCCTACCCCACTCTGCCCCTGTCCTCCCCCTGTGTCTGTTTGGTTTTTAAGGTTTGATTTTAGCTTTTTATGTTTTAGCTTAGAGAAAGGATAGGATAGGATAGGATAGGATAGGATAGGATAGGATAGGATAGGATAGGATAGGATAGGGAACAGGAACAGGTAGAAGAAGAAGAAGAAAAATTAGTACAGAACAGAACAAGCATTGGAAGGGACCTTGGAGGTCTTCTAGTCCAAAAAGACAAATGGTTCTACAATCTCTTCTTAAAAACTTCCAGTGTTGGAGAATTCACAACTTCTGGAGGCAAGTTGTTCCACTAGTTAATTATTCTAAGTGTCAGGAAATTTCTCCTTAGTTCTAAGTTGCTTGTTTCTACCTGTTACTTCTTGACCTACCCTCAGGTGCTTTGGAGAATTGCTTGACTCCCTCTTCTTTGTGGCAGCCCCTGAGATATTGGAACACTGCTATCATGTCTCCCCTAGTCCTTCTTTTCATTAAACTAGACATACCCAGTTCCTGCAACTGTTCTTTATATGTTTTAGCCTCCAGTCCCCTAATAATCTTTGTTGCTCTTCTCTGCATGCTTTCTAGAGTCTCAATATTTTTATATATATCGTGGTGACCAAAACTGGATGCAGTATTCCAAGTGTGGCTTTACCAAGTCATTATAAAGTGGTATTAACACTTCACATGATTTTGATTCTATCCCTCTATTAGAAGGATAGAATCTCTATATAACTGTAAGGAGCCCAGAGTTATCCTATGGTAAGATGGGCAGCCAATTAAATTTAATATATAAATATAAATAAATATAAAATAAAATAAACAAATAAAGTGTACGTATAAGCACCATGGGAAACAGGCAAGAGAACTCAATTAAACCTTATTCGCACATTCAAACTATACGTGGAACTATGTCCGAGAAGGGAAGCAGAATGATCTTTCTCTTCCTGCTTTCATTAAATTTTAACTGAGAAGCCTACATATTATGGAGGAGTCCAATTTATCGCTAAATCTGCCACCATCCCTTATGGTTCTGTTTCTGCGTGTGACTCATATCTTCCAATAGATTTAATCCCTACTGCAAACTTTCATTTTATTCCCTTTATTATCTCTGCTTCCTCCTCAAAGCATACTCATTTTTTTTATTCCTTCATAGTTTCCGATAGATCATTTTCTTGCAATATAAAATAATCATGGCCAAGATATTATTTCCAAAATCCTCTTAAATCCTTATGTCAAGAGCTGCAGTTATAATCACGCATTGTTAAAGAGCAAATTCCGCTAAACACATAGAGATTTTTCTTTCAAATAAAGTAGGGCGGAGAAATGCTTTTTTTTTACAGCTGAGTTATAAACGGTCTTGAAAAAAATATTTCAGGTTTATCTCTAATCAGCTAACTTTGACTTTCAATTTTTTAATTCTAATTTTGATTCCTTTTAGCACTTTTTAACTTTATATTGTGAAACATCCAAAGTTGCTGTCTTAGTAAGATGGGTGACACAGAATGATAATAAATAAATAAACTAAATTATCCATTATTTTAATACAAATACAATATTTTCTCTGCAGTTTGCCATTAAAGAACCGAACGTTGTTTGTTTTTTTTAAAGCTGGGGCAATGTTTCACATATTGCTGTTTTTACAGTTCAAATCCCCTGAGAGATTTAGTGACAATTTTTATTGGCTTGCCTTCAGAGGTTCTGGGTGCTCCATCAATGGAGGCTTTTAAGAAGAGACTGGACAGCCACTTGTCTGGAATGGGATAGGGCAGGGGTGTCAAACTCATGTCATCACAGCAGCATCATGTGACATATCGGGACTTTTTTTCGCCTTCACTCAACCGGGTATGGGCAACACTTGACACATCCTGGGAGTTTGACAGCCCTGGTATAGGGTTTCCTGTCTGAACAATGGGATGGACTAGAACAAGGGTCTCCAACCTTGGCAACTTTAAGACTTGTGGACTTAAACTCCCAGAATACCTCAGCCAGCAAAGCTGACTGAGGAATTCTGGGAGTTGAAGTCCACAAGTCTTAAAGTTGTCAAGGTTGGAGACCCCTGGACTAGAAGACCTCCAAGATCCCTTCCAACTCCGTTATTCTGAATGGAGCTTGGGATGGGTGAGTGGGTGGATGGAGTTGCAAAAACAGAAATATCTTTCCCTACCTTTGTACAGAAAATGGTCAGCAGTACCCTTGTGCTTATAAGCAAGATACTTCAGAAGACCAAAAGTTGAGCATCCCTGTTAAGACTTGTTCTTCGGCTTCTCAAGGACATCTAATAAGATGACTGGAAACAGAATGACAGATGAGAGGGACCCATTCTTCAACCCAAGCGGGAGTGTTCTTACCCTTTTGACACTTAGAAACCTTGGTTTCCCAGTGAGAGACCAAGAAACTGCACAGTGACCCAACACTTGACCTCCTTTCTCTGAGGGACCCAACACAATGCCTCAAACCCTCAGAGGCAGCCATGCATCTTCTTTACAAGGAAGAGGGGGACAATCTAGTCATTGGCAAACCAGTTACTGGTGTTCAGGCAGTTTTCAAACAAAGGAGGGGAAATTGCAGTGTGGTTTATATTGAGCAGAGCTCCTCTGCTTGCCAGGGAGATTCTTCTTTTACAACTGTGTTAAATGGTCTTTTGCTGTTCTCTTCGTCCAGAGCAATCAGGTAGAAATGGAGTGAAGGAGTGTAAAGGAGAAAAGAAGCAAGAATTAGATTCACGTCAAAGGCAAGCATAGCTGACTTGCAGGGCATATTAGAGAGATAGAGAGGAGGGGGAGAGAGCTGAAATGAAATGATGGAGGAGCTGTTGAAAGCTGCCCCTCTCCCTCTCCTCGGATTGCTTCCACTCCATCTCTGGTAAGGACCTAATCCTGCGGAATGCTGAGTCTGCCAAAGGGGTTGCTGACCAGGCAGATGACATTCCATTATCTCCTTGAATGTTTGCCTTCAACCGAGGTTGTCATTCTGTTGGCCGAGCAGCTATTGCATGCAAAATGCTTGTGTGATTAAACAGTGGCTAGGGGAGTTAATTACTTCTTATTGTCGGGTCACTGGAGGAGGATGCCTTTAATCTTCTTTAAAAGGCAGAAATGGCAAAATTCTCTCAAGCCACGTTGGAGGTGGAATGCAGCCCTCAAAAAGGCTTCTTTTAATAGGCAGGGCAATTGTTTCCTGTAGCAAGATTCCTTGTTCTGCTCCATATACTGCTGATGCTTCGCTTCGCTACAAAGTCCACTTTATTTGCTTTGGTCTAGCAAGAGATTTCCTGAACCAGCAGGTTGCAGGATCAAGTCCTTAATAAAGGAGAACGTTTGTCGCTCAGGGTTGACTTGAGGGGTCCTTGGTGCTCTCTGATCTGGGTTGCTTTCCTGCAGACGTTTCGTTACCCAAACTAGGTAACCTCATCAGTGCCAGTAAAGAGTGCTGTTTGCAAACATCGCTCCTTAGTATAGCACTGATGAGGTTACCTAGTTTGGGTAATGAAACGTCTGCAAGAAAAAAAGCAAGCTCAGAGAAAAGGACCAAGGACCCCTCAAGATCAAGTCCATGGTTATTTGCAAGACACTGAAGTCACTATATTCGTCTGCTGGACCCCATCATGTAACATTTATACCTGTGTGAGCCCGTAATCCAGCTCAGTTTCTTCGCATCAGAAAACAAATGAACACGGACATAATATGCCTGCCTGAAGGTATAAATGAAGTGGAAATGGATGCAAGTTACAATGAACCAAGACTGCAATTCCTTTATTATTTAGATTTATACTCCGCTTTTTATCATTGCAAGAGCACTACAAGAGTAAAAATATGAACAACTGAAACACAAACAAAAGTCATCCAAGGTTATTGCCACAACTGAAAAAGCATTGCTTAAGATAAAGGGTCTTTCACCCTACCAGAAAAAGCAGAAAGAGAATTCTAACACCCAAGGGAATTCATTCCAAAATTTGAGAGATCCTTCCTTAAAAGGATGTTTTAACTACCTGACTCTGTGGTCTCTTCTCAAACTCCCAAAATCTTTAACCAAAAACTGTCTACCATTGACCTCACCCCATTCCTAAGAGGACTATAAGGGGCGTGCATAAGAGCACAAAAGTGCCTACTGTTCCTGTCCTATTGTTTTCTTTCATTATATATGTTTATATATAATGTTGTGACAAAACAAACAAACAAATAAATAAATAAATGTTTTTTGATGGTTATAACAGTTGTATTCCTGATTTCCTGATTGCTTATTTGTACCCTGTGACTATCATTAAGTGTTGTACCTTATGATTCTTGACGAATGTATCTTGTCTTTTATCTACACTGAGAGCCTATGCACCAAAGACAAATTCCTTGTGTGTCCAATCACACTTGGCCAATAAAAAATCTAATCTTCTATTCTATTCTATTCTATTCTATTCTATTCTATTCATGCAACTTACCAAGCTAGGTCAATCAAAGGTCTGGCATATCATCTGAAGATTATAGCCCAATCATAAAAGTTATGAAGATCAGGATAAAAAAAAATATGCAGTGTACTAAAGTTAAATTCCTAGGTAATTGTTCTAACCAATGTCTTCTGGCCTTGATTCTAGAAGAGAAGGTTTATTTCTCTTCCAGCTTCCAGATGCTGAGAGGGACCGAAGCAGAAGGCTGGAATGGTCCTGGAAAATGGGAAGCTTCCTCTTTTTGTTTTTTAGACCTATGCATGGTAATACAGGGTGGTAAGTTGCACAGAAAGTAAGTTTAGTCTTCCACCTTTACTTTCATGATTGCTCTGAACAACTTGATCGCACCATCATAATGTCCTTTTTCTTGTTTCTTGTTTTTTCTCCTTCGCTGGAAAAACCAAACCATGAGCAATCAGTTGGTAAAAAAATACTGCATACTGTATTAGCAGCCCAACAAAAAGAATTCTGTAGCATCCTGAAATTTAACAACACTGTGAACTAAACTTCTGAAGGCCACAATGCATGTTAGCTCCGATGACTGATGTCATCTAGAATCGCTTTTCCATTTCCCTAAGCAATTTTTGCTACAACAGCTGCAGTCACAAACCTGATGGACTGACACAGGAGAGAATGAAAAACAGCCCTTCTTCCTAAGTTAAAATGGAGAGTCAATAAAACCTAAATTGGTCCCTTGCAAGCAACAGACAATAACCTCATAAAGGTAGACCTCAACTTATGACTATTTGTTTAACAATGGTTCAAAGTTATGACAGCCTTTGAAACTGTGATATATGACCTGTACTTTCAATTGTAACTGGAGCACTTGGCAACATTTATAACTGGTGGAAGTACCCTGCAGTTATGGGACTGCAGCTTGCAAGCTTTTTTTTGCCAATTTATGACGAAAACACACCCAGTAGGGAAGCTGGATTCACTTAATGATCAACACAAAATTGTCATAAAATTGAGTGAATCATGATAGAAGCAGAAAAACCTAAAAATCTGCAGCACTCCCACCAACTGACCTACAGCACAGGTGTTTTTATCTTGAGACAAAGAAAATCCAACATTAGATTTCCTCTACACCAGGGCAGGGTGAAATGTAAAATTTGTTACTACCGGTTCTGTGGGCACGGCTTGGGGAGGGGCGTAATGTGACTGGGTAGGCGTGGCCAATTTTTTTTTTTTTACTTTTAAAAGCATTTTTTCTACAACCTCTTCAGCCGTAGAGAAAAAATACTTTTAAAAGGCTCCTCTGACAATCCCGGCTGAGCCATGGGATCATCAGAGGCTTTTTCTTTACTTTTAAAAGCATTTTTTCGGCGAAGAAAAAATGCTTTTAAAAGTAAAAAAAAAACCCTCTGATGATCGCACGGCTCAGCTGGGCATGTGGGGTGGCGGGAGGGATTTTTGCAACCAGTTCTCCAAACTACCCGCTGCCATTGCTATCAGATCGGGTGATCCAGTCCGAACCGGGAGCATTTCACACCTGCACCAGGGGTGTCAAACTTGATTACATTCAGGACCACATCAGGGTTGTGTTTGCCCTCGTGGGGGGGAGTGGCCACGGTGGGAGTGGCCAGCTTGATGTCACTTGTGTTGGGGGTGCCTGTGGTGGCCTGAGCGCCCTGCCAGCAAAAATGGAGCTTCGTGGGGGGGGGGGGGGTGTCGTGTGCCTCCAGCCCTCTGCCAGTGAAAATGGAGCCCCATTTTCCACAATCCTGGAATGACGGTGCTCCATTTTCTCTGGCAGAGGCACCTTTGCTATTTCCAGGGCGGCCCCGCGGGCCACATCTAAACATCCCGTGGGCCAGATTTGGCCCACGGGCCTTGAGTTTGACACCCCTGCCTTACAAGATCGGGTACCTCTTTTTGGTATGGAAAAGATATCCTGGGAATTCTAAAGCCTTGTGCAACAATTTGGCTGTATTTAAATGATATTGTTAATAACTATCCAAATAAGTATTCGCTACAGTGCTGTGATGGAGCATGCTCAGGGATGACCTGCTAAAACTATCAATAATTACCTTGGAGAGACCCTGCGGACATTACAAATGTGTCTAGAAAATTGTTACTTGTTGCCCCCTTTTAAAAATAGCTTTATGAACAAAAATCTATGGGGGCCCAACAGGGATAGACACCATCATGGAAAACCAACTAATTTACTTTTAAAAAACCTCTCAGGTCACAGTTGCATGGCTGCAGGGGGAATGTAGGACGAGCAAGAGGAATTTCTAGAACCAATCCCATTGTTACAATGGTGGGAATCAGCCAGTTCGCACCACTTCGGGAGAACCGGTTGTTAACTTTCTGAGCAGTTTGGCAAACTGGTTGTTGGAAGAAATCATTAGGGCAGAGAACCGGTTGTTAAATTACGTGAGTCCCACCACTGATTACAGAGCTGCTTTAGGACTACGCTAGTTAAAGGAAGATCATCTATTAATCTCCCTGCCCACCCCCACACCCCGCATGACATACAGTACTGACTGAGAGAAGTGGTGTAGCTCTAAATTCTCCCAGAATTGTTTGACCCTAAAGCTACTTGCTACGATGATTATTCGATTATGGTATACACTTAATTACGTTTCTCCTGACCCACAAAATGGTGTCAAAAGGATATAGATCAGTGTTTCTCAATTTTAGCAATTTAAGATAGGTGGATTTAAACTTGCCAACGTTGAAAAGCACTTTTATAGTAAGCTAGTTTTATGCACAATTATGTTCCACCAATGTATAATTTTCAAAGCATTTTGAATCTGATTAATGAGTTGTTTGGTGGGGAGCAAATATGTATGAGATACTCATTTCAACCATTTCTGCTGATAAAAATACACACGAAAGAATAGGGGATCAATGCTGCCTTAGCCTGTCACCCTCTAAATTAATTTGGTTTTAGTTAGATTTCTGTCTGTACTTTCTCTTCCTTTCAATCCCCTTGTTTAGTTTTTTTTTTTCATCCTTTTGCACTGCAGCAAAATCTCATTGTCTGGTCAAAGAAAGCTTAACCCAATGGCTGAGGTCTGCCTTGCATAAATATTTGATCAGCAAACAGTACCTTTTTAATAAGATTTCTCCACCCTACCCCCACCGCCCTTTGAAAAATATGTGTGCGTAAGAGGTGGGGGGGAGGAGAAAGAAAGAGAGAGAGAGAGTGTGTGACATATACATTTGTCTCTTCCACTCTACTTTGCCAATAATTATTTCAGCATTGATTACTCTGAGACATTCACATGCCTTGTGCCTCCCATTTTAGCTCTTACCCCATTGAGGTGAGAAGCAAGTAGGGCTGTTATCATCTTTCCCATCTTTTTCATTGAAAAGCAGACGATGTATCATATGCATTGAGTTTTATTAATATGCTATGGAAAACAATCATTTCAAGATGGCATAGAATGCAATGGGTGGATAACTATGCTTTTCTGCCTAAACATTTTTCAAACCTGTACTTTCTTCCAGAGATTTAAATCTATATTTGTATTTGTATCCAAATGAGGATATACAAGTAGTCCTCGACTTACAATAACAGTTTGTTCGGTGACCATTTGAAGTTACACTGCCACTGAAAAAAAGGGACTTATGGCCATTTTACACACTTACGACCATTGCAGCATCCCCATGGTCATATGATCAAGATTCAGATGCTTGGCAACTGACTCATATTTATGACGGTTGCAGTATGCCAGGGGACACATAATCACATTTTGTAGACTTCTGACGAGCAAAGTCAATGGGGAAGTCAGTTTTATTTAATAACCATGTTACTAACTTAACAATTGTAGTGGTTCACTTAACAACTGTGGCAAGAAAGGTTATAAAATGGGGCAAAATTCACTTAATAAATGTCTCACTTAGCAACAGAAATTTTGGGGTCAATTATGGTCGTACAGGTTAAAGTTACCTGTGGATATATGTATATATGCCTCTTATATGTACGGATGTGTGAGATTCAATTTATGCACCATCTGACTCCAGACTAACTCGGGATAGTTCATAATATAGTAAACCATAAAAACACAGTACAGAAGAAAATTTTAAAAAAAGCTGTTGACCCTATAGAAAGAGTGCAGAGAAGAGCAACAAAGATGATTAAGGGGCTGAAGGCTAAAACATTTGAGGAAAGGTTCCAGGAACTGGAACTAGTTTAATGAAGAAAAGGAGTAGGGGTGACATGTACCAATGTTCCAATATTTGTAAGGATGTCACAGAGAAGAGCGGGTCAACATATTCTCCAAAGCACTTGAGGACAAGAAGTAATAGATAGAAACTTATCAAGGAGAAATCCAACCGAGAACTAAGGTGAAATTTCCTGACAATGAGAACAATTAACCAATGGAACGGCTGACCTTCAGAAGTTGTGGGTGCTTCATCACTGGAGATTTTTAAGAAGACATTGGGCAGCCATTTGTCCAGAATGGAGTAGAGTCTCCTGCTTGAGCAGAGGGTTGGACTAGAACAGGGGTCACCAACCTTGGCAACTTTAAGACTTGTGGATTTCAACTCCGAGAATTCCTCAGGCAACTTTGCTGGCTGAGGAATTCTGGGAGCTGAAGTCCACAAGACTTAAAGTTGCCACTGATGGAGACCCCTGGAGTAGAAGACTTCCAAGGTCCCTTTCAGTTCTGTTTTTCTGTACAATGGGATTTGGCCACTCTATATAAAAGCAGTCAAAAATACCATCTTTAAGGGACACAACTAGGGACACAACTTTAAGGGTTAGATAATAGAAATAAGGATTGAAAATGTACATAAAGGAATAGAACGCTTAGAAATAGAATGTATATAATGTATTGAATATTGATTCTAGTTGTATGGAATAATGTCACAGATCTGTTAAATATATAATAGAGATATGTAAAGAGAAAAAAATGCAATAAAATAAATAAATAAATACATACATACATACATACATACATACATACATACATACATACATACATACATACATATATACATACAATCTTTAAGGGACACAACTTTTAAACCCATTTTTAACCCAGGGCACAACTGTGTCTTCAAGGCCTTATGGAATTTTTTTATTTTTTACACACAAACAACAACATACAATGTATCCTTTCTGAACAAAATATCAGCCAGGTATGTGTTCACATCCAATTAGGTCTTTTCCAACACTTCTTACATGCTTTCATCAATATATTTTCTCTCATTTTTATTTCCCTATTTGCATTTCTCTTAAAAATCTAATCTTACCCTCCACCCCCAATTTTAATCTTTAATCAAATTTATCCCTGTTTCCCCCCCTCTTTTTTTATTCCCGTTTATGTTAAACCCTTATATTCCCATTTACTAATTTCATTCTTTTCAATCTTCTACATTACATCAACATCAATCCTATCTTTACATTTCAATGACAATTTTTAAATTATTAACCATACTCCTAGAAAGAAAATAAAAGGCAAGCAAAACTCTATTTTTTTTTTCAAATTAACTTCTACATTATTCTTAATAAAAACATAATAACCTTCAAGCATTTTCATCATTTCAAAGAATCTCAATATTTATATATTTCAGATCTCATTAGTATTTCAACCCATAATTTATTTCAGTTCTTTTCTTTTCTTTTTATTTCCCCCTTTTTCTCTTTTTCCTCTTTCTTTTTTCGCCTTAAAATTCTTTGCTCTCTTTGCTTGTCCTGTATTACTATCCATTCTCCTTTTCTTCCCTTCCCCCATTTTTTATTTTTCTCTATTAATCCCTGTGTAGTCCTTTATATTTTTTATATTTTTTCCCATCCCTTATGGAACTTATGTAATGGGGTGATAGCTAAACAGATTTCAGATGGCGCTGTGTTTTGAAAGTGCACCAACTCTGCCAGTATGTATTGACCATGGAGAAGCCATGGGAAACAGCAAACTCTGAAATAACCTAGCCTTATGTCATGCAGTAGTTTATAATGATAACCAGCATCTTGAACTAGGCCTAGAAGCACCTGGCACTACCAGATGGAGCTGTGTAAAGGCCCTCTTGGCCTCAGCTGCCCCCTTCTCTTTGAGCAGGAATTATAAGTCCATAAGGACCTCTTAATTGTGTACCAATTCTGGCTCTGCACCAAAACTAGAGTATGGGTAGAAAATCCTCAATTCCAGGAGGTCTGTATATTCACAGCCATTCAGTCTTGGTAGGATTAAGTCAGAGTCAGTTCCTTCCCTTCCAGGTTTATACAGCTTCCAGACATCGGGACAGGAGCCTTGCTTGGCTGCCCTGAGGTCAAAATATATAATTGGATATCATCAGCATATTGATGATGCTGGACTCCAAACCAGTATATGACCTCTTTTAGCAGTTTCATATATATGTTAAACAGGAGGTGAGGGAGCATGGAATTCTGTATCGCCCCACATGGAAGAGGGCTATGGGATAACCTCTTCTCCCCCTGTCAGTATTGACTGGAACTGACCATGAAGGAAGGGAAAAAAATAGAATATACAGGTTGTTGGAGAAAGTTGATGGTCAGCCTATAATAGCTGACAGACTTGCTTTCATGGGCGCATGTATTAATTTGAAAATAGCTAATTGATCTGTTTAGAACAGGGGTCCCCAACCTTTTGGACCTTAGGGACCACCAAGTTCATAATTTTAAATCCCGTGGACCACTAATATGAATCCAGCGCGCTGCTTGCTGAAGCGCCTGGACTCCCAGTGATGGGATGGGGTCCTTCAGGCACTCTCCCTTCTCTCTCTTCCGCTCTCTCTTTCTTCCCCTCTCTCTCCCCCCTTTCTCCCATTCATTCTCCCTCTCTCCCTCCCTCTCTCCCCCCTTTCTCACTCTCTCTCTCATTCTCTCATTCTCTCTCCCCCTCTTTCCCATTCATTCTCTCTCCCACTCTTTCTCTCTCATTCTCTCTCTCTCCCCCCTCTCTTTCTCTCTCTCTCTCCCAGTCAATCTCTCATCTCTCTTTCTCCCTCTCTGCCTCCCTCTTTCTCTCTTCCACTCTTTCTCTCTCTTTCTCTCCCCCTCTCTCCCCCTCTCTTTCTCTCTCTCTCTCTCTCCCAGTCAATCTCTCATCTCTCTTTCTCCCTCTCTGCCTCCCTCTTTCTCTCTTCCACTCTTTCTCTCTCTTTCTCTTCTCTCTCTCTCTCTCTCCCAGTCAATCTCTCATCTCTCTTTCTCCCTCTCTTCCTCCCTCTTTCTCTCTTCCTCTTTCTCTCTCTCTCTTTCTCTCTCTCTCCCCTCTCTTTCTCCCCCCTCCTTCTCTCTCATTCTCTTTTTCTCTCTCCCCCCATTCTCTCTCTCTGATTCTTTTTCATTCTCTCTCTCTCTCAATCTCTCTCTCTCTGATTTTCTCTCTGATTCTCGATCTCTTTCTCTTTCTCTCTCTGATTCTCTGTCTTTCATTCTGTCTCTTTTTCTCTATTTCATTTTGCGTGGCATTGGCATTCCACCTCGGTATATTTGCGCCAACCGGTGGAGCAAAGCAGCCCTTGTCTTCTGCTGCTTGGGACTCGGAGCAGTAAACGTCATCTAGTTAGGGGAGCAGCCAGATTTTGCTCTCCATTGCGGACTACCAGATCGGCTCCCTGCAAGCTCTCATCTCTCAAGGAGTCCGCCCGAAGTTTCCCAAGCCACCTCAGCGAGCACTCCTCGAGAGATGAGAGCTTGCAGAGGGCCGATCTGGCGTCCGCAATAGAGAGCAAAATCTGGCTGCTCCCCAGACTAGTCGCCATTTACCACTCCAAGTCCCAAGCGGCAGGAGACAAGAGCTGCTTTGTGCCACTGGCTGGGCAAATATACCAAGGCAGAATGCTGATGCTGCACAAGTGCAAGCAGTGCTTCGCTCCCACAGCTTCCAGCTATCGCAATCACTGCTTTGGCTTGCTTGTGCCGCAGGTCCTCCACCAGAGTGCACCGGCAAAAATACGAAGATTTCTCCAGGGACCACCAAAATTTTCTCGTGGACCACCAGTGGTCCGCGGGCCACCAGTTGGTGACCGCTGGTTTAGAAGGTGAACTAAGGGCTGTAACACAGAGGTAACACAATTCCAACAGGTTATGGAAGTATCAAAACTGAACATAAAAATCAGAGAAAAGACTTGTCAATTTTATTTAAGAAAAGCAGCAACAGAAATTCCGATTTTAATTGCAATAGTTTCCTTGAGTAGTAGTAAGGAATTCAAAGAAAGCAATTTGCTTGATTCTCACTAGCTCCAGATGTTTTTGTATGCTTTTCAGTCAAAATTGTAATTAGCAGGAAATGAAGCAAACCAACCTTTAAATGTTTCTTTTCTGAAAAGCTACAATTTTCTCTTTTGGGCATTCCTTATCCACTACTACAGTAATTTCACATCAGAATCTAGTGAGTAATGGATTCTCCTGAGATCGACCTTTTGTATTACCACAAAATTGAGAGGGATAATTAATCGCAAAATCTGTGGTTTACACTCTATCTCAGAAGCACATTAAAGGAGAAAGAAGCCTTTTCTTTCATCCTGTCAATTTATAGTGAACTTCCAAGTTAATAAGAACAGTTAAAGTAACCCTGCTGGCTTAGACAGTCTTAGACCAACATTTTATTTTGCACAGTAGCCAACTGGATGTCTCTGGGGTCTTCATAAAATAAGAGATAGAGGTATATTCTGCAGGTTTTCCCCAAACTAAAAGTAATAAAATAGTCCTGGACTTAGAACCAAATCCATCTGGTTCAGTTCCAAGCCGGGAGAAAGACACTGGAAATAATGGAGGCTGATTGGAAAGATGGTTTAATGGTGAAGCAGAATCACATGGGTGGTTCTGGGCAGCTGACCACATGGAGTTGAGAGTGAGGGGTTTATATACCTTCTCTTGGGCTTTGAACTTGAGCTTCCTGTTCCTATGCAAGAACATGTATTCTATTGGCTGTTGTCAGACTCCCATGGGGCCCTGTAGGGGTCATGTTTGTCTGAGCTTAAGTAGTTTGAAGTTTGGACTGATCCCCAGGTGATTGTGCAATGTGGTAAACTCTGCTACGAAGTGGGTTAATCCTATTATGTCCTGGAAGGTTGTGTTTTAATCCTTTCACTGTGGAGCTGAAGGTCTTTTGTTTTGTAGATAGGCTGGCCCAATCTTTCTCAATGGGCACAAAAATCTGCTGGAGGGAGGGAGATTGAGTCTGCTTTCTGTCTTTCAAGAAAAACATGTTTCTCCATTTCTCATCCAGGGAAATATAATATTCTGCCTTTTTAACATTTCCTAAAATATTTCATTCTTCTAGGAGATGGGTGGATGCTAACTTTCTACACACGTATCTAATGATTGTTTGAAGTCACAACAGCATGAAAACAGTGACTCATGACTGATCCTCACACTTCCATCACAGTGTCCCTTCAGCCATGTGATCAACATTTGGGTGCTTGGGAACCGGCTCACTATTTGCAAACTTTTCAGGGGGCTTTCGACAAGCAAAGTCAATAGAGGACACCAGATTTACTTAATGTCCAAAGTACTTAATTTCCATCTGGCTGAGATTCTCAAAGAGCTGCCTGCCAGGAGGAAATCTTAGCTTGATGGCTGCCAGCAGCATCCTTCTGGGGAAGCTGGCACAGAAGATTGCAAATGGCAATCACATGATTGCAGGGTGCTTAGCAACCAGTGCAAACAGGTTGCCAAGCACCCAAATTGCTGGGCCATGTAACTATTTATTTATTTATTTATTTATTTATTTATTTATTTATTTATTTATTTATTTATTTATTTATTTATTTATCTATCAAATTTTTATACCGCCCTTCTCCCGAAGGACTCAGGGCGGTTTACAGCCAGATAAAAACACCAAACAAAATAAATACAGATTAAAATACAATTTAAAAAACTGATTCCATTTGGCCCATGTTAAAAATATGATTAAAAGAATAAAACCCAATCAAATTAAAACCAGATAAAATCAAAAACCCTATGCCAGACCTGCGCGGATGAACAAATATGTCTTCAGCTCGCGGCGGAAGGTTCGAAGGTCCGGAAGTTGGCGAAGTCCTGGGGGAAGTTCATTCCATAGGGTGGGAGCCCCCACAGAGAAGGCCCTACTTCTGGAGGCCGCCAGCCGACATTGTCTGGCAGACAGCACCCTGAGGAGTCCCTCTCTGTGAGAGCGCACGGGTCAGTGAGAGGCAATCGGTGGCAGTAGGCGGTCCCGTAAGTAACCCGGCCCTAAGCCATGGAGCGCTTTAAAGGTAGTAATCAACACCTTGAAGTGCACCCAGAAGACCACAGGTAGCCAGTGCAGCCTGCGCAGGAGTGGTGTCACAGGGGAGCCACGAGAGGCTCCCTCTATCATCCGCGCAGCTGCATTCTGAACCAACTGGAGCCTCTGGGTGCTCTTCAAGGGGAGCCCCATGTAGAGAGCATTGCAGTAATCCAAGCGAGAGGTAACCAGAGCATGAGTGACCGTGCATAAGGCATCCTAGTCAAGGAAGGGGCGCAACTGGCGGATCAGGGAAACCTGATAAAAAGCTCTCCTGGATACGGTCGTCAAATGGTCTTCAAAAGACAACCGTCCATCCAGGAGAACGCCCAAGTTGCGCACCCTTTCCAATGACTCGCCCCCCAACAGCCAGCCACAATTGCAGCTGACTGTACCGGGGTGCCGGCATCCACAGCCACTCTGTCTTGGAGGGATTGAGCTTGAGCCTGTTTCTCCCCATCCAGACCCGTATGGCTGGTAGTGGTGAAACATTTTCTCCCCATCCAGACCCATGGGGGTAGTGGTACAACATTTTGCAATGATCATCATAATTCCAGATCATTGTTAAACAAATGGACGTAAGTTGAGGTTACTTGTAAGATAGTCCACCATTAACCTAGTCAGATCTCCTTATCCAAGGTTCTGGAACCCCACAATTATGCTAAGTGGGTCAAGAGCTGTCACGATTGCTTTGCCTTGCTAAAGCAAGCCAAACAGTGCTATTAAATTTAATTCCCACTCAAGCAAAGTCCCTACTTAGCGTTTTGCAAATCTCTATTACCTCCGTCTCTGTCTTGTGCTATCAATAGTTCTTTGCTTGCATGAGTACATTGTAAGACACTTGTATAAAACTTAAACGCTCCAAACTTTCCTCTCTATGCAGGCTTTGTGCCTCATTTCATTTGATTTTCCAAGTGAGTATTCATCTACTTCTTTTGTTATTTTCAGTTACTAAACCAGGGGTGGTAGCTGAAGTCTCTGCAGAAGAGTATGCTGCTCCAGTCTGGGGCACATCTGCACATGCAAATCAAGTTGATATCACTTCAGTGAAGCAGTACACTTAGTGACAGGTTGTCTCAAGCCTACACCAACTGAGAAAATATATCCACTTACTGGATTGTCCCACCTAAGACCAGGAGAGAAGTAGCAGCAGATGTTGAGAGAACTAAACAAGAGAAAAATCCTTGATTCCTCTGAATGGACATATGCCCCAAGGCCACTGACTCAGATCCAGGAAATGCTTTATGCCAAGAACAAATATTCTTGAGAATACACAAGAACACAATTGAATCAAAAGATGGAGGAAGGAGACCATCAAGGACTACCATTAAAGGAGGATATGTCTGAAGGATCTGACCTCCCTTATAACATGTGGAGGACCCTAAATAGGTTGTGAATTAATGTGATCAAGTGGAGGCTCTTAGCAGATAACAACAAGCTATGTGAATATGGAGAGACACAGAGCCTGGCCCATCTGCTGATAGGTCAGCTACTACCAGAAACATGTACCAATAATGACTTATTTTTGACCAACGGCAAAGCCAAGAAGGTGGCTTCATTCTGGCAGTTTAACATTGGATCTAGAGGAGGAGGAGGAATAGGAGGAGAAGGAGAAGAGGAAGAGGAAGAGGAAGAAGAAGAAGAAGAAGAAGAAGAAGAAGAAGAAGAAGAAGAAGAAGAAGAAGAAGAAGAAGAAGAAGAAGAAGAAGAAGAAGACGACGGCAATAGCTCGAGTCTCAGAAGTTCCCTATGCTGTGTGATCCTTTGGCTTCCCACCTTTTATAAAGCTCTTCTTTTCTGTTATGAGGTTGCCCAATTGTTCTCTTAGAGAAGGTATTTTTCCATACTCTCTGAAATACACCTTGCCTTTGCTCTAACTAGCGCTTCCGCCAGTTCATTGAATGCTTCAGTTTGCACTAGTTTTTGTTCAATTTCTACTATTTTATTAAGATTATTGAGCAAGTGTTTCTCTCTCATTTCCTCCTCTATTTGAATGAAAATCTCGTTTCCCCATTTCAATCAACCCTGACTGAATCACTGTCAAACACTGGAAGTGATTCTATTGGGTTGCCCATGACTTGGTTTGCCTCAGCCATCATGGTGGTATTGCTGGATTCTTCCACCAGGTTTGATCATTATGCTACCATCTTTGAGATTAGTGGAAGCAATGATATCATCTTTCATTTGGTTTAGTTCTCTATTTCCCACTGCATTTTTGGGTTCCCACGGAAGGACATTTCCCCTTCTTACATCTGAGAGCATTCCTCCAGAAGTCTGACCTCAGGCTCAGCACCGATAAGACCTCCTGTGCTGTTAAGTCTTGTAAAGAATTATGTAATAGAGAAGCTTCTGGGTTTTTTTAAACCATTCTTTCTTTCTAGCTCTTTCTTCTGGTGGACTAGGAAGGCAAAATGGAGCAGCTAACTAAGCACTGATATTCCATAGTGCAGCTCATTAAATGGAGTCAATTTAAACATAAGCAAAATAATCTGTTTAGGACTAAATCTAACTACTCTGGAATTAATTATTAAATCAATTGCCCCTTATTGGTACTTCTATGTCACACTAAACCTCACTCACCCATGCCACAACTCAGTTAAGTATTTCACGGGAAAAGAGCCAGCATATTCTGCACTCAATTAACCTCATAAACAAAATTCATGGAATACTGTCAATCAGGCCGGTTAAAACCTAGCAGCTGCATTTAGACAATCTGATAAATTTGGAGACTGTCTAGTTCTGCTAGATGTTTGTGGTGTAGAAAGCTGGGCAAGACCAGTCTGTTTGCCACTTCTATGATTCAATGTATTGTAGGAATGTGGCTCAATCCATTAACTAGATTAGGTGTGTTGTATGAACCAAGCTACGCAACATAATACTTTTTGCATTCTTCGACAATAAATGTATATTTTATTATTTGATGTCCTAACAATTAATCGAACTTGTTTTCTCCATTTAAAGACAATGAGTAATCCATAGGATGCTCTAATAAATAACTGCAAAGTTTAAAACCTTGTTGGAGATGGAGGTCAAAGCAATGTCTTCAGTGGAAAGATATTTCATTCTTCCCCACCCACTCTCATCTCAAATATGATTGTATTGGATGTTAAGTGTACTTGAGGATTATTAGCAATAATGGAGGGTGGAAATGCTCTTGAGTCACCCTGTGAATCAATCAACTAGAAGAGCACTGAACAGACAATCGTATTATATTCTAAATATGAGATAATAGTCTTCTGATATACAGGTTGTATAGCTCTTTTGCTGTTAAGCAGTCATTACTGGGAAATTACATAGTTTTGTATATCCGAAATAGTTATTTCACATCCAAAAAGTGAAATACTTATGTTTTCTGCAAGCAGGCAATATAGTGGCTCAGCACAGAAGGGAGTATCAGAAATAAGTGTCAGGGGAAGCCTATTGTTTATCCACAAATGAGCACTCTCAGAAGATCTGATTGGAAACAATGAAACGTGATGGTTATTCCAAGCAATGAGATCAACTTCAACTCGGGCTGCACAATAATGTCAGATTTATTGTGTGGTTATCTGAAAGTAAATGGGTCTGTCTGCCAGGAAGTGCCATGACCTACAGCTTAAGAACTGCAGCTCTTGGCATAGTTGCCTTCCAGTTGGCAATCTAGCAGAATGATGACTTAAAGTAGATTTTCCCCAAACTATTGACCTCCAGTTGTGTTGGAATGATAGACTGTAATTTGTCACCAGAGCCTCTGGATCACAGATCATCTAACAACGACAACAATTCTACAGTAGCATGCCTGACCTTCCCACTCTCATTTTATTCACAGACCACAATTAAAGCAGATTAGGAGATTGGACTAGCCATAATTAAAATTTCATACTCAAATGAGATTAATTTGATGGCTTCGGCTCTGTTTATTATCCGTTTCCACAGTCTTTCACACAGTAGATTCCAAATGAATGCAGTGGGGAGCCAACTATATTCCCTGAACAATTTAAAAATCTGAGAAAATTTAATAGTCTCAAATCCTTCACTGGTGGTACTTTTTTCCCCGCCCTAAAAAATGGTCCCCAAAATGTAGAAGACCACAAGGATAGAAAGAATAATGGCACAGAGGACTACAATTCTAAAATTGTGTATATGGATATACTACAACTGAATAATCAATCACATCCTGAGCTACATATACACCAGTATCTGATTTCTGTTCTGTCCTGCATCCCAAAGTCACCTCAAAGAATTTTGACAACAAAATGAGCCATTTTTCATCCATAACTCTTTTTTTCAAGCTTGCAAGAGGCTTTAGAGATATAAAAGGAAGTGCCTTATCTCCCAGGACCTCTTACCTTTACCCTCATCTTTAAGGACCTCTTACCTTTACCCTCACCTGAGAAAACTAAAAATAGACCAAATCTATTCAGCCATGCCTGTTCCAGCGGTACCATTTCATCAGTGGATTATCTTTTATGGCCCTTTAGAAGGTGGCGTAGGAAGTTAGCACCCACTCCTCTTTAGAAAAATGAGATATTTTAGGAAATATTAAAAAGGCTGAATATTTCCCCTAAAAGGGAGGCAGAAGCTCAGCCCCATCACCACCACTTTTGTCAATGGGCCATTAAGGCCTGGGCCAGTCATAATTCTACATAACAAAGATCTACCTCCTTCAGGTAGAGCCATAATACGAATTGCCCAAAATCCATTTCATTAAATCATCACCCAGCAAGGCTCCACCAAGCTTGGGACTCAAAAACACAACCTACAAAATTACCCCTACATGGCCCCATGGCAGTCTGACAACCAATCAGAATACAAGCTCAAATTCAAAAGAGGGCATAAATCTCTCTCTCTCTCCCTCTCTCACCCATGTGGCTTTTTTTTTGCCCGGGATCTCAAGCCATGTGATCCTGTCCACCATTAAACCATCTTTCCAAACAGCCACCATGAATCCAGTGTCTTTTTCCCCACTTGGAACTGAACCCAGAAGGATATTTCTTTCTGCAGTGGTATGGCTGGATTGTGCCCTCACCCTTTTCAATGTTATCTATTTCTGCTCTATGGTCACCCAATAAACATCATTTCTGTTCAGATTCTACATTTGAAAGTTCTTCCTTGAATCCCTTACTGTTTTTGCCCAGCCAGGACTGTAGCTCTGGATGCAGAGATGACTAGGCTGAGCCAGAGGGTAGAGTCAAATGCATCATCAGTTTGGAATCTCTACATTCCCGTAAGAGACCTAAATCCAGTCCCCCTTGAAGTAGGCTGACTTATTGTGATGCCAATTCACCTTGACTGTTAATAGTTCAGGTTGGTGTTTATAGGTAGTTTTGAACTACCCTGGTTTCTGATTTCTTGCACCTGACATTTTAATTCCAACTAGCAGGGCCCTTATCTTTTTCATATTGTTGGAAGAAATGTCCATCTGGGTTCAATGCCAAGTGGGGATAAAGACACTGGAAACATGGAGGCTGCTTGGAAAGATGGTTTAATGGTGGCCAGGATCACATGGCTTGAGTTTCTGAACAGAAAAGGGATGAGATCCTTTGCGCTCCCTGGCTTTATGCTTTTTCTGAGCTTTGAACTTTCTGGGGCACAGGAAGAGTATCCTGATTGGGTGTCAGACTCCCAGGGGGTGGCGGTCTTAGCTAGCCTTGCTGGCTGATGTAATCTTCCCAGGTATCATGTGGTGAGTTTCAGTTGCTAGATGGGTCCTATTATGTTGCAGATGATGGCCCATTGACAAAGGTGGGGAGAATGAGTTTCTACCTCTGACCCATTGACAAAGGTGGGGGGAGTGAGTTTCTTCTCTCTGACCCATTGACAAAGGTGGGAGGAGTCAGGAAGCTGCAGGGAGCTGCTTTGTCCTTAAAACATGTTTCTCCATTTCTCATCCAGGGAAATATATTCTACCTTTTAAATATTTTCTAAAATATTTCATTCTTCTAGGAGGGGGGTGGGTGCTAACTTCCTACAATACAATCAGAATAAGGTACATAGAAGGAGTGCAGCCTCAGGGCATAATGGCATAGGGCTAGGCTTCGATTAGTGTTTTTTTTTTCAAATTCATCATTTATTTCTGATGGTCTGGTTTTTTGTTTTTTTAAAAAAACAAGTTTATGTACAAATTAATTCAACTTTTCTCCAAATTCATTCATCTGCAACTCATTCTTTTCCACCTCTGTCTTTCATTACCATGTGTCATTTTCACTTAGCCCAAATAATTATCTTCATTTTAAAATTGAATTTTTAATGGCAGAAGGTAAAAAAATAGAAAGGAAACAGAGAAAATAAATGGGGAGGATTTACCCCAATTTTAAACAAATGTTTCTCACATAATAATTTACTTGTAAATCTATTGTAAAAGTCAAAATGAAAAATAAGTTGATGCAGTTTTATTATGATTTAGTTAAGATGCAAACCTTGGAAATGGGTAACTTCTCCTTAAATAGTCACCAATAATTCACAGGCTGTCATAAGCAGCTTGGGGGAGGTAGTAGGAATTCAGTTACAGTTTTCCCTCTGGATGGGCCTCCTAAATCACATCTTTTTTTAACCCTTCTTAATCTGGATTATGCAATATGATTTAAACACAGATGCAAAATGGGCTCAGAGCAGTGAGCATGAGCAAATATATTAATCTCTTTCCATTTCCCATTCTTTTCAAAATCCATAAGGATTAAGCAATGCATGTTCATGAATCTGGAGGAGGTAGGCCAGCCAGCAATTTACTGAACCATCCAGGCATTGAAGGATTATTTTGTCTAATTAAGACAAAGCACAGTATTTAAGTCAGAACATTAGCATTAAATGGGCCATTCTGAATTCTAAATACTGTTGCTCCTGAAATTATGCATTTTAATGTTCTCCCTGCATGGTAACATTCCAGTGACACATAATATAAATCACTTCCTTTTGCATAAGAAGACACAGAGGGTTTTCATTAAAAGATGCCAAGTTATAAGAATGAGTGAAGTAGAGGAGGTATAGCTCTCCAAAAATGGAAAGAAACCTGGACAGGTGTGTGTTGTGAGTGGGGGAATGTTGGTTGAAATAATTTTCCCCTCCCATAGAATAGAATAGAATAGAATAGAATAGAATAGAATAGAATAGGGTAGGGTAGGGTAGGGTAGGGTAGGAATGGAGTAGAATAGAGTAGAGCAGAGCAGAACAGAACAGAACAGAACAGAATAGAATTTTTATTGGCCAAGTGTGATTGGACACACAAGGAATTTGGGTAGGGTAAGGTAGGATAGGGTAGAGTAGGAATAGAATAGAATAGAATAGAATAGAATAGAATAGAATAGAATAGAATAGAATAGAATAGAATAGAATAGAATAGAATAGAATTCTTTATTGGCCAAGTGTGATTGGACACACAAGGAATTTGTCTTGGTGCATACCCTCTCGGTGTACATAAAAGAAAAGATACATTAAAGTTACTTAAAGTTACTTAAAGTTACTGCTGGATTGAGGGTTCAGCAGACATAGCCAATCTCAATACTGGGGTCCTTAAATTACCACCGCACTTGAACCTGGCAATTACGGTTGTAAGCCATCATGGCATAAAATGAGTCACCACATCCCCAGATCAATTTTACGATCTTTTTTGCAGTGTCATTAAATGCGTGTGAAGGTTGCTAAGTGAATGTGGCAGTCGTTAAGCGAATGCAGTGGTCATTAAGTGAACACGTTGTTCACTAAGGCTCAGTTTTTCCAGAAACCAAAAAGAAACACTAATTTCTAGCAAAAACGTCATATATCATGGCCATGTGACCGTGAGGTCCTGCAAACATCCATAAAAGTGGGCTAGATGAGGAATGCTCAAAATGTAGTCATATAATCACAGGGGTGACATCAGAACTTCAAAACCAAATCATAAATACAGTAGCTTTTTGGGGGAGGAAGGGTCGGTTGTAACTTCAAATAGTCAGTAAGATCATAAGTCAATGATTATCTGTACCCTGAGATGTTCTATGACTTTCTTAGTCGTAATTTAACGTCCAGCATTGAATATTAGGCAATTCCAATGAAGAACTCTGACATTATACTGTTTTAATATTTGAATGATTGCCTTGCATGTCTATGAAGATTTTCAATCATCCAGTCATGGTTGTCCCAAAGGTGCTTTTCCAAAAGGCAACTGGACTTAACTTGGTTTTTTTTTCCTTGAAAATGTTTCACTTCTCATCCAAGAAGTTTCTTCAGCCTGCTGAAGAACTGAAGAAGCTTCTTGGATGATAAGCAAAACATTTTTAAGAAAAAACCCCCAAGAAAGTCCAGTTTGCCTTTTGCAAAAGCACCTTTGGTATGACTGCTGTACAGTTTCTCAGTTGACATATGGTTTTTAATTTTGTATTTCATTGAATATGGTTTTTATTATTGCTCTGTTTGTTTTATTGTAAACCACCCAGATGCTTCAACAACAGGACAACTTTCAACATTTTTAATAACAAATAAATAAAATCAGTACCTCATCAAAGAACTGGGAAAAGTTAGTTTCCCCCTGCTTATTTTTGTGAAGTGTTTTATTAAACAGCAATAAAAAAGTAACGATAATGTCAGTGAGATAGAAAATTATTTCTATAAAAAGGAAAAGGAGGAAAAGGAAAAACTGGAAACTTATATAAGGAACAAAATGACTCTAGAAAATTTGACCAGATTAGGTACATGTCCTTTTGCATAGACAGACAGACAGACAGACAGACAGACAGACAGACAGACAGATAGAGATATGATATGATAGATAGATGATAGAGATATCTATAGAGATAGAGATAGATGATAGATAGATTGATTGATTGATAGATAGATAGATAGATAGATAGATAGATAGATAGATAGATAGATAGATAGATGAAAGATAGATAAATAGATGATAGATAAATAGACCTCGGCTTACAACCATAATGGAGATTGCCCATTATGGTCATAATCTGTGATGGTAATTGCAAGCAGCTGCTGTTAATAACAGACTGCATTAGTCTGTTGAGCCACCAGAGGCCCAACGGTTAGAAAGTCATCCATTCCATCCTTGCAGAACCTAACTTTGAATTCCTCCAGTATCAGCCATACAGGTATATGTTGGATCCAAAACCTGAGCTCCATCTACCAGCTGATAAGTCACAGGACATACCAATTTCATTCCAGCAAAACTATTATTACTATATCCAGAGCAAGTTAGAAACGCTCAGAGATGATTCTGACCACTGCCAATCCAGGAGTGTTTTTGCAAAGCCTGCTGTTGATTATAAGATTGATATCAGTTTCAGCCTCGATGTTAAATGGTATCGCTGGAATGATAATGCTGGGAAAAATCTATTTTATGGGCTGTCAACAAGTCCCGGTATAAAAGACATCTAATTTGTCTAGTTCCAGAAAGATTGGGAGAGGCAGGTTTTGATTGATGGAAAGAATATAGGAAGGCTTCTGACTCTCATGAAAAAGCTTAATCAAATCTCTTATAAAGGCGATCTCAGTCTTCTGAAGAAATAAGTTGAAAGGAAAACAAAAGCTCTTTAGGGAAGTCTTGAGAAGGAATAAAAAAATAAAGTCCAAAAAAAGATCTTAGAGAGAAGGGAGCAAGGGAATGGGAACCTTTACATACATACATACATACATACATACATACATACATACATACATACATACATACACACACATAATACATACATAGGGTCACGATGGGTCGGACATGTCTTTGCAACTAACAACAACATTCACTGCAGAATGAAAGCCTCTTCTACATATTTCCAACCTATTTTTTTTTATTTGCATTTATATCCCGCCCTTCTCCGAAGACTCAGGGCGGCTTACACTATGTCAAGCAATAGTCTTCATCCATTTGTATATTATATACAAAGTCAACTTATTGCTCCCAACAATCTGGGTCCTCATTTTACCTACCTTATAAAGGATGGAAGGCTGAGTCAACCTGAGCTTTCTTTTGGCAATCCTTGCTATATATACATGACTTATGGCCAGTTTTCATACTTATGACCATTGCAGCATCGCCATGGTCACATGATCAAAATTTGGGCACGTGGCAACTGGGATATATTTGTGACAATTGCACCGTCCTAGGGTCATGTGATCACCATTTCTTACCTTCCCAGTTGGTTTTCTACAAGCATAGTCAATGGGGAAAGGTAGATTTGCTTAATAACCGCATAGTTCACTTAAGAACTGCAGTGATTTGCTTAACAACTTTGGCCAAAAAAAAAAAAGTCATACAATGGGGCAAAACTCACTTAGCAATGGAAATTTTGAGCTCAACTGTGGTTGTATGTTGAGGTCTACCTAGATATTTCTGGCTTACTTTGTTTCACATCCAACAGAAACCTAGAAAATATTGTATTGGTTTTATTTGGACTACTGTATGCTGCTGCTAGTAGTTCAGATATCCTTATAATATCTCTCCCTCCCTCCCCCCCTCTCTTCCTTTCTCTCTCTCTCTCTCTCTCTCTCTCTCTCTCTCTCTCTCTCTCTCTGTGTATCTCAGTCTCGCCTTCATTCACTGGTCAATTAGGTTGCTCTTTTGTCTTTCTGCACACAGATGAAAGGGAGCACCCACCAATGCATGCTAAATATTTTTCTCAGTTTTCAGTCTGCTTGATAAGCATTTCTGACAAGTATCAGGACCTGAGACAAATTAAAAGAAAACACTATAAATCTCAGAAGCTACAAACTGGCGTGTGGCTTCTTCTTTTCATAGATTTTGACTCCACATTCCTGCTGAAAGAATGTGGCTGATTCATCTAAGAGAGCTTGGCACAAATCTTCTAATTCTCCAACATTTGTCTCCTCCACGGGAGGAAAAAGAGATTTTCTACTTTATTCATGGGGAGAAAAGCACATGTTATAATTTTGACACTGACTGCTTGGATATTGGACTCACAGCTTTGTGCTAGCTTCAGCATATAATATATCCAGCCCTTCTGCCCATTGTTTTACACTTCGAGGCACACACTGTGCTATTCACAGCAAAGATACAACTTGACTCCTTGATCCTCAGTTTCACACAACAAAAGTAATGGAATTTCAGAGAATTGTTATCTGATTAATGAATAGAAAATCAAAGCTGTGAGTGAACCAAAGCTAGAAGGAACTAGAGATTTTGTAGGGAGGGGGGAGAGACACACACACTATACAGGTAGTTCTCGATTTACAACAGTTCATTTAGTGACTATTCAAAGTTACAACGGCACTAAAAAGTGACTTAGGACTGTTTTTCACACTTATGATCATTGCAACATCCTCATGGTCACGTAATCAAAATTTGGATGCTTGGCAACTGACTCACAATTATGACGGTAGCAATGTCTTGGAGTCACGTGATAATTTTTTGCATGTTTCTGACAAGCAAAGTCAATGAGGAAGACAGATTCATTTAAAAAACGTGTTATTAACTTAACAACTGCAGTGAATCACTTAACAACAAAGGGCCGTGGTGGTTCAGGCTGTAAGATAGCCTGTTATTAAAACACAGCAGCCTGCAATTACTGCAGGCTCGATTCCCACCAGGCCCAAGGTTGACTCAGCCTTCCATCCTTTATAAGGTAGGTAAAATGAGGACCCAGATTGTTGGGGGGGCAATAAGTTGACTTTGTAAATATACAAATAGAATGAGACTATTGCCTTACACACTGTAAGCCACTCTGAGTCTTCGGAGAAGGGCGGGATATAAATGTAAGTAAAATAAATAAAATAAATAAAATAAACTGTGGCCAAAATCGTCATTGTGGCAAAACTGATTTAACAACTACCTTTAAGAACTACCTTCTGTTGCTTAGCAACAGAAATTTTGAGTACAATTGTGGTTGTAACTCAAGGACTACGTGTATATAGTATTCTCAGCAATAAATTTTATTGCCTGTCACCTAATGCTGTTAATAAAGGTGAAATAAAATATCAACTCTAAAGCCTCCTCAGTTATAGGTGGTGAACACTAAAGTTCAGTTACAGTCAATAGAGTTGAAAAGAAAGAAATATATTTAGTACTCCATCATTCACTAGTTTGGTTATTTAGAATCTTACTCATTTGATTAACTGGTAGCTTGGTGTATTGTGCAAACCCATAAATGATTAATTCAGAACCCAGGTTAAGCATATTGTGTGAATACATTTAATATCTTCCAGAGGTTTGTATCTAACCCATTCAATTCTAATCTGCCATGAATTCTACCTTTGGCCTGAGCTAAGCTCTGAAATGAAGAACCTGCTCAACCTTTTTCCAGCCTTCCATTAGGCAGAACATACATCCCAAATAATCAGCATCTTTAGCAGAAGTGGCCTACACTGTTGTGCTCCTATCTCTCCTTCTTGATCTAACTTATTTATTTCCTTCAATCACAAACCCTCCCTTTCCAAATCTTAAGACTATACTTGCTTATTTATACGATTTAATAAATCTAGCCCAAAGTTTCCTGCTATGTGAGGTATAGTATCAACTTTCCCTTCCCTCCAATATAAAATGCATAAAAATCCAATGCTAGATAGATTATTTGTAGGAGCAGTGCAGAAAATTCTACAAGTTCTTCCTTGGTGATAACAGCAATAATATTTAGACTTATATACCGCTTCACGGTGCTTTCCAGCCCTTTCTAAGCAGTTTGCAGAGTCAGCATATTGCCCCCAACAATCTGGCTCCTCATTTTACCCACCTCGGAAGGATGGAAGCCTGCCTTGAGCCAGGCAGGATCGAACTGCTGGCAATCAGCAGAATTTGCCTGGAATACTGCATTCTATACTACGCCATCACAGCTCTTCTCATAATCACTATAATGGTCACTTTGCAGAATGAGATGTACAATATATAAATCTTATAAATGAAATAGCGTGTTTTGGATTACTTGATACTAGCCATTTCCAGAATAAATACAAAGTAACTTCTTCCAAAATCTCAGGTGAATACCAAACCACAAGAGAAAATATGGTGACTTCATTAAAGATTATTTATTTATTTATTTATCAAATTTAGAAACCACCCATCTCGCTCTCAGAGTAAATTTTAATTTATTTTTCATTCGGTATTTAATCTGGGATAACTATGGGATGCCTTTTGGAGATCCTGGAGATTCTCAGGGGAATCCAAAGATTTTAGGATTTATTTATTTATAATATTTATCGGCCAGCCATCTTATCTCAAGATGGCAGTAACTCAAGGATGGCAGAATCCACCATGCACTTCCCAGCGCTTCCAAGGAGTAAAGTTAGTCATATGAAAATCACAAGCAAATATTTCTCTGAGGATAGAGACTGCAACTACAGTATGTTGCAAAAAAATATAGGAAAGGATTCTTCCTTTCTTGCTTACACAAGATGCTAATGATATTGTCCTTTGAGCACAATCTTCACTAGAATCAATGGTGCAAAGCTTGGGTGGTTGTCAGCTTTGTATTTAACAATGTTTCACGGAGCATAAGAAATGTACCCAGGGAAAAAGACGGAGACGGGAAGAGGAGGAGGAACAGGAATACTGAGTAAAATTGCATGTGCAATAAGCTCGCAATGTTAAGAAGAACTCAAAGACCCAAATACATCAAGAATATACTCTTGATTCTATAATACAGGTAGTCCTTGGCTTGCAACCATTCATGTAATGATTGTTCATGGTTACAACGGCACTGAAAAAAATTGACTTATAATTAGTTGTCACACTCATGGCCATTGCAGCATCCCCATGACCCCATGATCGAACTTCAGGTGCCATCAACCAGCATGTACAGCATATTTACGATGGTTGAAGCATCCTCAGATTGTCGTCTGCAACTTTCCTAGAGAGCTTCTGATAAATAAAGTCAATAGGGGAAGCCAGATTTACTTAAGAACCACATGATTCACCCAACAACTGTAATGATGGCGAAAAGATCATAAAATGAGGAATAACTCACTTAACAACTACCTTGCTTAGCAGTTGTTCTTGATATATTTGGGTCTTTAAAACTGCAAGCCCCAGAAACATTAGGGTTACCCAGTGGTGAATGGGTGGCCAATAGATTTAATAAATAAATAAAATTAGATTTGTGAAGTGAAAGCTATTTTTAGGACAAATTCTCAAAGACAAAAAGACTGGTTAATCAAACAACAAGGCATTATCATCTCAACTAAAGATACCCAAATACCTCAAGGTACATGGCTATATGGAGTCCTGGATAATAGCAGTAGCACTTAAGACTTATATATCACTCCATAGTGCTTTACAACCCTCTCTAAGAGGCTTACAAATGTAAGCATATTGCCCCCAACAATCTAGGTCCTCATTTTTATCAACCTCGGAAGGATGGAAAGCTGAATCAGCCTTGAGCCGGTCAGAATCGAACTGCTGGCAAGGCTAGAAAAAGAACTGAATGCACTTAATGTACCAATAATTTTAATTGAAGTAAATCAATTTAATCTGTTCAATGATTACTCTCAAGGTAATTAATAATCTTTTATACTATCTTATTCAAAGATATAATTTTGTAACCATTGGGGGTTGGACTCTTGGAATTGCACACAAGGCTTTAAAGGGATAAATGTGGTTTGAGGGAGAATTAAAATACAAAAATAGAGCGTGATTCTCTATTGCATATATCAGTCACAATGAGCCAAACATGCTTTTAGTATATTCTCTTTCATAAGCAGAGAAAAGGAATGTCAAAGCCATTGAGTAAAAGTGTAAATATTATTAATTTTATCCAGAGGAAGATGCCTATGTATCCTTGACATCTGTGCATACAAGTTTGGTTGAAAAACTGCACACAACCCACTGTTTATTTACAGGAACCTGTGTAAATATGTGTTGCAAATACAGCCAAGGGACCTATAAATAAGTAGCTGATGGTGTGCAAAATCCTTTTGCATATTCATAGAATTAAGCAGGCAGAATCAGAAGCAAC
Organism: Ahaetulla prasina; assembly: GCF_028640845.1. NCBI lineage: Eukaryota > Metazoa > Chordata > Lepidosauria > Squamata > Colubridae > Ahaetulla > Ahaetulla prasina. Next base: position 86,340,919 of record NC_080545.1, on the reverse strand, counting down.
TCTATTGTCAAAGATGGAGCCACCAAGACAGACCATTTCTCTAGGATTATGTACAGCCCTCTACAAGAACAGAGCTCCTGTTACCCATTAATATGCAAAGTTCAGAAGCTTGAATTTATTATAGCTCTACCTTGCTCAGAAAATAAGAATGCTACAATCCCTAATGCACTCCACATATTGTCTGTATCTTTCATTATCTTTTTTGTAAAGAAATATAGAGTAAGAAACACAAATACACACACCCCAAAAAATAATCAGTTCAGGGACTGGGCATGCAAAGAACTTGAATGAGAAATGGAAGGCAATTAATACTGGTATTGATGTCCCTAGAGAGACCATCCCATAAAATAAGTAGCATAGAGAAAAGGCACTTTAGAAAATCAGAGACAATTACAAGACAGATGACTCAGAAGCAAAGATTCCTTCTGCTGGGTGGCCATAGATTACAAGGGCTATAATGGCCATACTCCCAAACAGAACAGTTCCTGGAATGTAATAAGAAACTGCCATATCATGAAAAAATATGCTGATATATGAAGAAATTGTATGAGTCTCAAGGAGATTCAAAGCAACCTGAAATAAATCATCATTTAGTCTGCCTTTTTTTAGATTAAGAAAACTCCCTCCAACCTTAGCCTCAAAGACTTTTCATACAGCAACTCTATCAACCTTTATCAACCATACAAATCCTAACATTTTCTAATACAGTAGAATTTCACTTCCATAATTGACAATTTCTCTCTTCCCTGACATTTGTTTTTGGTTTTTTTTTACTCGGTTGCTTATTTCTCAAGAAGCAAATGAGACTTTAATCAATACACAAATATACCTAAGTAGCCACACCCCAGGTTCAAAATGTCAAAGTGATTTACATTTCTAGAAACATCAGTTTTTACACTTGAGTTCACTAACAGCATTAACTGATTATACTTGAAAAAGGCAATCCTTATCCAATCTACATCCCCTCCATAGGCACTCTTTGTTCCCTCATTCATCTGGAATAATCAAAAGAACCTCAGAAGACCTGATTTGCATTCAAAAAGCATCAGGTTCAATCCTTACCATCTCTTGGTAAGGCTAAGAAATATCCCAACTGAAACTCAAAAGAGCTGTAACTAAACTGTTCTCGCTTAGATGGACTTTATAGGTGCAGTTTCACAAACTAATCCTGAACAGAGTGTGCGGAAGTAATTTCTACTGAGTCTAACTGAATTTATTTGCAGGGAACGAATTCATACCTGAATGTATAAACCACTATTTTCCAAACTCTTTTTCCTTCCTTACCCAAAACCGTTTATCAGAAAGTCCCTTTTTAACCCGATGTAGGTAAAATTAAATGTCCCAGTTATGGGCAACGGGCTCCTGTAACATTACCCAAAGAAAAAACACTTCTACAAAAATCTGATTAATTTACCCAGGTTTGGCAAACACTAGTGCAAAACCCTTAGAATTGATAGATTGCATTGTGTGTGTCTCTACCAGCAGGAGGAACTAAGATCAGGGAGCTATCCGTTCAGCACTTCGACTTGCCATACGTTGCTGTACAACAACAGTAAACAGCACCAGTTCAACAAAAGAAATCCCCTCAACTCCTGGAACGATTTGACTTTCATTACAAAGAAATTGCCTGTCAGTAATTGTTATTTAATGAAATGTATTGACAGCTCCCTTGGCATGTTTGCCGATCCTGGAGGGGTTAAGAAACAACTCTAGAACTTACAAAGGTACAATTGAGCACAAAGAGAGAAAGCATAGAATTGAGTGTGTATTTTGGTTTGCATGGCATAGCTGAACATTTGCACCAATCATTTTACCTTACAAGATCTCCTAATACAAACTGAGGATGAGTCTTAAAATAACCCCCAATATTTTTCTTTGCTTTCTTGATAATCTATTTTCCTGTCTTACTTTCTGGAATCTGGAGAGATGTTAGATGGCAAACCAGAAATCGCCTATTTGACCGTATTTCTTTCATTAGATGTCAAGAATTTTCTGCTCAAGGATTCTGAGGGTGGGGTTAGCAGGCAGAAAATGTACATAAATAGCTGGCTGATTTTAGCAGGGAGGGGAAAAGCCACTGATCAAATTCCTATAACACTTTAGGCTGGAGATGATGGGAGGGGTACTCCAACACATCTGGAAGACATCCTTGTAGGAGGTAGCCAGATTGTCCACTGGATGCCCCCTTCCTTTGTCTAGGGCTCCAACAAAACTAACCAAAACTAACCAAAGTCAGACCAAAAATGCTCCAATGATTGTATTGTATTGTGATTTTTTTAATCATGTTTTTGCTTGATGCATAGAAGTTTTAATTCTAGAGGGTTTTTTTTATTTTTTGTTGATGGTTGTGTTAGCTACCCACAGTTCAAAGACAAGGTGCACATCCATATATGTAAATGAAATTGCTTGAAGGGAAGCTGCTAGATACCCCACCGTTGTAGACTGGACTGGATAGAAGGGCAACAGCAAACTTCTTCCATAGCATTGCCCAGAAAGAAAGAAAAAACTGCAAGGATGGCATTCAGGAGTTGAGTTTGATTCCAGGGACTTTGCTTCCCCCCCCCCCGCCTTTACTTCTGCTTGAAGAACATGGTATATATAGATGATCTCTCCCCCCCTCCCTCCCCCTCTCTCTCCACCTACCCACCCATCATCTACCCACCCATCCATCCATCCATCCACCCATCATCTATCTATCTATCTATCTATCTATCTATCTATCTATCTATCTATCTATCTATCTATCTATCTATTGTCTGTCTGTCTATTGTCTGTCTGTCTGTCTATCTATCGTCTGTCTATCTATCTATCTATCTATCTATCTATCTATCTATCTATCTATCTGTCTGTCTGTCTGTCTGTCTGTCTCTCTCTCTCTCTCTCTCTCTCTCCTCTCTTTAAACAGTAGATCTCAACCTTAAAAGATGCTGAGCACAAAGAGAGAAAGCATAGAATTGAGTGTGTATTTTGGTTTGCAATGGCATAGCTGAACATTTGCACCAATCATTTTACCTTACAACATCTCCTAATACAAACTGAGGATGAGTCTTAAAATAACCCCCAATATTTTTCTTTGCTTTCTTGATAATCTATTTTCCTGTCTTACTTTCTGGAATCTGGAGAGATGTTAGATGGCAAACCAGAAATCGCCTATTTGACTGTATTTCTTTCATTAGATGTCAAGAATTTTCTGCTCAAGGATTCTGAGGGTGGGGTTAGCAGGCAGAAAATGTACATAAATAGCTGGCTGATTTTAGCAGGGAGGGGAAAAGCCACTGATCAAATTCCTATAACACTTTAGGCTGGAGATGATGGGAGGGGTACTCCAACACATCTGGAAGACATCCTTGTAGGAGGTAGCCAGATTGTCCACTGGATGCCCCCTTCCTTTGTCTAGGGCTCCAACAAAACTAACCAAAACTAACCAAAGTCAGACCAAAAATGCTCCAATAATTGTATTGTATTGTGATTTTTTTAATCATGTTTTTGCTTGATGCATAGAAGTTTTAATTCTAGAGGGTTTTTTTTTTTAATTTTTTGTTGATGGTTGTGTTAGCTACTCACAGTTCAAAGACAAGGTGCACATCCATATATGTAAATGAAATTGCTTGAAGGGAAGCTGCTAGATACCCCACCGTTGTAGACTGGACTGGGTAGAAGGGCAACAGCAAACTTCTTCCATAGCATTGCCCAGAAAGAAAGAAAAAACTGCAAGGATGGCATTCAGGAGTTGAGTTTGATTCCAGGGACTTTGCTTCCCCCCCCCTTTACTTCTGCTTGAAGAACATGGTATATATAGATGATCTCTCCCCCCCTCCCTCCCCCTCTCTCTCCACCTACCCACCCATCATCTACCCACCCATCCATCCATCCATCCATCCATCCACCCATCCATCATCTATCTATCTATCTATCTATCTATCTATCTATCTATCTATCTATCTATCTATCTATCTATCTATCTATCTGTGTGTCTGTGTGTCTGTCTATCTATCTGTCTGTCTCTGTCTATCTATCTATCTATCTATCTATCTATCTATCTATCTATCTATCTATCTATCTATCTATCTATCTATCTATCTATCTATCTGTCTGTCTGTCTGTCTGTCTGTCTCTCTCTCTCTCTCTCTCTCTCTCCTCTCTTTAAACAGTAGATCTCAACCTTAAAAAGATGCTGAGCACAAAGAGGCCAAAAGCCAGATCCCAAACTTTGATTCGCCTCACCGGAAAGCCAACCCTGGCCTTCCCCTGAGCTCAGCATACACTGATTTGCCACCCACCCCCTACTCTACTTACTATGGACCCAGAGGAGGCCCCAAGATCCTTCCCCCCCCCCATACACACACACACACACACTCCAATCTTCTCAGCTTTCCCACCGTCCACCCCCAGCTCCTTGTCTCCCTCTGGCTCAAGCAGCGGCAGCCTCGTCGCCGCGCTGATTTCTCGGGCGGTTCTTGACTCCCCCATTCCTTCCCCTCTTCGGCTCTCCTCCATCGGCCTTCTCTTCAGAGAATCAAGTCTGGTGCTAAGAAAGACACACACACCCCCATTTCGCCCCGGGAAGCCGATCCCAACCCATTAGCCACGCTTCCCCCCCCCAAAAAAAGGGGGACACACCACCGGGTAAATAATCGCAAGGGTTTAAAGGAAGGGAGGCGGCGGGTTTTTGGGGTCGCCGTGGCCCCGAAGCCGGACCCTTCCGGAGAGAAAGGACCCGAGAAGACGGAGAGTCCCCGGCTGGCTTGTCTCCGCTCCGCTTGGCCGAGGAATTTGCGGGCGGCGGGACCGCTCGGCCTCCAGGACGGGAGGACTCGCTCTTACCTCAAGCAGGAAAACAAAGAGCCAGAGCCGGGAGAAGCCGCTCATCAGGGCGCCGCACCTTCCTGCCGGGCCGAGAGCGGCGGGCATTGAAGCAAGGAAAGGGGCGCCAGAGGCCGTCACGACGCCGACGACGCCCGCCTCGCCAGCAAGCCCCGCTCGCTCGTCCCGCCCGCCCGCCGGCCGAGGCGCGGGGAAGACCAAGTCCGTAGGGCGCGCGAGAGCCACAGACGCCGCCGCCGAGCCAGCGCCAAGTCCGGCAGGCAGGCAGGCAGGCGCGTGTCAGTGTGTGTGAATGCGCGCGCACACGCCTTTTCAAAGTGTGTGTGTGGCGGGCGGGGGGGAGGTTTACAATGGCGAGCCCTCCCTGGTGCTGCGGGGCTCTCAGACCCGCGGAGCAGCCTCGCCTTCGCGCCGGAGACCCATAGCGCCGCCTTCCCCTTTCCTCCTCTTCCTCTCTTTCCGCGCCGGAAGGGTCTCCTCTTCACCCGCCCCGACCGGAGTTGGCCGGCTCCCGTCTGAGCTCCCCTCAGTTTCCGCTCCCCTCAGTTCGCCTCTCTGGTGGGCGCGAGGGGCGAGGTGGGTCGGCTTCGTGCCCAGAGCTTCCGCCGGCCGGAATGGACGAGGCGCCACCTTCCACTTCGCTTGGTTCATCTCCCCCACCCCACCCACCGTCGCGACGCTCCACCCCTTGGGGGTCTCCCTGACCCCGCCCCCCCCGCCCTACTTCCAGCTGATTCTCCCGACATCAAGCCCCCACCTCCCGAGGCAACGGGGTCTCCTCCGAGTCTTTCATCTCTTTTCCTTTTCCTCTGCATGGTTGTGGCAACATGGGTTGTGTCTCTAAGAAGTCCTGGGTTCGTTGGCCGGGAAAAATGGGGAATGCACCCACCTGTCTTTTAGGGCAGCAGTCTCCAACCTTGGCAACTTTAAGCCTGGTGGACTTCAACTCCCAGAATTCCCCAGCCAGCAAAGCTGTTGAAGTCCACCAGGCTTAAAGTTGCCAAGGTTGGAGACCCCTGTTTTGTTGTTAGTTGCGAACCGACCCATCACGACCCCATGGACAACGTTCCTCCAGGCCCTTCTATCCTCTACCATCCTCTGGAGTCCATTTAAATTCACACCTACTGCTTCAGTGACTCCATCCAGCCACCTCGTTCTCTGTCGTCCCGTTCTTCTTTTGCCCTCAATCTTGCCCAGCATTAGGCTCTTCTCCAGTGAGTCCTTCATTCTCATTAGATGGCCAAAGTATTTGAGTTTTATCTTCAGGATCTGGCCTTCTAAAGAGCAATCACGGTTGATCTCCTCTAGGACTGACTTGTTTGTTCGCCTTGCCATCCAAGGGACTTGCAGGAGTCTTCTCCAGCACCAGAGTTCAAAGGTCTCAATTCTTTGGCGTTCAGCCTTTGTTATGGTCCACCTTTCACACCCATACATTGCAACTGGGAAAACCATAGCCATGACTATACGCACTTTTGTTGGCAGGGTGATGTCTCTGCTTTTTAGTACACTGTCGAGATTTGCCATAACTAAACCCCTGTTTTAGGGCAATCTTATTTATTTATTTATTTCACTTTATTTATTTATTTATTTATTTAGTTCACTTGCTAATAAGATGGATGAAATACTCCTCATAAACAGATACAATGTATCATTAAGTTTTAAATTTGTACCCCATGACTATCATTAAGCATTTTAAGTGTTGTACCTTGATGAAGGTATCTTTTCTTTTATGTACATTGAGAGCATATGCACCAAGACAAATTCCTCGTGTGTCCAATCACACTTGGCCAATAAAAAATTAATTAATTAATTAATTCTTCCTTCTTTCTTCCTTCCTTCCTTCCTTCCTTTCTTCCTTTCTTCCTTTCTATTTTATTTATTTATTTCATCAAGCATGTATTTTATGACAGATACAATTGTAATCATAATTATAAATACATGTAAAATGGATAAGAATAAAAGAGGACATTAGGACAGGGATGGTAGGCATGCTGGTGCGCTTATGCACGCCCCCTTACAGCCCTCTTAGGACTGGGGTGAGGTCGACAGTAGACAGTCTAAGGTTGAAGTTTTGGGGGTTTGGGGAAGAAACCACAGAGTCAGGTAGTGCATTCCAGGCAGTGACCACTCTGTTACTGAAGTCGTATTTTCTACAATCGAGTTTGGAGCAGTTTACCTTGAGTTTGTATCTATTATTTGCTCGTGTATTGTTTTGGTTGAAGCTGAAGTATCTTCCTCACAGGGTTGCCCCTGATAGTAACAAACAGTGCTATGCCAGCCTAAGCAGCCTCCCAAATCACTACGGAAGTTTCACCTAAATGAAGGATGTCACCCATGTGTTGTGGGACTTTGATACCTTGATCTTTCTCTATGTCTGTTTCTTAGCGCATGTTAGTGGAGGTGGCGTTTTACAGGGAAACATTAGTAGACAGGCAAATCCAAATCCCAAGGAACTTGCCATCTTGATAATAGCACAGTTACAGTACAGTAGACAGTACAGATGGTGGAGATGGAGGAGGAGGAGGAGGAGGAGGAGGAGGAAGAGGAGGCTGCAGTGGCAGTGGAACAGGAGTTTGGACTCAGGGTCTTAATTTATCCTTTCCAGCTCCTTCCAGTTCCTGATTGCTTATTTGTACCCTATGATTATCATTAAGTGTTGTATCATTACATGTTAAATTGTACCCTATGACCATCATTTGTGTTGTAAATGTTGTACCTTGATGAAGGTATCTTTTCTTTTATGTACACTGAGAGCATATGCACCAAGACAAATTCCTCGTGTGTCCAATCACACTTGGCCAATAAAAAATTAATTAATTAATTAATTCTTCCTTCCTTCCTTCCTTCCTTCCTTCCTTCCTTCCTTCCTTCCTTCCTTCCTTTCTATTTTATTTATTTATTTCATCAAGCATGTATTTTATGACAGATACAATTGTAATCATAATTATAAATACATGTAAAATGGATAAGAATAAAAGAGGACATTAGGACAGGGATGGTAGGCATGCTGGTGCGCTTATGCACGCCCCCTTACAGCCCTCTTAGGACTGGGGTGAGGTCGACAGTAGACAGTCTAAGGTTGAAGTTTTGGGGGTTTGGGGAAGAAACCACAGAGTCAGGTAGTGCATTCCAGGCAGTGACCACTCTGTTACTGAAGTCGTATTTTCTACAATCGAGTTTGGAGCAGTTTACCTTGAGTTTGTATCTATTATTTGCTCGTGTATTGTTTTGGTTGAAGCTGAAGTATCTTCCTCACAGGGTTGCCCCTGATAGTAACAAACAGTGCTATGCCAGCCTAAGCAGCCTCCCAAATCACTACGGAAGTTTCACCTAAATGAAGGATGTCACCCATGTGTTGTGGGACTTTGATACCTTGATCTTTCTCTATGTCTGTTTCTTAGCGCATGTTAGTGGAGGTGGCGTTTTACAGGGAAACATTAGTAGACAGGCAAATCCAAATCCCAAGGAACTTGCCATCTTGATAATAGCACAGTTACAGTACAGTAGACAGTACAGATGGTGGAGATGGAGGAGGAGGAGGAGGAGGAGGAAGAGGAGGCTGCAGTGGCAGTGGAACAGGAGTTTGGACTCAGGGTCTTAATTTATCCTTTCCAGCTCCTTCCAGTTCCTGATTGCTTATTTGTACCCTATGATTATCATTAAGTGTTGTATCATTACATGTTAAATTGTACCCTATGACCATCATTTGTGTTGTAAATGTTGTACCTTGATGAAGGTATCTTTTCTTTTATGTACACTGAGAGTGGATGTACCAAAGACAAATTCCTTGTGTGTCCAATCACACTTGGCCAATAAAAATTCTATTCTATTCTATTCTATTCTATTCTATTCTATTCTATTCTATTCTATTCTATTCTATTCTATTCTATTCTACTCTACTCTACTCTACTCTACTCTACTCTACTCTACTCTACTCTACTCTACTATACTCTATACTCTACTCTACTCTACTCTATTTTCTATGCTTCATGCAGTCTACGGACAAAAATACTCTAGTCTGGAGATGTAGATTTAAAAAAGGTTACAAGCAGGGATTTGCACACACATACACACACTCCAAAAAAGGTGGCACCATATAGTTCAGTCTTCTTTGAGGTCCTCTGATTGTTGGGACTACAAATTTCAAGGAAAATCAAAACAGTTTTGACCGTTTTAATCAAAACCTATCTGGAGAACATCAGGCTTGGGAAGATGGTTTTCAAGGCGAGAGTTGCAGAGGGAACATGGATGGAGATATTTTTGTGAATCGGAGGAGATCCAGTGGTTGAAGATGGATCAAGATGCGTGGTTTGTAAACCACGGTTTATGGCATACTGTGTGTATAACTCAGCCAATTATGGCTTACTCAAAACACTATTGGCAAATCATTGCTTAAAATCTACTACAGTATATGAACCTAGCTGTGAATGAATAATAGTTTAATAAGGATCATTGTGTGCAATGACTCTGCATCCATGGGAATAAGGCCCAGAGATAAGACATTGTCAATAAAGCTATCAGATGTGAAATTTCTTATTCCCTGCTCCTGTGTTTCTTTTACTATGATTTTTAAACCTTAAGATTCTATTTCTGAATAAAGTAATCTTGCCTATTGCAAGATTATGTAATTTATTTAACCATTGTGTTAAAAACTAACCTACGACAACCTACGGTATTTACTGCTAAATGGCAAGGCTTTGAAATTGCTCTCAACACTTAAAAACTCCTAAAATCTGAACACAGGGACAAAGGAGTGATAAAATCATAAAAGAGTTTTTATGCAGGATTTGAGAGTGAATAAAAGGCCAGTAAAGTCCTAAAATTCCTGAAGAAATTATTTAAGGAGATCCACGAGCTTTCTCCAGACTGCCTCTTCCATCATCTTTCTCAAAAGCACAGCCAGGAATTGGGAATTATGACACCCAGGAGAAGGGTAGGATAGCAGAGTTCTGGACTAAAAAATGAAACGGTAACGGAGTGATAAAGAGAAGGCTTATATTTCCAAACTGGAAGATGAACAGAGTAGACAAAAAATGGGTTGCTGTTTAAGAACAGCTTGTGACTAAGCCAACTGTCTCAAAGTGTTGGTGAAAGAAATGAAGAAGTATGAAACCAATACTTTTCACGTTTTCAGTTATTTTTATCCTGGCAAAGAGGAGCAACAGAAAAAAAAGCATCTTTCTAGTCAAATATCTTATTTTTAAGGCTGATCGGGTTTCCTGGTATCTGATTATTCCTTTTAAATGCTTTTATCTTTTTCTGAAGCAAATTATACAGGCGTAGAATAATAATGGCTGCAGTTCTGCTCCGTTGTTTAAAAAATTTGGGTTTTTGACTGTTTTCGGGTGGGAGGGACCCTGGCACATGAAAAGGAAAATAAGATCTGCTTTCAGACACAATAGCTACACCCTAATTTGTGAGAGTTCAACTTCAACTTGTCTAGTTGACTTCTAAGAAACTTATTTCTCTTTTGAATATATATTTCCTGCTATATAATTAAAAGCTCAGCTGGGTCGATCCGTATTTGCTATATGTATGCAATTGAGATCAAGTAAAGCCTTTAAAAATCATTTGGAGGGCATATCTCTGAACATTTCCTACAATACACTGAAGATGCCTTAGCTGAACATTAAAAATGTCAAAAGCTACTTGGGTGTAATTTCAGTGTTTGCACCTACAAAGACCAGAATCATATTAACAAGGGCACATAAGCCAACACATAAGTTAGTCCAGATGGGAAATAACAGGGAAATCCAAGACTGGAAATATGAAAACAATCCATGAAAAAGATACTAGGAAAAATATTTCCATAATACTGTCAAGAAAATTATATGGTTGTGTCAATGAAATCACCAGGAGCTGAGCTTCACTGAGAGATTTTATCTTTAATTCAGATTTGTTGTGTTATTAATGCATGATCTTCCAGTAAACAATTTGAATTAGATGGGAAACACTGACATCAATTTATAGTTTTATTTTTATTTTTTAAAAAAAGGTATTCAGTCCCTGCTGTTCATCTTGTTTTATATTTCAGTAATAGTTTGCATTTTTCATCCTGGAGTTTATTTTCATGAAGTACTTAAATTAAATGGGTGGTTAGTCCTACTTTTCTTGCTTTTGAAGCCAAGTTGGCACATCTGCATATCCAGACAATCCCAAAAATGGTGAGCAGCAGGACACAATGACCGTACCTTCAAAGGAATTGGAGATAGTAAAGGAAGAAAGAGACGGAAGAGTCAGCAGAATATTGATGTCCAAGAGGACTTTCTCTATGAAGAAGAAAAAACGATGTGTTGGCAAAGACGGACATGGTTTGGTTGAAGTTCAGATCCTGGAGAAGCTGTAGCTCTGTGTTTGAACCTGTGTGTGACACATTACAGGTAGTCCTTGACTTAAAACCCCAACTGGGACCAGAATTTCCATTGCTAAGCAAGGAGTTTCATAAATGAGTCATGTCTGATTTTTTTTTGCCACAGTTAGGTAAATCATTGCAGTTGTTAAGTGAGCCACATGGTCGTTAAGTGAATCAAGCTTTCCTTATTGTCTTTGCTTGTTGGAAGCTGGCTGGGAAGGTCATAAATTTTGTGTGTGTGTGAGTATATGAATAATGGTTATCTTTGAGAACTGAATGCAATAGAATTTCATTTTAATGTATGCTGATTAGTGTATATTTAAAGTGATAATAAAGTTTTTATTCTCTTCTATCTCTTTGGAAGAATGAAAAATGGGAATAAACCAAAAACACTGTCAGAAGATCTGTTTTAACATGCAATTTATCATTTACAAGAGCAGTCTACTTTATTTTTAAAGTCCTCTAAAATCAGTGTCCTCATAATCTTATGATTATCACTTGTAGTTTGTATCTTATGATTTATGATCTATGACATCACTTTGTTGCTTCTATATATACTGACAGCTTATTTATTTATTTATTTATTTATTTTATTAGATTTTTATACCGCCCTTCTCCCGAAGGACTCAGGGCGGTGTACAGCCGGAATAAAATACAGAGTATATACAATTAAAAGAAATTAAAAGAAACTATTAATAAACGGCCGATAATTTAAAAAAAATTTAAAAATTTAAAATCACTAAAACCCCAATTTAAAATCAACTATTTATGCCAGTCCTGCTTGAGTGAATAAATATGTTTTTAGCTCACGACAAAAGGTCCGAAGATCAGGCACTTGACGTAAGCCAGGGGGGAGTTCGTTCCAGAGCGTCGGTGCTCCCACAGAGAAGGCCCTACCCCTGGGGGCCGCCAGCCGACATTGTTTGGCGGACGGCCCCCTGAGAAGGCCCTCTCTGTGAGAGCGTACGGGTCGATGGGAGGCATAAGGTAGCAGCAGGCGGTCTCGTAAGTACCCGGGTCCTAAGCCATGGAGCACTTTAAAGGTGGTAACCAGGATCTTGAAGCGCACCCGAAAGACCACAGGAAGCCAGTGCAGACTACGGAGCAGTGGTGTTACGTGGGAGCCACGAGCGGCTCCCATTACCACTCGCGCAGCTGCATTCTGGACTAACTGCAGCCTCCGGGTGCACCTCAAGGGCAGCCCCATGTAGAGAGCATTGCAATAATCCAGCCGAGACGTAACCAGAGCGTGAGTGACCGTGCATAAGGCATCCCGGTCAAGGAAGGGACGCAACTGGTGAACCAAGCGGACTTGGTAAAAAGCCCTCCTGGTGACGGCCGCCAGATGTTCATCAAAGGACAGCCGACCATCCAGGAGGACGCCCAAGTTGCGAACTACCTCCTTTGGGGCCACTAACTCCCCCCCAACAGTCAGCTGCGGGTGCAGCTGACTGTACCGGGGTGCCGGAATCCACAGCCACTCCGTCTTGGAGGGATTGAGCTTGAGTCTGTTTCTCCCCATCCAGACCCGTACGGCTTCCAGGCACCGGGACAGCACTTCGACCGCTTCGTTGGGGTGGTCCGGGGTGGAAAAGTACAGCTGAGTATCATCAGCATACAGATGATAACTCACCCCGAAACCACCGATGACCTCGCCCAGCGGCTTCATGTAGATGTTGAACAGGGTAGGCGAGAGAATCGGCCCCTGAGGTACCCCACAAGTGAGGCCCCTCGAGGACGACCTCTGCCCCCCTGTCAACACCGTCTGCGACCGGTCAGAGAGATAGGACGAGAACCACCGATAAACGGTGCCTCCCACTCCCAATCCCTCCAACCGGCGCAGCAGGATACCATGGTCGATGGTATCAAAAGCCGCTGAGAGATCTAATAGGACCAAGGCAGAAGAACAACCCCTGTCCCTGGCCCTCCAGAGGTCATCCACCAACGCGATCAAAGCCGTCTCCGTGCTGTAACCGGGTCGGAAGCCGGACTGGAACGGGTCTAGATAGACAGCTTCCTCCAGGTGCCGGATTATGCACAAATTCCTTGTGTGTACAATCACACGGCCAATAATTCTATTCTATTCTATTCTATTCTATTCTATTCTATTCTATTCTATTCTATTCTATTCTATTCTATTCTATTCTATTCTATTCTATTCCATTCCATTCCATTCCTACCTACCCTACCCTACCCTACCCTACCCTACCCTATTCTATGACCCTGGTATACAGCAACTGTTGTAAATACACATCAGTTGCTAAACGCCTGAATTTTGATTGGAGGACCATGGGGAAGCTGGAACAATAGGTAAGTGCAAGGAGCAGTCATAACTCACCTTTTTCATTGTCACTGTAACTTTGAACGATTGCTAAATGAATGGTTGTAAATTGAGGATTACCTGTACATTGCATTATTATTCTTATTCAAAATATGCAGCCATCATCATAAATGTATAGATTACCATTAACATCTACTGCCTACACCTGTGATGGTAGCTGCACAACACAGTTACTTATGTCCCAGGCAACGGATAGATTGATCTGATACTTCATTCAGGATAGCCTCTCAACCTGGAAAAATGTGTAGACTTCATCTCCCAGAATTCCCCATCCAGCACAATCATTGCTGAGGGTATGTTAATTGAATTTCACACATCTGTGGAGTGCGTTGGTTGAGAAAATCTGCCTGATTGTTTTATGTAAGATTTCCTTTTTGCAATGTTTCCAATAAATTACAGTAATGCATCTTGTCTTTCTGTCTTAGCCAGTTAGTTAGGTGCCATCGAGCTGAACTCATTCCTGATGGCTCCATGCTCAAAAACTCATCTTCTCAGCCTGTCATCAGTAATAACCTCTAGATCTTCCGGTGACAGTTTTATAATCCCTTTGATCCTGTCCAATTTACCTCTTGAGTTCTCTTTTTCTACTTCCCTCCTGCTTGCCAAGCATAGCCGTTACTGGTTTTTTTCCTCCCCTTACCTTACAGAATAAGTACCAATACCCTGACCTTATTATCATTAACGTCCTTATTGATGAGACATTTCTCTTGACTTCTATTTATAACAGATTGTAATTCCAGCAATAAATTAGTCAATTACCATTTCCCAATCTTTCTGAGACATCTCACTCTATACATATGCAGATAATAATATCCTGCCATTCCGGTGCTATTTTCTCATACCATTTTGCCAATTATCTTTTTAACAATCAGGGCAATGACATTTGCCCAATGCAATCTGTCTTCTATTTCTTTGACCCTCCGTTACAAAATAATGCATGCAAGAAACAGGAAATTGTTTGGGAACGGTAATGAAATGACTCTGCAAAATAGGTTATATCTTGTAGGATGAACAAGAAACTTCAGTGGAACACCGTTGCTCCTTGAATTAATCGTAGGCCAATGATAAAATCATTTTCTGCACTGTAGTCTACTGTGCCACCAGTCAGAGATGCACACTCAGACAAACACACACACGTACACACACCTCTGAGAAATGTTAAGGATGCACAGGACTCAGGATTCAGTAATCATTTTGAAGCCCTAGTATTTCTGTTTTTAGTTCATCAAAGCTTTCAATTAATTCATTCATTAAATCCCCCTTTATTGTTTTTATAAGTAAGGGGACAAACATACCTAATACTCTTTCTACCTCCTGTTTTCCCCATAACAGTGGAAGGGAAGGGAAGGGAAGGGAAGGGAAGAGGAGAGGAGAGGAGAAGAAAAGAGGAGAGGAGAGGAGTAGAGTAGAATTATTTATTGGCCACTTGTGATTGGACACACAAGGATTTTGTCTCTGGTGCATAAAATCTCAGTGTATACTGAGTGCAATAAAGTGATAAGTCATAGATCATAAATCATAAGATACAATCATAATCATAAATACAAACAACAAGTGATAATCATAAGATTACGAGGACACTGATTTCAGAGGAGTTTAAAAATAAAGTAGACTGTTCTTTTTTAAATGATAAATTGTATGTTAAAACAGATCTTCTGACAGTGTTTTTGGTTTGTCCCCATTTTTCATTCTTCCAAAGACATAGAATAAAATTAAAACTCCAGAAATATATATTTTCAGACTTCTTCTGGCATTGTTCATGTGCTGACTTTGCCGAAAGAATGTCCTCCAGTGTATCGTTTGAGGTCGCTACTACATGTACACAATCTCCAGAGTCCTTTATCAAAGTGCAATTCTGATCCAGTCAAATAAATTGGACTTCTGCATTGTGATTCTATAAGAACAGGAACCAAGGCCTCTTCAACTTTCTTACAGTCTTCCTTCCTGAATTTGTACTGAATATCTTCTAGCTTTCATTGATAGTTGAGTTAACCTTCAACTAGAAGAGCCGTAATGGCACAGTGGTTAAAATGCAATATTGCAGGCTGACTCTGCCCACTGCCAGAAGTTCAATCCTGATTGGCTTGAAGTTGATTCAGCCTTCCATCCTTTCAAGGTTGGTAAAACAGGACCCAAATTGTTGGGGGCAACAATCTGACTCTGTAAACTGCTTGGTGTTGTGACCCAGGCCCAATAGGTAGTAGGAAACTCAGTCAGTGTAAAAACAAACTTTATTATAACAGATGAGAATTAACTCATTCTCAGCTTAGTCCAACTAAAAGCAAATTCCTCCCAACACAATTCCCCAGTCCTATCATCAACGTTGGTCCAATTAGGCAAACTGCCAAAGGCCTTTCTTGGCAAAAGTTCATAAGACATCGATACGAAACAAATGCAAAAAGACAAAACTATCAACATTGTTTTCCGGCAAAGAGTCCAAGCACCGTTGCTGGTCATTTAAGCCTTATGGGAGGAGCCAATCATCTCTTGGCCCTACTCCCTAGTCGTCCTCTTTGCTTGAGCTGCTCTTGCCTTCTGGCAGCTCTTCTCATGCATGCATTAGGAACAGGCTCCTCCTGTTCCTCTGCCTCGCTACTCTCAGCCTCTGGAGGCTCTGGAGTCCGCACATCACTCCCCGATGGCCCTGGCCCCACCTCTGCCTCCGACGCAGAGCCCTCATCCAGGCCTTCCCCTGACTCCAGGACTGGCCCATGTTCTTCCTCAGCCTCATCGCTGTCTGACTCTGTTGCCAGCTCCACAGGCTGCTGTCGGACCACAACACTTGGAGAGTGCTGCAAAGAACTATGAAGTGGTATATAAGTCTAAGTGCTATTGCTATAGCGTTAACCCTAAACTCTGCATCCAAGAAATGAGATTGGATGGATTCTTTTAGAATGGGACCTTTGCACGTTCTGCAAAGGATTTTTTGCTGAAATGAAATCATTAACACAAACTTTATTTTTAAGGATCCTGAAAGAGTCAGGAGGCAAAGAAGCAGAAGGATATTTTCTTTGCAAAACAGAGCAAGAAAGGAAGGGAATGGAAGGAGAGAGAAAAAATTACCCACATTTAGAAACCAGACCTATTTACTGTTGATAGAAAAAGCTGTGGAGAGCTGGGGTAGAACTCATGCATCACTTCTATATTACTGGGCACATTAGTAATTACTGGTTCTTTTGTTACCAAGGGTTTTACTCAGAGAAAAAAAAGTCTGTTAATTATTTCAGGATATCATCAGCAATGTTGATTTTTAAAAAAGGCACAATGAAGATTGATGTCAATACACTGCATTAAATTAGAACAGCCCCAGATTACTCAAAACATTCAATTCTATACCGTATCTGGCATATTTAATTTGTGACAATTTCTGCTGAATAAAATTAGCACTCTAGCAGTGGAATTAATTAAATCAGTATTAAAAATATATTGAGTGCTTAGCATTCTATTGTGAGAAAGAATGGGGAATGGGATCTTTTAGCAAATGCATCTCACCCACAGGAATAAGACTCTCGTTAACCACTCGCAGCAGTTTTAAGTAGCATTACTTAATGCATTGGAAATTTATTGAAATTTACGGTAACACCGCTAAGTGTCTCAGATTGCTTTATTAACCCGCCACGCTGGAGACTTTGGGCTTGGTTTTGGAGAAAGAAGTAGATCCATTGTAAAATATTTTTGCAGGCCTCTGCAACTCAGTAAAATCCTTGTCATGTGAGGTTACTAGGTACCAGGAAGAAAAAGAAGGGGCTTTGCTAGAGAAGTATTAAAGCTCAATCACATGTACCCAGTTGCCCTTTCAAAGTCTAGAGAGAAAAGCAATAGGCTCACAGTTACTCATGATCACTGCAATACATTCTATGTTGTGACCCAGGCCCAAGTAGATAGTAGGAAACTCAGTCAGTGTAAAAACAAACTTTATTATAACAGATGAGAATTAACTCATTCTCAGCTTAGTCCAACTAAAAGCAAATTCCTCCCAACACAATTCCCCAGTCCTATCATCAACGTTGGTCCAATTAGGCAAACTGCCAAAGGCCTTTCTTGGCAAAAGTTCATAAGACATCGATACGAAACAAATGCAAAAAGACAAAACTATCAACATTGTTTTCCGGCAAAGAGTCCAAGCACCGTTGCTGGTCATTTAAGCCTTATGGGAGGAGCCAATCATCTCTTGGCCCTACTCCCTAGTCGTCCTCTTTGCTTGAGCTGCTCTTGCCTTCTGGCAGCTCTTCTCATGCATGCATTAGGAACAGGCTCCTCCTGTTCCTCTGCCTCGCTACTCTCAGCCTCTGGAGGCTCTGGAGTCCGCACATCACTCCCCGATGGCCCTGGCCCCACCTCTGCCTCCGACGCAGAGCCCTCATCCAGGCCTTCCCCTGACTCCAGGACTGGCCCATGTTCTTCCTCAGCCTCATCGCTGTCTGACTCTGTTGCCAGCTCCACAGGCTGCTGTCGGACCACAACACTTGGAGAGTGCTGCAAAGAACTATGAAGTGGTATATAAGTCTAAGTGCTATTGCTATAGCGTTAACCCTAAACTCTGCATCCAAGAAATGAGATTGGATGGATTCTTTTAGAATGGGACCTTTGCACGTTCTGCAAAGGATTTTTTGCTGAAATGAAATCATTAACACAAACTTTATTTTTAAGGATCCTGAAAGAGTCAGGAGGCAAAGAAGCAGAAGGATATTTTCTTTGCAAAACAGAGCAAGAAAGGAAGGGAATGGAAGGAGAGAGAAAAAATTACCCACATTTAGAAACCAGACCTATTTACTGTTGATAGAAAAAGCTGTGGAGAGCTGGGGTAGAACTCATGCATCACTTCTATATTACTGGGCACATTAGTAATTACTGGTTCTTTTGTTACCAAGGGTTTTACTCAGAGAAAAAAAAGTCTGTTAATTATTTCAGGATATCATCAGCAATGTTGATTTTTAAAAAAGGCACAATGAAGATTGATGTCAATACACTGCATTAAATTAGAACAGCCCCAGATTACTCAAAACATTCAATTCTATACCGTATCTGGCATATTTAATTTGTGACAATTTCTGCTGAATAAATTAGCACTCTAGCAGTGGAATTAATTAAATCAGTATTAAAAATATATTGAGTGCTTAGCATTCTATTGTGAGAAAGAATGGGGAATGGGATCTTTTAGCAAATGCATCTCACCCACAGGAATAAGACTCTCGTTAACCACTCGCAGCAGTTTTAAGTAGCATTACTTAATGCATTGGAAATTTATTGAAATTTACGGTAACACCGCTAAGTGTCTCAGATTGCTTTATTAACCCGCCACGCTGGAGACTTTGGGCTTGGTTTTGGAGAAAGAAGTAGATCCATTGTAAAATATTTTTGCAGGCCTCTGCAACTCAGTAAAATCCTTGTCATGTGAGGTTACTAGGTACCAGGAAGAAAAAGAAGGGGCTTTGCTAGAGAAGTATTAAAGCTCAATCACATGTACCCAGTTGCCCTTTCAAAGTCTAGAGAGAAAAGCAATAGGCTCACAGTTACTCATGATCACTGCAATACATTCTATGTTGTGACCCAGGCCCAAGTAGATAGTAGGAAACTCAGTCAGTGTAAAAACAAACAAACTTTATTCGAACAGCTGAGAATTACTTCATGCTCAGTGTAGTTCAACTAAATTAAAGCAAATTCCTCCCAACACAATTCCTCAGTCCTATCACCAACCTTGATCCAATTAGGCAAACTGCCAAAGGCCTTTCTTGGCAAAAGTTCAGAAGACACCAATACAAAATAAATGCAAGAAGACTAAGCTATCAATGTTGTTTTCCGGCAAAGAGGCCAAACAGCAGTGCTGGTCTTTTAAGCTTTATGGGAGGGGCCAATCATCTCTTGGCCCTACTCCCAAGTCGTCCTCTTTGCTTGAGCTGCTCTTGCCTTCTGGCAGCTCTTCTCATCCGTGCATTAGGAACAGGCTCCGATTGTTCCTCTGCCTCACTTTTGTCAGCCTCTGGAGGCTCTGGAGTCTGCACATCTCTCCCTGATGGCCCTGGCCCCACCTCTGCCTCTGACGCAGAGCCCACATCCAGGCCTTCCCCAGCCTCCAGGACTAGCCCATGCTGGTCCTCAGCCTCATCGCTGTCTGACTCCGTTGCCAGCTCCGCAGGCTGCTGGAGAAACACAACACGGGGCTGCCCTTGAAGATCTCATGGAAGCTGCAACGGATTCAGAATGCAGTGGCATGAGCAGCTTTGGGCACCCTGTAGTAACACCCAAAGTAACACCATTGCTATGCTATGCACTGGTCCCCACATGTAGTGCCATGTAGGGCTTCAAAGCAACAACCAGCACGTTGAATTGCACCTAGAACAGGGGTCTCCAACCTTGGCAACTTTAAGCCTGGTGGACTTCAAAGCTGGCTGGGGAATTCTGGGAGTTGAAGTCCACCAGGCTTAAAGTTGCCAAGGTTGGAGACCCCTGTTCTAGGTGCAATTCAACGTGCTGGTTGTTGCTTTGAAGCCCTACATGGCACTACAAAGATTATTTTACTTCTCGCTGAGGGTGTCTGCTCATCCCACTAGGTCAGGGTCCAGGTCCACTCAGTGGTGGGATTCAAATAATTTAACAACCGGTTCTCTACCCTAATGACCGGCTGGGTGGGCGTGGCCAGGGGGTGTGACAGGCAGCACTCGGCCTTCTGCACCCCCCCCGGGAGCAAAAACGGGCCATGGAGGGGGAACGCACCACCCCGTGCCCCATTTTGGGCCTAGTAGGCTTCCTGTCGTGTCCCACTCCTCCGCTGATGGCCGGGTCAGGGAAATCCGAATCAGGCTTGCCTCTGCAGCTCTGCCCAAAGTCCTAGCAAAGTCCTCAGAGCAGGCAGGAGACCAGAAAGTGACTTCAGCAAGATAAGTTCGACTTTGCCTGACTCAGAGACTGCCAGAAAGCAGATCCTTTATATAGGCCATGGGGTGTGGCTCCATGACTCAGCACTCATTAAGGCCTGCCCCTCCCTTCCTTCTGTTGCCTCCGCCTATCCAGTCTTCTGATGCGAGGGTCACTCCAATCAGCAGCTGTTGGAAATAAACTTTCCTCAGGCTCACATGCTGTGGGGGAGGGGGAGGGGTCTAGCTGCTCCGTTTGCCTGGGCATGGAGCCAGGGCTGGGGCCGGGGGGTGCTCCCTCCTCTGCAGCCTGCTTGGGCATGGAGCCAGGGCTGGGACCGGGAGGTGCCCCCTCCTCTTCAGCTTGTCTGGGCATGGAGCCAGGACTGGGGCCGGGAGGCATACATTCCTCCGTGTTCGGGAGCAGATAAGAAGGCCCCGGCTGCTGTGAGAGCGGGCAAGACACAACACTTCCCTGCAGCCTCGTGGGAGCGAAAACGGGCCGTGGGGGTGGGGCATGCCACACACACACACACACATGCCCTATTTTGGGCCTAGGAGGCCTTCCTGCACTTACCTGGGAGCCAAAATAGATTGCGGGGGGGGGGGAACTCCTGGAAGGGGCGGGGTGAGGCGAGCCAGAAATTTAACTACCGGTTTTCCCAAACTGGCCCGAACTGGCTAAATCCCACCGCTGCCACTCCCTTAAATGTTGTCATCGGATGTTATCTGTCTTCTCCATAGCCACTCTAATCCTTTGGAACAGCCTCTCATCTGAGCTTTGAGGGCTCCTATCATTTTAACCTTCTGGAAGGCTGTGAAGATCTGGTTCTTGGCCAGACATTAAGCTAGGACAGGGACTGAGTTGGAGGCTGTTTGATCTGGTGCATTGTTTTTGTGTTTTTGTGAATTGTTATGAGGTTATCATTACATGAGATAGGTGCCATGGCAATCCTTATAAACAAATAAGCAAGCAAATAAATAAAATAAGATGTGTCGCTTATGAAATAGGAACCTGAGAGAGTGTTTGGAATAAAGTTTATAAGCGCTGTCATCTCTTGTTAAATTTACAGTATAAACCTCATTTAATGCAGAAGAGGGTTTGTTTACTGTATATGGGACAATAAAGTCTATTTGGTTTCCCATCTTATTTCTAATAATGAATGCTTTTCCATTTCATCATGACAGGTCATCAGAGGGACAAAACTACTACTGCCCTGTGAACATACCTCCTGATATAGATAATGCCCAATTCAATGTTTTGTACAGTTTATTAAGTGTGGCACACTCATGGATGTCTTTTTTAAAATTGAGTTTAGAAATATTAGACTACTTCCAAAGGAGACTTGGCAAACTAACTGTCTTCGAGTGAATGAAAACAACAATTGCAACAAAGGCCAAAAAACTGGTGTTTGGACCAATTCTATGGAACCCATCTGGATAAGGAGAGGACAAGAGATGGTCCCACATGAGCACAGGTGGCTGCTCCTCCCAAGAAGACTTACAGAATAGCAAATTTTCATGGGTTTGAGCATTGGGAGACAAAGGACAAAAAATAACAGCCATGGTGGAGCCATTTAAAAGACACTAATTTTATCATCTTTACTTTTTTTTTAATAATAATTTTTATTAAACATTTTTCAAAAAACAAAAAAGAATCTTTAAACAATAGTTTCTTTCCAACAATTTTGCAACCGTTAAACGTTTCTTACTGGTCCATTTTTTCTCCCTTATTTTAAAGTATCCTTTATACGTACAAGTCTAATATTAATTAGTAATATTAATATTATTCTCACTTTCTAATCACTTTTGAAAATTATCTATTTATTACCTTAAGGCTATTAGAGATCTTCAGAATGACAAGTTTGAAAAAGAAAAAAACCAACTGGTGAGTTTACCTTCATTCTTGAACAAGAGAAAAATTAACTGCAAGCTTAAGAATTTTAAGAATTGAAAATAAATGACAAAAAAACCACAAGATTTTGACTTAAGAACGTTATAAACAAATTAAAGATCCAGAAGAATTCGGAATATTAAGTCATAACAGAGATTGGAAACTTTACAATTTTGGAAATAGAACACTAGAGGGAGCTAAGGTAACTCTTTTAGAGGTAATGACACCTCATTCAAAATAATGCTGGAGATGACAGAAAACCAGATGATCTTTAGACAAACAACAGCCTGTCTGGAATCAATCTCAACTTGTTTTGTCCCATCTTGTAATGGATTGTGAGAATAACCTTGAGGAAGAAAAGAAAGAGCCACAACCAAGGCAATGGCCAGAATAAGAGCTATCTCAGCCCATAGCAGGAATGTAATTTGAGTAAGCATCTCAGATTTGAACCTGCCTGATTCTCTTTAAATACAAGCAAGGAAAGGAGAGGCATAGCCAGAGTTTCAAGCTTCTGTTACTATAACCTTTAATGAAGGTTGTTTTAGTATTCATGATTTTAGTATGTAGGTCTGACTTGCCTGATATGGCTGACACATATAGACCATTGCAGCTTTCAGACATCCATCCAAGATCTTGAGAGCATCTTCACCTTGGACCAGTATGTGCAGCTCAGTTTCTTCAGTGTACTGGTGATGCCTCACCCTAGCCAGTGGATGATCTCCCAAACAGCTTCATAAAGACATGGAATGATAGGAGTGAGATAATGAGTGCCTGCAGAATCCCGCAAATGTGATATTCAGTTGCAGATTTCCTTTCTAGAGAATCCTGCGTACGGAAGGTCCACTTGAAAAATGTTGCCGTGACTTTCTCTGAAACACCAAGTGGACTGTGGAAGCTTGCATAAAACAATTTGTTTAATGCAAACAGTGTGTTTAACCCAGGCAGATCGTATGCGCTACAGAGTTTGTGTTAAAAACTAATCCTCTTTAGAGATTTCTCTGCGAAACAGATGCCATCAGTGAAGCATTAAGATATGCTTAGCTACCTTTTCCCATTCTCTGAAAATGTAATCTGCTTGTCTAGATAGAAAGGTGATGATTTTTTTTTAAAAAAATTGCTCCCTATTTTAGGACTGCCTTGACAGCAGCCGGGTCCTTTAAAGATGGATTGAAAGGCAATTTAATTCAGCTTTTCCTCAGGAGAATATCAGGCTGGGAAAGGCTGTTGTAGGCCAGGGGTCAGAAGCATTTTCCGTCAAAGACTTTTCCAAAGATTGCAGAGTCACGACATCTCAAATGATGTGATCTCAATTAATTTCACTCTGAAGTCTTAGATGAACTCACAGAAATATCTGCAGGATTTAGGGATCTCATGCAAATTTGACTTTTAGGAAAATTATTTGAATACACATTTAATTTGGCAGTATCAGAGTATGGACCAAAGGAATGGTGGTATCTTGCAATACCACCAGTTTTGGCAAACCCTTCTCTTGACACTGTTACTGCAAAACAGCTGTTAACCAGTAACTGGTTTTCAATGCTTGTTTGGAGTGTCATAGGGGCCAAATGAGCATTACAGAAATACATTTTATACTCTGGTCATTAGTGTAAGACTAGACAGGCACTTCACTGAAATGTCTTTGAATATTAGTAGCTCGGGTTGGTAGGCATGTTGCTGGTTCCGAGCTTGGCAATTTGGTTGTAGGACTTTAAATATCTTTAGGGCAATGGTGGCAGATGGCTTGGAAAACCGGTAGCAAAAATCTCTGCTCTCCCTCCCACCGCCCATGCCCACCCAATGCCTGGTTGCCCACTTCCCCGCTTGCCGCTTCTTTTAAAAAATGCTTTTAAAAGGTAAAAAAAAAAGGCTCTGACGATCACAGCTGAGCTGCCTGATCATCAGAGCCCTTTTTTTTTACTTTTAAAAGCATTTTTTTACAATCTATTCGGCCAAATAGGTTGTAAAAAAATGCTTTTAAAAGTAAAAGAAGAGATCGTGCGTCACAGCTGATCAACCCCACACACGCTGTTCTACTTACCCCATGCCTCCTTTTGGCATGCACTGAGTATGTGCACCTTGCATTTGGTGTGTGGTGCGCACTGCGCATGCGTGCACACAGCGAACCGGTAGTAAACTGGTTCAGATTTCACCACTGCTTTAGGGTTAGGGTTAGGGTTAGTTATTTAAAGGCCAGTGGTCCCCCAGCACAATCCAAAACACTGGAACTACACCGCCTACGGTCTGACCTAAGCATAGTACACAAAAATCTTCTACAATGTCCTACCTGTCAATGACTACTTCAGCTTCAACCTCAACAATACATGGGCAAACAATCGATACAAACTCAAGGTAAACTGCTGCAAACTCGATTGCAGAAAATATGACTTCAGGAACAGAGCGGTCAACGCCTGGAATGCTCTACCTGACTCTGTTGTTACATCCTCAAACCCTCACAGCTTCAACCTTAAACTGTCTACCGTGGACCTCATCCCATTCCTAAGAAGGCGTGCAAAAGTGCAACTAAAAAGTGCAAAAGTGCATCCCATTCGTAAGAAGGCGTGCCTACCGTCCCTATCTTACTGTCCCCATTTATCTGTACTTACTTCCTTCATTTATGTTTATGTTTATACTTATACCTGTTATCTAGTACAGGGGTCTCCAACCTTGGTCCCTTTAAAACTTGTGGACTTCAACTCCCAGAGTTCCTCAGCCAGCTTTGCTGGCTGAGGGACTCTGGGAGTTGAAGTCCACAAGTCTTAAAGGGACCAAGGTTGGAGACCCCTGATCTAGTACATGTTCGACAAACTAAATAAATAAAAATAAAATAAATAAACACTGAAGAGGTCTCCTCGAATGGGGACAAAACATTTGCAACCAAATTGCCAAGCTTGGAGCTCAAGCCAACAACATAGGCCAGGGGTCTCCAACCTTGGCAAGTTGAAAACTTGTGGACTTCAACTCCCAGAATTCCTCAGCCAGCTTTGCTGGCTGAGGGATTCTGGGAGTTGAAGTCCACAAGTCTTCAGGTTGCCAAGGTTGGAGACCCCTGAGATAGGCAATTCAGTATCTGCATAGTGTCCCTCCTTTTTTAAAAAAAAATAGTGAATGTTTTTGGTTGATTTGAGCAAAAAATAACAGAAGATGCTGATGGTTTCCAGAGCAATATTTGAATAACTTTTTGAGAATAAATATGACCTGTAGATGGTGCAAGCAAGCTAGCTTCTCACACCAATGAGACTGCTCATCTAACATCATTCTATTTTCACTTGCTCCTTGCAATGTTTACATTCCATTTGAGTTCATTTATACTGCTGTTCAGAGACCACCAAGGGCCCCTAAATTTCAAACCCTGAGCTACAAACATTCTCCTTTATTGATACTGATTATCTGCCAATCAGATCCATGCTCTCTTCAGCAGTGTGTGGACTGGTGGTAGATTTGATGTGGAGAGAATTTCAGTGTCTGGTATTTCATTTAGCCATGTGATGTCTAAAATTCTGCAAAGGCCAGTTCTATGGAAATGGTTGAGTTGTCATCACGCCTTTGATATTACAGTCCATGTCCAGGTTTCATGGATATAGAGCAGTGGTGGGATTCAAACATTTTTGCTACCGGTTTTGTGGGCGAGGCTTGATGGGCATGGCATGGCTTGATGGGTGTGGAAGGGGAAGGATACTGTAAAATCTCCATTCCCTCCCAACTCCAGGGGAAGGTTACTACAAAAACCCCATTTCCTCCTGATCAGCTGGGACTCGGGAGGCAGAGAATAGATGGGGGTGGGACCAGTAAGAGGTGGTATTTACCGGTTCTCTGAACTACTCAAAATTTCCGTTACTGGTCAGAACTTGTTGAATACCACTTCTGGTATAGAGACAGAACTGGTCAGAACTTGTTGAATACCACTTCTGGTATAGAGACAGGTAGCAAGTACCACAGCCCTGTAGATTTTGTTGTTAGACTAATTCCTTGATGTTCCCACACAATGGAGCGCAGTCTACTGAACCCAGAATTTGCCTTTGCAATTCTGCAGTTAACTTCTACATCAGTGGTAGTCAACCTGGTCCCTACTGCCCACTAGTGGGCATTCCAGCTTTCATGGTGGGTGGTAGGGGTTTTGTCCGATACTGAAGCACTTTCCTTTTTTTTAATTTGACTTTTAAAAAAATTTTCATAGCATTATTTAAAAACATTTTCATTAGGTTTTCATAAAATTCCCCGTGACAATTTAAATTTTTGAAAATATACTATTTATATCGCCCGCACATAAGTTTAGTTCACGTTACGTACGTGAAACTAAAGGCGCTATAGTGCAACCGCAAACAAAAGAGCCTCATCCCAGAATAGCTCGCGCATCTCCCCCACCACCCAGCTGTAACAGACAAGCAGAGCTGGTAGCTGGCGCCCCCCCAAACCCAATCCACGATGCATGAGAGGCATGCGCAGACGACGATACACGGCACATTACTGTGGAACTGGTGGGCGGTTAGAAAATTTTACTACTAACAGTGATACAAAAGTGGGCGGTAGGTATAAAAAGGTTGACTACTCCTGTTCTACATCAATGGACATGTCTAGAACAAGTAACCAGTAGCTTTCAATAAGCTCATTGCACAGAAAAGTTTATTATTGTTACCTATACACAAGAATCTAGTCAAGAAATGGTCATAGCTCAATTGGTGCTAGAGGACGATGAGTGGAATTCCTAGAGGGAGGGGCTGGATTTGGATCTTTTGTGGCAACAGATTCTAAACTGATGAGACATTTAATTCCACCTTCTAGCTCAGCCTGCTCCCCTCCCCTAGAGATCACTATTCAGGAGAAGGTGCATGACTTTGTTCTTTGAATATTGATGTTGTGTCCAAAGCTGTCACAAGTCATAGAAAATGTGTCCATGCTGGTAGGCCCCAATTTATGACCGGTCGCAAAGTTATGATGGCTATCGCTGGAGGATACTTACAAGCTAGATTTGGGTTCATTTACTGCTGTCTGCCGCATCCCGCACCCACGTTATTGCGTTTTATGATGGTTTTGCCAAAACCAGCATTTACCTCCTGCATGACTGCAATGTTCACTTAACAACCGCTATAAAAAGGCCAAAAAAATTGTGTTGGTAATATACGTGATTGAATGAACAACTGTCATTAGTTATGACCATAATGGGAAGGCTTCCTTTCGGTTGTAACTTTAGGACTACAGACGAATGACTTGCATCTCTCACTCTGAGTCAGTGTGCAGGGCACAGTCATATGATGTTGTGCCTTGCCCGCCCTCCTCCCTCCCATCTCCTGCTATCTGAGCCAGAGACTGATAGTGAAGAAGAATGGCCTGGCATGCCTCCAGCCCCCAGCCCTGGCACCATGCCCGGACAGACTGAGCAAACAAACCTCCCTACAGCGTGTGAGCACCAAGCCAGCCATGAGCTAGAATTGCCGGCAGCTGAGCAGGAGGACGAAAAGTGGACAGATCCCCGCTTCCGGAGAATGGAGAGGCGACATCAGCAAAAGGAAGGGAGGGGCAGGCCTGGATAAAGCTGAGTCATGGAGCCACACCCCATGGCCTATATAAAGGATCTGCTTTTTGGCATTCCTTGAGTCAGGCAAAGTCTCATCTGGTTGCTGAAGTCACACCTTGGATTCCTGCCTGCCCTGAGAACTCTGACAGGAATTTGGCAAAGCTGCAGAGGCTTCGTGGCCACGCTTGATACAGACTTCCCAGACCCAGCCGTCAGAGGAGGAGTGGGACACGACATATGAGTTTATGTTGAATGCCCTAGTGCAGGGGTCTGCAAACTTGGCTCTTTTAAGACTTGTGGACTTCAACTCCCAGAGTTCCTCAGCCAGCTTTGCTGGCTGAGGAACACTGGGAGTTGAAATCCTAAATCTTAAAAACCAAGTTCTGAACCTAGTGAATATCAATGCAGTTACTGTATGAATGTATCAGCTGCTTGTTTTGCTAAAGGGCAGTCTTTTAGAAACATGGATTGTTGGCTGTTTTTTTGGGGGGAGGAAGGACATTAAGGCATGCTTCTTTGATAGTGTCCGTTACAGACTTTTGACTATGAAAGCAATCAGATCAGGCATAGAAATTTCTCCTCTGATGCAAAGCTACCGGATATTATTGTTCAACTAAAGATTTGTTTTCTGGCACTTTGCAACTTTAACGAATGACTAAAGTATTTCTAAGCTTCTCAAATCAGTGAAAAGGGGCTTATTCGGCAAGAGTTCCATAAACGTTTCTGTAAATCCAGATTAGCTCTAGGTGACATTTCTAGAGAGGCAGAGCAGAACTGGACCATTTCATTTGGTGGGTGAGGCTAGGCTTTATAGTAGGGGTGTCCAAACTTGGCCACTTGAAGAGTGGTGGACTTCAACTCCCAGAATTTCCCATCCAGCATGAGCTATAAATATGAGCAAGTTGCTGGCTGGGGAGTTCTGGAAGTTGAAGTCCACCACTCATCAGGGGGCCAAGTTTGGACATCCCTGCTTTATAGCTATTTATTTGGCCTGTGACCCAAGTAAAGGGTGGCCACACCACAAAAGAGAGAGAAAAAAGGGGTCAATTGGGGAGTTGAGTTTCTTTTTTAAAAACTAAAAATAGAGGGAGTCGGGCTGTTCTCCAAAGCACCTGAGGGTAGAACAAGAAGCAATGGGTGGAAACTAATCAAGGAAAGAAGCAACTTAGAACTAAGGAGAAATTTCCTGACAGTTAGAACAATTAATAAGTGGAACAAGTTGCCTGCAGAAGTTGTGAATGCTCCAATACTGGAAATTTTTAAGAAAATGTTGGATAGTCATTTGTCTGAGATGGTGTAGGGTTTCCTGCCTGGGCAGGGGGTTGGACTAGAAGGCCTCCAAGGTCCCTTCCAACTCTGTTGTTGTTGTTGTTGTTGTTGTTGTTGTTGTTGTTGTTGTTGTTGTTGTTGTTATTATTATTATTATTATTATTATTATTATTATTATTATTATTATTATTATTAAATAAAAATCTTGCTGCCCCAAATCACCATTTTGTCTTATTGAAGTATGGTGGCTACCATGAGGTTCTGACTTTTTACCAGAGGTGGGTTTCAGTAGGTTCTAACTAGTTCTGGAGAACCAGTAGTGGAAATTTTGAGTAGTTCGGAGAACCAGTAGTAAAAATTCTGACTAGTTCCGCCCCCAATTCTCTGCCTCCCAATTCCCAGCTGATCAGGAGGAAATGGGGATTTTTGCAGTAACCTTCCCCTGGAGTTTGGTGGGAATGGAGATTTTACAGTATCCTTCTCCTGCCACACCCACCAAGCCACGCCCACCAAGCCATGCCACACCCACCAAGCCACACTCACAGAACCGGCAGTAAAAAAATTTAAAACCCACCACTACTTTTTAGCCATGAAATCTTGAGATCTGGCAGTACAAAAATGAGACTGGGATTGCATGTGGCTCTTACATTAGATGTAGTACGATGAATTTAGAAAGATGAATATCTGATCTGAAACAAGTTAGATTTTTTTTTTATTAACTAGGACATATTGTCTACAGTCTACACCTATGTTCTGATTTGAAGGCGCTGGTCTACTGCAATGAAAAAGACAACAACTGTATAGATGTTTAGGGCAATAATATGCAATCCTGTTCAATATGAGAGCTGCATTGTATTCTGGGGATTGCATTTATAAAATTGGATGCACTGGGGCCAAGAATTGACAGTGTCTTGGATAAAAATAATAAAAATTAATGAATCAGCTTGATTGGATTGCACAGGAAAGCTAAATAAATTAAGTTAAGAACTCCTGGCCTTGGGGACCTGATTTATGTTTTGCTTTCTGATGAACAAGTCTAAGTAGATGCAAGATTCAAAACAACAACAAAAATTGTTTCGGAGCAGGTATGGGCACTCATACCGCATTATTGATTGGAGATTGAATAGCCTCTGGCATTGAATTTTCTGCTTCTTAAGATCTATGACCACAAGGGGGAGGTAGTGTGTAGCTAGACTTTAAGAATTATTTTTCATTCTGTCTGCTCTTTGTCTAACACAGTGATCACCAACAGGTGATCAGTTGGACCACTGGTGGTCTATGAGAAAATGTTGATGGTCCGCAGAAAAATTATTTGTCTTCTTTTTTATTGTACTAAATCAGGGGTCCTCAAACTACCGCCCCTGGGACAGAAACATGCAATGAACGTTTGTGTTGCTGCAGAGCCTCCCCCTTCAGAGTTGAGCCCAAAATTTTTGCTGCTAAGTGAGAAATGTGAGGAAAGTCAGCTTTGCTATCTTAAAACTTTTCTTGCCATGTTCGTTAAGTGATTTTTTTTGTTTACATTTATATCCCGCCCTTCTCCGAAGACTCAGGGCGGCTTATAGTGTATAAGGCAATAGTCTCATTCTATTTGTATATTTACAAAGTCAACTTATTGCCCCCCCAACAATCTGGGTCCTCATTTTACCTACCTTATAAAGGATGGAAGGCTGAGTCAACCTTGGGCCTGGTGGGACTAGAACCTGCAGTAATTGCAGGCAGCTGTGTTTTAATAACAGGCTTCTTACAGCCTGAGCCACACCGCGGCCCTAATTCACTAGTTGTTAAATTAGTAACATGGTTGTTAAGTGAATCTGGCTTCCCCATTGACGTTGCTTGTCAGAAGGTCGCGAAAGGTGATCACATGACCCCGGGCGCTGCAACCGTCATAAATATGAGTCAGTTGTCAAGCATTTGCATGTAAATCACATGACATGGGGGTGCTGCAATGTAAGTGTGAAAAATGGTCGTAAGTCACTTTTTTCCAGTGCTGTTGTAACTTCGGTCAGTAACCAAACTGTTGTAAGTCGAGGACTACCTGTTGTTAGCTTGTGCCAGATGTTGCTTCTTCCTGTAATATATTTCCTATAAATAAATCTCTTTTCTGATGTAGTTTCAAAAGCCACTTGAAAGTTATGGTCTCAGGGAAGCTACCTGCAGACATAAAAGTCTTCAAACTCCAATGCTGCATTTCTGTATAGAACAGGGGTCTCCAACCTTGTCAACTTTAAGGCTTGTGGACTTCAATTCCCAGAATTCCTCAGCCAGAATTCTGGGAGTTGAAGTCCACAAGTCTTAAAGTTGACAAGGTTGGAGACCCCTGTGTTGTGTCCTCCTCGCCTCCGTCCGAACGATGGCTTAATTAGCCGGCTCTTATCAGCTCTGGCAGCAAAAGAGCCAGCGTCTGCCAAGAGCCCTCAATAGTTGCCAAGACACTGGTGAGTCACAACCTTCAGCTGTAGTCAATCTGTGGATTTGCCTGATACAAAGAGACACACCAACTCTTGCTGCCTTTTATATCCTGTGGGGTGTGGCTCCATGACTCAGCACTTCCTAGGCCTGCCCCTCCCCTGCTTCTGTCATTCCCTTCTCTCCTGCCTACGAAACCTGGGATTGAGCCAAGCCTGATTGCTGTCAGCTGGGTTTGCAGGCGTGGCCTGGGGGGGGGAAGAGTCAGGAGAAGGAGGCCTCGTTATCTCTTTCACTTGGCCTGCTTCTGGCTCCTGGAGCTGATCCAGGGAGGCCGGTGCTTCCGAGGTAAGTCCTGACGGCCCTTCCCCCTCACTGTCCAAATCATTTTCTGGCCGCTGGCCCAGCTCTGAGTCACTTTCTGGCAGCAGGCCCGGCTCCAAGGCACTTTTGGGCATGGGGCCAGGGTCGGGGGTGGGAGCAACAACACCCTGGTATAGAAGGTCACTCTTTTCCTAAGCTTCTCTTGTAGCTTTCTTTTGTCCAAGGAGAAGGAAATTGTATTCCCAAGATTTTGAGATAGACTGAAATAGGCACCATCAATCTCACGAATTCACCAGGAGCCCAAGAATAGAGCAAACAGAAAGGCCTTCAACCTGCAGCAGGAACCATGGTATTTGTATCTCAGAAATGTCTTGTACACTTGGACCCAAGTATGAAACCAGACACATATTATTGCCCATCCAGTGCTGCTAGGTTGTTTTTGTTTTTGTTTTTGCATTTATATCCCGCCCTTCTCCGAAGACTCAGGGCAGCTTACACTATGGCAAGCAATAGTCTTCATCCATTTGTATATTATATACAAAGTCAACTTTTATTGCCCCCAACAATCTGGGTCCTCATTTTACCTACCATATAAAGGATGGAAGGCTGAGTCAACCTTGGGCTTGGTGGGACTTGAACTTGCAGTAATTGCAAGCAGCTGCTGTTAATAACAGACTGTCTTAGTCCATTGAGCCACCAGAGGCCCTGGATCGTTGGGTTTTCTGGATTGTGATGAATTGCATGGTGTCCATACTGAACTTGAGAGGTATGATGTAGTGGTTCACCTATGTCAGACAAGCATTGTACATGATGTTGTTCTTGGCGCTCTAAAGACCACGACGTATTCGTTTGAGACTCTTTCCCGTAATAGGAATTGTTCAATCATAGGTGGGTGATTTTCTAAGTCAAGTGATTTATGGGCTTCAGGACCAGTGGGCAGGCGATCTGCGTTACTTGGAAGATGAAGTGGTCAGGGAGGAGTTTGCTAAAGTCTATGGAGTAGCCCTGTGGGACACTTTTTAGAATGCATCTATTGTTACTTGGGTTTGATGGATGGGAGAGTTAGATTTATGCCCATGGGCTCACCAGAACTTTCGAGAATTATGCAACTTTGGAAGTTAATGGAGCACTTCTGGGAAAAGGGAGAGAGAGAGAGGGGGGGGAGGGAGGGAGGGAGAGGGAGAACACTGAGATGTCCATGGATATTCTCAGTCATTGGGGCCATGGTTGTCCTAAAGCAGGGGTGAAATCCAGCAGATTCTTACAGGTTCTGAAGAACTGGTAGCAGAAATTTTGAGCAGTTCGGAGAACCAGCAAATGCCACCTCTGGCTGCCCCCAGAGTAGGGTGGGAATGGAGATTTTGCAATATTCTTCCCCTGCCATGCCCACCAAGCCACACCACGCCCACCAAGCCATGCCCACAGAACCAGTAGTAAAAAAAATTGGATTTCACCACTGTCCCAAAGGTGTTTTTTTCAAGAGGCAACTGGATTTTCTGGTTTTTGCTTTTCTTTGAAGACATTTTGCTTCTCATCCAAGAAGCTTCTTCAGCTCTGGCAGGATAGTGGAGATGGAAGGATTTATATGCTCAAAGGATGTAAATGACCAGCTGTCTGCAAGAAATATAAATCCTTCCATCAGATTTCCATCAGAGCTGAAGAGAAATCAAATTAAGAGGCTGAAAATGCAGATTAGGGTGCGAGACCATAGAAGTTCAGAACTGATCTTGGAAGGTCTCAGGCAGGAGTGAAATGTAAAATTTGTTATTATGGGTTTTGTGGGCGTGGCTTGGTGGGGGGCAATGTGAGTGGGTGGGTATGGCCAACTTTTTTTTTTTACTTTTAAAAGCATTTTTTCTACAACCTGTTCAGCTGAAGAGGTTGTAAAAATGCTTTTAAAAGCTTCTGATGATCAGGCAACTCAGCTGGGATCACCAGAGGAGCCTTTTAAAAGCATTTTTTTACAACCTCTTCGGCCGATTGCTAGAACCCTTGAAAAGCATTTTTTCTACAACCTCTTCGGCCGAAGAGTTTGAGAAAAAATGCTTTTAAAAGCCTCTGATGATCGCAGCTGAGCCGTGCAATTATACGAGGCTTTTTTAACTTTTAAAAGCATTTTTTCGGCCAAAGAAAAAATGCTTTTAAAAGTAAAAAAAGAAAAACTCTGATGATTGCGCGGCTCAGCTGGGCCGGGGGGTGGGGTGGGGGAGAGCAGGGATTTTTGCTACCGGCTCTCCGAACCACCCACCGCCATCTCTACCGAATTGGGCGATCCGGTCCGAACTGGGAGCATTTCACCCCTGTCTCAGGTGAAGATGTCCTCAGTCTTTTCTACAATGAGAAACCCCACCCAAATATTTAACAGTTGGCGGTGAGATAAGGGCAGAAAATTAAATACTTCAACCATGTGTGTATTTATTTATTTATTTATTTATTTGATTTTAATACCGCCCTTCTCCCTAAGGACTCAGGGCGGTGTACAGGCAAAATAAAACAGATAGTACAATATACAATTTAAAATGCAATTAAAAAACTTATTTTAAAAATTGGCCTGAAAAGTATACAATGAACTAAAAACCCCATTTAAAATTAGTTAATAAGAAATTAAAATTTAATAAAATTCAATTTAAGCCAGCCCCGCGCGAATAAAAAGATATGTCTTCAGTTCGCGACGGAATGTCCAAAGGTCAGGTATTTGGCGTAAACCCGGGGGAAGTTCGTTCCAGAGTGTGGGAGCCCCCACAGAGAAGGACCTTCCCCTGGGGGCTGCCAGCCGACATTGCTTGGCGGACGGCACCCTGAGAAGTCCCTCTCTGTGAGAGCGTACGGGTCGGTGGGAGGCATATGGTAACAGCAGACGGTCCCGTAAGTACCCAGGCCCTAAGCCATGGAGCGCTTTAAAGGTAGTAACCAAAACCTTAAAGTGCACTCGAAAGGCCACAGGTAGCCAGTGCAGTCTGCGCAGGAGCGGTGTTATATGGGAGCTACGCGTAGCTCCCTCTATCACCCGCGCAGCTGCATTCTGGACTAACTGAAGCCTCCGAGTGCACTTCAAGGGGAGCCCCATGTAGAGAGCGTTACAATAATCCAAGCGAGAGGTAACGAGCGCATGAGTGACCGTGCACAAGGCATCCCGATCAAGGAAGGGGCGCAACTGCCGAACCAGGCGAACCTGGTGGAAGGCCCCCCTGGAGACGGCCGTCAAATGATCTTCAAACGACAGCCGTTCATCCAGGAGGACACCTAAGTTGCGCACCCTATCCTTTGGGGCCAATAACTCGCCTCCAACAGTCAGCCGCAGCTGCAGCTGACTGAATTGGGGTGCCGGCATCCACAGCCACTCCGTCTTGGAGGGATTAAGCTTGAGCCTGTTTCTCCCCATCCAGACCCGTACGGCTTCCACGCACCGGGACAGCACTTCAACAGTGTATCTTTGTGCACTAACAAAGACCCTAATAAGTATCTCTTTCAGGCCACACTAGTGGTGTATTTAGCCGGTTCTACCCGGTTCGGGCAAACTGGTAGCGGCGGCTGTGGGAGGCTCCACCCACCTGCCCAGACGTCATCACATCCCGTTTTTGATGCTCTGTGCATGTGCTCAGATTTGCGAACCAGTAGAGAAGGTAAGTGAATACCACCCCTGGGCCATACGATATGGTGCACATAACATGGAAATCCACTAACATGCGTAGATCTTATGCAGCACATTATTCTACACGTTCTGTAGATGAACACACAGATTTGCAGACAAGGACACACACATCTCTAAATTGGTTCTGAACATTTGGAGGAACCACAGGACGGATCTGAACACAAGGTCTGCTACACACTTGATAGTATACTTTCTCAATATTGGATCCCAGTGTATAATGAAGTGTATATTGTAAGTGTATAATATCCAGGTGTATAATTGTTGGAAGAAATGTCCATCTGGGCTCAGTTCCAAGTGGGGAAAAAGACACTGGAAACATGGAGACCGTTTGGAAAGATGGTTTTTAATGGTGGACAGGATCACATGCCTTGAAGATCTTGGGTGAAGAAAAAAAGTGGGGGATAGATGCTGAGAGTGCCTGAGTTTTATGCCCTCTCTGGACTTTTGAATTTGAGCTTGTATTCCGATTGGTTGTCAGACTCCCATGGGGCCATGCAGGGGCAACTTTGTAGGTTGTCCTGTGTCCTAGGTTTGGTTGAGCCTTGCTGGGTGATGCAATCTCCCCAGGTGCCATGTGGGGAGTTCTGTTGCTAGATGGGTAGAGGGCTAATCCTACCTTTGTTGGATCTTGGGTGAGGGCATTTGCCTATGAATAGACCTAGCTATCTCTTTATCTCTTAAGTGTGGACATCTGCTGTGGGCTATTAAGGATGGTGGGGGCTATTAAGAGTGAGTCTGTTTCCTGCCTAAAAACATTTCTCCATTTCTCCATTTCTCCATTTCTCATCCAGGACAATATAATATAATAATATAATATTCTGCCTTTTTAATATTTCTATAGAATATTTCATTTTTCCTAGGAGTGGGGTGCGGTGCTAACTTCCTACATAATGAAGAAAGGGATACTTTAAAAGAGAAACTGCACATTTGTCAGAGAGCAGAGACTGGTTGTAACTGAGGTTTGAGTGGAGATTCTTACATTCCTAGTCAATTTTTCATCAGCGCGGCAGAGGTGGGTTTCAGCAGGTTCTGACCAGTTCTGGAGAACCAGTAACGGAAATTTTGAGTAGTTCGGAGAACCAGTAGTAAAAATTCTGACTGGCCCCGCCCCCATCTATTCTCTGCCTCCCGAGTCCCAGCTGATTAAGAGGGAATGGGGATTTTGCAGTAACTTTCCCCCCGCCAAGTCCTCCATGCCACGCCACCAAGCCATGCCACGCCCACCAAGCCACACCCACAGAACCGGTAGTAAAAAAAATTGAAACCCACCACTGCGACACAGACTCTAGCTCCCACCTCCAGTTTTATCCTCACAACAACCCTGTAAGGTAGGTTAGGCTGAGAGAATATGCTGGGCTCAACCAGGCACTTTCATGACTGATGGGGGATATAATCCCGGAATTCCCAAATTCCAATATCCAACCCTTTAAGCAGGGCGCCATTTGTCTTTATGGCAAACGTGGGCTTACCAGGGTCTGTTGTGGGAATATTCCCATGTATATTAAAAGGATTAAAGAACAGGAGGGGGGTGGGAAAGAAGACAATACAATGTGCTTTTTTGTACGGGAGAAGGCTAAGGAAAAAATAGCGTTTCATTTGCCTGTCAGCTCAAACCTACAATAAAAAGTTAAGCAAGAAGCACCATCTTTCAACGAGTGTTACTCAATCGCACAATGAGGCGATGAAATCTGCAGATCTGGCACGGCGCGGCGACCTTGAAAGCTCAATTCCCATGCGTGACACACGCCACGATCCTTCCCTCCTCCAGCAGGAGTGAAATCCAGCAGGTTCTGAGAGGTTCTGCAGAACCGGTAGTGGAAATTTTGAGCAGTGCGCACAAAAGTGCCTACCGTTCCTGTCCTATTGTTTTTCTTTTCTTCTTCCTATATACACATATGCTTATACCTCCTTATATTTACTCATATATGTGTTTATATATTATATAATCTTTTTATATGATACCTACATATATTGTTATGACAAAATAAAATAAATAAAATAAAATAAATAAAAACCATCAAATGCCACCCCTGGCTGGCCCCAGAGTGGGGAGGGAATGGAGATTTTGCAATATCCTTCCTCTGCCACGCCCACCAAGCCACGCCCACAGAACCGGTAGTAAAAAAAATTGGATTTCACCACTGCCTTCCAAATACTTTGGACTTTCCCCTCCCCATCATCCTCAGCTGGGGAATCCTCACCTTCACCCAAAAAGAGGGAGAAACCAACGGCAACCCGCCCACAACCCCTCCCCCACCATCCCAACCTAGACTGAGAGCAAAGCAAAGGTCACAAAGCAAACCCCTAGCCTTGCCCGCAATCGTTCTCCTGCCTGCGACGGTGAGAAAAAAATGAAGCTTATTTTCCCAGGCTGCCGATGCTGAGCGCCTTTACTCGCCAACAAGAGCCAAAACGGCATCGTCAGTGCCCGTGAACCCAAGGGAAGGTCAGCCACCCTTTGGGACGAAGTGACCCCCCCCTCTCTGTATGTAACAGTAACATGCTGGAAGGACCTTGGAGGTCATCTAGTCCAACCCCCTACGCACGCAGGAGACCTGTACTAGGGATTCGAAGCGCCGACCTTTCTGATCAACCTAGTCTGTCTGTCTGTCTCTCTCTCTCTCTCTCTCTGTATGTAACAGTAACAGAGCTGGAAGGACCTTGGAGGTCATCTAGTCCAACCCCTGCAGACCTGTATTAGGGATTTGAAGCACCAACCTTTCTGATCGACCTAGTCTGTCTGTCTGTCTGTCTGTCTCTCTCTCTCTCTCTCTCTCTGTGTGTGTCTCTGGATGTGTCTGTGTGTCTCCGTTTGTGTGTCCATTTGTGCGTGGGTGCGGACACACATCCTATCGGCGATGGTGAGAAAATCGAAGCTTATTTTCCCAGGCTGGCGATTTCTGAGTGCCGTTACTCACTAATAGCCAAAAGGGCATCAGCGCCCATGCACCTAAGGGAGAGATCGGCGGCCCTTGGCAACAAAGTGAACTTTTCAGGATGTGTGTGTGTGTGTGTGTGTGTGTGTGTGTCTGTGCCAGTGGTGGGTTTCAATTTTTTTTACTAACAGTTCTGTGGGCGTGGCTTGGTGGCCGTGGCATGGCTTGGTGGCCGTGGCAGGGGAAGGATACTGTAAAATCTCCATTTCCTCCTGATCAGCTGGGACTCAGGAGGCAGAGAATAGATGGGGGTGGGGCCAGTCAGAATTTTTATTACCGGTTCTCCGAACTACTCTAAATTTTCGCTACCGGTTCTCCAGAACTGGTTAGAACCTGCAGAAATCCATCTCTGGTCTGTGCGTCTCCATTTACGCGTCCGCTTGTGCATGCGGACAGGATTTCGGGTTGTTTGTTGCTTGTGTCCTTACGATTTATACTGTCCATGATTGTTTCCTGATTGCTTAATTGTAGCCTATGACTCTCATTAAGTGTTGCATCATTAAGTGTTAAATTTGTACCCTGTGACTATCCTTATGTGTTGTAAGTGTTGTACCTTGATGAAGGTATATTTTATATACACTGAGAGCATATGCACCAAGACAAATTCCTTGGGTATCCAATCACACTTGGCCAATAAAGAATAAAAGTTGGGAAGACCATTCCTTACGATTTATATTGATATGGTTTCCTGATTGCTTATTTGTACCCTATGACTATCATTAAGTGTTGTACCTTACGATTCTTGATGAACGTATCTTTTCTTTTATGTATACTGAGAGCATATGCACCAAGACAAATTCCTTGTGTGTCCAATCACACTTGGCCAATAAAAAATTCTATTCTATTCTATTCTATTCTATTCTATTCTATTCTATTCTATTCTATTCTATTCTTGTGCCACCGCCTTCGCCTCCGGCCGCATCTCGCCTCCCCCTTCCCGCGATCTGCAGTGCAGGTTGACAGCCGGCAGGTGACGCCGCCGAGCCTCCTTTAAAAATAACACAGAGAAAGAAAAGGAAAAAAAAAAAAAAAGCCGGGCTGCGCGTTGCGACCACCGGGTTGCATGTCAGCCGAAGGAGGCAGAGGCGGTGATCAAACTCCGCTCGGATCTCTTCGCGCCGGTCGCCCTTTCTCTCCACCACCCGCCCCCCTCCTCGCCCCGCCGCTCTCTGCGGTACTTTCTCTAAAGGTCGCTGCAGGGGAAGCGGACGGACGGCGCTGCCTTTCCCGCCGGATCCTCTGCGCAGTTTGCATCTTCTGGTCCAGGACCCGAGGAAAGCGGATGCTCGGCCAAGCGCGGGGCTGTCCCGGGACGTCTGGCGAGGTGAGAGCCGCGAAAGAGTCCGAAGTGAAGCTCCGAGGTGACGCTGGGAGGCGAGGGGGGGGGAAAAGAGATTTCCAAGCGCAGCCGTGGGGACTGGCCGAGGGTTGGAAAAGCGCAACCGACAGCTTGCGGGTCGCTGGAGAGAGAGGCGAGTGAGTGGCTCTCTTTCTCTATCCAAGAAGCGGTGGGTCACTTTCTTAGAGATCACCCTTGTCTTAACCGGGGAGCGGGGGCAGAGGGGGCGAGAAAATAATGATTTAATCACACACACACACACACACACACACACACACACACACACACACACACTTTCTGGGGGTGCTGCTCTGCAGGGTGGAAAATGATACAAAAGAAGCTCCTGACAACTAACTCTTCTTCCTTGGAGGCAAAAAAATAAATAAAAAAAAAATCCCATTCAGTTAGGAGGGCCAGATTAACCAAGGACAGATAGTCCTTGTCTTACGACCATGGTTGAGCCCGGGATTTATGTTGCTAAGTGCGACATTGGCCAAGTGAGCTTTGCACCGTTTCGCGACCTAAGATGGGGAAATCGTTGCAGTTGTTAAGCCCGTAACACGCTTGTTGGGTGAACCTGGCTTCCTTTCGTGGAAGGGGGTCGCAAAAGGGAAATCGTATAAACCCTGGGCCGCTATTGCCGTCGTAAGTATGAGTCGGTTGCCAAGTGTCTGAATTTTGATCACTTTGACCACAGGGATGTTGCTTCAATGGTCGTAAGTGTGGAAAATGGTCATCAGTCGCCTTTTTCAGTGCCGTTGTAACTTTGAATGGTCGCTAAATGAACTGTTGTAAGTCGAGGACTATCTGTAAGGGAGCATGAGATGGAAGAAGGGGGTGTTCTGACAGGTTGAAGAGGAAAATACTTGGGGGGAGGGGCAGCCGTTCATACTGGATATTAACCAGCTACTCTTTCAGCAGAATGTACAAACTCGGTTCTTGTAATTTCATTAACCTAACAGTAACAGAGTTGAAAGGGACCTTGGAGGCCATCTAGTCCAACCTCCCCCCCCCCGCACACGCAGATTCGAACCACTGAACTGCCAACATTTCTGATCGACAAGCTCAGCGTCTTAGTCACTGAGCCACCTGGCCAGGCAGAACCTGCAGAAGTTAAAAGTAACCTGCCTAGGTTACTTTTAACACACCTGGGGACTGAATATCTTAAGGACTTGTAACCTGGGTTGGAGCAA
The DNA here is from genome assembly GCF_028640845.1 of Ahaetulla prasina. Classification (NCBI taxonomy): domain Eukaryota; kingdom Metazoa; phylum Chordata; class Lepidosauria; order Squamata; family Colubridae; genus Ahaetulla; species Ahaetulla prasina. Next base: position 86,300,020 of record NC_080545.1, on the reverse strand, counting down.
CATCTTTGCCAAACCTGAAGGAAAAACCAGGACTCTCCAAGCTTGTCTGTTTTAAATGGGGGTGGAGAATTGCACCAGCTGAAAATATCCTACAGGTATTGCAAAGAGGTTGACCAGATTGCTAGGTTTGGAACCCAGTCTTCCACATAAATGTTTTAGAAATCCCAACTTTTGGGCTGTGATTTTCCCCCCCCTTGCTCTCTTTTTGCAATCTTCGGAGAATGATGTGATTAAGGGCTGTTCAGGTTCACGGTTTCACCATTTGCAGTTTCAAAAGATCTTGGATGAGTTGGGGACACCTTGGTTGCTTAATCTAATCCTATGTTTCTCGCCAGTAGCAACTTTAAGGTATCTAGACATTAACTCCCAGAATTCTCCAGCCAGCAGCTTAAAAGTTATTGAGGCTGAGAAAAAGATGTAATCCCACAGAATGCAGGAATTCTGTATGTGTTATAAAGCAGGGGTCTCCAACCTTGGCAACTTTAAGACTTGTGGACTTCAAAGCCTGGCTGAGGAACTCTGGGAGTTGAAGTCCACAAGTCTTAAAGTTGCCAAGGTTGGAGACCCCTGTTATAAAGTAGTCTGTTACTATTTTTAAAAATCATTTTCTTAAACATTATCGGTAAAACTAACTCGACATACCATATCCTGTCCCTGGAAATGTTTGTCGCTATCAAATACTCTTTAGGAAACTTGGGAATGATTACAAAAGTCTGCACATAACTGTAAAAATCTTACCTCAACGCCATCTGGTTCCTGAACAGACTTGTAGCATAAAGAACAAATTACTTTAAGCAGCATCCTAAATTACATACAACTTTCTTGTAATAATATGGTCTGCAGGGCTCCACTATGTTTCAGATTGGCAGCTGGGATGACAAATTTAGCTGCTAGTGGCTGACTTCTCATCTTCCATGTACAGGTCATCCTCCACTGATGACCACAATTTGAGCTCAACATTTCTGTGGCTAAGCAAGAGAGTTAAGTGAGTTTTGCCCCAGTTTACGACTTTTCTTGCCACAGTTGTTAAGTGAATCACTGCAGATGTTAAGTTAGTAATATAGTTCTTAAGTGAATCTGGCTTTCCCATTGACTTTGCTTGTCAGAAGGTCGCAAAAGGGGATCACATGACCTTGGGACACAGCAACCGTCATAAATATTAATCCGTTGCCAAGTGTCTGGATTGTGGTCACGTGACCATGGGGATGCTGCAACGGTTGTAAGTGTGAAAAATGTCTTAAGTCACTTTTTTCGGTGCCTTGGTAACTTCAAACGGTCACTACATGAACTGTTGTAAGCCAAGGACTATCTATATAGTAGTCCCCAACCTTTGCGGCTTGGCGGCCTGGCTGGGGTGTGGAGGGGAACTGGGCCATGAGAGCGGTGGGCTGGTGCGCACTCAGCCAAGTTCCTGCCGGCTTGCCACTCACACAACTTGAGTCACGCGCTTGTGCTCGCTCTGGCCAGCACTCACTCTGGCCAATTCCGAATAGGCTGCTGTCCAGTAGTGGGCCACATCCCAGGGGTTGGGGGCTCCTGTTCTAGGGGTATTTCTCTGGTCCGCTAAGGAAACAAATACAGCTCGTCCTTGGTTACAACCACTTGCTTTAGTGACCATTTGAAGTTACAACGGCACAGAAAAACCCTTCCTCATATTGTCAACAGCAGGGGTCTGAAAACTTGGCTCTTTTAAGACTTGTGGACTTCAACTCCCAGAGTTCCTCAGCCAGCTTTGCTCTGGGAATTGAAATCCACAAGTCTTAAAAGAGCCAAGTTTGCAGACCCCTGGTCAACAGAATCATCACAATCATATGATCAGAATTCAGGCACGTATTTCCAGTATCCTGGGTTCATGTCAGAGGTGGGTTTCAGCAGGTTCTGACCAGTTCTGGAGAACCGGTAGTGGAAATTTTCAGTAATTATAGAGAACCGGTAAATACCACCTCTGACTGGTCCCGCCCCCATCTATTCTCTGCCTCCCGAGTCCCAGCTGACCGGGAGGAAATGGGGATTTTGCAGTATCCTTCCCCTGGAGTGGGTTTCAATTTAGTTTGCTACCAGTTTGCTCGTGTGTAAGTGCCACGCATCTGGGTGGGTGGGCGGAGCCTCCTGCTGCCGCCGCTACTGATTCGCCCAATCCAGCAACCTACCACTGATCCTTCCCCTGGAGTGGGGTGGGAATGGAGATTTTATAGTATCCTTCCCCTGCCACACCCACCAAGCCACGCCCACCTAGCCACGCCCACAGAACCAGTAGTAAAATTTTTTGAATCCCAACACTGGTTCTTGTATCTGCTATTTGTAAGCTTCCTGGTCAGCTCCCAACAAGCAAAGTCAACGGGGGAAACCATATTGACGTAACCTGTGATTCACTTAAGGACAGTGATTCATTTAACAACCACGGCAAGAAAGGTTGTAAAATTGGGCGTGGCTCACTCAACAACCGCTTTGCTTAGGCAGCCAAAATTCTGGTGTCAGTTGTAGTCATAAGTCAAGGACTACCCATAGACAAAAAATATTAGAGAAGGAAGTTAATGCGTCTGTCTACGCTTTGTTTTAAAGCATAGACAAGGGGGGAACAGTGCTTCTCTTTCCATTTGGCATATCAAACATCAAATACCCGAGAATAACTTCTAGTTCCAAATCTAAACATTTGCATGCAAAACGGGTTCCAGGTCATAGGAGGGATGTCAAGTTTTGCCTTTGATGGAACTCTTTATATTTGTTTTATGAAAGGATTTACATATGATTTCTCATAGCAATATTTCTCAAAGTGAGAATTCTGGGAATTTTAATTCCATGCAGCTTAAGGGTGCTGAGGTTGGGAAACAGAGAGATACAAAAATTTGGCTCTTTTGTGTGGGTTCTTTGAAAATGTTTAGATGTTGATGGCTTTTGGTTTTAAAATCCTCCAAGAAAGAGCCTTCTAAAGCATTCTAGAAAGTGCCTTGAAGTTTTCATTTAGAATGTTACTCATGTTTGTCCGAGCCAAATAAAGGTATTGACTGACTGTAGATTTTGACATTTCCTTTCTTTATCTCGAATAAATAAATAATATTCTGGGCATTTGAAATCCTCTAAAATTGAAGCTTTGACAAATTTGTGAATGTGCTTGAAACATGTAACCTTTGTATTGTGACGGTAGCTTGGGTTTGTTGTTTTTTAATCCCAACCTTTCATCCTACCGAGACTTTCAACAGATTGATTTATATCTCTGTCATAAACATTCTTGAGCTATTGGATAGAGCAGGAAACAATGTTATAATTTTTTTAAAAAGGCTCTCTGTTTGCATACCAAATTACGTGTAACCCAATTGATTTCGGGAGCTGGGTTGTCTTGTTTTATTACAAAATCTCCAGAATAAAAGTATGAATCTTGTGGTGTTTGGAGTCAGATGATAGAGAGAGAGAGAGAGAGAGAGAGAGAGAAAGAGAGAGACATAGAGAGATGATAAATAGAGATAGATAGACAAATGTTAGATAAATAGAGAGTTAGAGAGATAGAGAGAGATAGAGATATATAGAGAGAGACATAGAGAGATGATAAATAGCGATAGACAAATGATAGAGAGAGAGAGAGAGAGAAAGAGAGAGACATAGAGAGATGATAAATAGAGATAGATAGACAAATGTTAGATAAATAGAGAGTTAGAGAGATAGAGAGAGATAGAGATATATAGAGAGACATAGAGATGATAAATAGCGATAGACAAATGATAGAGAGAGAGAGAGAGAGAAAGAGAGAGACATAGAGAGATGATAAATAGAGATAGATAGACAAATGTTAGATAAATAGAGAGATAGAGAGATAGAGAGAGATAGAGATATATAGAGAGAGACATAGAGAGATGATAAATAGCGATAGACAGACAAATGAGAGAGAGAGAGAGAGAGAGAGTTAGAGATAGACATAAAGAGATGATAGATAGATAGATAGATAGATAGATAGATAGATAGATAGATAGATAGATAGATAGATAGATAGATAGATAGATAGATAGAGGTAGTCCTGGACTTACAACAGTTCATTTAGTGACCATTCAAAATTACAACGGCACTGAAAAAAGTGATTTATGACCATTTTTCACACTTATGACCACTGTAGCATCCCCATGGTCACATGATCAAAGTCCAGATGCTTGACAACTGGTTCATATTTATGACGGTTGCAGGTCCTGGAGGGGGGAAATCATGTGATCCCCTTTTTTTTTTTTTTTTTTTTTTTTTCAAAAAAGTTTTTATTGGTCAAAAAAGATTTATACAAATACATATCAGGTATGGTAAATTTTCATTTTTCTTATACAAGATAAGAATTTTGCTCAGATTTTAAACACATACAACAGCCATATGGCAAGCAGGTAACACGAAGTAGCTAAGTTTACAAATCTTACATACGCAATAAAGAAGGGTCAAGAATAAACAGAATATCATACAGAAGAGAATAAGGAAAACCAACACAATACCAAATATCTTTGTCACTTCCTAGTTTTGGATCCCAGAACTCTGGGTCCACCCTGACCCAACCCCAGGGCCGCAACAGCGGCAGCCGCCTCCGCCCCATGGTCTATAACCTCCCCTTCTTCAATTCCTGGGTCATCTAATTCCAGGAGGGCTTTGTGTTCCTCCACGTAGGCCGCAGCCTCCGCAATTGTACTAATTTTTTTCGTAATGCCCTCCCGGAAAATCATCAATCCCTCTGGCATCAGCCATCTGAAGCCTACTCCCTTCTGGTACAATTTGCTTGACAAAAAGTAATATTTCTTTCTCATTTCACGTACCTGTCTGGGAATCTGCCTCAGAATGGCTATCTCCCTGCCCCTATAAGTCAGTGCCCCACTCCTATGTTTTCTAAGAATTTCATCTCTCGTCTCTCTTCTCACAAATTTGACATGAACCTCTCTGGGAACTGCATGCGTGCGTGCATATTGTGAATTAACTCTATAAACTCGATCCACATCCCAATTCATAAAATCAACACCTCTCCCAAGAAATTCTCCCAACAATTTAGTCACAACATCTCTCAAATCTTCTTGGTCCACTTCTTCCAAATTTTGAAACCTAAGGAAATAAGACATTTTATCCATCTGTGGTCAAGCACAGCATTGCCTGTCGTCTCCTCTCTTTTCTGCACTGCCCGCATCTCACCCTCAGACCCTCCACTTTCTGCTTGTTTTCTGCTGAGACTTGTTGAGTATCCTTTAAATCCTTTTGGATAGTCACAATTTCTGCTCTTATTTCCGTTTGGCCTCTTTGCAAATCATCCAGTTTCTTGTCCATATTGGATAACTTTTCCAGAATTCTCTCCATCTCTCCAGCAGTTGGTCTCTGACCTTTTGCCATTTAAAAAATTTTCAAAATCCTCAGGCAAGCACAGTATCCTTGTAATTTCCTCCGGATCCACCAGGGGGCACTCACAGGAGCAACGAGTCCAGAGTACAGTTAGTCAACCAGGAAGCCGAAGGGAAGTGATGTCATCAAGATTCTCATAGTGAAGGCGGAAGCTGGACGCCACCATTGTTCCCCAGAGGGAGGGGGGGCCTCAAACCCTCCCTCCTAAATTTCTCCATCACCTCTTCTCTCCAGAGCTCCACAAAACCGGTAATCTTCTTATTTTAAGTTCTCCTCTCTCCAGAATGACTCGTGCTCCTTCCAGCCGCAGGGGAGAAAAACCCCCCCGCACTCCGGAGCACTCCACTCGCGTTTACCGATATCCCCTTCCCTTCTCCATTCCTCAATTCTTCTCCGTTCCCTGTTCACCACCAGGCTGCTGCAGTTATAAATCCAAAGCCCCGGTGTCACCGGGCACAGCGGCCCAGGCGACGACCAAAGTAATGGCCGTGGCCTGTGGCCTCCGAACCCCGCCGAGCCTAGGACGCGCCAGCATCGGTCCCCCCAGTCCTGTATGTCGGCTGGGAGGCCCCTGGCGGGCCGTCCGTGCGGCAGGTGTCCTTTTCGGAACACCTGGCCCCTAGGGGCCTCGGCGGCGGCCGGATTCGGGCACTGGAGGCAGGAGAAGCGCCTCCAGACGACCGTTGCCACTGGACACCGGAAGTCGTCTCTCATGTGATCCCCTTTTGCGACCTTCTGACAAGCAAAGCCCATGGGGGAAGCCAGATTCACTTAACAACCGTGTTACTATCTTAACAAATGCAATGATTCACTTAACGATCGTGGCAAGAAAAATCATAAAATGGGGCAAAGTCAACTTCACAAATGTTCCACCTAGCAACATAAATTTTGGCCTGGTCGTAACTCGAGGACTACCTGTACAGACACGCAGAGATAGAGATAGAGATATTCCATTTATTGCAAGTACGGCACAGGCAGTCCTCAATTTATGACTAGTCCTCAATTTATGACTAGACCTTCAAAGTTACGATGGGTCTGGAAAAAGTGACTTACAACTTGGTTTGTGCACTCATGACCGTTGCAGCATCTCCACAGTCATGTGATCAAAAAAATTCATTTAACGAGATAGATAAATTGCCCCAATCCATTATAATATCTTTTTTTTGAGGGGTGGGGGGAGGATTATATTGTACAAGGGAAAGAATTTCCCCTAGCTCATTGATAAAGAGGTTGAAGAGCCTAGAGCCCAGGAGAAAGTTCCTTCAGTCCTGTGCGCTAAGCCAGCGGTCACCAACTTTTGGTGGTCCGCAGAAAAATTATTTGCATTTTTTATATTGCACTAAATTGGAGGTCCTCAAACTACAGCCCCTGGGACAGATACGTGCAATGAATTTATGTGTTGCTGCAGAGAGTCTCCCCCTTCGGGGTCTTTTTGTGTGGATCAGAGGGGGGGCAGAAATTCCGACTTGGGGTCTGCTTCAGCTACTGGTGTGGGGCTTTGGGCAAAGGCTGGAGGGAACTGCCACTGGTGGCAAAGAGCCGGAGGACCTTGTTCCAGTGGGACTGCAATCATGGCCTGGAACTGGCTGACCATCTCAGCCCACTGAGCCTCCAGGCACCGGTACCTGGCCTTGCACTCCTGCAGGTCTTCCCTCTGCTTGGAAAGCCTATGCTCCTAGTCCTCAGTAAGATGCTTCTACTGGGCCTCCTTCTCGGCCAGATCCAATTTGAACTGAGCTGTTTTGCCAACTCTTTCTCTTAGCTCCAACTGCTGCTTCCTGTTGGGGCCCTAAGGAGCCCGGGTGGGGAGGGAAGGGGCGAATAGAGGCTAACAAGGCACCCTCGATATGAGTGACATTGAGTTGATCACGCCCACCCAGCCAGTCCTTAGGCAGATCATATTAGTGATCTACGGGATTTAAAATTATGAATTTAGTGGTCCCTGAGGTCTGAAAGGTTGGTGACCCCTGATCTAAGCTTTGAGGGAGCCAGGAGGCAGGCTGGCTAGGGCGATGGGCAGGCACTGGAAGCACAGACAGGCGGTGTGTGTGTGTGTGTGTGTGTGTGTGTTACTCCCAAGGAATGGGGAAAAAAATGGAAGAAGTGACTTGTGACCTTTCTTGCCAGCTTCCCCACTGACTTTGCAGGAAGCCAGCAGGGATGCAAATGGTGATCACATAAATGGTTTGCTGTGATGTTGTAATTGTGAGCTGCATACTCAAGTGTCTGGATCCCGATCACATGACTGTGGGGACCCCCTGGCACAGCTGCAGCTTTGCGGACCCGTCACAAGCCCCCCCTCATTCAGCGCCATCAGAATTTGGAACGGTCCAACTGACCAACTGGTCGTAAGTCAAGGACTGCCTGTACCATTTTGTGAAGAACATCATAAGCGACTTTTGTATCTGGAAAAATAAGCTCCCCACAATAGTAGGACTTCCGTTTTTTTGTCGTTTTATTCATGCCTAACTTCTTTCTACAGGATTTTCATGTTTTCTGTGTTCCGTAAACTAGAAAGAAACATTGTAATAGATGAAAAACACGAAGATACAGGATACACAATAATAGAGTCAGAAGGGAACTTGGAGGTCTTCTAGTCTAATTTACCATTTCAGACAAGTGTCTATCCAGTCTCTTCTTAACTTGGGAAGTAAGGAGAAAAGGAATAAATGGAGATCCAGCAGCAGTCACAACCAGGGGTGAAATTCAGCAGGTTCTGACAGGTTCTGAAGAACCGGTAGCGGAAATTTTGAGTAGTTCAGAGAACCGCCAAATGCTACCTCTGGCTGGCCCCAGAGTGGGGTGGGAATGGGGATTTTGCAGTATCCTTCCCCTGGAGTGGGGTGGGAATGGAGATTTTGCAATATCCTTCCCCTGCCATGCCAACCAAGCCCCGCACACAGAACTGGTAGGGAAAATTTTTGAATTTTACCCCTGGTCACAACCAAAATCAGCATTGCAAAATAAGACAGATAGGTTAAGTTCTATGAAAGCTTAGATTTTTGAAAGCTACAGGTACAGTAGTCCTCTGGTTAGGAGTATTCGTTTAGTGACCACTCAGAGTTACAGTGGGGATGAATGATGAGACTTGTAACTGATTTTTGGAGCTCAGACCATTACAGCATTCCTGTGGTCATGTGCTCTGTACTGAGATACTCTGTACTGAGACACTCTGTACTCAGTATCCAGCTTGCAATTAACAATGTCAAATGGGGGAAGCAAAGTCAATGGGGAAGCCAGCAGGAAGTCAAAAGTTGCTCCCGTTGCTTTTTTGCCCGCCCACATTCTGTGGCACCCGTCAACAGCCCCCCTGCCCACATGCAGCACCATACACCCCTTCTTGTGCACCTTAGCATCTGCACCTAGCACCTACCTGCCTGTCCATATCATCTGCCCACATGTAGCTTTTACCTTCAGCTCTCTCCCACCAGCCTGCTTGCTTAGATTTCCTGCCTCTTCCCCTATGTGATTATGACCGCATCATAATCACATACCATAATCATCATATCCACAAGAGGTCCTCACTTAATGACTCACATAGCCCGGGGCTTACAATGGCAACCGGGACTGTGGGGATTTCCATCACTAAGCAATTTAGTTGTACGATGTCATTCTTTACAATCACATCGCTTAGCAACAGGAATTCTGGTCCCAATCGTGTTATAACCCAATGATTACTTGTACTTGTTGCTATATTACATTTCCACCCAAAGAAACACAAGGATTAATATTTCCTGTGGCAAAAGGGGGAAAAATACACCCCCCAAATTGTTTTTGTTACTCAGAATGTCTGTGTAATATCCCTGCCTTTTCTACTAGCTCTGTTCATTTTGAGTAAGTTGTAGCCTTCCAGTACTGCTGTATTAATCGTGAGTAACATTCCACCAAATATCAGTGATAATCATCACATCGGATTTGTCTTCCTGAGTTCAGATCTCTATTCTCTATCTTTATTTCTCATGATCTATGGGTTGAGCTAGAATTTTCTGAGATTCCAAGTAGATCCATCTGCGGACCTTGTTTTGGTAGCTTTCCAGTGAAACTCCTGAATCTTAGTTTCCACCACTTCTGCTTGCCCTCAGTCTTGGCTGCACATTGACTTCTGACCCTTTGTTCCTGTTTAACACCCTACTGAGGGATCCTCTCCAGTCTGTAAGATGTAGCTTACCATATTTTTCGGAATATAACATGCACCTTCCCCCCCCCTAAAAGTGGGTGAAAATTTAGGTGCGTCTTATAGACCAAATACGGGTGTTTTTTGCCTCCTGACCCCTCTGTGTGTCAGATTTTCACACTCCCTGGCCCTCAGAAACACTTTGCAGTACTCCGCATGGCCCATTTTTGCTAAAAACAGGCCCAATTTTGGGCTCCAAAGCCCTCCGCACATTGCATTTTTGCTCTCCTCAGCCCCCAGAAGCACTCTGCAGGCCAAAAATGGTGCATTTTTGGCAAAAATGGGGCATGCGGAGCACTGCAGAGTGCTTCGGGGGGCCTGGGATGGCAAAAATTCAATGCATGGAGGCCAAAAACTATTTTTTTTTGCTTGTTTTCCTCCTGTAAATTTAGCTGCGTCTTATATTCCGGTTCGTCTTATAGTCCAATGCGTCATATACTCTGAAAAATATGATATTTCTCAAAATGAACCTTTCTTGAAAGCAGCCAGCTGCTGAGTTCTAGAATGCAGTTTTCTTTCCTTACACCACAACACACAGGGAAGACTTATTCTCCAAAGCACCTGAGGACAGGACAAGAAGCACTGGGCCGAAGCTCCTTAAAGAGAGATCCAACTGGGAACTAAAGAAAAAAAATCTTGACAGTGAGAATGATTAATCCGTGGAATGACTTACCTCTCTGAGTTCTGGGTGCTTCATCGCTGGTGTTGTGGTCCGCCAGCAGCCTGTGGATCTGGTAACTGAGTCAGACAGCGATGAGGCTGAGGAAGAGCATGGACCAGTCCTGGAGGCTGGGGAAGGCCTGGATGAGGGCTCGGCGTCGGAGGCAAAGGTGGGGCCAGGGCCATCGGGGAGTGATGTGTGGACTCCAGAGCCTCCAGAGGTTGACAGTAGTGAGGCAGAGGAACAGGAGGAGCCTGTTCCTAATGCACGCATGAGAAGAGCTGCCAGAAGGCAAGAGCAGCTAAAGCAAAGAGGACGACTCGGGAGTAGGGCCAAGAGATGATGGGCCCCTCACATAAGGCTTAAATGACCAGCAATGGAGTTTGGATTCTTTGCTGGAAAACAATCTTGATAGTTTTGTCTTGCTGCATTTGTTTCGTAGCGATGTCTTCTGAACTTTTGCCAAGAAAGGCCTTTGGCAGTTTGCCTAATTGGACCAAGGTTGGTGATAGGACTGAAGAATTGTGTTGGGAGGAATTTGCTTAATTTAGTTGGACTAGGCTGAGAATGTTTTAACAAAGTTTGTTTTTATACTGACTGAGTTTCCTACTACCTACTTAGGCCTGGGTCACAACAGCTGGAGGTTTTTCAAGAAAAGATTGGACAACCCTTTGTCCAGGATGATATAAGGTCTCCTGTCTTGGGCAAGTAGTTGGAATAGAAGATCTCCAAGGTCCCTTGCAGCCCTATGATTCTGATTCTTCAGTTGGAAGGATTGCTGGCAAAACTATTTATACATAAATTATGAAAATCAATGAACAGACTTAAAATAACCCAGCGTCCTGCTGGTTCAAGTGCTGAAACAAAAGAGGTTGTTGTGAGTGGGATAGGGAGAAAACAGGAAAATAATATATTCCTACCTGCTTGGAAATGCTGCAAAAAGCTTTGCTGGCTGAGGAATTCTGGGAGTTGAAGTCCACAAGTCTTAAAGTTGCCATGGTTGGAGACCCCTGCTCCATAGGATCCATTGCTTTATGAAGAATTTTCTTTTTGGTCTTTGGGAAAATTTGAGAGAAAAAGGGCATTGTTGCAACAGTCTTGCTTTTGCCAAAATTGGTGAGGCAGTGATATGGAAGATAGCAGAGCAGTTAAAAAGGACCCTACCTCTCTGGAATAAGAAAAGAACAAATTGGATGCTTTTGAGTTTACTAAGTTACAATTAAGTCCAGCATTAATTAAGTCCAGCATTTAGAGTAGTTAATTCTCTACTCTGTCTTTGGAATTTTGAAGAAAAATGGTGGTTCTCTCACAAAATGCCTTTCAGTGGGAAAAGGTTGATAGTTCACAAAATGGTGGCAGTGATGAACAGGACCGATCAAATGATGCCCATTTACCAAAAATGAAAGAGCTGAGGTTGAACTATAACACCAGCTACCAAGCTGCTGGGTGCTAATCCAGTTTAACTCTTCCTATATTTTTTGCTATATACAAGGTGGCGCCATGGTGGCACAGTGGTTAGAAAGCAGTACTGCAGGCTACCTCTGCTGACTGCCGGCTGCCGGCACTTTGAGTCTCATCAGCTCATGGTTGATTCAGCCTTCCATCTTTCTGAGGTGGGTAAAATGAGGACCCAGATTGTTGGGGGCAATATGTTGACTCTGTAAAACAGCTTAGAAGGCTGTAAAACACTATGAAGTGGTATATAAGTCTAAGTGCTATTGCTATATATTAAACGATATAAAGGGATGATAGTATAGAAGCAATAGTACTTATAGACTTATATACTGCTTCACAGTGCTTTCCAGCCCTCTCTAAGTGATTTACTGAGTCAGCCTATTTGCCCCCAACAATCTAGGTCCTCATTTTACCCACCTCAGAAGGATGGAAGGCTGAGTCAACCTTGAGCCTGGTGAGATTCGATCTGCCAAACTGCTGGCAGCTGGTGATCAGCAGAAGTAGCCTGCAGCACCGCACTCTAACCACTGCGCCACTGCGGCTCTTTCATATACTGCCTGCAGGCTTTCTAGTCCTCTCATTTTAATTTTCCCCCCAGGTTTTTTTCGTAGGTGGGTGTGGCTGACAGTGACAGTGACTGATAATGATAGGTCATGCCCATGGCAGCCATTTACAGTATAGCATGATCTGGCTTCTTCTAAGCCCTTCCCTATATTACAATGGGAATGTGTGAGAGAAATAGATTTAAGCTCAATGTTAACCGCTCCAATTTTGATTGCAGAAAATATGACTTCAGTAACAGAGTTGTTAATGCCTGGAATACACTACCTGACTCTGTGGTCTCTTCCCAAAATCCCAAAAGCTTCAACCAAAAACTGTCTACCATTGACCTCACCCCATTCCTAAGAGGTCTGTAAGGGGCGTGCATAAGAGCACAAGCGTGCTTACTGTTCCTGTCCTATTATTTCCTTTTGTTATATCCAATTAATATAGTTATTACATACTCATACTTATATATATGCTTATATATTGTATAGTTATTTTATTTATTTATTTATTTATTTATTTGATTTTTATACCGCCCTTCTCCCGAAGGACTCAGGGCGGTGTACAGGCAAGATAAAACAATACAATATACAGATTAAAATACCATTTAAAAAACTTATTTAAATTAGCCTAAAATTAAAAAATTTCCATACTAAAAACCCCGTTTAAAAATTGATAAAGGATAAAATTCAATTTAAGACAGCCCAGCAAATAAAAGATCGTCTTCAGTTCGCGACGGAATGTCCGAAGGTCAGGTATTTGGCGTAAACCCGGGGGAAGTTCGTTCCAGAGTGTGGGAGCCCCCACAGAGAAGGACCTTCCCCTGGGGGCCGCCAGCCGACATTGCTTGGCGGACGGCACCCTGAGAAGTCCCTCTCTGTGAGAGCGTACAGGTCGGTGGGAGGCATGTGATAACAGCAGGCGGTCCCGTAAGTACCCAGGCCCTAAGCCATGGAGCGCTTTAAAGGTCGTAACCAGCACCTTAAAGCGCACTCGAAAGGCCACAGGCAGCCAGTGCAGTCTGCGCAGGAGCGATGTTATATGGGAGCTACGCGGAGCTCCCTCTATCACCCGCGCAGCTGCATTCTGGACTAACTGAAGCCTCCGAGTGCACTTCAAGGGGAGCCCCATGTAGAGAGCATTACAATAATCCAGGCGAGAGGTAACGAGCGCATGAGTGACCGTGCACAAGGCATCCCGATCAAGGAAGGGGCGCAACTGCCGAACCAGGCGAACCTGGTGGAAGGCCCCCCTGGAGACGACCGTCAAATGATCTTCAAACGACAGCCGTTCATCCAGGAGGACACCTAAGTTGCGCACCCTATCCTTTGGGGCCAATAACTCGCCTCCAACAGTCAGCCGCGGCTGCAGCTGACTGAATCGGGGTGCCGGCATCCACAGCCACTCCGTCTTGGAGGGATTAAGCTTGAGCCTAATTACATGCTTATGCTTATATATACTGTGTGACAAATAAAAAAAAGAAAAAGAAAGAAAGAATGCACTAATGTGGGAATGGAGCTTCCTCACATTTTCCTAGTTTACTCAAAACTGTCACAGGCTAACATATTAGACCAGAGGTGTCCGAGGGGTATTTGTGTAAAGAAAGGTCAAGATTGTAGCCATAACCATAAGATCAAAGACTTTTTACATGTGTTGAAGGCTTTGGTTGTCTAGTTGAGGTTATCATCTTGACTTTTTTTTTTTGTGACAAAGAAACCTCCACAGAGACTCCTGTCTTGGACTATTGACTACTGCAATGTGCCCTCCATGGGGCTGCTCTTGAAGACCACCTGCAAGCTTCAACTGGCCCAGAATGTGGTGGCATGAGCAGTGATGAGTATGCTTTGTTCAGGTAGTCTCCAAAAACTGGACACCATTGAATGGAAAAAGCCAAAAAGCTTCCAAAGGTAGCAGTTTCATATCATTAAAAAAAAAAGGACATATATCAAACCTCTTTTTATTTATTTGTTAAATTTATTTGCTGCCGATCTCCCTTTGGGGCTACTCTAGGCAGCTTACAGTAATAAAAAGGAAGAAAAATGAAAGACATGTAAACCAGGGGTAAAATGCTCCCGGATCGAACTGGATCGCGCGATCCGGTAGTGATCATGGCCGGTAGTTTGGTGATCCGGTAGTGAAGCTCCACCCACCTACCCAGGTGTCATTACTTCCTGCCTTTAAAAGGTAAAAAAAAGGCTTTGACAATCACATGCCACAGCTGTGATCATCAGAGCCTTTTTTTATCTTTTAAAAGCATTTTTTACAACCTATTGCCCAAATAAGTTGTAAAAAATGCTTTTGAAAGGCAAAAAAAGGCTCCGAGAATCACAGCTGTGGCGCGCAAACGTCGGAGCCTGTTTTTATGAGGGTGGGAGTGGGGGGAATCCATTTCTGCTCCCAGCAGGCTTCTCTGAAGCCTGCTAGGCAAAAAACGGGGGGTGAAGGTTCATTTTTGAGAGAGAGAGAGAGAGAGAAAGAAAGGAGGGAGGGAGGCAGGGAAGGAAGAGAGGAAGGGAGGAAGGAAGGAGGAGAGGAAGGAAGGAGTACAAACCTGGCACTAGATGCAGCAAAAAAATTTAGATTTCACCCCTGAAGTGTAAAACAGTAGAACGATAAAGTAAACAATAGCAAAGGAACACAACAAGAATAAATACATCAATGTGTCGTATCTTTTCCCCTGGGTTAAGAGGCATAACGATCTTGGATTCAGCGTCAATGAACAGGGAATCATTTCTCTGTGCCCCAGACTCGTATATTTCTGGATCATAATATCTCCATCCGACAGATGGGGAAGAATTAGATGGGGAGGGGGGTAAGCTCTGTGCTCCTTCAAGGGAGCACATTTTCAACCAAACATTTCCAGCTTTCTCCAATCCTGCCTTCTGCATCTGATGCTGATTATCCAAAAAGCTTCTGAATACCTTTAGTGCAAAACTTTGTTTAGGAGAAATGTCAAGATAGCTTCATTTCCCCCACTAGTCGAGCTTTTAAAGTAATTCCTGCTGACTAATAAAAAGAGGGTTATTGTAAACTCTGGGTTTTTTTCCCAGTGCTTTGCCAAAGGTTTCATGTATCTTTCATACATGAAGCAATTTCAGATAATGCTTCAAAAGTTACTGTTCAAGGCCAGATGCTGGGAACAATCACTGAAGCTGTCTTGGCCCGCTGAACAATGGAAAAGTGGAGTTTTAAAAAAAGAAATAGCAGTACTATAAGTTGAACCTTGATGCATCTGGATACTTTATTCGGTTATGTAGTTATACACTAAAAGCAAATCTCTCCAAATGTAGAAAATGAATATTTTATAGGGAGCAAATAAAACTTTTAGGTCATTCTTTCCTTACTGTTGAAAGGCTTAAAAAAAAGTCCTTTGAAAGTAGAACACCCCTACGTTAAACATTCCCAGTGGTGGGATCCTACTGGTTTTACGACTGATGCGGTTGCTTTGCGCATGCCCATGCACTTCGAGCGTGCCCGCGCCAGAAGCACGCTACACGCATGTGCACAATTGAATGAAAAATCACCTTCTGCGTTAGTGCTAGGGAATTAAAACAGCTGAGATGTGGCAATCCACTCTGCCACGCTAATCAGCTGCAAAGTTATAGGTACGTAAAGCGCAAGGGCAGGTGGGCTAATAGTTGGAGCTACTGGTCCGGCCGAACCGGTCTAAATCGGTAGAATTCCCCCTCAGAAACAAGGCAAACTTAGTCTGTCGATTAAAAAAAAAATAGTGCCCATGTTTTGAAGGTTTTCCCAAATCTCTGCATAAATGTTGTGGTGAGCACAGCAATAGCACTTGATGTATATATCATTCCATAATACTTTACAACACACTCTCCGAGAAGTTTACGGAGTCAGCATATTGCCCCCAACAATCTGGGTCCTCATTTAACTGACTTTGGAAGGATGGAAAGCTTGAGCCTGTCACGATCGAACTATTCACTGTGGGCAGAGTTTGCCTGCAATTACTGCATTCTAATTACCGTGCCACCGCAGTTCCAGGACTTCAACTCATACCTTTCCAGTGCAAATTGCGGCTGCTGCTGTTGAAAATGATGGTTCATTAAATTTATATGCCATCCAATTTCCAGCAACTCTGGCTATTTACAAATTATTAAAAAAAAAAAAAGCCACCAGGAAAGACATTAAAAATGTCAAGAAATGGAGAGAACTGATGGCAGGATAACAAAGCAGGTGTCAGGTGTGAAAATTTTCACACACTCTGCTGTTCTGACCCAGCCTTCGCAAGTCGTGATAAGATGTTTACTCACGAGTAAAACAGCCCCCTTCTAACAACAGGGCAATAACAGTCTTTTATTCACATGGATAAACAAAAAAATCAAACGTAATTTGTTGTAGTCCCAACAAAGCTGGGTTTAGTCAAGAAATCTGAATTTCTTGCTGTATACTAGAAATGAACAGTTGTCTGCGACCACCAGCCACACCCAAGCCCCTCCTATTTATTTCCCAGCCAGGGAGGGGCTGGTTATTGTCTGCATCTGCCTCTCCCTGAGAACCGGCTTACTGTTTTCCTTTGCTCTCCTCTCTTTTCTTCTCTGCACATATGCGCATCTGGGGTGGGCCCCATCTGTTCATCCCCCTCACTCAGCTCAGGCCCCAACTCTGCCTCTATCTCTGATCCTGCTTCCTCATCAGAGCCTTCCAAAGGCTCCAAAGCTGGCCCAAGTCCTCCCTCAACCTCTTCCTCCTCTGACTCTGCAGCTAGCTCGGGCCACAACCTCTGCTAGAGAGACATTCCCTGAAGGTGAACGTGACTCCAGCATGAGTCCAAAAGCTCAGAAGACAAAACGTCTGGTCCCAGTGTCTGACCCAGTTTGGATCCTGCAATACTGTGCCTTGACGTAACAGTAATAGTAACAGAGTTTGGAAGGGACCTTGGAGGTCTTCTAGTCCAACCCCCTGCTTGTGCAGGAGACCTGTACTAGGGATTCGAACCGCCGAACTCCCGACCTTTCTGATTGACAAGTCCAGTGTCTTAGCCAATGAGCTGTCCAGCCAGGCTATGATATATGATGGTGTGGTTCACAGAACATGTTATGGCAATATGCGGAAGGACAGATCGGTCGCCCCATTTTATCTGGATCTTTTGGTATTATGGAAACTCAGCCACTGTGTGCTCAATGCAGATGACAGTACAGTAACTGGTTTAAAGGAGTTTCTGACGTGCTATGAAGGTAGCAATCAAAAAATTGCCTAGAGTCGAGAGTATCCGCTTCCTTCCCCTTATGAGCTCTTTAATTCTCCTTGGTGGGTCTTTTCTCACAGCTCTCCTCGGAAAACGTGATGATACGATGAGGTTGAAGGCTGGGCTGGGAAAGTCATCCTTTGATTCAGTTCGGACACATCAGTGACGAAGCCCCCAGCCTGCGGTGTGTCCCTTTGCCATGGCTAAGAGCGCGGAGGTAAAACTGGCCATCTTTGGCCGAGCTGGAGTAGGAAAGTCAGGTAAGTTTCTTTTTTTCCTCCTTGGTTTGTCACCTGCAAATCACTGGAGTTTATTCAGTCAGTGTCATTAAAAAACAAGTTGGGATTTAGGCCAGGGGTCTCCAACTTTGGTCCCTTTAAGACTTGTGGACTTCAACTCCCAGAGTCCCTCAGCCAGCAAAGCTGGCTGAAGAACTCTGGGAGTTGAAGTCCACAAGTCTTAAAGGGACCAAGATTGGAGACCCCTGATTTAGGCAGCGATGGGATTCAAAATAATTTAACAACCGGGTCTCTGCTCTAATGACCGGTTGTGTGGGCGTGGCCTTGGTGGGTGTGGCCAGGGGGTATGACAGGCAGCACTTGGCCTCCTGCACCCACCTGGGAGGAAAAATGGGGCCAGCAACAATTTAACTACCAGTTCGCCTGAACCGGCCTGAACTGGCCCGAACCGGCCCAAACCGGCTGAATCCCACCACTGGATTTAGGTTTTGTCTATGGAGATCCTTAGTCATCCAGATTGTGGTTTGGTGGGGTCTTTTCTGCAAGTGAACTAAAGAAGCTTCTTGGATGAGAAGTAAAACATCTTCAAGGAAAAAGAAGGGAAGTCCAGTTGCCTCTTGAAAAAGCACCTTTGGGGTTTAGATTGTCCATTATCGTTGAGGTTACCGAATCTCTATTTGCCACTGAATTACCTGCTAATGTCAGGTAGGCATTGTGAATAACTTTTTACGAATTGGTAGCATTTCCGACTATTCTCCCCTCGGTGAAAATGACCAGTTTGATGTGTTGGTATGAAGCACCAGGCTAGAAACCATCAGACTGTGAGCCAGCTGGATGACCTTGGGCCAGTTCCTATCTCTCTCAGCACGAAGAAAGCCAAGGCAAAAAAAAAAACTTCTGAAAACTTGTCAAAGTTTTCACAGAGTGAAAGCACAGAGTGGTTGAGGAAGAGGAGTGGAGGTGGAAGGAGAAAGAGGGAAGGAGGGGGAATAATCAGATTTGTTTCTAGCACCTGTAAAGTTGTAGAAAAATCAGTGCAATACCATCTAGCCATGCAATTTTGAGCATGCAGTTTTAATACCTACATTCTAGTACAAAAAATATAATTGTGTTACAGTATATAACTTCCTTCCTACAGAGGCTGTTGCAAATCAAGGTATATATTAGCGGAATAAGGTTATTCAAGCAATCTGTGGTTTTTCATATGTACCAGGCATGAAAAGAAATGCTCTGGGTGGCATTTGTTTTAATTCCTATATTACAGGAAAGGTGGGGTACCCCCATCCTGGGGCACTCCTTCCAAAGAGTAATAATCCAGATCGCTACGAGCATCAACCCACCCGCCCTCTCCTGAAAAGTGCATGAATCCAGTTTGCCCCGCTAAGTACTTCTCTTTTATTGTAGCATGTTAGTGGCACCGCAGAGAACTAAAATGCTTCCCTTGATGAGGACCGTGCGAATTTCTGAAAAGACCTGATTTTGTAGCAATTTCCTGTATTCAGAGCATTGTCACTTTAGGGGAGAATCTGGTTTGCCAGAAAAAGGCATTCGTCTCTCCCATGGCTTGCTTCCCTGTAAAATCACATATAATTTTTGCTAATTTAGGCCTTCTGGTAGTAGTAGAAATTGTTCCAAGCCAAAGAATATTGAGGGAGAGTTAAAAGGCAAAAGAGTAGCTGAAATAAAAAAGAAAAGGGAGACATCCTACAGCAGCAAGAGCTGCCTCTGAAAAATGCATTTCTGTGTTACCCCCAGAACACGCCCCATTACTTCCAGTTTAAGGACCACAGAGTGTATGGGCAAAGTTACCCAGTGAGCAGGGGTAAAATGCTCCCGGTTCGGACCGGATCACCCAATCTGGTAGCAATGGCAGCAGGTGGTTTGGAGAACCGGTAGCAAAAATCCCTGCTCCCCCGCATGCCCAGCTGAGCCGCGTGATCATCAGAGGTTTTTTTTTTACTTTTAAAAGCATTTTTTCTTCAGCCGAAAAAATGCTTTTAAAAGTAAAAAAAAAGCCTCTGGTGATCGCGTGGCTCAGCTGGGATTCTCAGAGGCTTTTAAAAACAAGAAAAAATGCTTTTAAAAGCCTCTGACGATCCCAGCTGAGTTGCCTGATCATAATATAAAGGCAAAAAAAATGCTTTTAAAAGGAAAAAAAGGCTCTGACGATCAGGCAACTCAGCTGGGATCATCAGAGCCTTTTAAAAGCATTTTTTTTACAACCTCTTCGGCCGAAGAATTTTCATCTTTTCCTACTGACACTCTCAGTAGAGTCTATTTTTCTTAAAGAGGCTGGATGCTTGCTCTGAGAGCAGAATATATGTAAATTACTCAGTCAGCACTCGGTGATGTAATCAGGGATGAGCTCCTGGGGGTTCTGCAGGGTTCAGGCGATCCTCTGGCCAAGGATCATCAGGGTTCAGTGAACCCCCAAATGCCACCCCTGGCTGTCACCCCCGCCCCACCCTGCCCTGCCCCTCCCGCCCTGCCCCTTCCCTCCCAGGAGTCCCCATTCATCATTCCAGGTAAGTACTGGGGCCGCGCAGAGTGTCTGGGAGGGCAAAAAACGGGCCTACCGGAGGTTTCGGAAGTCCGGAAACAGGCCTGTTTCCAGCCTCCGGAGGGCCTCCAGACTCCAGGGGAAGCAGTTTTTGCCCTTCCTGGAGGTTCGAGGAAAGCCTCCGGAGCCTGGGGAGGGTGAAACACCCCCCCCCCATAATGGTGCAGGCAGCCGGCTAGGCCACACCAACCATGGCCATACCCACCCAACAACAGAGCAGCGAACCCGTTGATAAAAGATCTGAAGCCCACCCCTGGATGTAATGGTATGTGAAAATGGCCTTGGGAGACAGGAGGAAGAGCCACAGAGTAGCAATGGGGATATGGCAAATGTCTCAGGAGGAACCCTTCTTGTTTTCTTGGACTTGTAAAGGTGTGTATATGTGTGTGTGTGGGAAGAGTGGTATTTTTAAACTTGCAAAATCTTGCTAGTGTAACTTTAAAGTAAGATGGATAGGTAGTACTCCTGAGTGTTCTTCTTGTCTGAACTACCTCACAAGGCTCTCAGGGAAGTAGCTTGGATTCAAAAAGATTGATCACGGATGGTCTGCATTTTTTCTGATCTATAAAGATGGGAAGACCATTCCTTACGATTTATATTGATATGGTTTCTTGATTGCTTATTTGTACCCTATGACTATCATTAAGTGTTGTACCATGATGAAGGTATCTTTTATGTACATGAGAGCAAATGCACCAAGAAAAATTCCTTGTGTGTCCAATCACACTTGGCCAATAAAAACTTCTATTCTATTCTGTTCTATTCTATTCTATTCTGTTCTATTCTATTCTGTAAAATTGCCAGAAAGAAAGCATATCCCTCACAATTACTTCTGGAATTGTGGTTTGTGCTGAATATATTATGCTGCCATCCTGGCCAGACAGTTGAAAGTAATATTAACTGAAAAGTTTGCCAAGGACCTGAAGGAGTCTGTGATCAAACACATAACAAAGGAGGCAATGCATGGTTCCCAGAAGTTCATAACAAGAGTTTTATTATGATATATGCTCTTCTGTTGCTTCTGTTTCCCTCCACCCACCCACCCACCCAGCAGGCAAATGTGAGGATTAAACTGTGGGTGTGCATCCATTTTGGATAATATCCGGATACTGAGCCAAGTTAGAATATATCAAAAGCAAGGCTGGGTGTTCTTGAAAATGAGTTTTTCCTAAAGTAAAACAGCTGGTCCCAAATCCTTAAAACTACTTTGGAGCGCTGTAGGGTATCCAGACTGCTAGAGATGCCTTCAGCTAGACCAGGGACTCCAACCTTGGCAACTTTAAGCCTGGAGGACTTCAACTCCCAGGGAATTCTGGGAGTTGAAGTCCTCCAGACTTAAAGTTGCCAAGATTGGAGACCCCTGAGCTAGACGAAAGTATAGGAAAAGAAAACCTGAACCATTGAAAAGTGATGGAGAATAAGTGCAGTGGTGTTTCTCAACCTTACCAACTTTAAGATGTGAGGATCTAAACTCCTCAAATACTTTCTTTTATTCTCAACAGGGTTGAGAAATATTGAGGTACAGTGATATTTGGTAGGGGATGGGCTCTGCTTGCAAGTCATTTTGGAGACGGCAGCCTTTTCATTCCTCTCTGCAAATCAATTTGTAAGGAAGTCACCTCCCCGAATGTAAAAGTCTAGGAAATTAATTCTGCCTCCTTGAAAATGGCTGGAGGGAGGAAGAATTCTTGTCTTCATCAAAGACTCTTGAAAACACGTTTGGATAATCGGCTTGGTGGAGCGGGAGATCAAAATCAGATGAGGTGGGGGGGGAAATGAAATAAAATGCAGCTTTCAGTCCAACTATTTTCATTTTTTTTTATCTTATAGCCCTGTGACAGTGAACCTATGGCATGTGTGCCAGAGGTGGCATGCTGAGCCTTCTTTGTGGCCATTGCCAACTGCTCTTTCTGGTTCCATCGCACACCAGCGCGCCAGCCAGCTAGTTGGAGCGCATGCACGCACTAGAACCCAGAAGAGAGCAGTTGGCTGGAGCGCAAGCACATGATGGAACTCGGAAGAGCAGCTGGCTGCCATGCGCATGCGTATTGGCCAGTTGCTCTCTTCCGGGTTCTGGTGCAACAACTGGTCCTCACACTAAGACCAGCTGACTGGCACGGATGTGCGCATGACGGAACTCGGAAGAGCAGCTGGCTGCCATACGCATGCTCACCGGCCAGCTACTCTCTTCCGGGTTCCAGCGCTCTGGTGCACGTGCTCCAGTTTTGGCACTCGGTGCCGAAAACGTTAGCCACACTGTTATAGCCCCATCAAATATTACAATCAAAGAAATGAGACCCTTATGGGTAGGATGTGTTTTCCTCAATCTCCAGTCTTCTATCAGGATCTAGGAGTTCGAGAGTTCTGTGCAGTATCTTAGCTCTTCCTAACATTGGACCCTTCTGGACAGACAGTTCTGATGTTGCTCCTGGGGTTTTTGGAGCCATTCTCCCAATTTAAGAGTCATAACTCCAAGAGTTCCTGCCATCCCTGGGATCACTTTGGCCTTTGCTTTCCACATGCTCTCTCGTTCTTCCTTCAGGCCCTGGTACTCTCCAGTTTCTGTCACTTGGCACCCACTAGATCTTACACTACTGCTGTCTTCTGTCATCAAAATATAAAACAAAATGAAATAAAGATAGTGAGATATTAAGAAGTGGGGCGGGGAGAGGAAGAGAGAAGTGTGGGGTAAAGGGAAAAAAGAGGAAAAAAAGCATTAACTTCCAATAATTTTCAGTGCATTAGAACAGGGGTCTCCAACCTTGGCCACTTTAAGCCTGGAGGACTTCAACTCCCAGAATTCCCCAGCCAGCTTTGCTTCAAAGCTGGGAGTTGAAGTCCTCCAGGCTTAAAGTGGCCAAGGTTGGAGACCCCTGCACTAGAATAAAGGCCTCAACATTTTACGTTGCATATTTAATATATACTGACTATTTCTGTAACAACAAGCGTATCTAATCAGTGAATCCCAAAGTCCAAATGAATGCAATTCTTGGGATGAAAAAGGATTGTTTTCTCCATGCTATGTTAGACCTGTTTATTTCTCCACTTTCTATTGAAAAATCAAGCAAAACTCAATCCAAAGTTATGGTGTACACAAAGTCAGGATCTTTCTTAAGTATTGTTCTCTTCAATACTGCATCCCCTCCCTTTGCTTTAAGGCTGCTCATAACACATTTGAAGGCAGGTTATGGTTTTAGAGTTGTAGGATTTGGGTGGGTGGGGGTGTCACAATATAAGAAAATGAATGAAATCTGGATTGCTTTCCCAGAAGGCATTTTGTAAAACAAAAGGAAGGGAACATTTAAATCAACAATTGACTTGAAATGGTATATTCATGCACTTCACACAACCAACACACATTTATAACATTACAGGATTCCACAATCACAGGATTGCCGTTTGTGTGCTTTGCAATTGGCCTGGGATAAGCAGAGTTCATGATGAATGTGGAAGTAAAATCATAAATCACAGCTATGGCTTTAATGACCAGAGTTATTCACTTAATGACAAAAGCAGAAGTGTGGTTGCAACTCTGTTGCAGTCATGTGGCTTTCCACTTAATAGTAACCGCAGTGCTTACTGACAAAGTTACCAGTCCCAGTTGTGGTCACTAAGCTAGAACTACCAGTAAAATTACCTGAAAAGCAGGGGTGAAATGCTCCTGGTTTGGATCGGATCACCCGATCCGTTAACAATGGCAGCAGGTCGTTCGGAGAACCAGTAGCAAAAATCCCTGTCCGTCCGTCCCCCGCCCCAGTTGAGCTGCGAGATCATCAGAGGTTGTTTTTTACTTTTAAAAGCATCTTTTCTACAAGCTCTTGGCGATCAGGCAATTTAGCTGGGATTGTCAGAACCCTTTAATAGCTTTTTCCTCTGGCGATCCCAGCTGAGTTGCCTGATCATCACAGGCTTTTAAAAGCATCTTTTCTACAAGCTCTTGGCGATCAGGCAATTTAGCTGGGATTGTCAGAACCCTTTAAAAGCATCTTTTCTACAAGCTCTTGGCGATCAGGCAATTTAGCTGGGATCGTCAGAACCCTTTTAAAGCATTTTTTCTTCTGGCGATCCCAGCTGGGTTGCCTGATCATCACAGGCTTTTAAAAGCATCTTTTCTACAACCTCTTGGCGATCAGGCAATTTAGCTGGGATTGTCAGAACCCTTTAAAAGCATCTTTTCTACAAGCTCTTGGCGATCAGGCAATTTAGCTGGGATTGTCAGAACCCTTTAAAGGCATTTTGTAAAACAAAAGGAAGGGAACATTTAAATCAACAATTGACTTGAAATGGTACATACTGTATGCATCAGGACCATTAGCATACAATGCCTGTAAAGGTAAAGGTTCCCCTTGCACATATGTGCTAGTCATTGCCGACTCTAGGGGGCGGTGCTCATCTCCGTTTCAAAGCCGAAGAGCCAGCGCTGTCCGAAGACATCTCCGTGGTCATGTGGCCGGCATGACTCAACGCCAAAGGCGCACGGAACGCTGTTACCTTCCCACCAAAGGTGGTCCTTATTTTTTCTACTTGCATTTTTACGTGCTTTCGAAACTGCTAGGTTGGCAGAAGCTGGGACAAGTAATGGGAGCTCACCCCGTTACACGGAAGCACTAGGGATTCGAACCGCTGAGCTGCCGACCTTTCGATCAACAAGCTCAATGTCCTAGTCCCTGAGCCATAAGTGCTCCTTTCCCCCCCCCCCCCAGTTTTCCCTTCCTGGCTTTGATTATTAGGGAGATGAAGGCTAAAACACAATGAATGGTTGCAGGAACTGGGTATGTCTAGCCTAACAAAGAGAAGGACAAGAGGTGACATGATAGCAGTCTTCCAATATTTGAGGGGCTGCCACAAAGAAAAGGGGGGTCAAGCTATTCTCCAAACCACCTGAAGGCAGAATAAGAAGCAAGAGATGGAAACTTATCAAAGAGAGCTCCAACCTAGAATTAAGGAGAAATTTCCGGACAGCGAGAACTATGAATCAGTGGAACAGTTTGCCTCCAAAAGTTGTGGGTGCTCCATCACTAGAGGTTTTTAAGAAGAGGTTTAAAAGAGTGTCTGAAATGGTATATTCATGCACTTCACACAACCAACACACATTTATAACATTACAGGATTCCACAATCACAGGATTGCCGTTTGTGTGCTTTGCAATTGGCCTGGGATAAGCAGAGTTCATGATGAATGTGGAAGTAAAATCATAAATCACAGCTATGGCTTTAATGACCAGAGTTATTCACTTAATGACAAAAGCAGAAGTGTGGTTGCAACTCTGTTGCAGTCATGTGGCTTTCCACTTAATAGTAACCGCAGTGCTTACTGACAAAGTTACCAGTCCCAGTTGTGGTCACTAAGCTAGAACTACCAGTAAAATTACCTGAAAAGCAGGGGTGAAATGCTCCTGGTTTGGATCGGATCACCCGATCCGTTAACAATGGCAGCAGGTCGTTCGGAGAACCAGTAGCAAAAATCCCTGTCCGTCCGTCCCCCGCCCCAGTTGAGCTGCGAGATCATCAGAGGTTGTTTTTTTTTTACTTTTAAAAGCATTTTTTCTTCAGCCGAAAACAGTAAAAAAAAAGCCTCTGATGATCATGCAGCTCAGCTGGGATCGTCAGAACCCTTTAAAAGCATCTTTTCTACAAGCTCTTCGGCGATCAGGCAATTTAGCTGGGATTGTCAGAACCCTTTAATAGCTTTTTTCCCTCTGGCGATCCCAGCTGAGTTGCCTGATCATCACAGGCTTTTAAAAGCATGTTTTTTACAACCTCTTGGGCCGAAGAGATTGTAGAAAAAATGCTTTTAACAGTAAAAAAAAAAAACTTGGCCATGCCCACCCAGTCACATTATCCCCCCCACCAAGCCACACCTACAGAACCGGTAATAAGAAATTTTACATTTCACCCCTGCTGAAAAGGGTCTTTGAATGAATTGGATTTTCATGAACTTGCCTTCTAGAAGCCAAAAATAATGGAGATGGTGAATTCTGTTCCACCAGAGTGGGGAGTGAAAGTTGTGTCCTGAAATAATATTTATTATTGTTATTTCACTATTATTTCAGAATTTATTGTAACACTTAATCTTGTGTTAGCCAATAATTATATTATTGCTAGCGGCTCTGTCATTGGGAAGTACTGTAAATACACTCCATCTATTAATCAAGGGGCTTTTGCCATTAGTGTCATACATTCAGTCTAGTTAAACTGATTTATTAAGAGATAAAGGTAAAGGTTCCCCTCGCACATATGTGCTCATCTCCATTTCAAAGCCGAAGAACCAGCTCTGTCAGAAGACAACTCCGTGGTCATGTGGCCGGCATGACTAAATGCCAAAGGCGCACAGAACGCTGTCATCTTCCCACCAAAGGTGGCCCCCATTTTTCAACTTGCATTTTTTAACGTGCTTTCAAACTGCTGGGTTGGCAGAAGCTGGGACAAGTAACGGGATTTCATCCCATTATGTGGCACTAGGGATTCGAACCGCTGAACTGCCGACCTTTCAATCAACAAGCTCAGAGTCTTAACCACTGAGCCACCACATCCCAAGGAAATCGATTTATTACTCATGCCTAAACACAAGAATCTACTCAATTTATGTCAGCACTAGATTGCTGCTAGATAAGAGTTGGTGGACTTCAAGAGGGGTTGAACTTAGACTGCTTTTGAGAATAATGATTCCAGGCTGATTTCTCACTTGACTTTGCCTCCAGTCTTTGCCTGTCCTTATCCTACATCAAGCGGTAGCTTAGTGGATAAGATGCTGAGCTTGTCAATCGAAAGGTCGGCAGTTCAGCAGTTCGAATCCCTAGTGCCATGTAATGGGGTGAGCTCCCGTTACTTGTCCCAGCTTCTGCCAACCTAGCAGTTCGAAAGCATGTAAAAAGTGCAAGTAGAAAAATAGGGACCATCTTTGGTGGGAAGGTAACAGCGTTCCATGCGCCTTTGGCATTGAGTCATGCCAGCCACATGACCACAGAGACGTCTTTGGACAGAGCTGGCTCTTCGGCTTTGAAACGGACATGAGCACCGCCCCCTAGAGTTGGGAACGACTAGCACGTATGTGCGAGGGGAACCTTTACCTTTACCTACCTGCTCTAGTATGACCAATAAGAGCTTTTGTGCTGAAGGAAATGTAGCTGCTCTTTCCCCCTAAATGACACTTGCCTCTTTCATCATTTTGGCCCTCTTGAATCTTTTTAGTAAATTCAACCTTAGACTAATTCATTCCTTGGCAAAACTTAGCATGGGATAGTGTGGTACCATAATACAATGAAGAGCTTTGATTTGTGCGCTGGAGCATTTCCTTTGGTAATAAAGTGAAATCAGTGTTAATATTCTGCTTTTTAAATGGTCTTTTGCTTGGAAGAAGATTGTGGAGAGCAAATTTTAGGGAGTACTTGGGATTAAACTGGAAGCATGGAATTAAGCAACCACTGCTGTTGGCTGCCTTTTTACTATGGTTTTTGGCCAGAGATTTCACTTCCAAAATATAGAACTCAGCACTATTCATATTCATTTGATTCCAAGTGTTCCTAGTAATGCAGATAAATAGAAATGTATGCAAAATGATTCATCTTTATTATAGCTATTCACTTAATGGTTAAAATTTAGAATATGTTTTAATAAATTAAGAAAGAATGTATTTCTCCTTTTCATTTTTTCAGTAGTAATGTCTTTAAAAATTACAATTATAACAATAAAAACTAAACACAAATTAAAAGGCCCAAGGTTGACTCAGCCTTCCATCCTTTATAAGGTAGGTAAAATGAGGACCCAGATTGTTGGGGGCAATAAAGTTGACTTTGTATATAATTTACAAATGGATGAGACTATTGCTTAACACAGTGTAAGCCGCCCTGAGTCTTCAGAGAAGGGCGGGATATAAGTTCAAATAAAAAATAATAATATAAAGAAAATTAGAAGATGCAAAAAAAGAAAAACATGGAAAGAAATAGAAAAATAGAAAAGAAAGAAAAAAGAAAAGAAAAAGAAAAGAAAAATATAATAAAGAAAAAGAAAATAAAATATATAAAGAAATTACTTCCTCCTTCATCACAACTAGCAAAAACAATTTTAGTAAGTTATCACCTTATCTTAAAATGCAACGAATTATCTCTTCTTCCTATATCCCACCTCTTATCTATAAACAAATCCTTAAAGTAATTTCATTTCAGTTGTGATGTTAGCAAAAGTCCATTAAGGGCTACCAGAAACAAAAACATATTTATTTTAACCTTAGTCAAATGAACTAACTTTATATTCCCCCCCCCTTTTTTTACTTCTAACAATCTTGATCTTTAGTCCATTCAAATAATGTCCTAGAAGTTGCTTTCTTTTTATTTATTTCCTTTATCCCTTCTCACAAAATTATTCAAAGCTTTAACAAAACTGCTTTGTAAATGTAATATAGGAAAATTATTTTACTTTTAAATCAGTCTCACTCTTATCAGGTAAACCTTGTTCATAACATCTTTTAAACATAGCCTATCTCTGTTTAGAGGGTTAAAATTATTTTTTGGGTCCATTGTGCCAAAATATTCTTAATATGTGCAATGTTAAAATATTTTGCTTCACTTTGTATTTGTAAGTCAAGTTCTTTTTAACTGTAAATTTTAGTTGTTCTAGTTTTCTCTAGTATCCAATTTTTTATCTTTTATCTTTTTTTCTTTTTAAGAATTGAAAACAAAAACTTTTCTCTCAGGAAGGATTTTTTTATAATTAATTCCAAAACCCTATTTCAAATTTATCTGGGGCCCTATAAAAAGAAGGACTAGGGGAGACATGATAGCAGTGTTCCAATATCTCAGGGGTTGCCACAAAGAGTAGGGAGTCGGGCTGTTCTCCAAAGCACCTGAGGGTAGAACAAGAAGCAATGGGTGGAAACTGATCAAGGAAAGAAGCAACTTGGAACTAAGGAGAAATTTCCTGACAGTTAGAACAATTAATAAGTGGAACGACTTGCCTGCAGAAGTTGTGAATGCTCCAACACTGGAAATTTTTAAGAAAATGTTGGATAATCATCTGTCTGAGATGGTGTAGGGTTTCCTGCCTGGGCAGGGGTTGGACTAGAAGGCCTCCAAGGTCCCTTCCAACTCTGTTGTTATTATTATTATTATTAAAATCAATAAAGTCCTTAAACTTGTATTTAAATTTTTAAAATTGATTTTTAAAAACTTGATGCTGTAAAACCTGTTGATGCAAAAGTTCTTAATTGTTGGAAAGCAGTTAACGAACAATTTCCAAAAGGGATTACAAAAAGGAAGTATCCAAATCTGGCAACCTTTCATAGATGCTGGCCAGAGAAAGTCATGTTTGCCTCAAACATGACTTTCTCTTGTCTTCCAGAGTGCTAAACCAACCAGAGACAATTTGTCTGATTTGCAGCCTTTTTGTGAGGAACAACTCTGTGATGCACTTATGGGTATCTCAAGTCCTTCCCTTGTCCAGGGAGGAATTATCAAAGAAAAGGTCTATTTGCTAGCTCTTCATTCCACTGCAGTCATTGGCTCTGCTTTTCTCAGAGTCATTTTCAGTCCTCAATTTCTTCCCTGAAGTCTTCCCATACTTCCTCTTTTCATACATAAACGCACAGAGAGAGGGAGGGAGGGAGAGGGAGAGGGGAGGGAGGGGGAGAGGGAGAGAGAGAGAGAGAGAGGAGGAAGGAGAGGGAAGGAGGGGGATAGGGAGAGAGAGGGAGGAGGAGGAGAGGAGAGAGGGAAGGAGGGGGATAGGGAGAGAGGGAGAGAGAGAGAGGGAGGAGGAGAGGAGAGGGAGAGGAAAGGAAGGGAGAGAGAGGAGAGGGAGGGGAGTGAGAGAGGAGGGGAGGAGAGAGGAGATGGGGGAAGAGAAGGAGTGGAGTGGGAGGGGGGAGGAGCAGGGAGGGAGGGAGGGGGCAGAGGGAGAAGGGGAGAGAGGAAGAGAGAGAGAGAGAGAGGGAGGGAGAGAGAAGGTGCTTCAGAAATGTCTCTTGATTGCTGATTACTGGCATTCCTAACATTCCTGAGATTGTTCTCACAATACCTTGAAGAAAAAATAAATCCTACAAAAGTTCTAAATATGAGTTTTATACTTTCTTAAATTATATAATAGCATCATCTTCTACCCCATAACTGGGGGCATCTTATAAAACAGCAGATGTCAGAAAAGCAGCTATAAAAAAACCCCATGTGTCAGGATAATTGGATAACTATTGCATGAGATCAAGCCAGTCGTCTACAAACTTGAGATCAAGTTACAGATCAAATGCAATAATGGAGAATTCAAAATGGTGCCATCAATAATACAAGGGACAGAAATAGGCTTGTATGAAATAGGATAGGAGAAGAAATGATACACAGATGGGTATAAGATTATGGCAGAGAACTGGTTTAGACACAGATCTCAAGCCCTGACATCAAACTGATTCAATTAGGCAAAGGATGTTTCAGAGAATAGACCAGTGGGACACCAGATATTCAGCCTATGATTCTACCAAAGTTCCACCAAGTGATCAATAAAAAATAGATATGTGATTGAAAAAGGCAAGGAAGTCCATAACTGTACATCATTTGAGGTACAAGAAGGTTTAATGAGACTTCAGGTCTTCTTAGTCATATTTTCCCTGCACTGGAACCACTACCTTTGAAGTTACAAACAGTTACAAAAACAATATATGTGAGTAACATAACAATTAAATCCGTCGATCTAAGTATTTCTGATATATACCCTGAGTAAGGGTGTTTGAAAGAGTGGGAGCCTACTACAGAAAAGTTCTGCTGCCTGGTCCACCCCCACCGATTCCTCCTTATGTATTTTTCATGGTGGGGAGGTCTTAGGGGCCTCTGGTGGCTCAGACTGCTAAGACAGTCTGTTATTAACACAGCTGCTTGCAATTATTGCAGGTTCAAGTCCCACCAGGCCCAAGGTTGACTCAGCCTTTCATCCTTTATAAGGTAGGTAAAATGAGGACCCAGATCGTTGGGGGCAATAAGTTGACTTTGTATATAATATACAAATGGATGAAGACTATTGCTTGACATAGTGTAAGCCGCCCTGAGTCTTTGGAGAAGGTTGGGATATAAATGCAAATAAAAATAATAATAATTGTCCCTTCCAAGTGAGAGATAGGCAAATTCAATTTTGGCAAGGAGTCACCGGTTGTATCCTGCTACATCAAAGAAGGTTTAAAGGTAAGAATCCACTTACTGGCAATTAGTGCAGCAACAATAAAATTGCTTCTATGCTGGTGGGATTGTCGGACCAATATTCTAGTTGCTGCATTTTGTATTAGCTGTAACTTTGGGCTGATCTCCAAAGAGAGTCCCACATAGAGTATGTTGTAGTAATTCAACTGTTGTGGTCTGCCAGCAGCCTGCGGACCTGGCAGTGGAATCGGACAGTGAGGAGGGTGGGGAGGACAATAGGCCAATCCTGGAGTGAGGGGAAGGCCCGGACGCATTGGAGGCAGAGGTGGAGCCAGGGCCATCTGGGAGCGATGCGCAGACTCCAGAGCCTCCAGAGGCTGACAGCAGAGAAGCAGAGGAACAGGAGGAGCTTGTTCCTAGTGCATGCATGAGAAGAGCTGTCAAGAATGCAGCTGAAGCAAAAAGGATGACTTGGGAGTAAGGCCAGAAGATGATTGGCCCCTCCCATAAGGCTTAAAAGAGCAGCAACAAGCCATTGGGTTCTTTGTGGAAAAGAACATTGATTCCATTGTTTCTTGTCAACGTGCCTTGAACTTTGTGGGGGGGTTGCCAAGAAAAGCCTTTGGCAAGTTGCCAAAGACAACAAAGGTTGGTGATAAGGCCTCAGGACTTTTTATGATGAATTTGTTTTGGACTAATCTGAGAATGAATTAATTCTCAGCTGTTTTAATAAAATAAGTTTATTCAGGCCTGACTTGTGTTTGGTAATCACTATTTGGGCCTCGGTCACAACACCAACTAGGCAGTGATCAAGACATAAGATAGCAAACTCAGGGCACTGTACATTGTACTGTAATGTAGATACAAC
Organism: Ahaetulla prasina; assembly: GCF_028640845.1. Lineage (NCBI taxonomy): Eukaryota > Metazoa > Chordata > Lepidosauria > Squamata > Colubridae > Ahaetulla > Ahaetulla prasina. The sequence goes on along the minus strand of NC_080545.1, from coordinate 86,267,849 downwards.
TGAGATGTCAAACTCAAGGCCTGTGGGCCACCTTTGGCTCATGGGGCCTGCTCTGGAAACAGCAAAGGACCGGCCTGCAGTGCCTCTGCCAGCGAAAACGGAGTTCCGTTTTTGCTGGCAGAGGGTTGCAGGAGGCCATTGCAGCCAAAAACGGAGTCAGGAGGGCTGCATGCGGCTCTCTTGAGCTCCGTTTTTGGTAGCAGAGTCCTTGGGCCACCACAGGCGCCCCCGACAGGAGTGAGTTAAGTTGGCCATGCCCATCCTGGCTCTCCAAGGTCAAGCACAACCCTGGTGCGGCCCTCAACGAAATTGAGTTTGACATTCCTGAGGTACAATCTGATTTTAAGAAATTGAATGAAATACAAAAAAGGAGATAAAGACTACAGAAAAAGCATATTATCATAAATAGGAAAACGAGCAAGAACGTTTCAATGATTACTTTAAATACCATTGTCTGTTTCAAATCGATTTATGAAAATAAGCTCAGGGAAGTCCAGACAACTTCCTCACAGCAGAACATTTCACCATAGAACAAGTAGCTTTTGAAGTAGCATCTGTTCACCATGCTCCTATTTAGGGAACTACTGCTGAAAATAACTTCCCAAACTTTTTGATAGTTTTCTGTTTTCCAGTTTCCCTTGTAATCTTATGGGAGTATTTGGTATTCATTTTGTTTGATCTCTGGATAAGGCTGCAGAAAGCAAGGAGAGAATCCCTCCCTCCCTCCCTCCCTCCCTCCCTCCCTCCCTTCCTTCCTAGGTGGCGCAGTGGTTAGAGTGCAGTACAGCAGGCTACTTCTGCTGCCTGCTGGCTGCCTGCAATTTGGCAGTTCAAATCCCACCAGGCTCAAGGTTGACTCAGCCTTCCATCCTTCTGAGGTCGGTAAAATGAGGAGCCAAATTGTTGGGGGCAATATGCTGATTCTGTAAAAAAACCACTTAGAGAGGGCTATAAAGCACTGCAAAGCAATATATAAGTCTAAATGCTATTGCTATTGCTATTGCTATTGCTATTGCTATTGCTCTTCCTTCCTTCCTTTCTTCCTTCCTTCCTTCCTTCCTTCCTTCTTTTCTTAACCTCCAATTTGATTCTTGTTGGCTGGAAATATATTTCTACACAGTAGTCCACATTCATAAAATCCTTGACACAACTGACTAACTATCCTTTGATACCCTGATACTATAGGGAACCCCTTTTTCTTGGGCGATTTGCAGGGATTTCTGGAACAAAAGCACATACAAGACACTACTTAAACCCCATTTTGTCCCATCGCTTAATTCTTTCCTTTTCACTTAAGAGACTATGTAAGCCTTCTAAGACCTCCTCAAGAAAATGACTTGAAATTATGAGAACCATTCAGTCCATTAATGTCATGATGTCATGCTCAAATGTTTGCATCCCTTGAAGACCTAGAGATCATCCCCTCAAAAGAAAGTAGGCCACCTCATCCCAGAACGTGGTTAATCATGCTGTGGAGTCTAATTAGTACAAACCGCCTGTTTCACTCTGCAAACCATCTGAGGCTCATGTATCCTAGCAGCCTGTTGGTTTACACTGCTTGAGACTCACTGTTTGGAAGGGCGAGAAATTAATGGGATAAACCTTCAATGAGTTGACTGTTGTAAAATGCAACCCAGCAGCAGTGCCGAAAATTTACGGATTTGCTCTTCAACCGAACAGAGTTTAGGAGGACCCGTTGCTTCATTTTTCCACTAGTTTGATATGTGTATAGATTAACGAGATCAGCAATCAAAGTGTTAGTACCATAAATAAGCAAAGAGGCCAACCTCAACATGATACTAGAGCTGGTGAAGAACATTGCTGGCACTGCCAGTTGTTTAACATGGTTCCATCCAGGCCTTAGTCAAGCAGCTTGATGGATCACACTGAGAGCTAATTTAGTCTAGCCAAGCAGATGCCTTGGGGCAGCCTAGGACTTGAGGAGGATGGATAGGATAAAGCAGGGGTCAGCAACCCGTGGCTTTGGAGCCGCATGTGGCTCTTCCATCCCTCTGCTGCAGCAGCTCCCTGTCGCTGGTCGGCCCCACAGTTGATAGGACTTTCGGTTAGGACAGGTAGAGAAAAAAGGATGCTGTGCTAGGAGGAGACTCTACGGTGGGGGAACCGGACTTCTGGTCAACAAAGGAAAAAGGACGCCGCACTAGGAGGAGACTATGATGGGGGAACCGGACTTTTGGTCGGTTCCAGAATTGAACGGGGGGCTTCCGGTTAGGACCTTTGTGGCACTTTGAGTGTTTAAGATTGCTGACCCCTGGGCTAGAGTGTGTTTTTCCCCCCAACCCATTATAGTTAGAAAGGGAAGAGGGGACTGGGAACTAAACCATTGCAAGACCTACTCTGAAATCCCCTCCAAATAATCTGAAATTGTTCCATTGAAATTTGGACGTTTTGTTTCCAAATTTCAGTGACAAATTGTGAGGCTCCTGTTGGGCGGCCACAAAAGAAGTGTTGATGGGCTCTGCACAACCCTTGGATGGAGAGTGTCCATTTCTGCTTTAAAAAATCACCTTTTTTTTTCTGAAGAAGTGTCTACATAACATTTATTCTATTCACACTGGAAATTTTAAGCAGTTGTATGCAGCAATGAGAGCTTTAAGTTAATAACTGAGCATTAGGTTGCTTTCTAATGTATTAATAAGGTTCATTAATATCTGATCTCGGTTAAATAATTAAATATTCACAATTCAGCAGGAGCAACCGCACTTGTGGTCAACTACATCGGTGCCCCTGTGTAATTTAACCATGCACAACCCTTGGATGAAGAGTGTCCATTTCTGCTTTAAAAAATCACCTTTTTTTTTCTGAAGAAGTGTCTACATAACATTTATTCTATTCACATTGGAAATTTTAAGCAGTTGTATGCAGCAATGAGAGCTTTAGGTTAATAACTGAGCATTAGGTTGCTTTCTAATGTATTAATAAGGTTCATTAATATCTGATCTCGGTGAAATAACTAAATATTCACAATTCAGCAGGAGCAACCGCACTTGTGGTCAACTACATCGGTGCCCCTGTGTAATTTAACCATGCACACAAGTGTTCCCAAACAAACCAACATTTTGGTGTTTTCTGCAACAAGCTATTACCCTGGGTAGACTATTGAATGTTCCTTCCTAAACCTGTTCCATTAAAGCATGAAATATTGCCAGGAAATTATAAATATCTTGAATGCTGTATTCAAGAGAAATGGCCCAAAAAGAAACTTTAAACCAAAAATTAAAAGGATCAAGGCCCATAGGCATATTTATGAAATGAGGATTAGCAGAGAAATCTGGCAGGCAGTTCGGTTTTTTTGGTTGTTGTTGTTGTTGTTGTTTTTTGAAACATTCATCACTGGGATTATCAAAAGGCAGAAATGCGTTGAAAAACGCAGGCCTACAAAATCCCTCGGGACACATTGATCATAGTATGTTCTCAAGCTGGAGTTATTAAAAAAAACAATAACACCACTATCAATTTGAAATAGAAAACAGTTGGGGCAGAACTAGTAGGGAAATGCTTTCTGCTTCTTAAAGTTGAACAGGGACTCCAGACAATTCTTCCTGAGCCTCTCCCTGCCAATATTTTTTTTTTCCTTCAGTAGAAAAAAGAAAGAAGCACTGCCCTATTGGGTCAGGTGTAGATGTGTTGGCTTCTCCCAGTTTTGTTATTGTTGTTGTTGGTTCCGAAGTTGTGTCCGACCCATCGCGACCCCATGGACAACATTCCTCCCAGGGCTTCCTGTCCTCTACCATTCCCTGAAGTCCATTTAAGCTCACGCCTACTGCTTCAGTGACTCCAACCAGCCACCTCGTTCTCTGTCGTCCCCTTTTTCTTTTGCCCTCAATCTTGCCCAGCATTAGGCTCTTCTCCAGTGAGTCCTTCCTTCTCATTAGGTGGCCAAAGTATTTGAGTTTCATCTTCAGGATCTGGCCTTCTAAAGAGCAGTCAGGGTTGATCTCCTCTAGGACTGACCGGTTTGATTGCCTTGCAGTTCAAGGGACTCGCAGGAGTCTTCTCCAGCACCAGAGTTCAAAGGCCTCAATTCTTTGGCGCTCAGCCTTTCTTATGGTCCAGCTTTCACAGCCATACATTACAACTGGGAAACTGGGAAAACCATAGCCATTGACTATACGCACTTTTGTTGGCAGGGTGATGTCTCTGCTTTTTAGTCCAGTTTGGTAGTGTCCAAATGTATGGGGGATACAATTCCCAGAAGGCCTAGCCAGCCCATGTGCTTCTCTATGATAGGTTTGTTTGCATCTATATATTTATGTAAAAAGATAAAAGGTTTCCCTTCCAGTCATGTCTGACTCTCGGGCACAGTGCTTATCTCCGTTTCTTGGCTGAGATAGCCAGCGTTTTTCTGAAGACAATTTCCGTGGTCATGCAGCCAGCATGGCTATACACCGAAGGAGTATGAAATGGTGTTACTTTCCCACTGAAGTGGTAGCTATTAATCTACTCACATTTATATGCTTTCAAACTTTTATGTGGACAGGAGCTGAGAGAAATAATGGGAGCTCATCCAAGACACAAAGCTCGGGTCTCGAACCTGGGCTGTTAGCTTTCCAGCTGACAAACTCAATGTCTTAACCGTTGAGCCTTTGTGTCCCATTTATTTATGTACAAACAATGAAATGCTTAACTTTAGTGGACCAGCAAGAAAGAGGGAGCTGTCTGTTCTTTCCAACTGTCTAAGAAATTATACAGTCTGTCATTGAAAAGATTTATGTCAATTCCTGAGGTTGACATTATGCAAATGACACAAAATCCGACACAGAATTGATGCTATTTTATGTCATTTGTACGATGAGGTTGTTACCCAAATGCCATGAATTCCCACGGAAATTTGGCCTGTCGATTGAGAATTCCATTGAGGTCTCACCACACATAGGTGTGTATGTGTTTGTGTGATGTACACATGGACATACCAATGTATGCACACATTGGTACAGATTACATACGGTGAATGAACTTTATATTTGTTTAAATGCCCTCATCATTTAAACCTGCCATTTGACGTAACGCTGCCATTGTGTGGAGACAGTTGTTGATTTTAAGAATGGTTAAAGAAGGAAGGTCAACTGAAATGGATTAAAACCTATCTGGAAAAGGCAGTCGTTATGGTCATGTCCCATGAATGCCTGGGATGGATAACTGGGTTGCAAACATATCATCTAGGTCAGATTTAGCCTAGAGTTTCCCAACATCAGAACACCTCAATCTGTGTACATGAAGGTTTAGGGCTGTGATGATGAACCTATGGCATGTGTGCAAGAGGTGGCACGCAGCACCCTCTCTGTGTGCACGTGAGCCATCACCTCAGTTCAGATCTGCCACACATGCGTGTGTGCCTCCCGCCAATCACCTGGTCTTTGTTCTCTGCCCTGCATGTGTGGGGAGTAGGGCACATGCTTGGGGGGTTTGAGCATGCGTGGGGGGGAGTGCGGGGGCCCATGCATGCATGCGGGGGGTGGGGCGCATATGGGGGCGTGCATGCATGTGCGGGGCACATTCACGGGCGAACGCACATGCTTTGGGCACTCGGTCCGGAAAAGTTTGGCTTTTCACTGGTTTTTCACTGGTTTTCACTGGTTTATAGTGAAAAGTTTGGCTTTTCACTGTCCATCTCAAATGGACAGCTAACATCAAAAACATCATTAAAAAAGGACAACAAAGAATGTTCTTTCTGCGCCAACTCAGTAAGCTCAAACTGCCCAAGGAGCTGCTGATCCAATTCTACAGAGGAATTATTGAGTCTGTCATTTGCACCTCTATAACTGTCTGGTTCGGTTCTGCAACCCAACAAGAAAAACACAGACTTCAGAGGATAATTAGAACTGCAGAAAAAATAATTGCTACCAACTTGCCTTCCATTGAGGACCTGTATACTGCACGAATCAAGAAGAGGGCCGTGAAAATATTTGCAGATCCCTCGCATCCTGGACATAAACTGTTTCAACTCCTACCCTCAAAACGACGCTATAGAGCACTGCACACCAGAACAACTAGACACAAGAACAGTTTTTTCCTGAAGGCCATCACTCTGCTAAACAAATAATTCCCTCAACACTGTCAGACTATTTACTGAATCTGCACTACTATTAATTGTTTCATAGTTCCCATCACCAATCTCTTTCCACTTATGACTGTATGACTATAACTTGTTGCTGGCAATCCTTATGATTTATATTGATATATTGATCATCAATTGTGTTGTAAATGTTGTACCTTGATGAGCGTATCTTTTCTTTTATGTACACTGAGAGCATATGCACCAAGACAAATTCCTTGTGTGTCCAATCACACTTGGCCAATAAAAATTCTATTTTATTCTATTCTATTCTATTTAGGGTAATATATCATTTTGTAGCCAACCCTCACCAGTTGGGTGTGTCTAGGAAGTTAATGAACTAGGCACATAGGCAATAGTTCACCTGCTGTCTCCCCCTGCAACAATTTATCCCAGAAGTAGAGTAGAGTAGAGTAGAACAGAACAGAACAGAACTATATTGGCCAAGCGTGATAGACACACAAGGAACTTATGAACTCAATTTGGGAGCATTTGCCATTTCTCTTCTCACTGCCTGGGGTACCAGGCCTTTCTCCAGTGCTTAGTAAAAGTGCCCTCCATCCAAGCATGACTCATCAACAAACAGTCCTGCCATGAGATTTGTTGTGCCATTGCCAATCTCTATCCTATCTTTATCGGCACTGTTTCTCCGAGGTAGTGAGTGATAAAAATCGAAGAGATTTTACACCCATCGGGACTATTCTTGTCTAATGCTGGAATGAGAGGAGAAAAATTCTACTTGTACTCCAAATAACATCATGGATGTTGAGATGAGATGAAGGTAAGATCATTGGAAACCATCACTGTTTTTCTGTTGTCATGGGAGTCACTGCATAGGGGTGGAAAGAAATGACATTAAATCAAGGTTGACATTATCTCTGAAAATGGAGATGGGTAGAGGGACAGAATTTGAGCAATATGAGTGGAAGAAAAAAAAAGCAGGCAAATGAGTTTGAGATGTTCCTCTTAACCACAACTAGAAGAAGCCAGGAACGTTGTGTCTGCAATGAACCAGAATCGAGCTTTCCTATATCTGTAAATGGCCTTCCAATAGCTATGCATTTCTCCAATGGGTTTTGACAAGGAGTCGTGCCCGTTTCCACTCTGGTTTAAAAGTTCTACAATTAGGAAGTATTTGGGTGGTTTTTCTTCTGTTAGAAAAAGGAAGCTGCTCCGTTTTTGTAAAGCTGCTTGAGATACAGAGAACGTACTTTTCAACGCCTACAAATGTGTTCCAGCTCCAAAATAAGACATTACGAGCCATCAGAACCAGCCTTTTAAGACCTTTAGCATTGCTTGTTCCAGTCAGTTCCAGGAATTTTATTTGTCTTTCAACACTTTTTGCTCGGTGCCACCATCCTGCAGTGTGAAAAATGCCTCCTTCCATGCAAGACAAAAGACACAATTGCTTCAAATTTGCCCATTTGACCCTGTAGATTATGCAGTTTTTTAGGTTCAACAAAGGGCCCTTTGATAGTGCTGGTTTTCTGACATCCTTGATGACCCAGCTTGTTTGTCTTTCTCTTTTTTTCCTTCTTTTCATTTGTCAAATAAAAGCTTTAGTCAACATTTCCGGGCTTTTAGCGAAAGCATTTTGATCTGGATTTGCCTTTTTTCCACCACAATCTTTTGCGTAGACTGTCCATGGCTGCCATCACTTAGAAAGATTGCCTAGAGCAGGGATGTCAAGCTGGATTTCATTGAGGGCTGCATCAGGGTTGTATTTGACCTTGGGGAAGGGGGGTCTGGGGGGGAGTGGCCAGGTGGGCGTGGCCAGTTCAAGATCACTCCTGTCAAAGGTGCCTAAGGTGGCCTGAGCACCTGCCAGAGAAAACAATCTCCTAAGCTCCGTTTTCGGCTGCCACAGCCTCCTGCAACCCTCTGTCAGTGAAAACGGAGCTCGGGTGGGCCGCGTGCCTTCCCGAGCTCTGTTTTCACTGGCAGAGGGTTGCAGGAGGCCATGGCAGCCAAAAACAGAACTCAGGAGCCTCTTTTTGCAGGCCGGTCATTTGCCATTTCCAGAGCGACCACGCTGGCCAGATCAAAGTACCCCGCAGGCCAGATCCGACCCCCGGGCCTTGAGTTTGACACCCCTGGCCTAGAGGTTGAGAGGCTAGGAGAGATAGTAGAAGGTGATTTGTTTGATTTTAATGAGATTTGGCTCCACTCTCTCGGTGCAGGCCATGATCAGAGTTGACACAAGGAAAAACAAATCACTTACTTTTGTATATGTGACTGCGAAATACAGAGAGCGTTAACTGAACGGAAAACAAGTTTCTGAGCATAATAAAGTCAATTGTATTCACAAGCCTTTTTTTTTTTTTAAACTGCCACCATTAGATTTTTTTTTAAAAAAGATTCGCTTATGTCTCCAAAGCACCCATCACCCAGGATAAAAATGTTACTGGTAATTACAGAATTATTTGTTCTTTATTGCCATCTTTTTACCTTTTGATTACATGCTACATTTTTAGCTTGAAGCTAAGTCTTGGTTCCTACATTGCGTAAAATCATATAATGCGTGTGGCAGGAACCTTGCCATTGTGGTTATGTAATCTGTAGTTTTTGATGTAAAAAGACTTGTGAGCTTATCCGGTTGTGATTTAAATCAGTTCATGTGGGTTAGTAAACCAAGGCCAGCTTGACATCACTTTTGCCTCCAGAAGTTGTGAATGCTCCAACACTGGAAGCTTTTAAGAAGATGTTGGATAACCATTTGTCTGAAGTGGTATAGGGTTTCCTGCCTAGGCAGGGGGTTGGACTAGAAGACCTCCAAGGTCCCTTCCAACTCTGTTATTCTGTTAATGTGAGAATCCAGCTTAAAATTGAAATGCTTGAAGAAGAAAAAGAAAATAGTAGCATTTAATCTTGTAGGGTGAGGAACTTCGACATATGAAGAGTTTCAAAAGATATTCACACTCAGATCTGTGCTTTAGTGCTAAAAGTTAAGAGAGAGGCCCCATTTGTGTTATGCCTATAGAATACCTTAAGGATCCTTAGAAAGTAACTCTCATGGGCTGACTTCAAAACCACACAAATATAGCTAAAAAGGTTTGAGCATTTTATGGCTGAGCATGTTGTGAGAATTCAAGCAAAGATTTAGCATAGTGTGTGAACCAAGCCATCACAGGAAGACACCGTATGGATTAATTCATTTGGGTATCATGTGTAAAGTGAACATAGCTGTGTTTTGTTTATCTATGTTTATCTATGTTTTGGGCAGCTACAACCACAGAGTAATATGCTGGCATTAACACCACAGTTCAAGCTTATGGCTTGGATTGCAATGCCGCTTCTACCATTTTACTTGCTTTGACAGTACTATAGCCTGAAGGCACTGATGATTTGGGGTTTTGCGTGCAGTGTGAAAACAACCATGGTATATATATATATATTTTAAAAGGATGAATCTAATTGCTTTGTGGTTATAGCATTTCAGTGTTCAGGAGCCACTGCCAGGGAATGCAGAAGCCATGTAAATGGGTTGACATTTGAAAGCCCTCATGATGAAATTGATGTCATCCATATGGAACAAATAATGTCATTCCAGGATTTTCTCGGGTGAGCACTGTGTGCCTTCTTGCTGCTGATGGAAGAAGTTCAGTTAGTTACGAGCCAACAGCTTCATAGTACCAGTGTAGTATCTTTGGAGGAAGAGGCTGGAAGTTGGGGCTGAGAAATCAAGTGTTGTGACCCAGGTTCCTGGACCCGGACTCCTGGACTCGGATGATTCAGAAAGTGAGGGAGAAGACCTGGCAAGGCCTGCTTCTCTTGGGCCCTCTCCCTCCCTGGCACCCACCCAAAGGGAGGAGGAGGGGCGGCAAGGCCTTATTCTCCCGAGCCTTCTTCTGATTCGGCAACGCTCCAAGAACAGTTTTGGAGTGATGCAAGACTGCGCAGACGTGACTGGCGCGTGCAGCAGAGGAAGCGTTGGGACAAAGCCAAAGAATGATGGCCATGCAGTGACATCTGCAGAGACTATAAAAAGGAGGCGGGACTTCCTGGTTTTTTGTCTTGGACAAAGCAATGAATTTGCGTGGGCAAACTGTATCAATGGAGGGAAGAATATATTCGTGAGTAATTCTGGCTTTATCTATAATTTCCTCGTTATCTCCAGAGACTTGGCAGGCCCGTGGGTAGACGTGGGCAGGACATTTATCTATGTAAATAAATTAGAAGAGAAGGCCTTTGACTGACTCTTTGTTGGGAGTATTGGGGGAGGGAAACAGAACACCAAGCCTAACAGTCTTGCAAGCGGTTGTCCTTCTCTTTTAATCTGGGCTTCTCTCTTAGAGGTCCCACCTGATCCATGGAAAAGTTGGATCCTGAGAGGCCAAATCTTGCATAATAACCCAGGCAGGATTTCTCCCGCCACCCCCACAGCCCTGGTCTTTTCCCACTTTTTGAGCCAGGAGTGACATTTCATCAGAATGAAGGAAGGGAGGTTATTCTTGGAACTTCTCGTGAGAGTTTCCAAAACATCTTCTGGGTGGAAGGAAAAGGAACGCAAGGCAACCAGGAAAACACTCCGGAGAGAGAATGTCTGTGTTGCCTGTGCTTTAGTTTTCATCCATTTCTCAGCCAGCCAGTGCAGGAGTAGCTACATCTGGATGAAATTAAGGCAATAGTAGCCAACCTTTTTGGCAAGCAAGCTGAGCCTGGGGAAGGCCTCCCTCCTTCAGAGAGGCCATAACTCAGCAGCGAAGTGCATGGTTTGTTACAAGGCATTCTTCCCATTGAGTTTTCCAATTCTTTCTTAGAAGAGCTTCTGTCTGAAACCCTTCAGAGCTTCTGCCGGTCGAAGGAACTCAGTTCTAGCCAGATGGAAGGCGATTTTTGCCTGGTATTTGCATAATATATTTATTTAAGGGATTTTGGGTGGAGGGGGGGGTGATGACACCCTTTCAAATCAGACTTTCCCAGCAGAAGTTCCAGTACATTAAAAATCACAAGCGTGAAAACGAATAATTGAAAAGACGGGAGCGTATTGAGCAATATAATATTTTGATCTTTGCTGTTTAGTAACAAGCCAGAGATGGGCTGCTGGGAGTTCGCAGGACTTTGGGAGAACCTCTAGCTAAGATTCTGTGCAGTTCGGAGAACCTCCAAATCCCATTCCTGGCTGGCCCTGCCCTGCCCTGCCCCGCCCACCCCTCCCCTCCCAGGAGTCCCCACATGGCCTATTTTGGTAAGTGCAGGGCGTGTGTGGAGGCTTGAGGATGGCGAAAAATGGGCCTACTGGAAGTTCAGGAAGGCCAGAAATGGGTACGTTTTAGGCCTCCAGAGGGCCTCCAGAGCCGGGGAAGCCGTTTTCACCCTCCCGGAGGCTCAAGAAAAGCCTCCGGAGCCCAGGGAGTGCAAAAACGCCCCCCCCCCGCCATGGTGTAGGAGGCTGACTAGGCCACGCCCAGCATGGCCATGCCCACCCAGCAACCAGGCAGAGAACCCCTTGTTAAAATTTTGGAAGCCCACCCCTTGTAACAGCCCTTACCCTAAATAGGTGATCAAAACACAGATGTGTTTTGAACACAAATCCTTTTATAGCGGAGTGTGGTGACGTGGATCCCTCAATGTTCTCAGTCATTAGCTGGGTGTTCCATGGTAGTCAGAACCACAAACTACCATTCCGATTTTAGCCTCATCCTAGCATTGTTCTGCAAACTCATTTCCACTGTGTTTTTGCATACCAGCAAAGAAGGTTCAAAGAAGCTATTTTGTGGTTGGCTTGGCTTGGCTTGGTTTAGTTTTGCTTTCCTAGGTTCTGCAAACCCAGACCCGTTACGCTTCATTCGACAAGCCGCAGCTTCGTTCAAAGTGTGACTTTGGTTTCAGGGTCGCATGTCCTGTGGTGTTTTGCATTTAACCTGTTGACCAGAGAGAGAAAGTACCTATACACCAAAGAAAATGCATGTAGTATATACTAAACCGCAGCTGAGCCTGCTTTGCTCCAAGGTGCCACATTCTTTGGACTGGTTTTGCTGTATGGCCACCCAGGAAGATTGGCTGTGCTACCTAAAAAAAAACCAACAACAAGGGAATTCAACACAATTCAAAGCCACATGGTTTTCTCCATGCCCTTCGGCCTCTAATTATTGTTATTATTATTTTAAAAATGGGAATACTAGGCCTTTTCCTCAAAAGGATGATACACACCCAGGATTACTGAACAGGAGGTGTGGGCTCTAAAATTGTATGTACTGTAATTTGTTCTGTTTTTTCTTGCACGTTGGAAAAAGAAGTGTCACAACATTCTAATCTGGCAGGAGGGTCGATATTAACTACCCTTCTTTCTACTGGGAATTAAATAAAAACCTACAATAGAATGTCAGCAACAGCATAGCAGATTTGAAATACTGTGGCCTGCTCAAATTGCACACAAGGAGGTGTAGGTAGGATAATAATGTGTATTTTAGGTCAAGGGGTTCATAGAACTGACTAAGGATAGATTGCATATGTGATCAAAATATCTTCAAAATATGAAATAGAATTACTCATGGTTTATTGCGTCAGTGTATTGTAGATACAGGGTGGGACTAGGACCTGGAAGACTCAGGATCATGTCCATCTCAGTTACAGAAGCTCACTGGATTAATTTAAGATAGCGTGTCTTATTCTACCCAGTCTTATTTCACGGTGTGTTTGTTGCAGGGAATAAACTGTTGGAGCGACAGCTACCTTGGTGACCTTGCTTTCTAGGAAGAAATGTGAGATCTCATCTCAATCTAACAAATAGATACAGCCAAGATTTACAAACTTAAGCAAAGCCAAAGTTTTGAATTGTGATTGGTTGAAAATAATGAATGGTTTCTTTCTTGAGATAGCCACACATGTGCTTAGTCAAAACCAAAGCTATTTGACAAGATCCTATGTGTGAATGAAATCTCTATATACACAAAGGAGAACAGGGTGCAGACATCCTGCTATAGCCATAAATCACAGTATATAAACCACAGTTCAGACAACATGTTAATAAGAACCAAACTGATGACATCATGGCTAGATGAAATGTCTGGACCTCTCATTGGAAGGTGAATGGGAGAATTCCAGCCGTAATTTGAGATATGCATATTCTGCATGCCAGTTGAAGAACTTGGATAACTGGGTTGCTTTGTACATCAGGGGTGTCAAAGTTGATTTCATTGAGGGCCGCATCAGGGTTGTGTTTGGGGGGCAGGGTGGGGAAGGCATGGCCAGGATGGGTGTGGCCAGCTTGACATCACTTGTGTCGGTGGCGCCTGTGGTGGCCCAAGCGCTCTGCCACTGAAAACAGGCTCCTGAGCTCCGTTTTCAGCTGCCACGGCCTCCTGCAACCCTCTACCAGTGAAAACGGAGCTAGGGAAGGCCGTGTACGGCCCTCCTGAGCTCTGTTTTCACTGGCAGAGGCACCGCAGGCCGGTCCTTCGCTGTTTCCAGGGTGGCGGGCCAGATCCAATAGGGGTATTCAGCCGGTTCTATCCGGTTCGTGTGAACTGGTAAAACGGCAGCTGCGGGAAGCTCCACCCACCCGCCCAGATGTCATCATGTCCTGTTTTTTATGCTCTGCGCATGCGCGGAAGGCCCTGCGGATGTGCAAAGGTGGTGCATGCAGCGTACTAAAAAGCAGAGACATCACCCTGCCAACAAAAGTGCGTATAGTCAAGGCTATGGTTTTCCCAGTTGCAATGTATGGCTGTGAAGGTTGGACCATAAGAAAGGCTGAGCGCCAAAGAATTGAGGCCTTTGAACTCTGGTGCTGGAGAAGACTCCTGAGAGTCCCTTGGACTGCAATGCAATCAAACCGGTCAGTCCTAGAGGAGATCAACCCTGACTGCTCTTTAAAAGGCCAGATCCTGAAGATGAAACTGAAATACTTTGGCCACCTAATGAGAAGGAAGGACTCACTGGAGAAGAGCCTAATGCTGGGAAAGATTGAGGGCAAAAGAAGAAGGGGACGACAGAGAACGAGGTGGCTGGATGGAGTCACTGAAGCAGTGGGTGTGAGTTTAAATGGTCTCCAGAGGATGGTGGACAGGAAGGGCTGGAGGAACGTTGTCCATGGGGTCACAATGGGTCGGACACGACTTTGCAACTAACAACAACAAGTGAAGGTAAGCCAGATCTAAGCACCCTTGAGTTTGACACTCCTGCTCTACATGAAAAGTTGTCATGGAAGGGCGGTGGAAAAACAGGCAATTCTGAGACTTACTTTGCACCTCTTTAACTTCCACTTGGTCGTCTGGCTTTTTGCAGCCTGGATATAGCAAACTTCTGTATAGTTCTGCTACTTGTGTGTTGAAAATAGCTCCACTGGAAAGTTTACAAAGGTTCTCTGAGGATTCAGACAAATAACCAAAGGAGGTGGGGGGGGGGGAGAGAGAAAAAGAAAAAGAAAAGCAAGCCCTCCAAAAATACATTTCTTATCATTTCGGCAGCCAAGATGTGGAGTTTTCTTGTTTAAGACATACAGAGAAGCCTTTTTGATTTATAGTCAACATCTTTCACTGAGGGAGCCAACATTTAATATTGGCTTCCCCTCCACATTGCAAAACCCAAATATTTCCAGCAATATTCCCACACTACCTTGAAACTGACAGATAACTGGAAAACAAAGGCCTCTTCTATTGCATTCATGGGCCAAGACCACCACTCCGTGGGGGAGTTTCCACAGAAAGCACCAGCAAATCAAAAACACTTCAAGGGAAAGAAGACAGAAATATATATTGCCAGTTTTTCAGAGAGAGAAGGAGAGGGAGATGGAATTTATTCCAGTAATTATTTTAAATTTCTCTGACCTGATATAACACACTAGGCTAGTGTTTCTCAGCCATGGTATTTATTTTATTTATTTTATTTTTATTTATTAAATTTTTATGGTAACTTTCTGACATGTGGATTCAACTCTCAGGATTTCCCAGCCAGCTATACTGGCCTGGGGAATTGTGGGAATTGAAGTCTACATACTTTAAAGTTGCTAATTTTGAGAAGCATTGCACTAAGTCTGTCATCTGCATCTCTGTAACTGTGTGGTTCGGTTCTGCAACTCAACAAGACAGACACAGACTTCAGAGGATAATTAGAACTGCAGAAAAAACAATGGCTACCAACCTACCTTCCATTGAGGACCTGTATACTGCACGAATCAAGAAGAGGGCCGTGAAAATATTTACAGATCCCTCACATCCTGGACATAAAATGTTTCAACTCCTACCCTCAAAATGATGCTATAGAGCACTGCACACCAGAACAACTAGACACAAGAACAGTTTTTTTCCTGAACGCCATCACTCTGCTAAACAAATAATTCCCTCAACATTGTCAAACTATTTACTAAATCTGCATTACTATTAATCTTCTCATAGTTCCCATCACCCATCTCCTTTGTAATTTTGTTGCTTGCATCCTTACGATTTATACTGATATTGATTGTTTCCTGATTGCTTATTTGTACCCTAGGGCTATCATTAAGTGTTGTACCTTATGATTCTTGATGAACGTATCTTTTCTTTTATGTACTCTGAGAGCCTACAGTATGCACCAAAGACAGATTCCTTGTGTGTCCAATCACACTTGGCCAATAAAAAAAAATCTATTCTTAAAAAAAAAAAATTCTAAGCCACAAGCAAATCTTCAAGGCAGAGATTTGACCTGAAAGTGATTAGATTCAAATAATCCATCATATCGTAATTCCATATTTGAGCCCAGTTGGTAACCTGGATTAATAACTGAAGAAACATAGCTTGTTAAACAAATAATAATGCTTGCGTTCATTTAACATATTGTTAAGCAAGAATGAAACATGTTCAGTCAGAAATGAGAATGAAGGCTTAGCATGTTTTATGAACCAAGCCCATGTTTCCAATAGAAAGTCTTGAAATGTGGAGAGTTTATTTATAGTGAATGTAGTCTAAGGAACCAAAAATTAAAATAGTTTTTGTTGGGGAAGACTAAATGCTAAATATCAGGGTCAAAATCCACTCCACAGTTACTTGTGTTCAAATTAGAGCTATACTCATGTTTAAACTTGAGTCTCTGGAGGCTGTTGAATTATACTTCATAGAAGCTCCAGCCAGCTTAACTAATGGAAAAGATGGTTGCGCAAAATCTGGAGGATGACTTTTCCAGGACTCTGGCATCCAGTAGCTTAGCAAAAAAATAAAAATAAAAATCAAGACACTGATGTCACCGCAATGTATTGATGGATTCCCCAACTTTGGATGAGGGAGTCAGCAAAGAATGGGGAAAACAAGTTCAAAATCCCATGTGTGGAAAACTTGTCAAGAGTTCACACATAATGTAATTCTGAGTCACTAGATGTGAGCTTACTCTTTGGAATTTACCCTTTGCTGGCTGCATGTCAGTGGGGGAAGAAGGGATTTGTGGCTATGGTGGCTTCATTTGTGTAGATCAGGGGTCTGCAACCTTAAACACTCAAAGAGCCATTTGGACCCGTTTCCCACAGAAAAGAAAACATCGGGAGCCACAAAATCCTTCCTATGCCTGACTATTTCTTGAGCAGCCACAAAACTAGCATATGTAGTTGAATTAAACGTTCTGTTTTCTTCTGAAACTTTTCTTTTCTTGGATTTATCCATGGTTGGCCTACTGTAGGTTGAAAAGCTCAATAAATCGTGTGCCTGTGGGTGTCGCACATTGGCGGTTGTGATGTATATTTTTAGTGACAGGGAGCCACAGCAGAGGGGTGCAAGAACCACATGCAGCTCCAGAGCTGCAGGTTGCTGACCCCTGGTGTAGATATATGAAAGAGGAGTCTGGATAGCCATATGCCAGAGTTGCTTTCACTTGGATTCGTGCCCAGAGCAGGAAGTTGGAGTGCACCTGCGTGCCTACGGTGCCTCTTTACTTACTCTTTTCATGTATCCAAATTGTTTATACTTTTACCTGTTATCTTATATGTGATTGACAAACTAAATAATAAAAAAATATAAAAAAGGTATTAATGACCACATCGAAATCTAGATTGAGAGCTATGACCCCATCCAACTTCATGATTGAGTTTGGAAGGCCATGAAAAAGTGATTTTATTTATTAATTTATTTATTTTGTCGAGTACATATTAGATAATATATATAAGTATAAGCATGAATTGAACACATAAAATGAATACAATTAAAGGGAACATTAGGACAGGGATGGTAGGCATGCTGGTGCTCTTATGCACGCCCCTTACAGACCTTTTAGGAATGGGGTGAGGTCAACAGTAGACAGTCTTAGGTTAAAGTTTTGGGGGTTTTGGGATGAGACCACAGAGTCTGGTAGTGCATTCCAGGCATTAACAACTTCAGAGTTACTGAAGTCATATTTTCTGCAATCGAGTTTGGAGCTGTTTACTTTAAGTTTGTATCTATTGTGTGCTCGTGTATTGTTGTGGTTGAAGCTGAAATAGTCATTGACAGGTAGGCCATTGTAGCAGATGATTTTATGAGCTATGTTCAGGTCATACTGAAGGCAGCATAGTTCTAAATTTTCTAAACCCAGGATGTCAAGTCTGGTGGCATAAGGTATTTTGTTGCAAACAGAGGAGTGGAGGACTCTTCTTGTGAAATATCTCTGGACTCTCTCAATTGTATTAATGTCCGACATGCAGTGTGGGTTCCAGACAGATGAACTGTATTCGAGAATTGGTCTAGCAAATGTTTTGTATTCTCTGGTTAGTAGTGTAATATTACTGGAGAAGAAGCTATGCAAGATTAGGTTTACAACTCTTAATGCCTGTTTGACGATGTTGTTACAGTGGGCTTTGGCACTTAGATCATTTGATATGAGTACTCCAAGGTCCTTGACAGAGTGAGGGTCGTCTACAAGGTCATGTCCACTTAGCTTGTATTTTGTGTTCTGATTCTTTTTGCCAATGTGTAAGACAAAGCATTTGTTGGTTGAGATTTGGCAATACTGGGAACTGTTTATGGAAGAAGAACAGGCAGAGCTGGGGAGCAGAGTTAAGTGCATCATCAGCTTAAAATTGTTACATTCCCACAAACGGTCCAGGTCCAACCCCTCTTGAATTTCCTTTGCACTTTCCTCTGGCACCAATTTAATATTGAACTTTAATTGACTAGATCAGGGATGTCAAACTCACATTATCACCGTGGCGTCACGTGACGTATTGGGATTCCCCCCCTTCACTAAATTGGGCATGTGCATGGCCAGCGTGTGATGCATCTAGCCCTGCGGGCCAGGAGTTTGAGAGCCCTGGAGTAGATGCTTAAGTTTTAAACTGCAACTGAACGTATGAGCCTGACATGTGGGACTTCATCTGTATTATGGGTCAGCATTATGAATGAACCAAGCTGTATTATTTTTAGAATAACTTTAGATGTGCAAATGACTGCCATGTTCAAAATGTCGGTGTACCTTGAAAGCTCCAGTTTGGAGGATGGTTCTTTAGAAATTGTAATTACATGGAAAAGTAAATAATATTAAATTTAATTTTTCTCTGGCTCCTTCCATCACTTTTTCGCATGTGATTTTGAGTATGTCATTCAAAAACTCATGGCCCAGAGAAAGTGGTCCTTCTGATCTAGAATATTTCTGGAAATACATCTATAAAAAAAACATGTCTTTTTGTTGATGGTGGCTATTGGATTCAGCTTCACCAACACAAACCTTTTAAAGGGGGAAGAATGCTTATGAACTGGTGGGTCATAAAATAGATGAGACCTTCTTGGTATGTTTGGAGAATTTTGTTTCTGTTTGCTTTTGCAGCTAAACACCGTTGGCACCGAAGCTACAAACTAACAAAACATATTTCTTTGACAATTAATATGGTTCTTTGCGAACGATTGTTTTTGATTGTTTTTGAGGCAGTTTCCTTTGCAATTGACAGCAGCAAGATTAATAATTAGAACTGGAATCACAGAGTTGGAAGGCCTTCTAATCCAACCTCCTGCTTAGGCAGAAAACCCTATAGCAGTGGTGGCCTTCAGTACAGCCAGTACAGTACTCACTGAGTGCCGAACAGGTCCATGCTTTGTGTGCTTTGTGCCCGTGTGTGCCATCCCCACTAATGTGCGGTTCCTCCCCATGTGCTGTGCATGCAACCGCACCATCTGTGCATGCACACAGCTTTCGTGGCCGCCCCCCTCTGTGCACTACACATGCAACCACACCATTTGAGCCTGCGCACAGCTTTCGCACGCGTGCCCCACTGTGTGCTGTGCACGCAATCGCACCATCTGTGCATGCATGTGGTTTTCGCACACACAATGCCCACAGGTGAATGCCATCTGTGCTCGCGCATGCTGTGCACCAGCACTCTTGCACACATGCACAAACGCACGCACATGCGCAGGAGAGTTCCAAACATCAGGTTGGTCCCCTGAATTGTGCGCATGGACACTGGAGGCCCGAACACCAGCTGGGGCATGCGCACATGCATAGCTGCAAGTGAGTTGGGTGACAGCTCGTGTGCCCCGAAAAATGGCTCTACGTGCCACTTCCGGCATGCGTGCCATAGGTTCGCCATCACAGCCCTATAGCATTTCAGACAAATGGTTATCAAATCTCTTCTTAAAAACTTTCAGTGCTGGAGGATTCACTACTTCTGGAGGCAGGTTGTTCCACTGATTAATGTCAGGAAATTTCTCCTTAGTTCTAGGTTGCTTCTCTCCTTGATTAGTTTCCACCCATTGCTTCTTCTCCTGCCCTCAGGTGCTTTGGAGAATAGCTTGATTCCCTCTTCTTTGTGGCAGCCCCTGAGATATCGGAACACTGCTATCATGTCTCCCCTTAGTCCTTCTTTTCATCAAACGAGACATAATGTGCCGGTTTTGAATGATTAACTCAAAGATACTCTGAAAACAGATTCCCCGCCCCCCTTCTTTTAATAACTTGAAACGATTTGTTATCTTAGGGTATCAATCATTCTTGATTCAAGAATCTATATCTGGGCTGATATCAGAGGATGTTCTTTGTTCCATTTGGAGGGATGGATGGTTGGCCCCCTCCTGTCTTTTCCTTTTTTGTAATATAAAGGGAAACATGAATCCCCCAGTCCAAGGCTATGAAAGCATGCTCTGATCTGTTACGGCTACCTGTACTCCAAAGGATTGCTAGGCATCGCTAAAGCTTTCCTTGCCAAAGGTTGTGTAGGCTTTTGCAAAGAGGGGGGGAGTTTTTTGCCTCGAAGTTTGGAAACATTTGTCTTTGGTTTAGAACGGGTGTGAAAAGAAGATGGATTTGGAGCCAAAGTTTTTAAAAAAATCAAATTCAGCGTGCTGGAGTGCCGTTATTTTAACTTTGCTTTGGAAGAAGGCAACACCAAATTAACTGAAGCCACACTGACATGTCATATTGCCGTGTTTGGAGTCCAGTAGGGTTGGGTCACAGGGTTTTTTGGGGGATTTGGAAGCAATGACTGCGTGGAGTGAATAGTGAAGGCTTTGTTCTACAGCAGCGTAAGGAAATAAATAATGACTTAAGACGAGAGAGCTATCAATGTATATTCCAGATTGGTGAGAAATAAGAGTGACAAAGAAAGAAAGATCTTATGATCCATTCTGCTGGTCAGGGAAGCATAGAGGGATGACCGATGTTGAATCCCTCCAAAGCCAGCAAGCACTGAGAGTTAGGTTGGCATCCAAGTTTCATCCCATGGGAATCTTGACTAACTTATATAGGGTCTGAACCACCGTTACTCACCCGCCTTTTTGAAGGTTTCATCTGGCTGGAGTTTGCCAAGGACAAGTTTATCTTATCGTGTGCTAGGCCGGCTTTGTTAAGCTCTGCCAAAAAAACAAAACCATCAAGGCTAAGGAGTCTTTGTTGATACCAGGTGGCAGGGAGACCATCTCAGAGTTAAAGAGCATTTGTTTCTCAAGGTTAATTGAAGAGAAGATGAGGGAAAATAAAAAACATGGATGTCCAACCAAGGATGGGGCATAACAAAGTATAACCCTTTGGCAACTAAAATAAGAGCTTGCTTAATTCTGTGTTACAGACTCAGCTATTACATAGGACTAAAGAATTCTGCATACCACGCGGCTAAAGAAAGAGGCACATTGCTACTATCCAGTTCCTCCTACCCAACCTTCTGCTGGAACCACCAGGACCATACATGCTCATGTATCACCAGTTGTTCCTTTTGATTTAAATAATTCAATAAAGTGACATAAGTAAGAGATGATGCCTCTCACCACTTCAGATAGGTATACCAGTGGTAGTTCGCACTCATCCATGCCATTGCTAATTACTTGAGGGACCATCTCATGCAGGGGTGAAATGTAAAAAGGTTTCTACCGGTTTTTTTATTTTTTATTTTTTTTATTTTATTTGCATTTATATCCCGCCCTTCTCCAAAGACTCAGGGCAGCTTACACTATGTCAGTTCTGTGGGCGTGGCTTGATGGGTGTGGCTCGGTGATCATGTGACCAGGTGGGCATGGCCAACTTGATGTTGCTCACTGTTAGAGCCAGGAGCTGCGCATTTTGAAGCACATTCTGCCCTTCTGAAGCCCCCAGTGCTTTGAGTTTCCCTCCGCCACCCAAGTGAACATTGGAGCCTTCTCTTGCAGAAGCGGAATCCAGGCACAGAAATGAAAAAACGGGGGGGGGGGAATGGGGAATGGGGAGGAGAAGGTGTAAGAAGCAGAATCCAGGCACAGAAATGGAAAAACGAGAGGGGGAATGGGGAGGAGAAGGTGTAAGAAGACGTTTCCTTAGATTGCTGACGTTAGGCGATCTGAGGATACATCTTCCAGCTCTTCCAGATCGACTTTAAGAGTGCTGAGAAGCTGACAACAAAAATAGTGGCAGTGGGGGCAACAAGGGTGTGTGTGTGTGTGTGTGTCTGCAAGGACTTGGAGGCAGACACTGACCCACTTAGGAAAAGAGGAGGCAGTGAAGCCCTGGCTGTCACCTGAGAGAGGAAGACGACGGAGGAACACACAGAGAGACAATTTTGCGTACTATGCTTAGATTGGACCGCAGGCGGTGCAGTTCCAGATTGTCCAAGCCCAGAATTTCAAGTCTATTGTGAGTAGAGGAGTGGAGGACTCTTCTCGTGAAATACCTCTGGACCCGCTCAATCGTATTTGTATTCAAAGCTAACAAGCTAGGCAAGACCTTTTATTGAACTAAGGTTTGTGTGGGTGAAAAATGTATTACATCAAAGTTGGTATTGCCCTTTTTGTAGGAGATGTTAATTCCACATAGCTAAGGGAATCGTTTTCTTTGACAAGCCATGAAATATAACTTGAAAATATAACTTTGATGAAACCAGAGTGGTGGTGATGAAAAAAACAAACCCCTGCTTTTGGTATTCAATTATGAATTCCAATTCCTGGTTTATTTAAGGCAAGATTGGGTGATGTGTAGCGCACATGAGACTTTCAGACCCTTGGGGGGTATCCCAGAGATTAGGCAACCATTACTCCAGGGCAGGAGTCTGCAAACTTGGTTCTTTTAAGACTTGTGGACTTAAATTCCCAGAGTTCCTCAGCCAGCTCTGGGAGTTGAAGTCCACAAGTCTTAAAAGAGCCAAGTTTGCAGCCCCTTGCTCCAGGGGATGTTAACATGTTCATTTTTAGTTTTCTCTTTCTGTCTAATCCCAGATGGAAATCTGGCCTACTATTACCTTCAGCTCTGCAATTTGCTTTATCCCTTTTTGACTTCACCTTGAATATCTGGATATTTATTCCAAGTCCTTTGTCACAAAGATTTCATTTTATATTCCTTATTCATTAATAAGACCACCACATGTCATGAAAGACCAGCTCTGGATTCCAGGTTATAGTTGATTGTCCTTGTTATTCTGAGATCATCTGCAAACTTAGCAACGATCCTTATTTTGACTGTAGGGAGGCTGAAAGGGAATTACCCGAGGGAGAAATTCATATTATTTTAGCCTAGACTATTCTTTAAGAGTGGGATTCTCTTTGGAACAAGCATATAATGCAGTGTACCCACTATGCCAACTATTCTGCAGACAGGAAGGTCTCTCATCGTATATTTTACTTCGCTCTCCAATTCATGTGCAGCAGGGGCGGGTTTCAAAACCTATTGCTACTGGTTTGCTCGTGGGCCCGCATGCTTGCATGCGCGTGTGAGATTTCTGCACATGTGCAGAAGCTTCTGCACATGCACAGAAATCTCCAGGCAGGTGGGCGGAGCCTCCTGCCGCTGCCACTACCTGTTTGCCTGATCCGGGGCGAACCGGTAGCAACCCATCACTGATGTGCAGGTCTTTCTATCTTGCCTTGTGATGCTGAGCATGTATCTTTCCATGGCTCTTTGCACCACTCTTTGCTTTTGCATCAATTCTGAGGTTATGTTTCACTGGCACATTTTAGAGCAAGTAGCACACACTGATCAAAAACTTTTCTCTTCATGCATAGGAGGAGGTTGTTTTTGAAAATTATGCTTAGCTTGCTGAATGACTGCCAACTACATTTAACACGCAGTTCAATTTCCTTTATTGTATCACCTTCCATTGAGATCCATTGGCCAAAGTGTATGTGGTGGTCTACTATGTCTAGTTCTTCTCCAAATATAATTTTTTTCTTTCTTTGGTGAATTTATTAAACATAACCTGGCTCTTTTTCAGGTTTATTTTTAAGCCACTTGGTTCTCCTGCTTTGTGCAGCTCTTATAAGTATCTTCTTTGCTTTTCTAGGTCTTGTGAGAAGAGAACAACATCATCTGTGTGTAGATAGATAGATGATAGCTAGATAGCTAGCTAGATGATAGCTAGATAGATAGCTAGAGATAGATAGATAGATAGATAGATAGATAGATAGATAGATAGATAGATAGATAGATAGATAGATAGATAGATAGATAGATAGACAGACAGACAGACAGATAGATAGATGATATAGATGATAGACATAAACAGATAGATGATAGATAGATAGATAGATAGATAGATAGATAGATAGATAGATAGATAGATAGATGACATAGACAGATAGATAGGTAGATAGATGATAGATGATTGATAGATGATAGATAGAGATAGATAGATAGATAGATAGATAGATAGATAGATAGATAGATAGATAGATAGATAGATAGATAGATAGATAGATAGATAGATAGATGATAGACATAGACAGATAGATGATAGGTTGATAGATGATGGATGGATGGATGGATGGATAGATAGATAGATAGATAGATAGATAGATAGATAGATAGATAGATAGATAGATAGATAGATAGATAGATCGCCCTTTCCTTCTCCACTTGCCCTCCCAAGAGACACTGGTATAGTTGATTCAACAACGTGCTTAAAAAGAAAATTGCTGAGCCAAACCTACATTATTATTGTTTTCCTTCCCAATCTTCTTTGCTCAAGGACAGTAAGTGAGGGGGCAGAATAAACAACTGCATTCTTGGTAGAAGCCTGATCTTTTGGCTTCCTCCCTTCCCTTTGATGCAGAAGCTACTTAGCAGCAACATGAGATATCTGAAACTTTCCCTTGACAAGCTTGCTTGTTTGGGTTAAACATTTCTTTTTGCTCTGCATGAAAGCTCACACAATGGTAGAAAGGGATATCTCTGAATTCCCTTACTCTGCCTGTTCTTATGAAATAGGATGGATGTTGCATAGGGGAGACTAACGAATGAATACAGATTCCTGTTGGGCCATTCAATGGATGGCATATTTTTCCATTCCCAAAAGTATTTCTGCTTTTTGCAAACTAATATAATTTTTTAAAATACCCAAATCTTGTGTAAGAACCCCAAGATCTCACATGATCTCTTTCAGGATTATTGAGATGGGTTTTGGTTATAGCCTCGACTATCATACATGTTACATAAATTTCAGAACAGCCACTAGTCTTTGGGCAAAGTCCTAACATGCCATATTGATCTTGCAACCACTCAAAAAAAACCCCCACTATTTGTAAGGAGTTTCTTCAAAGAAGAATAGATATGCTATGGAACCAAACCTGAGAAAGCGATAGAGAGCAAACGGTTCAGGCCAGAAGTCTGTAGAGATTCTCAATCATCCAAGTCATGGTTGTCCCAAAGGTGCTTTTTCAAGAGGCAACAGGACTTCCTTGTTTTTTTTTTCTTTTGAAGACATTTCGCTTCTCATCCATGAAGCTTCTCCAGCTCTGACTGGATGGTGGGGAATGGAAGGATTTATATTCCTTGCAGACAGCTGCTCATTTGTCATTGACCACCCCATAAAATGATGCAAATGACCAGCTGTCTGCAAGGAATATAAATCGTTCCATTCCCCTTTATCCTGTCAGAGCTGAAGAAACTTCTTGGATGAGAAGGGAAACGTCTTCAAAGAAAAAACAAGAAAGTCCAGTCGCCTCCTGAAAAAGCCTGTTTGGAAGTTCAGGCCAGATCTAATTTTGGCTTGCTACCATCTTTCTTTTATGTCCATTTTAAACATTCGAGTCCTTTTAAGGATGAAATGGATATAGAGTTCCCAATTCACGGCTTTTAACTTCCAAAACTCCCTCTCTCAGTGTGACCCTTGAAGCAATAGGGTTTCTGCAGAAGTTGGCAAGTCAGTCTCTGGATCTCATTTTAGGACTCTTAGACCTTAGGAATTATTTCTGTGATTCAGTTATAATGCCCCCAACAAAGCACAATAGACACCAATTTTCAACTTTTGCAGAAGACTATAGATGACTCAAGTGTTGAGTTGCCAAGTGTTTATGTATTAATCGTGGTACATGGGCTTTTCTAACCATCTGAAGCTAATAAACTACATTTATGGGATGGCTGTGAGTCTTTCAATACTAAAACGCTAAGAAAATTATTTATTTATACTAAAACGTTAGACGCTCCAAGCAGCTGGTGGATTTCTGTGTTTGTGGCTCTGAGTGTATGTGTGACAGAGAGAAAAGCAAACCACACACACACACACACACACACAAATAAAGAATAGCCACATGCCAACCATTAAAACCAACTCCAGGAATAATAAGCGCATCTCAGATAGCATTAAAAGCAGTGGTGGGATTCAAGTAATTTAACAACCGGTTCTCTGCCCTAATAATTTCTTCCAACAACCAGTTTGCCAAACTGCTCAGAAAGTTAACAACCGGTTCTCCCGAAGTGGTGCGAACTGGCTGAATCCCACCACCGATTAA
Organism: Ahaetulla prasina; assembly: GCF_028640845.1. Lineage (NCBI taxonomy): Eukaryota > Metazoa > Chordata > Lepidosauria > Squamata > Colubridae > Ahaetulla > Ahaetulla prasina. The sequence continues at coordinate 86,241,719 of NC_080545.1, read as the reverse complement.
AAGGATTCAGAAAACCAGAATAAACAACCTAGATGGCAAAAGTATCAAAGAATTATAACATAAGGAAAAGACTGCAAATGCAAATGAGGAACACACAGAGCAAGCTGGACATCTTCAGGTTTCACCAGGCTGCTAACATTAAAACCGTAAGCACTTCCATTGCCATGATTCCACAGAATGGGTTCATGATTGGAGAAGATTGGTCTGATCTTTTAAGGCAGGAAAGCTCAGGACCTCTGTTGGCTGGAGAATTCTGGCAGTTGAAGTCCACACGTCTTAAAGCTGCCAAGTTTGAAGACCTCTGAGCTAGGACATTGGAAAAGGATGCAGTTTTACGGAAAATTCTAACTTTTAAAAAGAAAAATGAATCATTAAATACTAGGATGGAGGGGGGAATGTTTATTTAGACCTAAGAAACCTGAAATTTTCATCTGCGGTGAATCCCTTAGGAACAAAATAACATTTTTTTATTGGATGAAGGCCTTTGGCAAATATTCAAAGACAAAATCCAAGACAAATAAACATATTAATACATCAAGTACTGGCATTTTGCCACGGAACATTTTTGAACCTCGCAAGGTTGCTAGGTGCGTTTCTAACAATCAATATTATCCTTTCAAGTTCCGCATTATCAGGTAGCTTATCGGTGAATCAGTATAAACATCCTAAAATAAGGCTTCCACAGGAAAAAGCGTTTTGTCTGAATACCCAAAAGAAGAAAAAAGGGAAATGAGTGCCTGCTACTGAAAAGGTAATGGTGGTGAATCAAGCTTTAATTTGAAAAGAGATCTATCTCCAAAGTTGAATTGGACCAAGCTGCAGAAAAATATTGCTTTTCATGTTTGTTCCATATCAGTTACTAAATTTTGCATCAGAGGAGAACTACACTTCCCAGCTGTGCAGATCAATGGAAAAGATGATGGAGAAGAGAAAGGGATAACTTTGCTGCCTTCTTTCCTTTCTAGATTTCCCGCTTTTTATCCCACTGTCACCACAAGAATTGAAAGTTGAAGAAGCACTGGTAGGAGGGAAAACATATCTATTTGTACTATTGTTTGCTGAGGAATTTGAAAGCATCATAGTCTCTCAGCTCTATGAACACAATGCAGAAAAGTGGTTGTTGATAAATGTGGCCAATCATAGATCAATCATCTTGTCACTGGGTCAACTACAACCTTAGCATTCCTTACCATTGGCTACACAAATTATGGATGTACAGAGATGCGGTTTACAACATTTGGAGGCCAAGTAGTTCCTCGCCTCCGGTGTATCTACTTCATCATATTTCCCCCCCACCTTTTTTTTTTTTTTTTTGTAAGGGAGGTAAGACAATTCGTCGACTGCATTCTTCATTTAAGGTTCTCCAATGATCATGTTGGCAAGAAATTCTTATAACTGGGACACTGGAGAAGAGCCAAGTTGTGGAAGATGCAAAGATGCACTCATGCATGGATTTGTTGGATAGTGTGAAGATTTATGGAAAAATACAAGTTTTATTTTTCGGAGTATAAGATGCACCTTAGTTTTTGGGGAGGAAAATAAGAAAAAAGCTGATTGGCAGGTGGATTGGCCTCCTGGAATACTTTCAATCAGTTGTTCCCACAGGTGAATTTTAGCAACAGGTTCCTTGGTTGTGAGCTCTGTGCCTTGCTTTTTTTTGTGTGTGTGTGCTTTTTTTTCTGTCTCTGGAACTTTTTCCTGCCTCTGGAAGCTCCGAAACAGAGCTTCAGAAAAAAAACCTCTGAAGCTCTGTTTGGGGGCTTCTTTTCTGAAGCTTCGTTTCTGATGGCTGAAACCCGTTTGAGAAGCTGGGCGGGGCTCCAGATTTTCACCCTCTTTTTTGGGGGGGGAAAGGTGCGTCTTATACTCCGAAAAATATGGTAGTTAATGTTTAGCTTCACAGAACTGGGTGACTCCACCAGGAAGGATCTGAGAAGGTCTGTAAGACAACTTCATCACCGCCTCCCTCTTTCTCATCCTGACCTCTGTTGGCCTATTGATCCCTGAAGGAAAACAAGTCAGCAGAGTTTGTAATGGTGCAAGTGGATCAACCAGTGATGATTTAGTGAGGGGCCATAATAGCCAGCAACTCTTTTCTGGAAAGTGGAACAAAAGGACTACTGTTCCGTACCGAAATCCAAAGTTGGAAAACTGCTTGCTTATCTGTTCATCCTCATTTAAGAAGAGTGTGTTTTTCTGAAGATCTCATGCCGCGGGTAGGAGAGATCATTGTTTCCACATTATATGTCACATTACTGTTTAAACAAACTTGATTATCTTGTAAAGCTTGTTTCAACACTGCCCAGACACCGAGGGAAGCAAGCAAATAAAGCCTGCCGAAGGGGAATTGGTTTAATGCCACAAAAATGTCAAAGCCAAAAGACATCGAGGCCAGGAGAATTTTCAAATAACCCCTGTTAATCTCCCGTGGAAATTGGCAGGGATGCCATGAAGGACTTACTTCAATACATCTCATTTTATGCATGCTTTCTATATGCAGGGGATATTTTACGTCACGCTAATAAACATTCTTTTGAGAAGATTGGAAAGCTGTCTTGATATTTGGCTTTTGAAGAGCTCCGTTAAAACTATTTTGTTCCACTGAGCCTTTGGAGACACACAAATCTTTTTTTTTTCTTTTTTTCTTCTTCGTGCTGAGCTGAGGCCTTATTGGAATTACTGCTGCTATATTCTCCCCACCTACCTCACCCCCGCTTTTATTTATTCTGGAGTTTTTATGACATCCTTTGATTTTAGTGTGCTTTATGGCTTGAGCTTTTAATGGGAGTTTAAGCTGGTAATATAACTTGCAGTGAAAGAGAAAAGGTACTTGAAGTCTCGCTTGTCCTGACTGCCATTGTCTGTAGAGCAAGCTCTCTCCACGTACGCATAAAAAATAATTCAATTCATTTTGATACATCATAATTCATTTTGGTTACACATTCGGCCTAATACTATAGGCTGTAGGGAACTTGGGCAGGATGTGGTTTCTGGCTCAGGGAGATGATATCAGATTTCTGGGCCTTCGCAGGTCCAAAGAATCAAGACCATTCATTAAGTTGCAACAAAGAAGATTCATTCAAGGCTATACATAAGAATCTAGTTGACTGAAGTTCAGCACTAAATTGGTGCCAAATAAGAGTCAACAGAATTCAGAGGGGTTGGATGCAGTGGGGAAATCCATTTTTTTTACTACCAGTTCTGTGGGTGTGGCTTGGTGGGCGTGGTGTGGCTTGGTGGGCATGGCTTAGTGGGCATGGCAGGGGAAGGATACTGCAAAATCCCTATTCTCACCTCACTCGGGGGCCAGCCAGAGGTGGTATTTGCCGGTTCTCCGAACTGCTCAAAATTTCCGCTACCGGTTCTCCGAACTGCTCAAAATTTCCATTACTGGTTCTCCAGAACCTGTCAGAACCTGTTGGATGTCACCCCTGGTCCTACCCTTAGATTGTGGGAGGTTGCAACAATAACAATTGTGAAAAGAGGGCTAAAGAAGTCCTTCCTGAGTTTATGTATGCAAGTGCGCATCTTACATTTACATTTCCTACCGAATCTAATCTAAACATCTTTTCCATGTGCATAATTGATTTTTCCGAATTTGTGTCTGTGCTTCATCTACAGGTTACACCATAGCCTCTACAAAAGAAGCTAAGAGTAGCCCCTACCATCAACATTTACCCAAACCATTTTGATTTAACTTAAAAAAAGACTACCAGGATGCTTCCATTCAGTCATTTGCCTCCAAATCAGAAGTATTTCACAGAATTCAGAAACCCAATGAATACAGGAAAGGTCAGATTTACTCAGTCCTAGTCTGGAGTGTGAACTGTCCTTCATCCGCAATATTAAAACAGTTTATCATTGTTCTCTAAGTAAAAATAACAGTATCCTTTGGCATGAAGGATGGGGAACAAGGGAGCAAGAGACACTACATAAATAATGACAGCATCAGCATGAGTGTCACAAATGTTGAGTTGTTTCTTGCTGTGGCAACAAACAGATTTGGTATCAGACGCTTTGTTTGTAGTTGTCTTGAGAGCTAACTTTCATAGTGGTAAGACCACAGTTGGAGTACAGTTTTGCTCACGACAGTACAGAAAAGATGTTGAGACCTTAGAGAAGAGTGGCAATGATGATTAGAGAACTGGAGGCTAAAGCATAAGACAAACAGTTGCAAGAATGGGATATGTCTAGCCCAGGGGTCTGCAAACTTGGCTCTTTTAAGACTTGCGGACTTCAACTCCCAGAGATCCTCAGCCAGGCTTTGCTGGCTGAGGAACTCTGGGAGTTGAAGTCCGCAAGTCTTAAAAGAGCCAAGTTTGCAGACCCCTGGGCTAGCCTAACAAAGGACCAGGGGATGACATGATAGGGTTTTGAGGGTCTGTCACAGAAAAAAGGGGTTTGACTTACCCTCCAAAGCAGGGGGTGAAATCGAGCAGGTTCTAATAGGTTCTGGAGAACCAGTAGCGGAAATTTTGATTCGTTCGGAGAACCGGCAAATACCACCTCTGGGTAGCCCCAGAGTGGGGTAGGAATGGAGATTTTGCAGTATCCTTCCCCTGGAATGGGGAGGGAATGGAGATTTTGCAGTATCCTTCACCTGGAGTGGGGTGGGAATGGAGATTTTGCAGCATCCTTCCCATGGAGTGGGGTGAGAATGGAGATTTTGCAGTATCCTTCCCCTGGAGTGGGGTGGGAATGGAGATTTTGCAGTACCCTTCCCCTGGAGTGGGATGGGAATGGAGAGTTTGCAGTATCCCTCCCCTGCCATACCCATCAAGTCACGCCCACAGAACCAGTAGTAAAAAAATTGAATTTCACCACTGACCTGAGAGCAGGACAAGAAGTAAGGGCTGGAAACCTATCAAAGAAAGGGACAATGTAGAACCAAGGATAAATTTCCTGACAGTGAGAAAATGGATCAGTGACTTACCTCCAGAAGTTGTGGGTGCTCCATCAGTAGAGATTTTCAAGAAGAGACTGAAGAAGAGGCAGTCATTTTTCTGGAATGGTATCCTGTCTCCTGCTCTAGCAAGGGATTAGACTAAAAGACCTCCAAGGGCCCTTCCAACTCTATTATTCTGCGTATCATATCACTTGCAGAATGAAATAATGACCTATGATGCCATCACACTTTCTATCATGCCCTTGTATCCAGTGGTGGGATTCAGCCAGTTCGCACCACTTCGGGAGAACCGGTTGTTCACGTTCTGAGCAGTTTGGTAAACTAGTTGTTGGAAGAAATCATTAGGGCAGAGAACCGGTTGTTGAACTACTTGAATCCCATCACTGCTTGGATCTCTTTGGAGGATCTGTCTTCTATTTTCCGCATCTCGAATTCAAGAGCCGTGTACACCATTGGCTGTACCTTTAATGACAAAGGTAGTTTCTCCAGCTTGCAGGCCTTGAAATAACCCATCAATATCTTGCGCCCTTGTTTTATTCAGAGTTTGGGCTTTGTATTTTTGGAAAAGCAATAGGTCATTTCAGTCAGCCTTTCGCTGCAAATTAAGGTTAGAAATTAAAAAAACTAAAAATCATCCACATTTGCCTTACAACCTTCTTTTCTATCTTGTAAGATTTTGAAATTCTGCCATCACCTCATCAATGTTTCAGCAAGAGTGACTTATACCATGAAAATGACTCCCTGTATTTCAATTTCTGAGGCAAAGAAAGCCAGAAGAGAAGGCGAAGGAAAAGGAAAAGTCTAAGTCAAGACTGCTTATAGCAAGGCAAAAACAAAAGGGTTTCAGGCAGGGGTGGGCTTCAAAACCTTTAGCAAGGGATTCTCTGCCTGGTTGCTGAGTGGGCGTGGCCATGATGGGTATGGCCACCTGCACCACTGGGGGGGTGTTGCCCTCCCCAGGCTCCGGAGGCTTTCCTTGAGCCTCCGGGAGGGTGAAAACAGCCTCCCGAGGCTCCAGAGGCCCTCTGGACTCCTGGTAGGCCCGTTTTTCGCCCTCCTCAAGGCTCCGTGTGTGCCCTGCACTTACCTGCATCTGAAATGGGCCATGTGGGGACTCCTGGGAGGGGCGGGGTGGGGTGGGCGGGACCAGCCAGGAGTGAAATTTGGGGGGGTTCTCCGAACTGCACAGAAACTTAGCTAGAAGTTCTCCCAAACTTCTGCGAACCCACAGCAGCGAAACCCTGGTTTCAGGGCTGTATACAAAAAATACAAGGCTTCAATACACAAAATTTACAGAATATGAATAACATACAGGTTGGAATGTATTTGAGGCCACCGTAACATTGCTGGAGAAAATAATATTCCTAGAAAATTGTTTCTCATTGCATGGCTGGTCTCGCACAATAAACTCGACCCTAACTTTGAGTTTCAAAAAACTTAGAATAACTTTATTGTCACTTTAAATGTACACTAATTGGCATACATTAAAATGACATTTCATTGCATACAGCTCTCAAAGGGTCATCACCTCCAATGTTCACTACATAAACATGACAAATAAATAAATAAATAATGCATGCATATACCTACATATCTACATATATTATATGACACTGAGAAACAACATAGTCTAGTTCAAGAAAAATGAATATTGTGAGTTTACCAGACGGATGGCATAAGGAACAAAGCTGTTACAGAATCTGGTAGTCCTGGTAGAAATACCTTGAAACTTCCTCCCAGAGGGGAGCAACAGAAACAGACTGTGAAGTGGGTATGTGGGGTCTTTAACAATTTTTCGAGCTCTAAGCACATAGCACTTATAAGCAGTATCCTGAATAATGGGAAGCAAGCTTCCTAGAATCTTCTCGGCTGTCCTTAGCACTCTCTGTATGGACTTTCTATCTGAGGCACTGATACCACCAAACCAAACAGTGATGCAGTTTGTTAAAACGCTCTCAATCGTGCCTCTGTAAACAGTGGCCAGGACAGAAGGAGAAAGATCTGCTTTCCTTATCCGATGCAGGAAATGCATAGTTGCAGTACTCACCATTTCTAATGCACAATAAACTTTTTTTGTTGGAGACTATACTACAATGTGCTAAGAAGACAGTGGTTGAATTTCTCAGACATGTTGAACCATATGTGGTATGAACTTGGCCAATGGAAAGGAAGGGCAAATCCAGTGATGTGACAAGTAGAGCATGACTGTGGTCTTCACGGAGCTTTGTTTTTTGTTTTTTTTTGCGGATGTTTCATTGCCAAAGTAGGTAACTTCATCCGTTTGCTAATGAAACAGCTGCAAGAAAACAAACAAAAAATGGAAAAGATCGTAAAGAAAAAGATACAAAGAAATGACTTCTGGTTTCATCAAGACAAGTACGATTTCAGTAACTTATCACCTCTGATACTACAACAAAAGGTCTCTGCATCCCACATCTCATCTCCTATCAATAAACAAATTCTTAAAGCTCTGTCATTCAATCATAATATTCAAAAGTCCATTAAGAATTACCAGGAATAACAACATATATATTTTAACATTAATAAAATGAACTTTCCTTTCCTTTCCTTTCCTTTCCTCTCCTCTCCTCTCCTCTCCTTTCCTCTCCTCTCCTCTCCTCTCCTCTTTATCCTTTACCACTTTCTGTAAAATATAATTAAAAATCCCTTCTTCTCATATCATGTCTCTTATGTATAGCCAATTATAAATTAATCTTTAAAGCCTCATCATTTGGTCCTGGATAGCAAAAATCCATTAGGAGTTATCAGAAACAAACACACACAGAGACAGACATATCTTGATTGAATAACCCAACTTTATATTCGTTTAACTGTTTTGGTTTTTAATCCCTTTAATCCAGCGGTTCTCAACCTGTGGGTCGGGACCCCGTTGGGGGTCGAATGACGATTTGCCAGGGGTCGCCTAAGACCATCAGAAATATGGGAAGTATATTTGCGAGTCGAAGAATCGTGGTCCAATGGTTGACTCCACAAGCCAGCTGCAGGCTCTTCAAATCACTAGCCGAATTCGGCTTCAGGCACGATGAATTAAAAAAGAGAGAAATCTTTGCTCTGATGTCTCCCTCTCAAGCCAGCTGCAATCACTCCCAATCGCTAGCCTAATCTGGCTTCAGGCGCGATAAACTTAATAGGGGAGGAGTCTCCGCTTTAATGCCTCCGTCCTCAAGGCAATCGCAAGCAGTTCAGATCGCTAGCCAATACGGCTTCAGGCGTGATAAATTCAAAATGAAAATAATTTTATGGTTGGGGTCGCCACATCGTGGGGAATTGTATTAAAGGGGTCGCAGCACTATAAAGGTTGAGAACCACTGCTTTAATCAATGCCCCAGTCTTTGATTTCTTTTAAGTTTCTCTTTGTCTCTTCTCAAAAACTCCTTTAAAACTTTTAACCGTTCTCATTTCTAAATCCAAAATAAAAAAGTTATTCTAGTCCCCTTCCAGTCTGCTATTTGTATATCCCTTTTAATTATTAAAACATCCTCTGGTTTCATTTATAAGTCCAACATAACTTCTTGTTTTATTGTTTTATTTATTTTTATTTATTTATTTTTCGTATTTTTATACCGCCCTATCTCCCTAGGGACTCAGGGCGGTTCACAGCCAAATAAAAATATACATATAAATACAAAATAAAACATCAGTTAAAAAACTTATTACAAATGGCCGAATAATTAAAAATAACAATATACATAATAAATCCCATTTAAAACCAATTTAAATTTTAAAATCTAGTCCAGTCCTGCGCAGATAAATAGATGTGTTTTAAGCTCGCGGTAGAAGGTTCGGAGGTCAGGAAGCTGACGAAGTCCTGGGGGAAGTTTGTTCCAGAGGGTGGAAGCCCCCACAGAGAAGGCCCTTCCCCTGGGCGTCGCCAGCCGGCACTGCCTAGCCAACGGCACCCTGAGGAGTCCCTCTCTGTGAGAGCGCACGAGTCGGTGAGAGGTATTCGGTAGCAGCAGGCGGTCCCGTAAACAACCCGGCCCTATGCCATGGAGCGCTTTGAAGATAGTTACCAAAACCTTGAAGCGCACCCGGAAGGCCACAGGTAGCCAGGGCAGTCTGCGCAGGAGGTTCCATATCATTCTTGTAGCCTCTTATCCACTTTTGAATTAACTGAGTTCTGTCCAATGAGATCTGTTTTACAACCTCTTTAAGTCCCATTTTTATACTAGCAGGCAATTTGAGAGAAACATCTGCATGCATTATTTCCAAATATCCTTGAAGTCTCCACAATTAGAATATTTTGTTCCATTTTGTATTAATGAGCCTCTAGTCCTTTCATTATCTTTATTTCTTTCTGGTTCCCTTTAAAATCCAACTTTTGAAATCTGCTTATGTTTTTTCTGTAATCAGCATCATTTTCCCACAGGATGGTTTTTTATAATTAGTTTCCAATCCTATATATATATATATATATATATATATATATATATATATATATATATATATATATATATATATATATATATATATATATATATATATATAGGTCTTTGGTTGTTCGGGTTTTCTCCGTAAAATTGGAAGTGTCTTGGCGACGTTTCGACGAAGTCTCATTAAATCATCTTCAGGCTTCAACCGTGCGGAGAAAACCGAACAATATATATATATTATATGTTTTCTGAGGTTTTCGCAGGTGTTTGTATGTAGGTCTTTGGTTATTGGGTTTTCTCCCGTAAAATTGGAAGTGTCTTGGCGACGTTTCGACGAAGTCTCATTAAATCATCTTCAGGCTTCAGCTTCGTGCTTCTTTTTGCTCCCAGAAGCACGAAGCTGAAGCCTGAAGATGACGAATGAGACTTCGTCGAAACGTCGCCAAGACACTTCCAATTTTACGTGGGAGAAAACCCAAATAACCAAAGACCTATAAAAAATAGGGACACGGTGGCTCAGGGGCTAGGACGTTGAGCTTGTCGATCGAAAGGTCGGCAGTTCAGCGGTTCGAATCCCTAGTGCTGCCATGTAACGGGGTGAGCTCCCGTTACTTGTCCCAGCTTCTGCCAACCTAGCAGTTTCGAAAGCACGTAAAAATGCAAGTAGAAAAAATAGGGACTTTGGTGGGAAGGTAACAGCGTTCCGTGCGCCTTTGGCGTTGAGTCATGCCGGTCACATGACCACGGAGACATCTTTGGACAGCGCTGGCTCTTCGGCTTTGAAATGGATATGAGCACCGCCCCCTAGAGTCAGCAACGACTAGCACATATGTGCGAGGGGAACCTTTACCTTTACATACATACATACATACATACATATATATATATAAAATTCAAAACAATTGACAAGAAGGGTTCTTGTAATTAATTACAAAGTTTTATTTCAATTCTATCTGGCCCCTTAAACCTTCTATACCTTTACAAAATCAACGTTCCAATTACCCTTTTGCTGTTTATGCCAAAATAAAAATATTTCTGTCTTTAAAAGTTTTGCATAAAACTTTTTTCAGACTCACCCAGTATGATTGCCTTTCTGAATTTTCCCAAAAACAAAACAAAAAAACAAAACAACCTCCACCTGTTAACAAGTAATTCTTAGAAGGGATTAAGAGAGAAAATATGCAAATCCGGTGTCTGTTTATAAAGGCTCCAAACTATACCTTGGGCAAAAATTATAATCACTCAGCTCTTAAAGGTATAAAAAGGTAACACTCCATGCAAAGAAAACAATAACGACACATCAGATTTGAAAAGTGGTAAGCCTGCTCCAGTTGTGCAGTTTGAACCTGATCAGAATCTCTTTAAGGGGTACATGGAAGTCATGGTCTTAAATCAGGCCCTTTCTGAATTACAGCATCACACGGAGTTTCTCTTCACTCAAGAGTACAATTAAAGGGAATGAATACATTTCTGGATCTTTGGAATGAGAGTCCATAGCAGACGCCTTCCTTTTTGGCAATGACCTTGTTCAGTTTACTTCTAGGTTTTCGGAGGCCACAGTGGGTATTTTAGTGTTTTAAAGGGTGGGATTCTTTCTGAGTTGGCTGCATATTGTGTTTGTGCTCTTCAGAATTAAACCACACAAGTTCTACAGAGCAGCCTCACAATGCAAAAAAAATGTCCCAACATAAAGGATGAAAGGGTGCTGGCTGTATTTTTGCAGATGTTGTATTGTTTGTTGCCAGATGTTGAGTCTGGATTTGGCATTTTTGTCTACCTATCTAGTCCTTTCCAAGGATCTGGGATAGGCAGATGTGGATATTTGATGGTGTTTCAGCTATCGTCCCAGGATGTAATCTATTCCAAGTAAAGCTGCCTTTTTGCAATTGACTGATGGTGAATTTGTCAATGCCAATGATGCTCAAGTGGTGCTCCAGTTGTTTTTGGATTGCAACCAAGGCCCCTATAAATATTGGCACTACTTTTGCTTTCTTTTACCACAGTCGTTCTAGTTTTGTCCATGTGCATCATGATGCCATCCAACAAGTAATGTTAATTGCATATGCAAGTTGCAACTGACGTAAATAGTATCCTGTGTTCCGCTCGTGAAATGATATCCTGATGCATGTGACATCATCATGGTGTTCGTTGGAGATGTCTGACTGCACTGCCAATCCTAACCACCTAACAAGCTATGATGGAGGATTCTAACCTGTGGCCAATATTAAGGGAGAAGCCAATTGTGAATTGTGTTAATTTCTCTATGTGGCATGAAGATGAGAACAATGTTATACTTAAGTCTCAGAGAGCAAGAAAGCTGAGGTCCACCTTAATTCTAATATGTGTGAAACTGAGCTGCTGATACAGTTCTACAGAGGAATTATTGAGTCTGTCATTTGCACCTCTATAACTGTCTGGTTTGGTTCTGCAACCCAACAAGACAGACACAGACTTCAATGGATAATTAGAACTGCAGAAAAAATAATTGCTAACAACCTGCCTTCCATTGAGGACCTGTATACTGCACAAGTCAAAAAGAGGGCTGTGAAAATGTTTACAGACCCCTCACATCCTGGACATAAACTGTTTCAACTCCTACCCTCAAAACGATGCTATAGAGCACTGCACACCAGAACAACTAGACACAAGAACAGTTTTTTCCCGAACACCATCACTCTGCTAAACAAATAATTCCCTCAACCCAGTCAAACTATTTACTAAATCTGCACTACTATTAATCTCATCGTTCCCACCACCCAACTCCTTCCACTTCATGGGGATTAATCTTTAAATTCAGCCAAAATCAGCTAATTGCTGCCACCTAGCCAGGTTCAAAATTTACTACAATCTTCCAAATAGGTCAATTTTTTTTGTTTCTCTTTGCATCCCAGGGGTGTCCAATCATGACCTATGGACTTCTGAGGGTTGAAGTCCATAGGTCATGATTGGACACTCCTGGGATGCAAAGAGAAACAAAAAAAATTGACCTATTTGGAAGATTGTAGTACATTTTGAACCTGGCTAGGGAATCAAGGGAATTGTCCCACCGCCAATTTATCTTTCCAACTCTCCCATACTGTGAGGTGAGGTAAGGGAGGGAGGGATGGAGGAACCTCCCAAAAGCAATTGAACAAAAAGCAATCTAGTAAAGTTTTAAAATGCTCAGAATATAAATAATAGTTTGGATATTTATTTATATGTGTTTATTTATTTGATTTCTATAACTGCCCATCTCAAGAAATGACTCACAGTGGCTCACAATTAAATAATATATATATATATATATATATATATATATATATATATATATATATATATATATATATATATATATATATGAACATATGTCTTGAATTTATCCTGAGCCAGGTTTTTCAAGAGCTCCAGGCAAGACAAAATCTCTGCTAATTCAGAAAGCAGCTTATTCAAGGATACCACCAAATGTAACACTTGACATGATGGTTGTCCCTGAGCAGAGATGGGCTTCAGATCCTTTAGCAAAGGGTACACTACCCAGTTGCTGGGTGGGCGTGGTCATGGTGGGCATGGCCTAGTCAGGCGCCTGCACCACAGCGGGGTGGGGGGCATTTTTCACCCTCCCCAGGCTCCGGAGGCTTTTCTTGAGCCTCCGGGAGGGCGAAAACTGCTTCACTCGGGCTCCAGAGGACCTCTGGAGGCCAGAAACAGGCCCATTTTCTGACTTCCGGAACCTCCGGTAGGCCTGTTTTTTGCCCTCCCAGTCCCTCCGTGCGGCTCCTGCATTTGCCTGGAATGATGAACGGGCCACGTAGAGACTCGCGGGAGAGGAGGGGCAGGAGGGGAGGGGAGGGGCAAGCCAGTGGTGGCATTTGGGGATTTGCCAAACCCCAGCAATCTTTGGATAGAGGTTCGCCTGAACCCTCAGGACTCCACCCCTGTCTCTGAGAGAGGGCAGATACAGAACATGGAGGTCCTTCCTGGCTCATTGTTAGAAGGACCTTTATCCACTCTGGCTAGTCTGTCAGTTGCAATCAACCTTCCTTGCAGCAGAATGCACTGAGTGGAGTCACATATGGTCTCCTCATCTTTTGATAGGATTATTGTAATTCATTCTAGATCTGACATCCCTTGAAGAATGCTTGGAACCTTCACCTGCTCCAAATCAGAGGTGGGTTTCAGCAGGTTCTGACCAGTTCTGGAGAACCGGTAGCAGAAATTTTGAGTAGTTCAGAGAACTGGTAGTAAAAATTCTGACTGGCCCCGCCCCCATCTCTTCTCTGCCTCCCAAGTCCCAGCTGATTGAGAGGAAATGGGGATTTTGCAGTAACCTTCCCCTGGAGTGGGGTGGGAGTGGGGTGGGAGCGGAGATTTTACAGTATCCTTCCACTGCCATGCCCACCAAGCCATGCCCATCAAACCATGCCACACCCTCCAAGCCACACCCACAGAACCAGCAGTAAAAAAAATTGAAACCCATCACTGGTCCAAATGTAATAATCTGTGCTTATAGGGTAGTACTGGCAATGCCATTTTACAGCTTCATTGATTTTGAGTGCAGTTCTTCAGTTACGAAGCCCTATTGTCCTTGGGCTTAAGTATCTAAGAGAGTTCCTTGCTCAAGTAGATTCTGATCACCCAATCCGGATGGACAGGGAGTACCTACTGAATATCCCCTCCTGGAATGGGGCACTGAGATGACATACGATGTCTGTCACTGGAATAGCCCACCTCCAAGTCATCGCTGGCTTCCACTTTCATGGTCTTCCAAGAATTGGCTTTTTCAAAAAGTCCTTAATTGTATGACTATTCAGAACCAGTACGGTAATTGCAGGTAGTCCTCAATTTACGTGGTCATCATTTATTCACCGTTCAAAGTTACAACAGCACTGAAAAAGTGACTTATGACCGGTTTTCCCACTTATGACCATTGCAGCATCCCCATGGTCACTTGAACAAAATTTGGCCACTTGGCAACTGGCTCATATTTCTGACGTCTGCCATATCTTGGGGTCAAGTGATCACCTTTTGCAACCTTCTGACAAGCAAAGTCAATGGGGAAGCCAGATTCACTTAACAGCCATGTTACTAGGTTAACAACGGTAGTGTTTTACTTAACAATTGTGGCAGGAAAAGTCGTAACATGGGGCAAAAAAAAAATCACTTAATGGAATAGAATAGAATAGAATTTATTTATTTTTATTGGCCAAGTGTGATTGGACACACAAGGAATTTGTCTTGGTGCATATGCTCTCAGTGTACATAAAAGAAAAGATACGTTCATCAAGGTAGAACATTTACAACACAATTGATGATCAATATATCAATATAAATCATAAGGATTGCCAGCAACAAGTTATAGTCATACAGTCATAAGTGGAAAGAGATTGGTGATGGGAACTATGAAACGATTAATAGTAGTGCAGATTCAGTAAATAGTCTGACAGTGTTGAGGGAATTATTTGTTTAGCAGAGTGATGGCCTTCGGGAAAAAACTGTTCTTGTGTCTAGTTGTTCTGGTGTGCAGTGCTCTATAGCGTCGTTTTGAGGGTAGGAGTTGAAACAGTTTATGTCCAGGATGTGAGGGATCTGTAAATATTTTCATGGCCCTCTTCTTGATTCGTGCAGTATACAGGTCCTCAATGGAAGGCAGGTTGATAGCAATTTCTGCAGTTCTAATTATCCTCTGAAGTCTGTGTTTTTCTTGTTGGGTTGCAGAACCGAACCAGACAGTTATAGAGGTGCAAATGACAGACTCAATAATTCCTCTGTAGAATTGGATCAGCAGCTCCTTGGGCAGTTTGAGCTTACTGAGTTGGCGCAGAAAGAACAGTCTTTGTTGTCTTTTTTTAATGATGTTTTTGATGTTAGCTGTCCATTTGAGATCTTGCGATATGATAGAACCGATGTCTTACTTAGCAAAATAAATTTAGGGCTCACTTGTGGTTGTAACTTGAGGACTACCTGTATTTTTTTATATGATATATTAACATTATCTTAAATATGGAATCTCTTGCATTTAACCATGGCAACTTTAAGACCTGTGGACTTCAACTCCCAGAATTGAAGTCCACAGCTAGCCATTCATAGCAGGAGTGGGTTCCAAATCCCGTCGCTACTGGTTCATTTGTGCTTGAACTCAATCTGGTGCCAACTGGTAGCAACCCACCACTGATTCATAGCAATAGTGGGTTGCTACCGGTTCGGTCCAGATCTTGCGAACTGGTAGTAACAGCAGTGGGAGGCTCCGCCCACCCACCCAGACATCATCATGGACGTTTTGCACATGCGCAGAAGCGCTATGTGTGAGGGAAGCAAGCACACACATGCTCCCCTTACAAACCGGTAGCAAAGGTAAGTAGAACCCACCCCTGATTCATAGGTCTTAACAGTGGTGGGCTGCTGCCGGTTTGGACCAGTTCTAACGAACCGGTAGTTCCGACAATGAGCTGGCCCTGCCCACCCACCCGTCTCCACCCTATCCTGTCCCATATTTCCTTCTTTCTGGCTTAGCTGATTTGCATGGCGCAGCTGATTTCCGCGCCTCCGTTGTTCTACTTAGCAGGGCTGCCTTAGAAGGTAAGCAGCTGACCTTCAAATTGCTGTATTTTGAACACTGCGCGTAAGCGCGTTAGGCGTGCGTGCAAAGCCTGCGTGTGCATGCAAAGCGCACGCTTGCAGAACCGGTTGTTAAACTAGGTGAAGCCCACCACTGAGTCTTAATATTGCCACGATTGGATGCCCCTGCTCTAAACTTTAATAACCTTTTGTAGTTAAGCCAAGGTGTCCCTGCTATGAAAGTCTAGGACAGCCATTCTCTGCCAGCTCATTAACACTCCTTCTGATGCCAGGTTGTGTGGGAACAGACTGGTTCCCAGCCTCTCCCGAGTGAGGAACTTAGATGGAACTGAGTCCTTGGCCAGACTGAAATGGCTATCCAGGTTTACAGGCGAGACAGCAATCTTAGACTCAGCAGATTCTGACTTGCCATACAAAAAGGAATGGTTGGGAAAAGCTTAAAATAATACACGTATGAGCCTGCCAATCTCCGAGGAATGCAAACGTCAAAAATAGTGCAGGGGGAAAAAAAATCTCAAAAGGTTTGTATTTCTGGTTTGATTATCATTCTCAGGGTCTCCCAAAATTCACTTCTCTGCTGGAAGTGAAAAAGCAACAGGATCTCACCATTTTTTTACCCCTGCAAATCTTATGGGGAGAATTCTTCCTAATGGCTGTTTAAGTTGTTCAGTTTTGAAATTGTTTTATTCATCTTATTTTTCAACTCTGCTTGGGTACATTGATGTGCTGTGTAAGATCGTTTGCCAGCTGGATCCTGAAAACGCAACTGGTAGTAACTAATTTGATCTGGACAGCAAAAAAAATTACAAAAACTACTTAAGGTAGTCTTCAACTTACAACCACAATTGATCCCAAAATTTCCATTGATAGTAGTATAGCCTTTATCGTCGTTGTACATCATATATACAATGAAATTGGTTAAACTCTAGGTAAAGAAAATGGCTGACAAATGACAGTTAAGAATTCCACATATGGAGAACAATGTGTATAAGTAACTCTACTGTTACTACACCAGTCATTATGTGTGCAAGTACAAAGTCCTCCACCTTTGCTTTTACCAGAGTTGCCATTTCTGTCAAAGTGGTGTGTGGTGCGGTTAGCTCCACTGACGCATCTGGTACAAGTGGATGACGCCAGGTCTCTGTGATAATCATCGCACAGCAGTCGCGAATGAGCTTATTCACCTCCATCCATAGCTCTAGTTCATCAGTTTTGTTGACAAAGGATCTAGCATTGGTTAGAAAAATACTTGGTAATGCTGGTCTGTGAGGCTTTCTCTCTTCGCTGTTGACTGTCAGCGTTCCAGAAAACCCCTCCTGCAGAAAAGACTCCGAAGCAAACATCTTTCAAAGTTATTTTACTAGCATGAGTAAACTGGCACAGTTGGATGAAATCCGAATCTGGGGATCCGGGTTCCTCCCTCAGTAATACAAACTCCAAAATCCCCACCTCATGACCCCTCTGCCGATCACATGCTCCAATCTTCAACCGTCCCATGTTGAGACATCACTCTGGCTACTCCTTCTCGTGAGCTCAGCCTGACCTTGACCGGCAGGAAGAATGTGGTTATGTCTAATAGCCCTTTGTACCACCACCCCCTTCTCCTACTTTCCCACACAGGAGAAAGTGGCAGCGTGAGGAAGCCTTCGGCCTAGTATGGCTTCCAAAGCTGACATTGACACCACCTCCCAAGCCCAAAAACGATCCATGGAGACCCTGGCATTCTTACTATATTACTCGGTATATTATGAGACTGCTGGAAGTCGCTGGTAATATCTAGTCGAATAGAAAATCCAATCTTTAGTAACTCCCCACGGGTCAGTGGTGGTTTGCCCCCGGTTTGGTCCGGTTCTTGCGAATGTTGTCACAGATCATCTGCTCATGCACAATCCCGTTGCGAACCGGTAGTAAAGGTAAGTAGAGCCCACCCCTGCCATGGGTATAGACTAGTTTTTGCCCACTCACTCCACTATAATACCAGGAGCTCAAAGCTGTAGCATCTATGTGCACCGCCATCTTGGATTGTTAATCAAGAGCATTGTTAAGTAAGTTTTGCCCCATTTTACAATCTTTCTTGCTGTAGTTGCTAAGTGAATCACTGCAGTTGTTAAGTCAGTAACGAGGTTGTTATGTGAATCTGGCTTCCTGTTGACTTCATTTGTCAGAAGATTGTAGAAGAATCACATTAACCCAAGGACACTGTGACTGTTCTGTCCTCACTACATGTTAATCTGTGTAGCTGCAGCTCAACATGCAGCTAAACCCACCTATCCTCCAATAAAATAGACTGTGTGCATAGATCTGAATGCTTTATTGAAAGAACAGGATATGTTCTGTCTCCTTCCCCACTTTAGACTCACGAGCTGGCCTTCAGCCAATGGATTCACAGCTCTTATCAGTCCTGGCAGAGAAATTGCAGCTGCCTGCCAAAATTCAAACAAATGACTCATGTAGCAAGACTTTCAGCTCTTTTTGAAACAGTTCAGCTAAACTTTTGCTTCCCGTGGAGTGAGAGCAGTCCCAAAGCTCCTTATATATCCTGTGGGGTGGGGCTCCTGCCCCACCCTTCCTTTTGATGATGCCACCTCTCTAATCTTCTGAAGCGCGGGTCAAGCCAAGCTTGATTATTATTATCAGCTGGGTTTGAAGGCGTAGCCTGGGAAAGGGAGGAATCAGGGGATGATGGCCTCATTATGTCCTCCGACTGGTCTGGTTCTGGCTCCTGGAGCCGAGCCAAAGGAATCGGTGCTCCCGAGGTAAGCCTTACCGGCCCTTCCCCCTCACTTTCGGAGTCACTTTCGGGCATGGGACCAGGTTCGGGGGCTGGAGTCACAACAGGATATGGTGAAACTAGGGAAAATAGGGATACAAATACAAGATAGACAGCATTGAGTTACTCCTGAACATAACAATTAATAAATACAAGCAATTTAAGTCTCACCAGCGATGCTCTGTGTGTGGGATGTGGGTTTGTCCTTGGATGAACATGTGCCACAGATTAAGATGGATTCTTCTTTGTGCTTCTGCCTCCTCCAAATGCTAAAGGAAATGGAATCTGGTTTCCCAGCATGCACTTGTTTTGAGAGTGCAGGCTGATGGGCAATGGGGTGGGGTCAGCTTCAAACAATATACTTGGTATTTGTCTCTCAGGCCACTAGATGGGGCTAGAGAGCAACAACAGTATATAAAAATTATATGCTGGGGCACGACAGCGACTGTCATACATACATGCTAGTTGCCAAGTGTCCCAATTTTGATCATGTGACCCAGGGGATGCTGCAATGGTTGTAAGTATGCAAAACAGTCATGTCACTTTTTTTTGATGCTGTTGTAACTTTGAAGGAATTGTTGTAAGTCAAGGACTACCTGTAGATGTCAGCAGAAACGTAGAGCTTTCACTATTAGGAAAAGTTCTCCTGATTTCATTGCATTTTTGTATCTCAGCCTCAATATTGCCTAAGTAGCTCATATTTCACCATTCATGGGGCCTTGGTTCTTGCAATGGCCTTGAATTTTCAAAGTGCTTCTCCCGTATTATTTCACTCCGTGGAGAGCCATACAAACACCCCGTGGGAAAGGCAAACAGTGTGTCATCGCTATATTATAAAAACAAGCAGAACTCAGGCTGCGAGAGATAGGATTTCTTGGACCTTGATGCTAGGCGGTTTTGAAAAAGCCGAATTCCCATACTGAAGGAGGTTTCCATGTGAGGCTTTGATAAAGTGTTTCTGCCAAAAATTGCTTCCCCGTGGATTAAAATGTCCTTTTGACACTGCTTAGAAGTTCTAAACACCAATTCATAAAACTTCTGTTCTGTAATTGGAGATATTAGCTCTGTGGAGGCTCAGGGAGAGCTTGCTTTTAAGTGGGAACTCTCCTCAATTCGTATCTCTGTGGTTCTACTTCCTCCTTTTATTATGACTAAACCAGTTCCCGTTCAAACTATCTACTTATCCTTTATTTATTTATTTATTTATTTATTTATTTATTTATTTATTTATTTATTTATCATGTGGCATATCGTACATCAGGGGTTTCAAACTCACAGCATCAAGTTGTCATGTGACATATCGTGACTTTCCCCCCCTGTGCTAAAATGGGGGGAGCATGGCCAGCACGTGACGCATCTGATCAGCAGGCCGCGAGTTTGACCCCCCCTAGTCCTACATGGACTAGCAATATATATTAACATTTCATCTAGATTAGTAGAACCCAATAAAATATACATGTTTAAAAAGATCCGTGTTCAAATATCAATGTCTAGGCCAGCGGTTCTCAACCTGTGGGTTGCGACCCTGTTGGGGGTCTAATGACGATTTGCCAGGGGTCGCCTAAGACCATGGGAAATATGGGAAGTATACTTGCGAGTCGAAGAATCGCGCTCCAATGGTTGACTCCACAAGCCAGCTGCAGGCTCTTCAAATTGCTAGCCGAATTTGGCTTCAGGCACGATGAATTAAAAAAGAGAGAAATCTTTGCTCTGATGTCTCCCTCTCAAGCCAGCTGCAATCACTCCCAATCGCTAGCCTAATCTGGCTTCAGGCGCGATAAACTTAATAGGGGAGGAGTCTCCGCTTTAATGCCTCCGTCCTCAAGGCAATCTCAAGCAGTTCAGATCGCTAGCCAATACGGCTTCAGGCGCGATAAATTAAAAAAAACAGTTTGCCACTTTTTTCCCCCTTCTGTGGCTGCTGAGGCGCCCTGAGATCTCTGCCTATCACCGTGATGAAATCAATCAGCGGTCTTCCTGAAGCGCATCAGGGCAAGCCTATGAACGAAAATAATTTTACGGTTGGGATCGCCACATCGTGGGGAATTGTATTAAAGGGGTCGCAGCACTATAAAGGTTGAGAACCACTGGTCTAGGCCATCCAACTATTGAAGTGCAGCATAGTTTATAGTTAAAAAAAATCAGTTACTGGGCTGGAATATGTGACCTCATTTTAAAGCTGGTCACAGTGTGATCTACCGTTTGTTGGGGGACCCCGCAGTCACACTGAGGGAAGGATACTATGCCCCATTTATAGAGCGTCCCGACTGACGCCTTATGAGGTGTAAATCCTCTTCAGGATTATCCATGGTAGTTCAAATCCTTGCACCTTTTTTGTGGGGTCATTTATATGTCTCCCTAAGACTGGGCCTTCAGCGACCCATTTGGCTTTCCATTGGGAATCAGTGTTAAAGCTGTGGGGCAGATGTTCTGCAAGTGCCACTGGAGGTTTCCTAGATTTGAGTCTTCCTGCTGATAAATGAGGAAAGTCGGCATGCAGAGCAGCGATGGGTTTCACAAACTCTTATGACTGGTTTGCCGCCCGCACGCCTTCCGCACATGTGTCCGGCCTTCTGCGCATGCACTTTGCTTGTATACGTGCCTTCTGCGCATGCACACGGCCTCGAAAATGTGGCTAAATAGGATGGCATTATGCCGGGGCGGGGTGGATGGGGGAGGGGCCACTTGCAGTCGTCACTACCGGTTCGCCTGAACCGGTATGTACTGACTGAATACCACTTTTGATGCAGAGGTAGGAGTGAATTATTCATAATTTTTCTGTGTTTTCTCACTAGTACATCTTGTCTTCGTCAAGTTGGCGGTGCTATATAGCTCAGAACAAGAAGCCAGCAAGTCAGACTGGTTTTAATATACCTGCTTTATGGCTTGTCCCCCCCAAATAACCATTTTTAAAAGGGCCAGAAAGTATAGGCCCCGTCAGCCATTTTCCTTTCAGCCTCCAAATCCTTTTTTCTTCCAAAAAAAAAAAAAGTTTTCCACTTGATTACATAAAAGTTACCCCGCCCTGGACTTGGTAATTCAATTTGACACTTACGAGTGCAAAAATTAGGCTATTCTAAGGAATTGCTACTGCTTCTAAAGCATTTTTTTCCTGAGAAAAGAAAAGAATGAATAGCTTTCCTCCCACTCTTTTTTTTTCCTTCAGCTTTATAATCATAAAACGTTACAATGAAGGTGTCTGTTAAGGATCAGTCTGAGCCTTCACATTTAGAAATGAAAAAAACTTGGTTAGTCTGAGCTTCAGCCTGCCTGCAGGAAGTTGTTGGAGAACTTTGCCATCTGAGGGGACCCAGATGCAGGATGAGTAACTGGCCTAGAACCTGAGGTAAGCAAGGTCCTAAACCCAGCCACCCATTGCAAATTAAGAAGAGCAAAGGAAGTCAAGCTCTGAAAGAGAGAGAGAAAGAGAGGGAGGGAGGGAGGGAGGGAGGAAGGAGGAAGGAGGAAGGAAGGAAGGAAGGAAGATAACAACCAGTTAGTCAAACAGATAAACGGCTAAGGTAAAAGAGATGGCACTTGTGGCATCTTTAGATAGATAGATAGATATGTATAGACATATACATATGTCTATATGTATATGTTCCAATGAGTATTCCACCTATGGATCTATCTGTATGCTGTGGATGGATTATTTGCAATCTTGAACTATACATATATCTCTATCTATCTAGCTATCTAGCTATCTAGCTATCTAGCTATCTATCTAGCTATCTATCTATCTATCTATCCTTAACTACCTGCCTATCTACCTGCTATATATATATAGTACCGGTATATATAAATCTGTATGTCAATCTAATTTAATCCAAACTAGTCTAACCTATCCTAAATTAATCTATATTATCTACCTATCTATTATATATAGAAAACTCTCCATTTCTCCCTGCTTACTTACCTATTGTATATGGAGAAACTCTCCATTTCTCCCTGCTTACTTACCTATTGTATATACAAATCTATCTGTCTGTCTGTCTGTCTGTCTGTCTGTCTGTCTGTCTGTCTGTCTATCTATCTATCTATCTATCATCTATCTATCTATCTATCTATCTCATCCTTTGCATATGTAATCTCCCAATCTTCTTGAATGTGAGATTAGTCTCTCAAGCCTCTTACCAAAGTAAGCTATTATGCCCGCTTTCTAGAATTTATTGGCCAAGTGTGATTGGACACACAAGGAATTTGTCTTGGTGCATATGCTGTCAGTGTGCATAAAAGAAAAGATACGTTCATCAAGGTACAACATTTACAACACTTTTACTTTGGAGTGTGTTTTGTGTTTCTTTGCTGAAAGATTTACGACTGCAGCAAATATCTTGAGTTCATTATCTGAAGCTGGCTGTGTCTATAGTTGGCAGCACAAAACAAAGTCTTTGCAGTCTATGCATCTGGTTTCCCCATGAACACAGTGTGAATCATACCGACAGGCATTTTGCTAGTATGGGATCAGTACTTTGTCATTAGTACTCATTAGATAGTTGAACATAAAAGGGTGCAGCAGACAGTTTAATCAGTAGTCAGATCCGGTATGGAATATAATCAAGAAGATGAAATATTTCAGCATTGGTAATGATCAAACAGCTTGCAAATAAACATCTTTTTTTTAACATTCATGTTGCTGCAATTAAAGTCCCAGAAATAATGCTTCTGACAGAAACAGTGCTTCTAACATGAGTCAGCTATTGTACAAGAGATGGAACAATCTCAATACACTGAAATTAAGTGTGAATGGTCCTTTGAATTAAAATCCGTCCCATCCTGTTTGCATGACCTGTCAGTAATTACAAAGTGCTTTATTTCACCCAAGCAATTGCAAGATATCCACAATGTAGCATTTATAAGCATTTATTCAAGAGAATACAATTAACATTCTGTGGTTCTACATAGTTTTCTTTCTTATCGATCAGGTGTTTCCTGAGTTAGTAATGAGAGATGCCCTTGATTACTGTTTAAGTGAGGGACTCCCTATATTAAAATGTAAATAGCAATAGGACTTAGACTTATATACCGCTTTACAGCCCCCTCTAAGCAGTTTACAGAATCAGCATTAATGCCCCCAACTATTTGGGTCCTCATTTTATCGACCTTGGAAGGATGGAAGGCTGAGTCAACCTTGAGCCTGGTGAGATTTGAACTGCCAAACTGCAGTCAGCCAGCAGTCAGCAGAAGTAGCCTGCAGGACTGCACTCAGGCGTCTCCAACCTTGGCAACTTTAAGCCTGGCAGACTTTGGAGTTGAAGTCCGCCAGGCTTAAAGTTGCCAAGATTGGAGACCCATGTCCTAAAGGGTTCATGTTGTGACTCAGGCCCAAGTAGGTAGTAGGAAACTCAGTCAGTAAAAAAAAAAAACCTTTATTCAAACAGCTGAGAATTACTCATTCTTAGCATAGTTCAACTAAATTAAAGCAAATTCCTCCCAGCACAAATTCCTCAGTCCTTTCACCAACCTTGGTCCAATTAGGCAAACTGCCAAAGGCCTTTCTTGGCAAAAGTTCAGAAGACACCGATACAAAAATAAATGCAACAAGACGAAGCTACCAATGTTGTTTTCCATCAAAGCCCAAATGCCGTTGCTGGTCTGTTTTAAGCCTTATGGGAGGGGCCAATCATCTCTTGGCCCTACTCCCGAGTCATCCTCTTTGCTTGAGCTGCTCTTGCCTTCTGGCAGCTCTTCTCATGCGTGCATTAGGAACAGGCTCCTCCTGTTCCTCTGCCTCACTACTATCAGTCTCTGGAGGCTCTGGAGTCCGCACCTCACTCCCCAATGGCCCTGGCCCCACCTCAGCCTCTGATGCAGAGCCCTCATCTGGGCCTTCCCCAGCCTCCAGGACTGGCCCATGTTCTTCCTCAGTGTCATCACTGTCCGACTCGGTTGCCAGCTCCGCAGGCTGCTGGTAGACCACAACAGTTCATTGTAAACATACAATGTGGGGAAATTCCAGGCGATTCCAAATGTTCCTTGAAATAGCTAAACTTTTTTAAATCATATTGACCATTATGGGTAGTCCTTGATTTATGGCCATTTCTTTAAGGATGGTTTGAAGTTAAGATTGGAAAAAAAGATATTTACAATCCATCCTTGAAGTTATAACCATTGCACCACCTGTGTGTTCCATGATTG
This sequence comes from Ahaetulla prasina, assembly GCF_028640845.1. Taxonomy (NCBI): domain Eukaryota; kingdom Metazoa; phylum Chordata; class Lepidosauria; order Squamata; family Colubridae; genus Ahaetulla; species Ahaetulla prasina. Next base: position 86,216,956 of record NC_080545.1, on the reverse strand, counting down.
TATGATGGTTGCAGCATCCTGCAGTCACATGATTGTGATTTACAGCCTTCAGAGCCAGCTTCCAGCAAGCAAAATCAATGGGGAAAGCCAGATTTACTTAATGTCCGTGTGATTCATTTAATGACTGGGTGGCTTGCTTAACGATCACAGTAAAAATGGTTGTAAAATTGGGTGTGATGACTTACTTAATGACAGCATTGCCTAGCAACTGAAATTCTAGTCCCGATTGCAGTAGTAAAATGAGGGTGAGCTACAATTAAAAAGAAGTAAGAATGTTTGGATGGATAGCAAGAATTATTTCACAACAAAATTAAAAATATAAGCAGAGAAGAATGCATAGACCTTGTGACCATCATTCATTCTTTGAGGACCTGAATGATCTCACACCAGTAATGGGATTCAAATCTCGCCGGTACTGTTTTGCTTGTGGGCGTGCTCACACGCAAAGCTTCTGCACATGCGCAGAGACATCCGGGCGGGTGGGCAGAGCCTCCCGCCGCTGCTGCTACAAGTTCGCCCGATCCTGGGCGAACCAGTAGCAACCCACCACTGCCTCACACCTAAACCTAAGTCTCACATTTTAAATCTGGAAATAATAATTTGATTCTTTTATTACTGCATTGATAAACTCTAGGTGGAAATATAATTTGCTTAATTTTTAACTTTTAGTTGACTGAATTATTCAGCTATTTCTTTTCAAAAGTTCTAGCTATCTGTTCACCATCTGTTTCACAGGGAAGACAGAGGGAAATAAACAGTTCTCCACCTAGTAGCTTAGAGTGTATTTGGAATAAAAATTTAAAAAATGATCCAAATAAATTAATAAATGAAGTCTAGAGGTGCCTAACAACCAGCCTCTCTAAAACGGTTGTAAGTTGCAAGAGGGTACTTGTTCAATTGTCATTCTATAAATGCCACGTTGGAGGAATCCTTTCTTAAATCCAAAGGAAAATCTGGCATCCCAGCCACTATCAATTGTTACTCCTTAACAATATTTATACCTCCTCCACATTCACTCTTCGTACTATGTTGAGACTGTTCTGTTTAAAAACAAAGCCATAAACAGATATATTTGAGGAGAGCATTTCAGAGTTGGGCTGCCATTAGCGGCAGATTTGTTTTCTGTGTGCTACATGAACTTTGAGGGCAGGCACCCAACAACATTCCCAAAGTTGTTCTGAGCATAAAGTTTGGGTTGAGACGCTACTTTCCATCCTGCTGACACTCCAGTGACACATATAATATGGAATCATACGGTTGAAAAGGATCTTGGAGGTCTTCTGTCCAACCCCCTGCTCAAGGCAGGAGATATTATACCATCCTGGTCAAACGGCTGTCCAATCTATTCCTGAAAAACTCCCTGGCTGGAGCACCCGTAACTCCATGAGGCAAGCTACCGTATTCCATTGGTAATAGTTCTCACTGTCAGAAAATTTCTCTTACTTACAGGTTGAATATCTCTTTAAAAAGCTTCCACCCATTACTTCTTGTCTTGCTCTCTGGTGTTTTGTAGAACAAGTCAATCCCCTCTTCTCTGTGACAGCATGTCAAGTATTAGAAAACTGTTATCATGTTTCTCCAATCTTTCTTTTCCATAGGCTAGGTATATCTAGCTCCCTCAAGTTCTATCATATCTCAATATCTCATATCATATATCATATCAAGTTCTAGGTTCTATCATGTCTCAAGACTTAAAATGGACACTTAACATCAAAAACATCATCAAAAAAGCTCAACAAAGAATGGTCTTTCTGTGCAAACTCAGAAAGCTCAAACTGCCCAAAGAGCTGCTGTTTCAGTTCTACAGAGGAATTATTGAGTCTGTCATCTGCACCTCTATAACTTTCTGGTTTGGTTCTGCAACCCAAAAAGACAGACACAAACTTCAGAGGATAATTAGAACTGCAGAAAAAACAATTGCTACCAACCTGCTTCCATTGGGGACCTGTATACTGCACGAGTCAAAAAAAGGGCTGTGAAAATATCTACAGACCCCTCACATCCTGGACATAAATTGTTTCAATTCTACCCTCAAAAAGATGCTATAGTGCTATACACACCAGAACAACTAGACACAATGGCAGTTTTTCCCCGAATGCCATCACTCTGCTTAACAACTAATTCCCACAACACTGTCAAATAATTTACTAAGACTGTGTTACTATTATTCTTCTCTTCCTTACTAGTATCTATCTCTTCCCACTTATTACTATAACCATGTCACTTGTATCTTTAAATTTATATTGTTTTTATTTGTTTCCTTGTACGATTTGATAGCTTATTAGTAACCTTGACTATCACTAAGTGTTGTATCTTTTTATTCTTGATGAATGTATTTTATTCTCCTTATGTACACTGAGAGCATATACACCTAAGACAAATTCCTTGTGTGCCCAATCCCACTTGGCCAATAAAGAATTCTATTCTATTCTATGCAATGCGATGCGATGCTATGCTATGCTATGCTATGCTATTTTCAATCATTCATCATACGTTTTAGCCTTTAGAAAGCCATCTCATTCAGACAGTGCTGATCTAACTAGGTAGTCTCAGGAGATTTTGAAGAGTCAGAGCTGGTCAGAGAAGACAATATTAAGTAATTCTGCCAAGTTCACTAAGTTAATGGAGTTAAATGTCATAGTAAACAAGAAATTATGAAAATACTGTCTTTCCTCCTCCTGCACTAACATTTATGCATCAGGGGTTTTGTTGTTTTTGTTGTAATAGTTGTTTACCTCCACTTTGTCCTAACAACTAAGAAAGACCATTTGTAAAATTTCTCCTTTGACTGAAGTTTTATGAGCTGCCTTAAGGTCAAACTCTGCCATCGTCTATTTCCACTAGATAAGATTTGGGGCCCGTTTGTCTATGACTATCCCCTCTTCCAGTTTGGGCCGTCGCTGTAATTATGGGCCCACACTGAGTCTCCTATGTTTAATTCCCGGATTCTATCTGGTTTTGTTTTGAACCCGTCCTGCACGTAGTTGGTGTAGCCGGTCTAGCGGGCACCGTAGCTTCCGCCCATTAATAGCTCGGCTGGGCTGCGGCGGTGGCCACACAGGGGTCCTGTGTTGGACGGTTAGGAATCGTCGATTTGTGCCTGCCAATCGCCGGGCCGCTTCGTGATAGCGCTTCTTTCGCACTCCGAACAAAGCGTTCAGCAAGGCCGTTCGGCGCAGGGTGGAACGGCGCTGAGAGGGCATGTCGGATGCCCTCTTCAGCCAGGTACCCTTCAAATAATGCTGCAGTGAACTGTGGGCGTTATCGGACACGAGGGTGTCCGGTAGCCCGTGCGTGGCGAAAAGGTGTTTTAGTGCTGAGATGACAGCTCCAGCGGTTGTGGATTTCATTAGGATGATCTCCAGCCATTTGGAGAATGCATCCACCACAATTAGAAATGTTTGGCCGTGGAAGGGCCGCAAAATCAATGTGTATGCGGGACCAAGGGCCTTGGGGTTTCTCCCACTCCAACACTGGGGCCGAGGTGGTAGTGGTCTGATTCCTGACATACCTGGCATCGCCAACCCTGTCACTGATTTCCTGTCCATTAGGGGCCACCAGACATAGCTCCTAGCCAAACCCTTCATCCTTACAATTCCTGGGTGACCTCATGCAGTAGTTCCAGGACTTTTTCCTCAGCTTCTCTGGAACTACCACCCTATCCCCCAGAGCAGGCACCCCTTGCACAGACAATTCCCTCTTTTCTTTACAAATTCTCTAAACGTCGCCCGGTATGGCCATCCCTTGAACCCAACCGATTACAGTTCTTAAAACAACGTCCGGTAGGAGGCCGAGCCACTTCCTGCGATGTGACTGGCCCAGAGTCCCAAGAGTCAATTAGTAGAACGGGGTGCCCGGAGTAGGGTCCTCGATTTCCCGGCAATGGGCATCTGCTCAGTGCGTCCGCATGCCCCAGCTCTTTTACAGGTCGATGCTGCAGTTTGTAAGAGTAGGCGGCCAAAAAGATAGTCCATCTGGTCAGCCGGGGTGATAGTGCCACTGGCCTTGGGCGGTCGCCAGCCAGTAATCCCAATAGTGGTCTGTGGTCAGTGATAATTTCAAAGTCTCTCCCAAAACGTATTCGTGAAATTTTTCACCCTGACACTATTGCGAGAGCCTCCTATCTAGCTGGCTGTAATTCTCTCAGCCGGGACATCGCTCGTGAATAGAACGCTATAGGGGCTTCAGTGCCGTTTGGGAGTCTGTGGCTAAGTACAGCTCCTACTCCATAGGGGACGATCACAAACCAATACTAACGGCAGTCTGTTGTTGTATTGTATTAACAGGCTATCGCTTGATAGCAAACTTTTACTGCCTCAAATGCCCTATTCTCTGACTTCCCCCACGACCAAACAGTGTTTTTTCCAAGCAATTTATGCAGCGGTTCAGCAATGGTTGCCCTATCTTTAAAAACACGGCGTAAAAGTTTACCAGACCCAGGAAAGCCTGGAGTTCTGTCTTGTTTTTGGGTGCTGGGGCTCTCTTTATCGCCTTGACTTTGCTCTCCGTGGGGTGAATCCCTTTTTTGTCTATTCTATAGCCCAAAATTCAACAGATTCGACCCCTATCTGACACTTGCTTGCTTTGACTTTTAATCCTGCCGACCTAAAATGGCCAAAACTTTCCTTAATCGCTTCCCAGTTCTCTTAAATCTTCCCTGATACCAACACATCATCGAAATAGGGCACGACTCGGTAACCCTTGTAGGAGCCGCCCATCAAATTTTGAATAGCCCGGGCCACACTCACCCCAAACTGTAACCGGGTGCACTTAAAGGCACCCGTGCGTTACAATGGTCTGGGCTTCAGCTGTGCTAGCATCTACGGGTAGCTGTTGGTAGCTTGTGCCAAGTCTAATTTGGCGAAAACTTGTCCGTGCCCTAGTGAGTGCAATAAGTGTTGCACTACTGGAACTGGGTAGGCGCTCTTTTGCAATGCTTTGTTCAAGGTAGCCTTGTAATCAGCGCAAATTCTTATGGACCCGTCTGGTTTTATAGGGGTGACGATTGGCGTCTCCCATTTGGCATGGTCAACTGGCACTAGTATCCCCTGGCTGACTAATTTATCTAACTCTTTGTCGATTTTAGGTTTGAGTGCAAAAGGAACCCTCCTTGCCTTTAACCTAATGGGAGCTATTTGGGGGTCTAAATTGAAGGAGATAGGGGTCCCCTTGTACTTGCCTAAACGGTCCTCGAATACGTCTGCGAATTCCTCCATTAGGGCGTTTGCAGGTTGCATCCGCCCGTGGACGCCAGTCACCCCATTCCCAACGCCTGAACCAGTCTAGCCCCAGCAAGCTTGGCAAGGTTCCCAGGACTAAGGTGATGGGCAGGGTCTTTTCGTATGTCCCGTACTTGACCTCGACGGTCGTTGTCCCTCGAACAGGGATGCGGTTGCCCTGGTAATCCTGCACCCGGAGCCGTTGTTTCTGTAGCTTGCGCTTTGCGAGGTGCGGCAAGGCTTTCACAAAAGTGTCCCAGGACATGATTGTGATAGCTGATCCTGTGTCTACTTCCAGCCGCACGGTACGCCTTCAATTGTTGGGTTAGTGAAGATCTTTTCTTCGATGCGGGTAGCTGCGTGGTCTATGGTAACAGTCATTCGGTTTGACTTCGCTCTTTCTTTCCTGGCCAATCGCGGGTCGCCTTGCCGATTCGCGCTCTGATTGGCTGGTTTGAAATTTCGGCGGAATGTGGGGTTTGCATCTCTGACTCAGAGCCGCTCTGATTGGCCGATTTGAATTTTCGGCGGAAGGTTGGGGTGCTCGGCAGACTTGGGCCAGGTGCCCTTTCTCTCACACCGCCGGCAAATGGCGCCCTGAACTTACATCTTTGGCGCTGATGTCGCCCGCAACTTCCGCATTCCTCCGGGTCTTCCTTGTCGATTTTCCGGTGTAGTGGACTTCTTCCTCCTCTTCGCTGGTTGACTCACGATAGGTTTCTTCGTGGTGGACTGTGCTCGGCTTTGCGCCCGCCATCGGCGTGAGTCGCTTTGTAAGGTGTCTGCTGCATGGTTGATCATCTCATGGGCTCTGGCTTCGTCCAGAGCGTTTGCCAATGTCAGGTTGCTCTTGGCTAGCAACCGTCTCCTCAAACGGATGTCTCTGACCCCCCGTATAAGTTGTTCCAGCAGCTCTTCGTCCAGATCGCGGTACTCGCAATGCTTGGAGGCTTGTCTCAGGGCTGCCATGTAGTCGCTGATAGACTCGCCTTCTTGTTGCCTGCGCCCCAAACTCGTACCGTCGAACGTATTTGGACGGGGCCGGTGCGAAGTGATTCTTCAGGAGGGTCTGAAGGGTCTGCCACGACACGGAGTGTAGCGGTGTTGGCTCCGCCAGGGCTTCTGCGACGGCGATGACTGCGGACCCACAGTGGCTTATGAAGTAAGCCCGTTTGCGGTTGTCGGAGACTCCCTGTAACTCGTTTGCCTCCAGGAAACTTTCGAAACGGGTCATATATATTCCCCATGTTTCCTGGGCAGGGTCAAACGGAGTGGGTGGCGTGTAGCCGGTCATCGCTGCATTCGCTATCACCTTGCTGGGTTTGATTCTCGTAGTGAGTTCAGCTCTGTTCTGGTGCTCTGCCTCAAGATCCCACCTTCGTCGCCAATGTTATGTTCGGGTATTGACGAGGCAGGAGACCAGGTTAGTGACAACAGCTCTTTAATATAGTGTGACCCAGCAAAACTCTGGAGAAAAACCTCTCCTTATATACACTTCAGCCTGAGGCTGCAACCAATCAGGAACGAGATATTTCCCGCCTAAAACTCCCGCCAAAACTTACAGTAATACATTACACTCTGCACCTCTATAACTTTCTGGTTTGGTTCTGCAACCCAAAAAGACAGACACAAACTTCAGAGGATAATTAGAACTGCAGAAAAAACAATTGCTACCAACCTGCTTCCATTGGGGACCTGTATACTGCACGAGTCAAAAAAAGGGCTGTGAAAATATCTACAGACCCCTCACATCCTGGACATAAATTGTTTCAATTCTACCCTCAAAAAGATGCTATAGTGCTATACACACCAGAACAACTAGACACAATGGCAGTTTTTCCCCGAATGCCATCACTCTGCTTAACAACTAATTCCCACAACACTGTCAAATAATTTACTAAGACTGTGTTACTATTATTCTTCTCTTCCTTACTAGTATCTATCTCTTCCCACTTATTACTATAACCATGTCACTTGTATCTTTAAATTTATATTGTTTTTATTTGTTTCCTTGTACGATTTGATAGCTTATTAGTAACCTTGACTATCACTAAGTGTTGTATCTTTTTATTCTTGATGAATGTATTTTATTCTCCTTATGTACACTGAGAGCATATACACCTAAGACAAATTCCTTGTGTGCCCAATCCCACTTGGCCAATAAAGAATTCTATTCTATTCTATGCAATGCGATGCGATGCTATGCTATGCTATGCTATTCTCAATCATTCATCATACGTTTTAGCCTTTAGAAAGCCATCTCATTCAGACAGTGCTGATCTAACTAGGTAGTCTCAGGAGATTTTGAAGAGTCAGAGCTGGTCAGAGAAGACAATATTAAGTAATTCTGCCAAGTTCACTAAGTTAATGGAGTTAAATGTCATAGTAAACAAGAAATTATGAAAATACTGTCTTTCCTCCTCCTGCACTAACATTTATGCATCAGGGGTTTTGTTGTTTTTGTTGTAATAGTTGTTTACCTCCACTTTGTCCTAACAACTAAGAAAGACCATTTGTAAAATTTCTCCTTTGACTGAAGTTTTATGAGCTGCCTTAAGGTCAAACAAAGAGTCAAACCCTAAGCCATCAGTCACAAAACCTAACCCTTTACCCACTTTGCCATGCTGGTTTTCAGTAGATCAAAAGAGTGCATCTGGATCAAATGTTTAGTAAAACAAACCCAAGCATCAGAAGCCCAAATGGTCTAGAGAAAATTATTTCCTGGTGCATCATTGAGGAAGATTAGTTCACCACTGTACTCTTTCCAGCTGCATTAGGAGTTCTTTCATTTATTTATTGGTTGGGGTGAAATAAAGGGGAACTTCAGTGCTGCATCTACTTTGTGTTGTTCCATTTTGTTCCCCCTGACTCCTAAGTAATGAAGTACTTTCTTTTGTCTTCTTAATTGGGATCTCCTTGAGCTAAGCTGCTAGGAGTCTGTTAGCATCAGTGATGTGCCTTATAAATCCATATGCCTTTCTGTGTTCTAATTTTGCACACTCTTAAGACTGATGCTGCTTTGCCAGCCTAGTCATCTTCAAACTAGAACGTTAAACACTTTATTTGTGCTGTGCACTGTGGAAGGAGCAAGCCACTCATAATGTGATTTTTGAGGAAGAGATTTTGTCTCCAGGGCAAAGGTGTGTTTTTCACAAACTTGGAATATTGCATCCAGTTTTGGACATCATGATATAAAAAGGATGTTAAGACTCTAGAAAGAATACAGAGAAGAGCAATAAAGGTGATTAGGGACTGGAGGCTAAACATAAGAAGAACGGTTGCTGGAGCTGGGTATGTCTAGTTTAATGAAAAGAAGGACTAGGGGAGACATGATAGCAGTCTTCCACTGTCTCAGGGGCTGCCACAAAGAAGAGGGAGCCAAGCTATTCTCCAAAGCACCTGAGGGCAGGAGGACAAGAAGCAATGGGTGGAAACTAATCAAGGAGAGAAGCAACCTAGAACTAAGCAGAAATTTCCTGACAGAACAATTAATCAGTGAAACCAGTTGCCTCCAGAAGTTGTGAATGCTCCAACACTGGAAGTTGAAGTGGTGTAGGGTTTCCTGCCTGAGCAGGGAGTTGAATAACAGTAACAAAGTTGGAAGGTACCTTGGAGGTCATCTAGTCCAACCCCCTGCTGTCGCAGGAGACCTGTACTAGGGATTTGAACCGCCGAACTGCCAATCTTTCTGATCGACAAGCTCAGTGTCTTAGCCACTGAGCCACTAGAAGACCTCCAGGGTCCCTTCCAACACTGTTAAACTTATAAAAAGCAGGGCCAGGAATGTGATGGAGTGTGCATGCGCACATGTGTGTAAGCATATTTACTGTGGAATACGGAGAGCGTATAATTCAGTGAAAGATCATATACATATGGAAAAATCCATCTCCGGCATCTTCAAAGGCAGCCATAAAAATCTCTGGATTCAAGTTCAGTAGATATCTCCTGAATTTATTCAGCAGTGAAATAATCATCCAATTCTTAAAGCAACTTCTTATTTTGGTTTTCTACTCCAGCCTAAGCTACACATTTGTCTGTTAATGGTGTATTGCTCTTCTAACTAGGGAAAACTATCTCCTGAATTTTCAATTAGCTGGAAATGACTACAGGGGTCCCATCAGGGTCACGATGATACTCCCAGTTGTCCTACAAGCATGAAATGTGTACCCTAACAATGAAGAGACATTGTATTCCACTACATAGCAAACCATTTGTTATATATTCGTTGACACATCGTACGTTTGTTTTGGGACATAATCAAAAGATCAATGGCATGATGACTTTTAAAAGCTGCATATGAAGACAGGTAATTATAATCCATTATTATGTGCAACCTTATTTTATTATTATAAATCTAATGTTCCTGTGAATAAGCCCTTTGCTGAATCTCTCTAAATTGATTTTCTTTTAAATTTGAATTTATATCCCGCCCTTCTCCGAAGACTCAGGGCGGCTTACAATGTGTTAAGCAATAGTCTTCATCCATTTGTATATTATATACAAAGTCAACTTTATTGCCCCCAACAATCTGGGTCCTCATTTTACCTACCTTATAAAGGATGGAAGGCTGAGTCAACTTTGGGCCTGGTGGGACTTGAACTTGCAGTAATTGCAAGCAGCTGTGTTAATAACAGACAGACTTTGTCCGTTGAGCCACCAGAGGCCCTTTGTAAAAATGTAAAATGTAAAACAAATGATGTAAATGTTTTTACAAAAATGTTTTACAAAAATGTAAAACAAAATAAAATGTAAAACCAATCAGAAAATTGGAACTTTCACTACATCCACAAGTTTCTAAAAGCCTGCAAAGGGAAGGCCATATTGTACACTTCGTTTGTGTGAATAATGGTGGCCAAAATGTTACACTAATGTGATGTGACATTCTCCCATATAAAAGCCTGCCTTTAATTCAAAATAAGCAGACCGCTTGCTGAAACAAATTGTTCTGTATTAATTACTGGCATTTGGAAACGAGTGGACTGCTACAGTCAGTTGCTATTTTTTTAGAAAGAAAGCTTAAGGTCAGTTTGATATCAAAGAAAAGCTTCACGTAGCCCAATGTGAACTAGATGGTTCATGGTGAGTTTTTTGGAAGATTATAAAGCAAAGAACAAAAGAGAAAGAAATTCAATTATAAAATTGCTAAAACTCCATTCTGAAACTTGTTAGCTCCTAAACTCCATAACAAGCAGAGAAAAGGAGATTGCACACGTAGGGAACATCTCCAATACCATAGAAGGCATGTTCAGATGGAGTGATCTAGGGCAGGGTTTCCCCCAGCTGTGTTCTATGGAAGTCCAAGGTTCTGTGAGGACACCCTTACTCTCCAAGTTCACTAGAACAAAACCAATTTTCTTCCACTGAAATTCTGCCTCTTGAACAATAATTCTATTTTGTTTGATTTTTCAGTCTGAAAATGTTTTAAAAACCTCCTGATCTATACCTCTTAAACATTTCAAGGCAGACAGTTCCCAGATCTGCTAATTAGAAGACAGTTCATCGCTATTCTGTCCTTTTTAATGGATTTTGTTGTTGAAGAGGAAATGGTGGAAGAAACTTTGGAAAGCAGAATAAGATTTCAAGTAGATACAGAATATGTCTTAACCAGCCATAAAATCCCTTGAATAATGTGGAGCAACTGCACAATAAAAACCATTGAGCTAACAGTGACCCATGGCTGCTATGAGTGCAGGAATGTTGTGAAAATTGTTGGCTAAATTGGTGGTTACTGAGATTTGAAATCCAAGAAAATGTTGCTTTTGGAAATAGAATACCCAAAGTTCAACTTCCAAGAAGCAAGACACAGGGATTTCTGAAGGCCAGACCATGCACTACATTTAAAAGGTTTCAGGTAGTTTGATTTTGTAAAGAAAAGACTTGCGTTCATGTACAGCAGCAGAAAATAACCAGAGCACTGTGCCTTGATTCATTCAGGCTGTTGGAAAATACGTAGATACAGTATGGTATACAATACAAGTGGGACGCGGTGGCTCAGTGGCTAAGACACTGAGCTTGTCGATCGAAAGGTCAGCAGTTCTGCTGTTCGAAACCCTAGTGCTGCATAACGGGGTGAGCTCCTGTTACTTGTCCCAGCTTCTGCCAACCTAGCAGTTCGAAAGCACGTAAACAATGCAAGTAGAAAAATAGGGACCATCTTTGGTGGGAAGGTAACAGCGTTCCGTGCGCCTTTGGCATTGAGTCATGCCGTCCACATGACCACGGAGACGTCTTTGGGCAGCGCTGGCTCTTTGGCTTTGAAACAGAGATGAGCACCGCCCCCTAGAGTCAGGAACAACTAACACATATGTGCAAGGATTATATAAATTATTCTAATCACTAGAATCTGTAACTTTTTTTATGTAGACAGCAGTCAACATACAATGTCTCTGCTTAGGTAGCAATTTCTTTTCAGGATTCCAGTGCTGCAGCCCTAAGGGAATTTTTACTCGGATTACACGCAAAACATTTTGTCTTTCTTTTTCCTTCTCGTTTCATCTTTGCAAGTTAATTTAGCAGCGGTTTGTCTTGTTGTTATAATTTTGGGAGGGCATTGTAGCTAAGACAGTTTGCCCAGATTCGTGAGGAAAAGAATTACTTTCCCTTAATGCAGCTGCTTCATCTGTTAATACTTTGTGTGTGGGGGAAGGGGCAAATAAAAAGTAGATCATTCTTAATCTGATAATTGTATATCTTCCCAGAAGCAAGTGCTACAAAATCCATTATATGATTACCCCTACGCCCAGATTGTGGTTGCATAACTTTTAGAACATAACTTTTGTATCGTAGTGGCCAAAATTGTGGAAACCTTTTGGAAAAAGTGTATTTTTGAGGCTTGATGGCTAATAACAGCAATTTTTTTTTTTTGAGTTTCAAGATAATCCTATTCCACTGTTGGAATGGCCTGGGAATAGCCCAGATCTTAACCCAACTGAAAATCTATGGAGCCGACTAAAGAAACTTGTTAGTCAGAAGCGACCAGCAATAAAACCCAGTTAATAGAAGCCATCATTCAATCTTGGTTTCACATTATAACAGCTACAGAACTAAAAGACTTGGTTCACTCCATGGGAAGACATTGTAAGGCCATAATTCATGCTAAAGGTTACCCAACTAAGTATTAACTGACATGATAATTTTTGTATATCTCGTTTTTTCTACGTGTTTCACTTTTCTACTTTGTTCTGTAACTGCTATTCTAATAGCAAATCCTTCATAAATTTATTTATAATCAATAAATAATATAGTAATTTAATATAGTAATTTAGAACTACGCCGCCTTTGGTATGACCTGAGCATAGCTCATAAAATCATCTGCTACAATGTCCTTCCTGTCAATGACTACTTCAGCTTCAACCACAACAATACATGAGCAAATAATAGATACAAACTTAAACTGAACCTCTCCAAACTCGATTGCAGAAAATATGACTTCAGTAACAGAGTTGTTAATGCCTGGAATGCACTACCAAACTCTGTGGTCTCATCCCCAAATCCCCAAAACTTTAACCTAAGACTGTCTACTATTGACCTCACCCTATTCCTAAGAGGTCTGTAAGGGGCGTGCATAAGAGCACCAGCGTGCCTATCGTCCCTGTCCTAATGTTCCCTTTAATTGTGTTCATTTTATATATTCAATTCATGCTTATATATATTATTTAATATGTACTCGACAAAATAAATACATAAATAAAAATTATTGCATTACAATCTTGATTAAATTATGTTTCCATTGATATATAATTTTATGGTACTACTCCCCCCCCCAAAAAAAAAGTGGTGTTATTAGCTAGTTTTAGAAAATACACTTTTCCCAAAAGGTTTCCACAATTTTGGCCATTACTGTAGGTTTCCAGAGTCCCTCACAATTGGGTAGGATCAAACATTTTGCCTCCTCTTTTTGCATGTTTGTAGCATTAAGGACCAGGTTTATACTTTTTAAAACTCCTCAAACTTGCTTAAAAATTAGTTTTCTCAAATTGACAAGATATAATGGTATGTGGGAAAGATCTTGGGATGTGGGGCAGAGAGAAGCTGCCTAGGGAAGAGTCAGATAAGAGAAGAGAAGCACAAAGCCCAGAAGTGGGTTTCAGCAGGTTCTGACCAGTTCTGGAGAACCAGTAGCGGAAATTTTGAGTAGTTCGGAGAACCGGTAGTAAAAATTCTGACTGGCCCCACCCCCATCTATTCTCCGCCTCCCAAGTCCCAGCTGATCGGGAGGGAATGGGGATTTTTGCAGTAACCTTCCCCTGGAGTGGGGAGGGAATGGAGATTTTACAGTATCCTTCTCCTGCCACACCCACCAAGCCACGCCCACTAAGCCATGCCACATCTACCAAGCCACACCCACAGAACTGGTAGTATATTTTTTTAAAAACCACCACTGCCGAAGTTCCAAAATGGGTAGAAGGAGAGCGCTCCTTCTAAAAATGTTCCCAAGTTATGAAGGAGATGGCAGGAGATTTGTACTTTCAGATTTGCAAGATTTTGGTAATGTAGCCTTACAATCAAATAGAATTAGCTCATCTGGTTTTGTTTTGTTTTTCCTGTCTGGTCTATCTGGGAAAGTTGAGAACAAAAATTCATTCCCAAGGTGGTAGAATGGAAGCTTGTTAAATGAAGGTATAATCTTTAAAATCTCTTAAATGGCCCAAACTTCTTGAGCTGGCCAATTTTTTGTGGAATGTTGGCATTGTCAGCTGTGATTTTGCACAAGAATACTAAATCCTGGAAATCTTGAAATATTTGAGGAAATTTTAGGAGACTCTCAAACTGCCATGGAAGCAAGAGAGCCTCTGATGGTGTCAACCTTGTGAACTCTCAAGTTTTCTCTTTATTCATTATTTATTTGAATTTATAAGGATTCAAATAGAAGATTCAATGATAACAACAACAGTTTGGGGACAGGAATTTGCTATAAAATTCTAAAGGAGAAAATACAATATTCTTTAATTAGGACATTTTCAAAAACGCTACATCTATCTTTACATTATATCTATCTATCTATCTATCTATCTATCCATCCATCCATCATCACCATCTTTTTTTAAGAAGGATATAACAATAAAGCAATATAAACTTTACTAAGTTTTCTTTTTGTATTGTTTTAAAATATTCCAATATACTTTATCTTTTTTTTTTCTGGGTACCAATATTCATGGGGTTATGTATCATCTGTAAAATATTTTCTCTTAAATTACAATATGGGGTCAGTTTTAGTGATTTTTTTTCAATAAATCTTTCCATTTTTGTCATGCATTAAAAAATCAGATAGTTTATCGTGCAATGTTTCACTTGTTCTCTCTCTGTTTCTGATTTTAAGAGCAATTTACATATTTATTTATTTGTTTGTTTTATTTGTCAACAAATACAAGAAAACAAGTAACAGAGTAGACATAGACATGGACACATGAAAATTTTTTGGCACACACAAAAAAAGGATATAAATAGGCAAAACATAGCCATAAATACATAGAATGATTAGATATAATTGGGGACATTAGGATAGGGACAGTAGGCACGCTGGTGCGCTTGTGCACGCCCCCTTAGGGACCTCTTAAGAAACATGAAAGGACCACGGTAGACAGTTTATGGTAAAAAGTATGGGAATTAGAGAGACTAACAACAGGATCAGGTAGATTGTTCCAGACATTTATTACTCTATTGCAAAAGTCATATTTCCTACAATTAAGATTAGAGCAAATTACATTCAAGATCATGTGAAGTGTTAATACTAGTTTATAATGCCTTGGTAAGGCCACACTTGGAATATTGCATTCAGTTTTGGTCAGCACGATATAAAAAGGATGTTGAGACTCTAGAAAGAGTGCAGAGAAGAGCAACGAAGATGATTAGGGGACTGGAGGCTAAAACATATGAAGAACGGTTGCAGGAACTGGGTATGTCTAGTTTAATAAAAAGAAGGACTAGGGGAGACACGATAGCAGTGTTCCAATATCTCAGGGGGTGCTACAGAGAAGAGGGAATCGGGCTGTTCTCCAAAGCACCTGAGGGTAGAACAAGAAGCAATGGGTGGAAACTAATCAAGGAGAGAAGCAACCTAGAACTAAGGAGAAATTTCCTGACAGTTAGAACAATTAATCAGTGGAACAACTTGCCTGCAGAAGTTGTAAATGCTCCAACACTGGAAATTTTTAAGAAAATATTGGATAGCCATTTGTCTGAAATGGTGTAGGGTTTCCTGCCTGGGCAGGGGGTTGGACTGGAAGACCTCCAAGGTCCCTTCCAACTCTGATATTATTATTATTACATTGAGTTTAAATCTATTGATGGCCCTTGTGTTATTATGGTTGAAATTATAGTACTCATTTACAGGTAGAACTTTTTGGTAAATAATCTTATGAACTAAGCATAGGTCGAAACGTAGACAACGTAGTTCGAGGCTTTCTAGTATGTATTCAAAATGTACAGTGATTAATGTGTGTGCGTGTGAGTGTGTGATTTATGGGTATGGGTAGATACATATTTTCTCTTGAGAGCAGGCAATAGAATTTCATTTTTAATGTGGGCCAGTGTGCTCACAGTAAAAAAAAAATGGCAATAAAGGTTATCTTGTCTTGTATCTTGTCCTGTCCTGTCCTGCCTCTACTAACAATGTCACTGGTTCTAAAATGTTGTTGCAGACCTGTGCACTCAACATCGTTAAAGCAACATTTCTCAACCTTTGCAGCCTGGAGGAATCCTTGAAATATTTTTCAGGCCTTGGGGAACCACTGAAGATTCAGGCTCAAATATAGACCTGAAGTTACAAAATCATTATACTTGTTTCATGTATCTCGGTCCTCAGATTCTCCTTTTTCAACCCTCCTCTTTCTACTTCCTCTCCCAAGGATCTTTGCCAAACTAGAGAGGGACTGGTGCCTTGCAACCTCCAGCATCCCTCCCTTTAATACTTGGACCTCCAAAGTCTTGCCACCCTGATGCCAAAGCCTCCATCACCACTTTTCCTTCCTCCCTTCTCCCACCGTAGTAGGCAGTTCCTGCTGCTCGTGCCCCATCAGCCCAGCCCTAGATCTCCTGCACACACCCTGAGTTACAGCCCCTGGGCCACTGCATCTGCAGAAAGGAAGGCAGGATGCAGAGTTCGGGCACAAAGGCCCCACTATGGGTGCTGCACTGAGACCAAATGAGCAAATTTGCTTCCAACACAACAGCTATGAATAGACTGGACTGGACTGGACTGGACTGGACTGGACTGGAATAGAATAGAATAGAATAGAATAGAATAGAATAGAATAGAATAGAATAGAATAGAATAGAATAGAATCTTTATTGACCAAGTGTGATTGGACAGGATGGGATGGGATGGGATGGGATGGGATGGGATGGGATGGGATGGGATGGGATGGGATGGGATGGGATGGGATGGGATGGGATGGGACGGGAATAGACTAGACTAGACTAGACTAGACTAGACTAGACTAGACTAGACTAGAATAGAATAGAATAGAATAGAATAGAATAGAATAGAATAGAATAGAATACGTCTATAGGCCAAGTGTGATTGGACACACAAGAATTGCCTCCGGTGCACAAGGTCTCAGTGTACATACAAGCAACAAGTGATAAATCATGATCATCGTCTCATAAAAATACATTCATCATAAATCACAAAATACAACAAAACCTGTTTTCACAGCAGCTGTGAGCAATGTGAAAATCTGTGGAGGTCTGCAGAGATGTTACTTGTTCACATCCAATGGACTCCCTGACCTGAAGGTCTTTTTCCTTTGATTTAAAATGTTCCTTATTTTTGAATATGTGGATTCTTACATTCTTTGGCCAGATGTTTTAACTTCTGGTCCTTTTCATTTTATTTTTCTATTCTTAGCAGACAAAATTGTGCTTCTTTGGCACTAGCAGGAGTTGGAGAGATCTGAATGCTGTAGTATGTAATTACATATTTCAACTACATTCCTAATTCTGCTCAGGCCAGGAAACAATAATTTTCCACTGTCCAAGGTAAACATCTATGTCAGAGGAAATATTTATGTTTCATAAAAGTTTAGGGAACAGGGAAAATCCATCCTGATATACCACAGCTTTCCTCCCACAAATCCTGGGAAATATTAAGTTTTATGCAAATGACCCTAGCTTTCTGTGTTTCACCCAATAAACCAGTGTTTCTCAATCTCAGCAATTTAAGTTGTGTGGACTTCAACTACCAGAATTCCCCAGTCTGACGACAAAAGTATGAACTTCATGATCAGGGGTGGGATTCCCATGATGCACTGAAACAACATGATTTTTTTTTTGAGCCCAATTGGTGTAAATCCTGCCTGGATTATGAAATAGAACTTAGTTGAAAGAAATATGGTGAGCCAGGGGTGAAATGCTCCTAGTTCGGACCAGATCGGCTGATCCAGGGGTGATGGTGGTGGGTGGTTCGGAGAACTGATAGCAAAAATCCCTGCCCTGCCCCGCCCCACCCTGCCCATGCCCACCCAATCACCCAGTTGCCTGCTTGCCCGCTTGCCGCTTCTTTTAAAAAATGCTTTTAAAAGTAAAAAAAAGGCTCTGACAATCAGGCAGCTCAGCTGTGATCGTCAGAGCCTTTTTTTTACTTTTTAAAAGCACATTTTTTACAATCTATTCCGCCGAATAGGTTGTAAAGAAATGCTTTTAAAAGGTTAAAAAAAAGCTCTGACGCTGAGCTGTCTGATCGTCAGAGCCTTTTTTTTACTTTTAAAAGCATTTTTTACAACCTATTCAGCTAAATAGGTTGTAAAAAATACTTTTAAAAGGTTAAAAAAAAGCTCTGACGCTGAGCTGTCTGATCGTCAGAGCCTTTTTTTTTACTTTTAAAAGCATTTTTTACAACCTATTCAGCCAAATAGGTTGTAAAAATGCTTCTAAAAGGTTAAAAAAAGGCTCTGACGATCACAGCTGAGCTGCCTGATTATCAGACCCTTTTTCTTCTTACTTTTAAAAGCTTTTTTTTTTACAACCTATTTGGCCGAATAGGTTGTAAAAAAAAATGCTTTTAAAAGTTAAAAAAAGAGATTGCGCGCCATGGCTGATCACCACCCAACTGCAGTGTGCTGTTCTACTTACCCCATGCCTCCTTTTGGCGTGCACTGCGCGCACGCGCACCTCGCATTTGGTGCGCATGCGCAGCCAGCGAACCGGTTGTAAACTGGTTCAGATTTCACCACTGGGTTGAGCCTGATCTCCAAGCCAGGTTAGGAAACCAAAAAGCAAGATATTGATAGGGTGCCAGGTATTTTGTCGAACATTATTTGTGACTTTGACAACTCTATTAATATCGCAGTCCAGCATTTTTCTACAGAGATTTTTTTTTCTAAAAAAGAGAACAACTTGTAACCATTTACGTTCCTAACATCTTGAATCATATGGATACTCTGCATGCATTTTCCCTTTAAGTTAACAGTTACGTTATATTTAGGTTAGCTAAAATGTTTTAACATTTCCTTTAAGCTAAAATTTAGATCTGTGAATGTAAATTGCTCAAGAATTTTTTTTAATGTACTTTTTTTACCCTGTTTTTGTTCCTTGACACACATATTTCCCTGATGCAAACTTAAAAAAATGTAAGTATAACTTAGAACAGTTTGCAAATACCCTTTCCATTTGCTTATGTGTTTGAGAATGCAAGTTCTCTTCTAGCGGTATTTCTATGGAGATTCTCAGTCAACCAGGTTATATGTGTCAAAGGTGCTTTTTCAAAAGGCAACTGGGTTGTTCTTTTCCTTGACGGGGAAAAAAAACCTTCTGGCACTTTCAGGAATAAATACTAATATATGGAATAAATGTGAGCATGCCATCTCCTTACTGCAATTTTCTGGCCTGTCCAGGAAGTACCAGAAAAGCTGTGTTCTTAAAACCATAACATTGTAATAAATTTCTCACACTTTTAAATAATAGTGAGAACTTCTCTGTCAATGTTAAACCTTTAAAGTAATCTACTTCTTCCCATTGTCAGGTTTCATCTGGAGAATTTGTAATATAAAAGCCAGCTAGAGTAGAGTAGAGTAGAGTAGAGTAGAGTAGAGTAGAGTAGAGTAGAGTAGAGTAGAGTAGAGTAGAGTAGAGTAGAATAGAATAGAATAGAATAGAATAGAATAGAATTGAATTGAATTGAATTGAATTGAATTGAATAGAATAGAATAGAATAGAATAGAATTGAATTGAATTGAATTGAATTGAATTGAATTGAATTGAATTGAATTCTTTATTGGCCTTGTGTGATTGGACACACAAGGAATTTGTCTTTGGTGCATAAGGTCTCAATGTACATAAAAAATACGTTAATCAAGAATCATAAGATACAACACTTAGTGATAGTCATAAAATACTAAATAAGCAATCAAAATCATACTAGGAAACTAAATAAAACAATATAATTGTAAAGTTACAAGCAACAAAGTTATAGTCATAAGTAGAAGGAGATAGGTAATAGGAAGGATGAGAAGAAGAATAGTAATGCAGTCTTAGTAAATAGTTTTCACAGTGTTGTGGGAATTCGTTGTTTAGCAGAGTGATCATAAATGCACTCCTAAAAGCAAACAATGAAACGGCAGTGATGCAGGTCGGTTAATCCCTATTGGAGAAGGAATGACCCAAGGTTACCCGGTTATGTATTGAACTCAAACATCCTTCACATCCAGCTGCAGCACACTGTCTGAGGATCTCATCCTGCTGGAAAATATTTCCCATAAGGAAAATATTTCTCAGCCCCCTTGGCATAAAAAAAAAAAAAAATCAACTTGGCTTTTCAAAGAAAGAATCCCTTTTCCATTCCAGCAGCTGGTTTTCATTTGATTTCTGTTCAGTTCCTTCTGTCTTATACATTCCGTATGTGACTTCCACTATCATACCTTCATGAGGAACTTTAAATATTTTAAATCCCTGAAGACTAGAGAGGGAAAGAAGTTCTGGTCGGGATTGACTTCAATTTCTTTAAATGTTTCCCCCCCACCCCCACCTCCCCATCTCCCGTGCATTTGGCCATCTGCCGATTTCAAATGAAGTCAAGGGAGACAGATGAATTACTGGCAAAGAAGAATTATTAACTGGTTATAAATGTTACCAGTACTCTATCATTTTGCTACAGTGTTTGGGAACTTCCAAATTCATCCCTTATCCAGAAGTGAAATTCAACAAAAGCAAGGGCCAAGTACTCCCACAGAGAAAGAACATATTCCGTGGGTGAATCTGACATTGAAATCCTTCCTGGACTTGTGTAATAAGCTATTTTTGTTTGTAGATCATTTCGTAGGAAGAGTCATAGCTCAGTATTAAAGTACTTGTTTTGCATGCCAAAAGCCCTGGGATCATCCCTTGTCCATTTATAAAGATTATATAGCAGGTGATGTGAAGAATTTTTTCCCTGCTGAGCTCAAAAATATAAGGCATCGTTCTTCATATAAGGCAGCTTCCCATGATTTTAACTTACACTCTTCTGAATTATGCCCTGGTGTTTGAAGTGTGTGGACCATTTTTGATCTAGTGCAGGGGTCTCCAACCTTGGCAACTTTAAGCCTGGAGGACTTCAACTCCCAGAATTCTGGGAGTTGAAGTCCTCCAGGCTTAAAGTTGCCAAGGTTGGAGACCCCTGATCTAGTGCAATCTGCTTAATTGGGTCACTCAATGAAGGAAGCAGAGGTGGTAGATTCTGGTTCTTTATAGATAGATATGAAGACAGGTTAAGGCCGAGATGTCAGCTGTTGAAAGGTTCATATAGTCAAAGATTCAGTGATTAGATTTACACATCTGGCTAATTTATAAATACCATATTTTTTGCACCATAAGACACTCCGGACCATAAAACACACATAGCTTTTGGGGAGGAAAACAAGAAAAACATTCTGCCTCTGCTTCCTAGCGTCCATCCGTCGGTATTCATCTGGCAAGTGTCCTTGCAGCAAACAGCAAACAACCTGGTCAGCTTCGGCACATTATCGCAACCTGATTTAGCAGGAGCAACTGATTGGCTGTTTGATTGGCCTCCCGGAATACCGGCGAACAGCTGTTCCAGGCAGTGGGGATTGCCACTGCCCATCGCCACTGCTGTCGCCGATCGCTGCCTCCATGTGTCCTGTTTTCGGCTCCACGCCCCCTGTTTTCAGCCTCCACACATCCTGTTTTTGGCCCATTTCAGGCGGGCCAGCAGCAAACGGCAGGGGCGAATGGTAACAGCAATCGATGGTGATAGGCAACAGTGGCAATCCCTGCCACCTGAAACAAGCCGAAAATGGGGTGTGCGGAGACCAAAAATGGCCAAAGGGTGGGGACCGGTGGGTGGGTGGGCGGGGCTTCGGCAACATTCACTCTGTAAGACACACAGACATTTCCACCCACTTTTTGGGGGAGGAAAGTGCATCTTATAGTGCAAAAAATATGGTAATTTGGTTTTAATCTAGTGAGCTTCTCAAACTTTGTGGTGCCTTGATCAGTGAATGACACATTTACTGTACAATGCTCCCTGCGAAGAAACTAATTTCATTGATCTTAAAGAAGGGCAAGAAATAAATGCATGGAAGCCTATTGGACAGGGAATTTTGGGAGTTGGTCCACATATCTTAAAAATACCAAGTTTGAAAAATATTAATCTAAACCAGTGGTTCATTACCTGTGGTCTGCAGGACCCTGGGGTAGGGGCTGCAATATCATCACAGGGGGCCCGGTGAAGGCTTGAAGAAATATTATGATTTAAATCTTACGTCTTGGTGGTTTGTGGCCGTGGTCTGTGGCCACAAAAGGTATTTAATGGGGATCTATAGTGAAGAAAAGCACTGATCTAAATTATTGCTGAGAACAAAAAAGTAGAATATGCATCTTCTCATGCCATGTGCTGTTAATTCATGAGAGGGGGCTTTGGAACAACTTGACTAGATCTATTATACAGAGTGTTGTGGTCCGCCAGCAGCCTGTGGAGCTGGCAATGGAGTCAGACAGTGATGAGGCTGAGGTGGGGCCAGGGCCATCGGGGAGTGAGGTGTGGACTCCAGAGCCTCCAGAGGTGATAGTAGTGACTCAGAGGAACAGGAGGAGTCTGTTCCTAATGCAGGCATGAAAAGAGCTGCCAGAAGGCAAGAGCAGCTCAAGCAAAGAGCATGACTCAGGAGTAGGGTCAAGAGATGACTGGCCCCTCCCATAAGGCTTAAAAAAGACCAGCAACAGCGTTTGGGCTTTGCCGGAAAACGTTGATAGCTTCGTCTTCTTGCGTTTATTTCTGTATCTGTGTCTTCTGAATGTTTGCAAGAAAGGCCTTTGGCAGTTTGCTTAATTGGACCAAGGTTGGTGATAGGCCTGAGGAATTTGTGTTGGGAGGAATTTGCTTTTATTTAGTTGAACTACATTGAGAATGAAGTAATTCTCAGCTGTTCGAATAAAGTTTGTGTGTTTTTTCACTGAGTTTCCTACTACTTACTTGGGCCTGGGTCACAACACAGAGTCGTATTCAGGTGTCTCCTCATTTTCTCCCTGAGAAATATTATATTTTGCGTGGTCAAACCTTTATAAATTCCCACCCACCTCCACAGTCGCACACTGATGGAAGTCACGCTATCTAGCGGAGTATTGTGTTCTCGGCGAGCTGCTTTTATACCACTCATAACGTTCGAAACTAAGTACTTTGGTTGCTATGCCCACTTACCTCTTGTGTATTGTGTTGTGAATATATTATGACTCACTCATCCTAGGTTGCTTGTAGGGGGCATAATATGAGATAAGAAGTCTTTCTTTAAAAAAAAAACCAGCATATCAACAGAGGAGTGATAAACTAGGAAATCGCAAGGCCAATTTTGCTGCCAAAGATGAATCAGCAGAAGGCATTCCATAAAACTAAGGACTGCAGGGATGCAAATTGAGTGAGTTGAGGGTTTTTTTGCTTGCTTTTCCAGAGAGGCGAACAGCTTATTCTGGGCGGAGAAGAACTTTTTAGTGGTCAAAGAAAACAAATTCCAGAAAATGGGTAGATCAAGATCCCTCTCCCAATATTTAACTAAGCTGAAATTTTGATTCAGTTAAATTCATTTTAAAATATGAACAAGTACATGTTTACTTAATAGAGCTGCAGAAATGATTAGGAAGAAGTGTTTTGGTGATTGCAGGACCAAGTCTCTGCTATTCATTAAAATAGCCAGACATTTTTCAGCCTTGTCTCAAGGGTTCCTTAAAATAGTGGCTGTCTGGTAAAACTCAGACTCCTTTAATGAAGACTAAAGATGGCTGGTGCTCATATGAAGTCCGAAGTAATTTCATTTTCAAAGCAAGAGCAATTCAAGGTATTTAATGCATACAAAAAGAATCCAGATCTCAGTCCAGCATCTTCTTTCTCACAGTGGCCAGTCAGAAGCCTCTGAAGTGTTTGCAAGTAGAAGAAGAAGATAGATACTTCTCCTACCATTGATCACCTGTAACTGGGGCTTCAAGTCTTGCTATCCTCAATTTGAATGCAACATGGACCCTTAAAAACTGATCGCCCATGATAAACCAATCTGCCATTGCCCTTTCATCATATTAAAAATTAGTATTTGGTGATAACTTCTGGAAAGGCTGTAGCAATCAGCATCTAAGATTTTAGGGTGTTGCATAATACCGAGAGGCCTCAGGTTTCATATCAGTACATTATGATATGAGTATCTAGGCCTATTTAACCTGGTATTATCTGTTCTGACTATCAGTGGGACTCTAAATATACTGGATTGGCATAATTCTCAACCATTTGAAGCAAGTGTTGTCCAAATAGGTATAAATGTATAATTGTAGATATGTATTTGTATGGATGTATAAATGTGTGTGTGTGTGTTTGTGGGTATATATACTTTATATTTGTTCTGTGTATGAGAATACATACATACATACATACATACATAGATATGTTTCCCCGAAAATAAGACATCCCTTGATAATAAGCCCAATTGGGCTTTTGAGCACATGCACTAAAATAAACCCTCCCCAAAAATAAGCCGTCCCCAAAAATATTTAAATGTAGAGTTGAAAATCAGGCAAGATGGCAAGAGGAGCCCCATCTTACTCCACATGCCCCAAAACAATAAGACCTCCCCGAAAATAAGGCCAAGCACTTATATCAGAGTTCAAAAATATATAAGACAGGGTCTTATTTTCAGGGAAATATGGTACATACACACACACACACACATCTATATATCAATAGCTATATCTGTGTGTGTGTGTGTGTGTGTGGTGAATGTACGTATGTCAATGTATATTCTGCGTTTTATTCTCCAAAGCACCTGAAAGCAGAGCAAGAAGCAATGGATGGAAACTAACAAAGGAGAGTACCAAACTAGAATTAAGGAGAAATTTCCTATCAATGAGAACAATTAATCAGTGGAATGGCTTGCCTTCAGCTTGTGTGGGTGCTCCATCACTGGAGGTTTTTAAGAAGAGATTGGACAGCCATTTGTCCAGAATAGTAGAGGGAAAGGCAGTGGTGAAATTCAAATTTTTTTACTACCGGTTCTGTGGGCATGGCTTGGTGGGCGTAGTGTGGCTTGGTGGGCGTGGCAGGGGAAGGATACTGCAAAATCTCAATTCCCATCCCACTCCAGGGAAAAGGATACTGGAAAATCCCCATTCCCTCCCCACTCTGGGACCAGCCAGAGGTATTATTTGCTGGTTCTCCGAACAACTCAAATTTCCACTACCGGTTCTCCAGAACCTGTCAGAACCTGCTGGATTTCACCCCTGGGGCAAGGGTGTCAAACTCAATTTCATTGAGGGCCACATCAGGGTTGTGTTTGACCTCGGGGGGCCAGGGGCCAGGGTGGGCGTGGCCAGCTCGACATCACTCACATCGGGGGCGCTGTGGTGACCTGAGCGCTCTGCCAGCGAAAACAGGCTCCCGAGCTCTGTTTTCGGTTGCCACAGCCTCCTGCAATCCCCTGCCAGTGAAAATGGAGCTTGGGAGGGCCGCGTATGTGCCAGTCCTTCGCTGTTTGCAGGGTGGCCCTGCAGGCCAGATCTAAGTACCCTGTGGGCCGGATCTGGCCTCCGGGCGTTGAGTTTGACACCATTGGTATAGGGTCTCCTGCTTGAGCAGAAGATTAGACTAGAAAACCTCCAGGGTCCCTTCCAATTCTATTATTCTGTTATTTTCATTCCTAGAATGCTTAAGGTAGCAAACACCTTTTTAAAAATACAAAAATGCCTAAGAGAGTTAAAATAGGATGACCAAAGCCATATTAAAATATATAAATTCTAAAACCAAACCAAGACTTAGAAGTAGATATGTCTCTCAAGTGACCTTCTTAGGATGGGAAAAGGAGGACAAATGCAGCCCCCCCACCCCCTGGGAAGTAAACAGGAAAAGTCCTTACTCTTAATCACATCCGTTCTCATGAAAAATAAATACCTTTCACTGTATAATTATCTCTCCAACAGTCTTCAGCCATTCTGGTTTCCCCATACATTATTGAATCCCAAAAAGATACTGCAGATGAACTTCTCCCTTAGGATCTATTTTAAGAAGCAGAAAGCTATAGAATGAGGGCAATTTAATAATGAAATCAGAGAAGCTGTAATATAGGCAGGTGGTGGGTTCTCTTTTTCAGGCGGGCCTGGGTGTTTCACAGAAGCCCAATTTGCTAGGAATGCTCCAGAAATGGATTCCTGCACCAGGCAGACGGTTGGTCTAAGACAGGGGTCGGCAACCTTAAACACTCAAAGAGCCATTTGGACCCGTTTCCCAAATACAAAAAAAAAACACTGGGAGCCACAAAACTCTTCCCATGCTTGACTATTTCCTGAGCAGCCACAAAGCTAGCATAAGTAGTTGAATTAAGTGTTCTGAAACTTTTCTTTTCTTGGATTTATCCATGGTTGGCCTACTGGGAGTCAAAAAGCTCAATAAATTGTGTGCCAGCAGGTATTGCACATTGGTGGTTGTGACACATATTTTGAGCGACAGGGAGCCACAGCAGAGGGATGAAAAAGCCACATGCGGCTCCAGATTTGCTGACTGTTTTGACCCAGGCCCAAGTAGGTAGTAGGAAACCCAGTCAGTGTAAAAACAAACTTTATTAGAACAGCTAAGAATTACTTCATTCTCAGCGTAGTCCAACTAAATTAAAGCAAATTCCTCCCAACACAGTTCCTCAGTCCTATCACCAACCTTGGTCCAATCAGGCAAACTGCCAAAGGCCTTTCTTGGCAAAAGTTCAGAAGACATCGATACGAAACAAATGCAACAAGACAAAGCTATCAACATTGTTTTCCAGCAAAGTGTCCAAACACCGTTGCTGGTCATTTAAGTCTTATGGGTGGGGCCCATCATCTCTTGGCCCTGCTCCCGAGTTGTCCTCTTTGCTTTAGCTGCTCTTGTCTTCTGGCAGCTCTTCTCATGCATGCATTATGAACAGGCTCCTCCTGTTCCTCTGCCTCACTATTGTCAGCCTCTGGAGGCTCTGGAGTCCGCACATCACTTCCCAATGGCCCTAGCCCTATCTCTGCCTCAGACACAGAGCCCTCATCTGGGCCTTCCCCAGCCTCCAGGGCTGGCCCATGTTTTTCCTCAGCCTCATCGCTGTCTGACTCCATTGCCAGCTCTGCAGGCTGCTGGTGGACCACAACACTGACCCCTGGTCTAAGATCCCTTTCAACTTTTACTTTCTTATATTTTATAATAAAAGCAACAATAGCATCTTCTGCTAGAATAAGTGTGCTCAAATATCGAGAAGTGACCTGAAGGTAAACATCTCATTTTGAAGAGAGACAAGCATTTCCAGGAACCGAGCTTCATTTAATTAAGATCTCCAAGGCTGTTCCTACTTCTAAATGTGATCAACTATGTAAGAAGCCTTTGCTAACTGTTCTAAAGGTCTATTTAACCTAGCTTTCAGTTTCCTGGAACAGCCAGCCACATAAGAGCCAGAAGACAATAATGTTGTTCCACTCATCACCTGAGATGTCAGTTATGTCAACACCGACCTGGTTTCAAGGCTATGAAGCACAGGACAAAAAGGCCTTTGAATCATGGGCAAAGCAGCCGCTGTAGTTTTAAATTTCCTGTGAATTAAGGTGGAACTGCATCTTTACATTAACGGAGGCAATTAGCTGTTGGGGAATTGAAAGTTTACAACCATGTTCTAATTTGGGGACCCTGACAGCAGACGGTATCCGGAGATACACCATCTCGAAAGAGACTCAGTGAACCCTCGATTGACATGGCGGCGATGGAGCTGACCTGTTTTCCACACCGATTAATATCACAAGCAGAATCATGTCATTATTCCTAAATGACTTAAATTGATGCTGGGGAAGTCATCTGTGTAACAATGTCCGTAGTGTTCACCCCTGGTGAATACGATCCAATTTAGCAAGACATGTTTTTTTTTAATATTAGGTATCCCTTAATCCTAATTAGCCTATTAAAATGGTGACATATTTAGCAATTTTGCATATTATGTGGCTAATCCCTCTTTGAAGCAGCATGATCTGTATTGTCAAGAACTTGAAAGTTAGGCTTTGTGATAAGGAAGAGAGTTTTAAGTGTGGTCTCCAGGTGTGTTGGACTGAAACTCTAATAATTCCAGCCGAGATCACCATGGGACAAGTACAGATTAGGGAATGTTATATAGAGAGCAAGGAAGAAAACCTTGATAGAAATGTATAGGAGCAAAAGGAACTGAAGTATTTGTTGAAACCAAAACAATAATATTTAGAAGTGGCTCAGGGAGATATCTCCCTAATTCACTGAAGCAAAAGGAGGAGGCAGCATAGCATAGTAAGACTTGTAAGATTATGTTACTATATAAATAGTTTTAACCTTCATATAAAGTTGGTTTCCCTGCTCTGGACCAACTAGTGGGGTTGAGAAGCCAATATGCCTTTTGGATGCTTATTGAAAAAATTGCAGCTGCCCCCTCACCCCCACATTTTCTTATTTGAGGTATACAAAATATCCTCCATTCTGCATTCTGAAGCAAAATCAGGATAATAGCCTATGCAGCCTATGCCTATCCTTAAGTGTTGTATCATTAAGTGTTAAATTTGTACCCTATGACTATCATTAAGTGTTGTAAGTGTTGTACTTGATGAAGGTATCTTTTCTTTTATGTACACTGAGAGTGTATGCACCAAGACAAATTCCTTGTGTGTCCAATCACACTTGGCCAATACAAAAAAAATCTATTCTATTCTATTCTATAGATAATAAATTGCTAGAATATTTGTAGCTCAGGGTTGAACTGTGGGGTCCTTGATGCTCCCAGATGGATGGATGCTTGGATGCTTTTTGCAGATATTTCATTGTCAAACTAGGCACAATCATCAGTGCTAGTAGGGAGTGGGGTTTATTCTCATTTTATATGCTAGTGCAGGGATGTCAAACTCGCGGCATCACATTGTCATCACATGATGTATTGTGACTTTTTCCCCCTTTGCTAAAATGGGTGTGGGCGTGGCCAGCGTGTGATGCATTTGGCCCATGGGCCATGAGTTTGACACCCCTATGCTAGTGGCTTATCCCATCAAGTGTTGGTGGAAGTAATCTTGATGGTTCCTTGATTGGCTATCATTTACTGTTTGTTTGTATGCATTGGTGGTTCCTTGATTGGGTTGTTTGCTTCTTGATTGTTCGTCTAATGTTAAGCTTAATTTTAAGCTCTGGTCATCAGGGTGTTGATTGCTAGTGAGGGATGTTTTATTTATTTATTTTATTTATTTATTTCGATTTTTATACTGCCCTTCTCCCGGAGGACTCAGGGCGGTGTACAGCCAAGTAAAAATTCAATATATAAACATTAAAAGAAGTTAAAAAGAAATATTATAATGTGGCCGAAATTTTAAAACCATTTAAAATCTTAAAACATAAATACCCCAATAAAATTTCAATCCAGTCCCGCTTGAATAAATAGGTGCGTTTTCAGCTCACGCCGAAAGGTCCGAAGATCAGGCAATTGACGTAAACCGGGGGGGAGTTCATTCCAGAGCGTAGGAGCTCCAACAGAGAAGGCCCTTCCCCTGGGGGCCGCCAGCCGACATTGCTTGGCGGACGGCACCCTGAGAAGGCCCTCTCTGTGTGAGCATACGGGTCGGTGGGAGGCACAAGGTAACAGTTTTAGTTTTGCTGTTTCCGTTTGGCTTTTTGATTGCCGCTTTTAAATATAGACGTTGTTTATCTCTATGTGCCTATTGAAGGCCAATTTGACTGAGTGAAGACTTCCCGGAATTCTCTCGAATTTTTGGACTTGTCTTGGTCTAGGATGCTGCCAGTTTCCCAGTTGAAATTAGGGTTAAATCTGTCCATTTCTTATGAAATGAGTTTTTGTCATGACTTCTAATTACTAATTGGTGTGCATGGATGCACTTTTTAAGTCTTCTGCCTGTTTGTCCTACATAGTGGCTGTTGCAGTCCTTACGCTGTATGCTGTAGATGAGTCCTGTGTTTTCTTCTGTGGGGCTGTTGGGTTCTTTGGTTTACTTAGAATGTTTTGGAGGGCTTTAGTTGGTTTGTGTGCTACAGTGATGCCCTGTGGTTATAATAGTGGTTTCTGAGATGTTTTTGATGTAAAGCAGTGTTATCATTTTCGCAGCTTGTGTTGATTATGCTGTATTGAGATGAATGATCAGGCACTTTTTCATTTATTTATTTATTTAGATTTTTATACTGCCCTTCTCCCGGAGGACTCAGGGCGGTGTACAGCCAAGTAAAAATTCAATATATAAACATTAAAAGAAGTTAAAAAGAAATATTATAATGTGGCCGAAATTTTAAAACCATTTAAAATCTTAAAACATAAATACCCCAATAAAATTTCAATCCAGTCCCGCTTGAATAAATAGGTGCGTTTTCAGCTCACGCCGAAAGGTCCGAAGATCAGGCAATTGACGTAAACCGGGGGGGAGTTCATTCCAGAGCGTAGGAGCTCCAACAGAGAAGGCCCTTCCCCTGGGGGCCGCCAGCCGACATTGCTTGGCGGACGGCACCCTGAGAAGGCCCTCTCTGTGTGAGCATACGGGTCGGTGGGAGGCACAAGGTAACAGTTTTAGTTTTGCTGTTTCCGTTTGGCTTTTTGATTGCCGCTTTTAAATATAGACGTTGTTTATCTCTATGTGCCTATTGAAGGCCAATTTGACTGAGTGAAGACTTCCCGGAATTCTCTCGAATTTTTGGACTTGTCTTGGTCTAGGATGCTGCCAGTTTCCCAGTTGAAATTAGGGTTAAATCTGTCCATTTCTTATGAAATGAGTTTTTGTCATGACTTCTAATTACTAATTGGTGTGCATGGATGCACTTTTTAAGTCTTCTGCCTGTTTGTCTTACATAGTGGCTGTTGCAGTCCTTACGTTGTATGTTGTAGATGAGTCCTGTGTTTTCTTCTGTGGGGCTGTTGGGTTCTTTGGTTTACTTAGAATGTTTTGGAGGGCTTTAGTTGGTTTGTGTGCTACAGTGATGCCCTGTGGTTATAATAGTGGTTTCTGAGATGTTTTTGATGTAAAGCAGTGTTATCATTTTCGCAGCTTGTGTTGATTATGCTGTATTGAGATGAATGATCAGGCACTTTTTCATTTATTTATTTATTTATTTGTCACAACATCATACATAAAGATTATATAGTATATAAACATATAAACATATATAGGAAGAAGAAAAGAAAAACAATAGGACAGGAACGGTAGGCACGTTTGTGCGCTTATGCACGCCCCTTATGGTCCTCTTAGGAATGGGGTGAGGTCAATAGTAGAAAGTTTTTGGTTAAAGCTTTTAGGATTATGGGAAGAGACCACAAAGTCAGGTAAAGTATTCCAAGCACTGATGATTCTGTTGCAGAAGTCATATTTTCTGCAATCTAGATTAAAGCGGTTAACATTAAGTTTAAATCTATTGGTTGCCCTTGTATTGCAATTAAAGCTGAAGTAGTCTTTGACAGGAAGGACATTACAATAGATGATTCTGTGAGTTAAACTTAGGTCTTGTCGAAGGCGACGGAGTTCCAAGTTTTCTAAGCCTAGGATTTCAAGTCTGGTGGGATAAGGTATTTTGTTGTTTTCAGAGGAAAAAAAGGAAAACTTTTTGATGAAGTTGTGTGGGCATTCATTTTGTTGAAAGCTGTTGTATCTGTTTTCTTTTTCTGAGGTTCAGGATTGCCACAGTATATTTGTCCGCATCTAAATAGTGTTCTTCACAGACAATAATTTGTTCTTCAACTAGCTCTGCTATGACATCATTCCAGACAGCTGTGTTTCTGCTCGCAATGACTAAGAATGAAAACATTGTGAATCTTTTGAGTTGGAAATGTCTGGTTGCAGCCTATTTGAATTGTTTGTTTCCTAATTGCTAGTACAACAGTGACAGCAAAGGAACTCTATAGCAGCTCATTTAAGCTTCGATGACTTAACAAGTCTGTAAATTTATTTTAAGTCATCTTCTCATTAATTCTCTTTCTTCCTTATTTCATGTTACAATTGTTTGTGCTATTAAGGATTTTTTTTTCATTTTATTGTTCCTAAACATGACTTCAGAAACAGCTTAAACATTCATGATAAATCAGTAATTTAGCTATCAGCCAAAAATTACTCCTCCAAAAATAATTTCTAAGTCAGTCTAAATTTATAGTGTGTGTGTGTGTGTGTGTGTGTGTGCAATGTGCATACATACACAACAGAAAAAGGCTAATGTCAAGCTTAATACAAACTTCAACAGCTTTGCTGGTGTTTTCTCACCCGTGCAAAATATTTAAGATGTTGGATATAGGAAATTTAAGTGGTTGGGCTCTAAGAGCCTATCAGAATCAATGCTGATCGGTCAAAGTGTGGCAGATGTCGAAATTTATTTATTTATTTATTTATTTATTTATTTATTTATTTATTTATTTATTTATTTATTTATTTATTTATTTATTCAATTTCTATACCGCCCTTCTCCCGAAGGACTCAGGGCAGTTTACAGCCAGATAAAAAGCAGAGTTACAAAAATTAAGGAATATTTAAAATCTATATTCAATTAAAGGCCGAAGTAAATAAAAAGTAGTAAAACCATAATAGAAACCCAGCTTTAAAATACGTTAGGCCAGCCCTGCACGATAAAACAAGAAAGTTTTCAGCTCGCATCGAAAGGTCCGGAGATCGGGGAGTTGACGTATCCCTGGAGGCAGCTTATTCCAGAGGGCAGGAGCCCACACAGAAAAGGCCCTCCCCCTGGGCGTCGCCAGTCGGCATTGTTTGACTGACGGTACCCTGAGGAAGCCCTCCCTATGGGAGCGCACAGGTCATTGGGAGGCTATTGGTGGCAGCAGGCAGTCCCGTAGATAACCCGGTCCCATGCCATGGAGCGCTTTAAAGGTGGTAACTTGAAATGGCCCCTGAAATTCTTCTCTGCTTGTAATTTATGCTGGAGTATAAGACTTTATTATATAAAAAGGTAAGAGTTTGCTATGCTTCCTATGCTAAGGATGAGCATCCTTTTGGTAGCTGGTAGTTTGGTAACAAACTATATAGAACTGAAGATGCAAGGGATGGTCCCTGTGGTGTGATGGACTACAATGAAGCAGGAATTTTCCAGGAAGGAGGGAGCATATTCCAAGGAACAGGGTGAGGCAAGAGGCAACATAACCTGGAGCTGGATCAGAGATGGAGAAAGAGAATTAGGACAGCCAATCCCTAGAATCTCTCTGGTTAAATTCGTTAGAATGAGAGTTAACATTGGTTTAGTCTGGCAAGATTCTGTCTGTTGGGTGTGAGCAAATACAGAACTGAGCTTTGACTGTATTGCTCTATATTGTTCTTGGGCTGGGCCTGACAGAAGGCTGCAGTAATGTGATGATAAAACAAACGGGCAGGTGTCAACCTTGCAAGGTAGTTCAGACAAGAATCACACCTACACATTGTAACTTCATTGTAAGGATACATTAACAAAAACTTGCAAGTCCGAAAGTACATCTATTTCCCTCTCACTTTACAATTTTAAAAAAAAACTAGCGAAGGTCCATTGTGACATGTTTGCCATGCCCCCATTCATTCTCCAGACTCAACTGCCACTTGTCTGTCCATTGTCTAGTCCAGGGGTCTCCAACCTTGGCAACTTTAAGACTTGTGGACTTCAAATCCCAGAATTCTGGGAGTTGAAGTACACAAGTCTTAAAATTGCCAAGGTTGGAGACCCCTGCTCTAGTCTGCAGCTCTTCTTTCTGTCTCCCAAGGTCATTCACACATACCATTACAGCAGGCCATATCACTCTGTGTGTGTGTGTGTGTGTGTGTGTGTGTGTGTGTGTGTGTGTGTGTGTGTGTGTGTTGATTTTCTCCAAGTTGGGATACAGTTCTTTTAATGTTCATTCTGTAAGTTTGGGTTGTGTCCGGCCTTAACCCGGAGGGAAATTTTAGCTTCTATTCAATTACTGGATAGGCTTCAGAAGGTGTAAATCTGGAGAGATCACGAACTACAATCTAGCCTTGGGCTTACAGGTTCCCCACCCTTTGCTTAAAATGGAACATTGTGCGTTCTCAGAGACTTTAGCAAGGCAGCAGCGTGGCTTTCTCCTATTTATAGTGACTCATAGGAATTATTTTTGCCATTCTTACAATTGCTTCTCTAACCTCCTGTACTCAAAGCACAGTATGCTTGTTGAATTAATTTAGGATTATAAACAAATCATGATAGCTTATATCTGGAGGGGGAGGTATACATACCGGATTTAGAAGGCTTCGGGTAGATGCTTTTGTTAATGCAGGAATGTGAATGGCACATTTGAATGAGGAGAAAGATGAGGTCAAATGCAAATAAAATTCCCCTTTTTAAAGAAATGCTTCATGTTCATGTTGCATTTTGTCCTAATTGCAGATAAATCACTACCTCTGTCTTGAGATTTCAGCATATCCAAAAATAATTTTTTAAAAATACTAATTCTTGTTAAGAATATTAAGAAGAGGACATGGAAGGAGATGATAACAGAATACTAGGTATATCCAATTAAAGAAAATAATTATGAGGAAAAAATTATAAATGGCTGAAAATAATTGAATAGGTTTTTCAATAGAATTATATATAGTAGTGCATCATCCATTATCTTCTCTTTCTTCCACTGAAGCAGTAGGCATGAGTTTAAATGGACTCCAGAGGATGGTAGAGGATAGGAAGGCCTGGAGGAACATTGTCCATGGGGTTGCGATGGGTCGGACAGGATTTTGCAACTAGCAACAATAACAAAAAATGTACCGTTTTTTCCTCTCCTTTAGTTAAGAGATATTATTGAATTTTTCAGAAAGCCACAGAGGATTTGTAAGGTAGATAGAGATACAAATTAAAAGAGTTGGAACGGACCGTGTAGGTCATCTAGTCCAACCCCCTGCCCAAGCAGACCCTACACCATTTCTGACAGATGGCAGTCCAGTCTCTTCTTGAAAGTTTCCAGGGATGAAGCTCCCACAACTTCTGAAGACAAGCTGTTCCATCGGTTGATTGCTCTCACCGTCAGAAAATTTCTCCTTATTTCCAGGTTGAATCTCTCCTTGTTCAGTTTCCACCCATTATTCCTTGTCTGGCCTTCAGGTGCTTTGGAAAATAGGCTGACCCCCCCCCCTCTCTGTGGCAGCCCCTCCAATATTGGTATTTTTAGTCTTTGTTGCAAATGGAAGGAAATGCTAGATAAACGGGTGATTTGGAGGTAACATGAAATGTCCAACAAACATAACCAGTTACCCATCTTGACCCTGCCTATTTGGGAAATGCAAAGATCTTTTTAAAGGAATTCAAATTTAATATACCGATATGTAGCAGCCAATGTATCTTCCTGTAGAATTAATCTGTCAATGCTCTTAAGCAGGGAAGGCTCATGATTTTTGACAAGGCTGAAATATTTAATATCAGGCATGACATTTTGCAGTTTGACTCCTGCTATAGATTCAAGTACTCAAGTCCACAACAGACAGTTGGCTTCTACTGATAATGACACATCTATTTTATGTAAAATAGTCCCATTTTTCTCTTTTCTTTTTGTCCTGGCACCTTTTCCTAAACCATAACTGCAGCTTCAAGTATTCTGTACCAAAGCTCTTCCTTCTCCACCCTAGTGTCCTTTTTGATATGGTCTGATCCTATCTGGAAGGCCTCAGTTCAGGGTGCACCATAGCCAAGTTCTCAAATCCATTTCCAGTATAAAATTGTTGTCATTTAGCCAGCCGTTCTAATGGATGCAGTGGCTCAGTGGCTAAGAAGCTGAGCTTGTCGATTAAAAGGTCGGCAGTTCAGTGGTTCGAATCCCTAGTTCCGCGTAACGGGGTGAGCTCCCGTTACTTGTCCCAGCTTCTGCCAACCTAGCAGTTTGAAAGCACGTAAAAAATGCAATTAGAAAAATAGGGACCACCTTTGGTGGGAAGGTAACAGCGTTCCGTGCGCCTTTGACGTTTAGTCATGCCGGCCACATGACCACGGAGACGTCTTCGGACAGCGCTGCTCTTCGGCTTTGAAACGGAGATGAGCACCGCCCTCTAGAGTCAGGAACAACGAGCACATATGTGCAAGGGGAACTTTTACCTTTACCTTAACCAGCCATTAGGAAGACCTGGGAGTTATCTTCCAATTGTGAGTCAAACTGAAACCAATGCAATGCAATTTCTTTTTCTCAATCTGGTGCCACGCAAGCATGCTACAGAGCTATTTCTAATTTCCCAGGGATCATCAGTGGGGCTTACAAGCATGGGATATGGAGTCAATCGACATGGAGTTTAGAGGCCTCTGTTAAGCGGTGGCATCACATTCACAAAGTCACTTGACATTCTGTTGACGACAGCATTGCTTTGATGGCATCAAAGGGAACAATGAAATCTTCTTTTTTTTTGGATTTCTTTCAAGGGTTTCTTGAAATAAACACACACATTTATTTTAAATACGCACAGAAAAATGTGGGCAACCAGATGCACAGCAGATGTGCACCCAACAGCCATGGCTGACTGCTGTTCCCTGCGAGCATCCCTGCGTCACTGTGTGTTTAGAGGAGAGCCTCCCCTCCTTCTAAATTCTATCTGTTTTTGCCACAGCAAGTGTTGACGAACCTCTGGTGCCACATCAAGTGTGGAGTGACTCATCCTAAAGGTGAAAAAAAAAAAAACCCAAACAACAATTCCATGCCGTTAAAGAGATAGTGTTGTCAGAGTTTTATTTTGAATGAGGTGGCTGGAACTGCCTGGTATCCCTCTTCAATGTTCAGGCTGCCAGGAAATCTCATTAAAAGCAGACTTGTTGATGTAATGCAACTGCTGTTCTGTTTGGAGGGTGCTACCAATGTCATCTAATAGGAACGCGGTGGCTCAGAGGCTAGGACGTTGAGCTTGTCGATCGAAAG
Source organism: Ahaetulla prasina (assembly GCF_028640845.1). NCBI lineage: Eukaryota > Metazoa > Chordata > Lepidosauria > Squamata > Colubridae > Ahaetulla > Ahaetulla prasina. The sequence goes on along the minus strand of NC_080545.1, from coordinate 86,180,451 downwards.
GTCGGCAGCTCAGTGGTTTGAATCCCTAGTGCTGCCGTGTAACGGGGTGAGCTCCTGTTACTTGTCCCAGCTTCTGCCAACCTAGCAGTTTGGAAAGCACGTAAAAATGCAAGTAGAAAAAATAGGGACCACCTCTGGTGGGAAGGTAACAGCGTTCCATGCGCTTTTGGTGTTGAGTCATGCCGGCCACATGACCACGGAGACGTCTTCGGACAGCGCTGGCTCTTCGGCTTTGAAACGGAGATGAGCACCGTCCCCTAGATTCGGCAACGACTAGCACGTATGTGCGAGGGGAACCTTTACCTTTACCTTTACCAATGTCATCTACTGACAAACTGCTCATGCGCTCCACTGGTTCGGGCAGATTTATCCCAAAATTGCTGAAATCATTCATTACACAAATAAGTGGTAAAGGCCCCCAGAGTCGGATTACAAAAATTTTAAATATTAGCCGGTGGTAATGTTGCTGTCATTTAGCAATCATCCAATTGTTTGCACCTCAGTTCTGGTAGCTCTAATTAATGGGATTTTGTATACTTCCCCCCCCCTTTGATTCCTGGTGAATCTGGTCGGAGAGGAGAGGATGTGGGTGGTCTAACACTGGAGGTTTTTAAGAAGAGACTGAACAGTCACTTATCTGGAATGGTAAAGGGTTTCCTGCCTGAGTAGGGGGTTGGACTAGAAGACCTCCAAGGTCCCTTCCAATTGTGTTGGTTTGTTGTTTTCTTAAGTTACCTTTTCATCGCTGCAAGCAATCACTAGGTGATACAGATCCCTCAACTGCGTATCAAACATGAGCTCTTAGGCATTAGATCCTCCTGTATTATGTAACATATTGGGCAGCAAGGAAGCTCCAATGTTTTTGGTTTTGGGTGAGTATGTCAGGGTCTTCCCATGTGATGTTTAAAGTCTTTAGAATTATAAGGTACAAACTTAATGATAGTCATAGGGTACAAATAAGCAATCAGGAAACAATATCAATATAAATCGTAAGGATACAAGCAACAAGGTTACAGTCATACAGTCATAAGTGGAAGGAGATGGGTGGTGGGAATGATGAGAAGATTAATAGTAGTGCAGATTTAGTCAATAGTTTGACAGTGTTGAGGGAATTATTTGTTTGAGTGATGGCGTTTGGGAAGAAACTGTTCTTGTGTCTAGTCATCTATGAATATTCTTCGCCATGTATTTTGAGGGATCTTCTTGGTTGTTTGGCACTGGGGGGACCCATCTCATTGCCATCTTGGGAATTCAATTATTCACCATAGGGAGTATATGACCCACAAGTTGGACCCTTCTGCAGGGAACTATGTTGTGTAATTTGCAGGAGAAACACTTTTGGAGCAATTTTCATTAGTAACATGGCCAAAATAGTGAATCTTTAGGATTCAACAAAAGCATCTTTGTTGGAAGATGTCGAGTCGCTTGTTAATACGTGTGAGCTGTCTTTGCACCAAAATAAACATTCACATTTTTCATGCATAAAGAGCTAAAACTGAATCTCCTTTGCACGAAAACAGACAATTTCCATCTGTAACTTGTTTTGATAATCAGGGTGCTTATTTCAGACCATGTGAGAACTGCTTTCCTGAGAGAAAAGGTCAGTAAGGCCTTGCAGTATTTCAAATTGAAATACTGATATACCTATCTAACAAAATGAAATTCAGGGTAGAGAAAAGTAAAGACTTAGGCAAGGAAAACCAAAAGTACACATATAGACTGGGTGAAACCAGGCTTAATAGCAGTAACTGTGGGAGGAATCTTGGAATCTTAGTGGACAATCAGCTAAATATGAGCCAGCAGTGTGCAGTGGCAGCCAAAAAAGCCAATACAATCCTACTTTGCATGAACAGAGGGATACAATCAAGATCAAGTGAGGTACTAAAACCACTCTATAAAGCCTTAGCAAGTCCACACCTAGAATACTGCATCCAGTTTTGGTCACCACACTATAAAAAAGATGTTGAGACCCTAGAAAAAGTGCAGAGAAGAGCAACCAGGATGCTTAGACTAAAACATATGAAGAACGGTTACAGGAACTGGGCCTGGTAGTCTAGTGAAGAGAAGGATCAGAGGAGACATGATAGTAGTGTTCCAATATTTGAAGGGCTGCCACAGGGAGGAAGGGGTCAAGCTATTTTCCAAGGCACCCGAAGGCCAGACAAGGAATAATGGATGGAAACTGATGAAGGGGAGATTCAACCTGGAAATAAGGAGAAATTTTCTGACAGTGAGAACAATCAACCGATAGAACAGAAGTTGCTTTCGGAAGTTGTGGGAGCTTCATCACTGGAGGCTTTTATGAAGAAATCAGACTGCCATTTGTCAGAAATGGTGTAGGGTCTCCTGCTTGGGTAGAGGGTTGGAGTAGATGACCTACAAGGTCCTTTCCAACTCTGTTAATCTGGAAATTGTATTGGTGCACACACTTTTCTGCTGCTCTTTAAAGCAGCTGGGTCTTTTCTTGGCATAGGTCTAAGCCTCTTTTTGGAGACAGAATCTAAAAGCTTCACAGTTATAATACAGCGCAAGCCCCCCTCTCAAAAGAGGGAAGCTATGGATTATGGAGAAGCAACTGTTGTGTCTTGTCCGCTCTCACCGCAGCCGGGGTCTGCTTATCTGCTCCCGAACACGGAGGAATGTATGCCTCCCGGCCCCAGTTCTGGCTCCATGCCCAGACAAGCTGCAGAGGAGGGGGCACCTCCCGGTCCCAGCCCTGGCTCCATGCCCAAGCAGGCTGCAGAGGAGGGAGCACCCTCCGGCCCCAGCCCTGGCTCCATGCCCAGGCAAATGGAGTAGCTAGACCCCTCCCCCTCCTCCACAGCATGTGAGCCTGAGGAAAGTTTATTTCCAACAGCTGCTGATTGGAGTGACCCTCGCATCAGAAGACTGGATAGGCGGAGGCAACAGAAGGAAGGGAGGGGCAGGCCTTAATGAGTGCTGAGTCATGGAGCCACACCCCATGGCCTATATAAAGGATCTGCTTTCTGGCAGTCTCTGAGTCAGGCAAAGTCGAACTTATCTTGCTGAAGTCACTTACTGGTCTCCTGCCTGCTCTGAGGACTTTGCTAGGACTTTGGGCAGAGCTGCAGAGGCAAGCCTGATTCGGATTTCCCTGACCCGGCCGTCAGCGGAGGAGTGGGACACGACAGCAACATCCTGTACTTTCCATATTAATTATAAGGATATTTTCCAATAACATAGATAGGCTTACTTCTAAGTAACATTTAAAAGACGAAAGTTTTGTAGCATGAATGACTCGAGTTTTACAGAGAGGAAGCTGGCAAAGTTTCTTCTAGCACAGGGGTGTCAGACTCAATTTCATTGAGGGCTGCATCAGGTTTCCGCTTGACCTCAGGGGCTGAGTGGGTGTGGCCAGGGTGGGTGTGGCCAGCTCAACATCAATCATGTTGGGGTGCCTGTGCTGCCCGAGCACTCTGCCAGTGAAAATGGAGCTCGGGAGGTCCATGCACAGCTCTCACAAGCACTGTTTTCACTAGCAGAGGCACTGCGGGCTGGCCCTTTGCTGTTTCCAGGGTGGCCTCACGAGCCATACCTAAGCACCCCATGGGCCTCATCTGGCCCTCAGGCCTTGAGTTTGACACACCCCTGTTCTAGCGGGTTCCATCCTACCATTATAGTAAACAGTAACTATGTTACAATCTGCAATGGAGCAGCTCTAGGATACTTAACATTTTCATCACTTGAAATCCCTCTGGGACGTAGTTACTACTTGATGATGTTGCAGGCAATTAAAACTATATTTCAATTTCTGATAATGACTTAAATTGACACTATACTGGGTTATTATTACTGATATGATCTTTTTTTTATTTTTGTCACATAGTATATATAAGCATAAGCATGAAATAATTATACAATATATAAGCATATATATGAGTATGAGTATGTAATAACTATATTAATTGGATATAACGAAAGGAAACAATAGGACAGGAACGGTAGGCACGATTGTGTAGTTATTATTGTCAATGTTGTTGTCCGAGATCAAATCTCCAGACAGCAGATTAGATTAGAAGGTAGCTGGATCATAAAAATCAAGGGTGCTTCAAATAGCATGGAGCATAATTGCTCCTCAACAGGACCCTCATGAAAGAGATGAGATATCTCTGTATGCATGGAAGCCTTTTGATTGGATTGGACCAAGATCTCTCTCCTAACCCTGAAATATCAAGGTCTAAAAAGCATTCTCTGCAGTAGTGGGATTCAACCGGTTCACACTACTTCAGCCGAACCGGTTGTTAAATTGCTGGCTGGCCCTGCCCCACCCGGCCCCTTCCAGAAGTCTCCACACACCCCATCTTATCTCCCAGGTGCAAGGAGGCCTACTAGGCACAAAATGGATCACAGGGGTGTGTGGTGGTACCCCATTGCACCCCATTTTGGGCCTAGTAGGCCTCCTTGCACCTGGGAGCCAAAATGGGGCCACTCAGCAATTTAACTACCAGTTATCCCAAATCGACTGAATCCCACCACTGGTTTAGGTGCCTTGTATACATAAGACAATCAGATTTGGCTTTGGGGCCACACTATTTCTAGGTGTCCGGCCTAACTAAAATGTTGCTCAGAGAATGTGTCAGTGATTATCAAGATAACCACAAAGAAGAGCGGGTCGACTTATTTTCCAAAGCATCAGAAGCCAAGACAAGGAACAATGGTTGGAAAATAATCAAGGAGAGAAGTAACCTAGAATTAAGGAGAAACTTCCTAACAGTAAGGACAATCAACCAGTGGAACAGCTTGTAGGTGCTTCATCACTGGAGGTTTTTAAGAAAAGACTGGACAACCACCTATCTGAAGTGGTATAGAGTCTTCTGCTTGAGCAAGAAGTTGGACTAGAAGAACTCCAAGGTCCCTTTCAGCTCTATCCTGATTGATTGATTGATTGATTGATTGATTGATTGATTGGACCTGGAATGGATATAGATCAGGGGTCTCCAACTTTGGTCCCTTTAAGAACTGGCTGAGGAACTCTGGGAGTTGTAGTCCACAAGTCTTAAAGGGACCAAGGTTGGAGACCCTTGCTTTAAGTATCTTTTGTACATTCCAGAATGCAACAACTCAATATGCTGGGCAGGTAAGTCTAGGGTTTCCAGGAAAGTATTAGATTGCAGATATCCACTTTTTTTATTCCCTATGGCTGAACTCACCCCATTTTGTGTGGTATCCATTCTTTCAGCTAAATAAGTCAGGAAATTCTAACTTGTGCCTCTTTCCTGTATTTTTAACCTGTTGGTTTGTTTGTTTTTTTGTCCTTCCTCTTGAAGCAATTGGAGAATAAGTCTACTTCAACATCAACAGCTTAAAATCATCACAAGGTGTCCCCCCCCCCAAAAAAAGGCAACTGGACTTTCTTGTCTTTTTTTTCTTTGAAAATATTTTGTTCTCATCCAAGAAGCTTCTTTAGTTCTAACTAACTGTTGAGGAATGGAAAGATCATTGTTAGCACTCTGAGGATCGGTCCTTAGTACTTTGAAAGAAGTCGAGGCCATTTTGGGGTTTATCTGAATCAGGAGTGGTATCCACTTACCTTCGCTACTGGTTTGCAAATTTTTTTATTTATTATTTTATTTATTTATTTGTCAGTCATATATAACAGGTAAAAGTATAAACATAATTTGGATACATGAAAAGAGTAAATAAAAAGGAATATTAGGACAGGGACGGTAGGCATGCATGTGAACACACATGCACAGAGCATCAAAAACAGGACGTGATGATGTCCAGGTAGGTAGGCAGAGCCTCCCACAGCCACCGTGACTGGTTTGCCCGAACCGGATACAACCAGCTGAATACCACCACTGATCTGGATCCTCAGAGTCATCTGAATCAGGATGCAAATGAGTATGGAATCTGTTCAAGACTGCTGAAAGGATTGTGTTGGAGATAGGTGGTATCTTACCTTTCCTGCTCTGTTGGGAAAAAAACCCCAAGAAAGTCTAGTTGCCCTTTGAAAAAAGCACCATGGAACACCATGACCTGGTTGATTGAGAATCTCCACGGACAACAGTTTAAAACAGGGGTCTCCAACTTTGGCAACTTGAAGACTTCAACTCCCAGAATTCCTCAGCCAGCTTTGCTTCTACCTCAGCTAGCTTTGCTGGCTGAGGAATTCTGGGAGTTGAAGTCCACAAGTCTTCAAGTTGCCAAGGTTGGAGACCTCTGGTTTAAGATATCTAAATCCTTCTAGCTTATCTCCCATTAATCATGTCTTCTGTAGGCTAAATGTATCCAGATCCTTTCACCGTTCCTCATAGGACTTGGTTTCCCGATTCCCTCACCTTCTTGGTGTCCATTCTCTGAACCATCTCTGAACTTGTCAGTGTCCTTTTGGAGCTTGTGCTCAGAACAGGACACAATCGTGCTGAAATCTGATACTTCGTGTTGCTGTCTGTCTTACTATAATGAAGAAAAAATGATGAAACGAAGTCAGATATTTTTTTTTACAGGAAGCCTAACAAGCATTAAGGAAGATGCCTGCCAACATGGCACTTCCCATGAATTAATATATCTGAGAAATGTTAAGCCCAAGAAACTAATACATAAATGCTAGGGGCAGAAGAAGCCATACAAATCTTTTTTTCCCCAAGCTTGCTGTACTGTTGAAAGCTTTCATGTCAGAAAATTGTGATGGGAGCCCAAGGGTCACACATCATAAGGCACCTTAGACTTCTTCTTGGAAACGGCTCGTAAGCGTTGAAGGTCTTTTGGCCCAAATAGCCCAAAGCACTTATTTTCTAACTGACAAACACTCTATCTGGGTCATCTGTGCAATTGAGTTGTCAGAGGCACCTTCAGACTTTCTCTCTCCTCAGAGAGAGAGAGGGAAAAAAAATCTGAATGAGGGAAATAGAAGATTGAATATGTTTCAATGACAGAATAACAGGATTGGAAGGGACCTTGGAGGTCCTCTGGTCCAACCCCTGCTCAAGTGGGAAACCCTATAACATTTCAGACAAATTGTTGTCTAATCTCTTAAAAACCTCCAGCGTTGGAGCACTCACAACCTCTGGATGCAGGTTGTTCCACCGATTAATTGTTCTAACTGTCAGGAAATTTCTCCTTAGTTCTAGGTTGCTTCTCTCCTTGATGAGTTTCCAGCCATTGTTTCTGGTCCTGCCTTCAGGATCTTTGGAAAATAGGTTGACCCAGGGGTAAAATCCACTTACCTTCGCTACTGGTTTGGGAACGGGAGTGCGTGGGAGTGTGCGCACTGCGCAGGCTGTGCGCACATGGACCTCTTCTGCGCATGCACAGAGCCTTCTGTGCATGTGCAGAGGGTGGGCGGAGCCTCCTGCCACCAGCGCTACTGGTTCAGCGAGCTAGATAGAATCGAGTGGATTTCACCCCTGGGTTGACCCCCCCCTCTTCTTTGCGGCAGCTGCTCAAATATTGGGACGTTCTTATAATGTCACTCCCGTAGTCCTTCTTTTTATATTGAAAGACTTTTTGATTTGTGAGGTTTGTTGAACTGGAAAAGGGTTCCTCTGAATAGGATAACAAAGTATGGATAAATAGCAATTAAGCCTGAGGCAAAATATTGGGTCACATATCATTCCTGGATCAGGAATGGCTGTAGTTCATATGGAAATTTTGCATAGCATATCCACGAATGGTTATGCTTTGAGGATTTTCTTAATGCAAGCAATAACTATAGGTTACTGGTTTTTTGTCTTATGATTCTATACTATTGATTGTTAGAATTAATGTCAAGATCATTAGGTAGACGACATCAAGGAATCAGCTCCATAGGAATTGTTAAAACTGTTTTTATTGGGATTGGCTATAATAACAGAATCACGGTTGTACCTCCTCTCCTGCTTATAGCTAATAGAGTTGGAATGGACCATTGAGGTCTTCTAGTCCAACCCCCTGCTCAAGCAGGACACCCAACACCATTTCAGACAGGTGATTATCCAGTCTTTTCTTAAAAACCTCCAGTTTTTAAGAAGTTGCACCAACAACTTCTGAAGACAAGCTGTTCCACTAGTTAATTGTCCTCACTGTTAGGACGTTTCTCCTTAATTCCAGGTTGCTTCTCTCCTTGGTTAGTTTCCATCCATTGTTTCTTGTCCTGCCCACTGGTGCATTGGAAAATAAGTTGACACCCGCCCCCTCCCCGCGTTCTTTGTGGTAGCCTCTCAAATACTGGAATTGCTGTCTAGTCTCTTCTTAAAAGCCTCCAGTGAGGCATTGGGAATTATTAGAATTAGGGAAGTGTCTGAGCTGCTTCAGAATGTTATCTGGCTGTTGTAGAATTAAAATATGTTTCATTCTTCATCATTCTGGAGATGGATATTGCATATCATTGCCAAGGTCATCTTCCTTGCTCTCTACATTTGTGGACCCCTTGAAAATAATTTAGAATAAGACTTATTGTTCATTGAAACAGCTCAACTTCTTTTAACCTTCCATGAGGGCCTAAACAAATTGTCCCTGTCAGATAGTCATAATAACATTAATGACTCATCCCTTAAAATAACAGCATTTTTACTCATTTTTATATAGATGCCTGAGAAAGATGGGGTTCTTTAAAGAATAGCAAAGAGGTCTTGAGGTTTGAAGCATTTCTTCCAAAACATTTTTCTTATGAGGCATAACTCCACTGACTAGGATGTACAAGCAAAATGTAAAATGGTTGAAAGGAGAACTTGAGTAATGATAAACTCTTGATATATGCAGTGCATTACCCTATGAAACTATTTATAGTGATAACTGGAGGATCTAGGGAAGAAACTGAGATGCTTCCAGCTCTTGTTCCTTGCTCATTTTAAGTAGACATGTCAAAGAGACCTTCTAACAAAGAAGTTTTGGCACAAGATTTTGGTCCATCCTTGCCTCTGGAAATCCAAGCCATCTAAAATTAGGATCAGTAAATATTTCATTAGTTTATCAAAATATAAAATACAGAAATACAAAGAAAAATGGCCATAATGGGGAAATAGAGGAGGAAAGGGGAAAAGAAAAAGAAAAGCTTTGATTTCCGACTCTTTTTGGAACAGTAGAATAAGGTGAAACCTCAACTTTTTTCTTTTATATAATAATACAGTATATACTAGTCATTTCCATAACAACAAACCTATCTAATCAGCAAAATCCGAAATCAAAGTTTCACTTTTTTTTTCCATCGAAAGCACAAATTCCAAAAGTGAATTCCAAGTACAAGCAAAGTTGTGTTCTGTTCTTTAACCAAACCAGTAAATTTAGCCATCTGTTAAGTCAATTGACTTTTGCATCCATTCATCCATTGTGGGAATCAAAGTGTCCTTTCATTTTTGCGCATAGGGTATTCTTGCTGCTGTCAACATATGTATCATCAAAGTTCCATTTTTTCCCCAAGTTCTTTATCCATTAATCCCAACCAGTCTAAAAGTATGCATAAATTCTGCTTCCATCTATCATGGAGGCCCATTATAGTGTAATTGGAATGCTGAAAACTAGTTTGTGCAGATTAAAACAAGCTGATATGGCTTCTGCTTTATCTTGATTCTCCATTTCTTCTTCCATGTCAGGCTATCCTGCCTGGTTTCTGCAGCATGCAGAAAAGTCTTGAGCTTTTAAAAGAGCAGATATCTAACCACCTTCACCATCCTGCCAATGTTGCAGGTTAATTTGAGGACAGACAGAAACCAGGCAGTTCAGTTCCTCCAGTAACATTATTAGCAAGGAAAGAGTTGGCGAGTTGGTAAGCACAGATATTACCTGTGCCTGCAGCTCATCCATCAAATAATTCCCTTTAAAAATAGTTAAGTAGCAAGTGCTTGGTGGTAGAAGTCAAGGAAGCCTCTGGGCAAGAAGACATACTTTGAATAACTGGCTAGATTAAGCTGAAATAAGTAATTAGTTTCATGTTTCAATTTGGTATCTTTCCGATCGGAGTCAATGAACAGAATAGGAGCACCACCTGCTATAATACTGACACAGCTAAGCAGCTGTTTGCCACTCATCCATCCCTTGGATGGGACATCGGTGAGTCCTGAAGAAGAGATAATCTTTCATGTTATGTTCCATTTTTAATTGGGAGCCATAGCAGGAGCTACCAGAGGATGCAAGACTCTCTCCAAGTTTGCAGTCACTTTCTAATTGTTCCTGTAGCATGAGAGGCTGGAACTAGAGTTTAGCTAGAGGTGGGAGAGTTTCCTAGAGATAAAAATGGTAGGGGACTTTATATCTACTTTATCTTGATATATCAAAATATCCACTGAAAACAATACTTAAGACTGCCCTATGTTGTGACCCAGACCCAAGTAGGTAGTAATAAACTTAGTCCATGGAAAACAAACGTTATTCGAACAGCTGGGAATTACTTCATTCCCAGCGTTGTTCAACTCAAAGGAAAACAAATGCCTCCCAACACAAATTCCTCAGTTATCTAGCAAACCTTATTCCAATTAGGCAAACTGCTAAAGGCTGTTCCTGGCAAACTTCCAGAAGCCACAAAAACAAAGACGGACACAAAGCAGAAGACGAAGCAGAAGACGCAGCTACAACATTGTTTTCCAGCAAAGCTGAAACACCGGTGCTGGTCTGTTTTAAGCCTTATGAGAGGGGACAATCATCTCTTGGCCCTACTCCCGAGCTGTCCTCTCTGCTTGAGCTGCTCTTGCCTTCTGGCAGCTCTTCTCATGCGTTCATTAGGAACAGGCTCCTCCTGTTCCTCTGCCTCACTACTATCAGGCTCTGGAGTCCGCACCTCAGTTCTCGATGGCCCTGGCCTCATTTCAGCCTCATCGCTGTCCGACTCTGTTGCCAGCTCCATAGGCTGGTGACAGACCACAACACCCTATAGCTTTAACCTTTGATGTATATCAGAGCAGCAGAATAGAGATGGAAAGCAGGAACCAGGTGATCCCCTCCCATCTTCCAGGAGATCAGGAAGGAAACAACTGGGTGAATAGGGATGATGCATCTGACCCAAAAATATGATTGTCAGCTATGAGGAAGCTTCTGCTCAAGTGGTGGTTTTTTTTTTTTATTTGAATTTATATCCTGCCCTTCTCCGAAGACTCAGGGCGGCTTACACTGTATTAAGCAATAGTCTTCATCCATTTGTATATTATATACAAAGTCAACTTTATTGCCCCCAACAATCTGGGTCCTCATTTTACCTACCTTATAAAGGATGGAAGGCTGAGTCAACCTTGGGCCTGGTGGGACTTGAACTTGCAGTAATTGCAAGCAGCTGTGTTAATAACAGACAGACTTAGTCTGCTGAGCCACCGGTTGCCCCCGGTTCGTACCAGTTCTATAGAACCAGTAGTAAAACCGGCGGGAGGCTCCGCCCACTGACCCAAACATCATCAAAACTCTTCTACGCATGTGCAGAAGTTTCTGCGCATGTGCAGAAGAGCGTGCAAGCACCATACGAACCGGTAGTAAACGTAAGTAGAACCCAACCCTGTTCTGCTCAAACTATTGATTTGAATGAACAAACACAATCCAACCCTGTTCCTTCAGATTCAATTCCATGGCTCTTTTTTTTTTAAAATGTATCTCAGGAACTGAGCCTCCTCTCCTCCCGCCACCTTATAATTTTTTACTACCACTAAGCACACACACTGACACAAGCCCGACAACAGGATGATTTAGGTTCGTTCACGTGTCAAAGCCACAAAAGAAAGTAAAGGAGCCATTTTGTCATCCAGACCATGAAAAATCCACCTGTCATTTGGAATTTTGATTTATTGATTGTGCTGTATTTCTAGAATGTACTCTTGTTCCATTTCATTAAGAAACCGTGGATAATTTCACCCAACCATGTGATGCTGACAGTTGTATTGAGTTATGGATTGAGGGCTGTAAAGTAGATAGAACAGATCAAAATACTTATGTGTATCTGTTTTTAGAAACAGAATATATATACATGCACATTCATGATTTTCCTGAATCAAAAAAACAGAAATGGGGAATTGGTCAAATAAAACTGATTGCGCCAATTCAGTTTGATCGAATAAAATTGATTGTGCCAATTTAGTGTTATTACTAAAATTACTATTCAGTAATAATAATACTAAACAGATACAACAGGTAAAACATCCAAGCAAAGTGCAGAGTTTCTAATAATCAGTTATTGGTGCTAGAAACTGACTTTTCACCTTTTTCTTTCCTTTTTTTAAAAAAAATGTTGCTCTTCTATGTACCACATTTTTCGGAGTGTAAGACGCACTGGAGTATAAGATGCACCTTAGTTTTTGGGGAGGAAAATAAGAAAAAAGCTGATTGGCAGGTGGATTGGCCTCCCGGAATACCCCCAATCAGCTGTTCCCAGAGGTGAATTTTAGCAACAGGTTCCTTGGTTGTGAGCTCTGTGCCTTGCTTTTTTTTTTTTTTTTGGCTTTTTTTCCTGCTTCTGAAAGCCTCTAAAACAGAACTTCAGAAAAAAAGCCTCTGAAGCTCTGTTTGGGAGCTTCTTTTTTGAAGCTCTATTTGGGAGCTTCTTTTCTGAAGCTCTATTTTTTTTTTTTTTTTGTTTACATTTATACCCCGCCCTTCTCCGAAGACTCAGGGCGGCTTACAGTGTATAAGGCAATAGTCTCATTCTATTTGTATATTTTTACAAAGTCAACTTATTGCCCCCCCAACAATCTGGGTCCTCATTTTACCTACCTTATAAAGGATGGAAGGCTGAGTCAACCTTGGGCCGGGCTTGAACCTGCAGTAATTGCAGGCTTTGTGTTCTTAATAACAGGCTGTACCAGCCTGAGCTATCCGGCCCCTGATTTGGGGGCTTCTTTTCTGAAGCTCTGTTTGAGGGCTTCTTTTCTGAAGCTTCTTTCAGCCTCTGAAATCTCTGTTTGAGAAGCTGGGTGGGGCTACATTCGGAGTATAAGACATACCCAGATTTTCACCCTCTTTTTTTGGGGAAAAAGGTGCGTCTTATACTCCAAAAAATACAGTTCTTTGAAAACGTTTTCTCAATGTATTGCTTTTCAGATGTATTGCGCAAGTAGATGGCAAAATGTCTTTATTGTGAATGATGGCATCTGTAATTGGACACATGTAGAAAGTAATATTTTTATGCGTACGTTAGTCCTCAACGTACGACCACAATTGAACCCAAAACTTCCATGGCTAAGCAAGCTCACTTGTTAAGTGAGCTGTGCTTGCCACAGTTGTTAAGTGAATCACTGCAGTATTTAAGGTAGTAACGGTTGAGTGAATTTGGCTTCCCCATTGACTTTGCTTGTCAAAAGATTGCAAAAGGTGGGGTCGAGGACCTGTATACTGCACCAATCAAGAAGAGGGCTGTGAAAATATTTGCAGATCCCTCGCATCCTGGACATAAACTGTTTCAACTCCTACCCTCAAAACGACGCTATAGAGCACTGCACACCAGAACAACTAGACACAAGAACAGTTTTTTCCCGAAGGCCATCACTCTGCTAAACAAATAATTCCATCAACACTGTCAGACTATTTACTGAATCTCCACTACTATTAATCGTTTCATAGTTCCCATCACCAATCTCTTTCCACTTATGACTGTATGACTATAACTTGTTGCTGGCAATCCTTATGATTTATATTGATATATTGACCATCAATTGTGTTGTAAATGTTGTACCTTGATGAACTTATCTTTTCTTTTATGTACACTGAGAGCATATGCACCAAGACAAATTCCTTGTGTGTCCAATCACACTTGGCCAATAAAATTCTATTCTATTCTATTCTATTCATTGACTTTGCTTGTCAAAAGATTGCAAAAGGTGGGGTCTAGGACAACTCGCCATGGCCAACTCACCATGGGACAGTTTGCCATGGGACAAGAGTTACACTAATATTGAAGAAATAGTCTAATAGAATCATTAAAGGAAGGATGCCAAAAAAAAAGACAAAAGAAAATGTGAATAACAAAAATTAAAATATTTTTTAAATTATTTTTTAAATAGTTAAATTGAATTGTTGAATTGTCCTGGAGCAAGTTGTCCCATGGAGAACTGGGCATGGTGAGTTGTCCCGTAGGAATAGAATAATAGAATGGAATGGAATGGAATGGAATAGAATAGAATAGAATAGAATAGAATAGAATAGAATAGAATAGAATAGAATAGAATAGAATAGAATAGAATTAATAATAGAAATAATAGAATAGAATAACAGAATTGGAAGGGACCTTGGAGGTCTTCTAGCCCAACCCCCTGCTTAGGCAGGAAACCCTATACCATTTCAAACCCTACAGTTGACCATGGCAAGTTCACTCTGACAAGTCCCATTCCGCAAAAGGTGATCACATGACCCCAAGATCCTGCGTATGAATGCGCTATTTAAAAGATATCATAAATACATGCCAGTTGCCAAGCATCTGAATTTTGATCAGGTGGGGATGCTGCAATGACCATAAGTGTGAAAAATGGTCATAAATCACATTTCCTGGTGTTGTTGTAACGTCAAATGTTCGCTAAATGAATGGTTGTAAGTTGAGGACTACCAATAATCAGAGATAGCACCTGTTGTCTTACAGACATAAACCCCTGTTTTTGCAAAAGAAACTCTGGGATTTTTTAATTATGAACTAGTGAATAGGATTGATAAATCTGCAAAACTTGAAAAGCCAAGGGGCAACACAAGAAGAAAATTTGCAGCTGGTTTGCACAATCTTTTTAGACATATATTCCATATATCATCTTAAGAAAATACTCAGATCCTGAATTTATTTTTTTATCTTTGTTAATTGTATCTTCAAACTTCGTAGAGACAGATTTACAGCTCTGGAAGCTGCAGAAGTGAATTTGAGGTCTAATATTAAGAGTGTTTACTTGAACTCTTTTGAGAGTGAATGATTCATTCAACTAAAATGTTCTTAACAAGATTTTGCCTCTCCTGCTGCTGATGGATGAACAGATCATAACGCATGAAAAAACATTCTTATTAGAGTTTATCGGTTCTTTCTTTGATGCTGCTAAAAGCTGAGAGCCATGATATGTTTTCATTTCTTTCTTTTTTGTAACAAATTAAATACACCAAGTGTTGAATCACCGTCAGTAAAGATTTAAGTCAATTTTCTCTGTTGCCAGGAGAAAATGGGGGGAAAAATAGTATATATTATCCTGAGGAAAAATAGTATATATTATCCTGAGGAAATCTGGGATATGACTAGTGATGAAATAAAATGTGAGACTGTACTATGAGGAAAAAATAACCGAATTAACCGTTATGAATTTTCTTACATGGTTTTGAATTTTTGTTCTTTAAATTTAATTTCTATTTTCTCTAAAATTAAGTTTTACAGAACCAATTATGGTTTCTGTTGATTTTAAGTGTTGTTTGCAAAATTCAAAAAGGATCAGTTGTCAAATCTCTAATCCAAAACATGCCCATAGTTGAAATTTTACGTAATTGAAACTGCAATGTATGTGAGAACAGATCCAAAGCACATATGTCATATGTTTAGTTTAGCATGGAAACCATTCAAAACAAATACAAAAAATATAAATTTGACTGGGAATGGCAGTCTATTCCATCTTCTATGGTTCATTAAAGGGTAGATTTACAAATTGTGTTTTTTTTTAAAAAAAATCTGCCTCTATCCATAAAATAAAGACTTGTTCATTAACACAAATTTTCCCTAATCTGTTGAATTTTAACAGCCTAAATTGTCTTTGTGTTCCAGTTCGATATATCAAATGGCTTTCAAATTGGAGAAATAAGATGAACTGAGAATTTATTTGTACTCCTTTAAACCATTTGGGCTATTATGTCTCTTAAACTCACCAGATATATTTTTCTTTCCTATAGCTCTCGTTGTACGTTTCCTGACCAAGCGGTTCATATGGGAGTATGACCCCACTCTTGGTGAGTTTTTTTTGTCCTGTTGTATCCTGTTGTGTCCTGCTATTATTATCTTTGTTAAGCCGCCCAGAGTCACTGAGAATTGGGTTGGATGGCCATATAAATTTTCTTAAATAAATAAAAATAATATACCATCACAGACATATGTGCTACGTCATTAGAACAGTCTTGAAATATAACCTTTGCATGTAGCATGTAGGGAATGGGACAACTCACCATGGCTGACTCGTCGCAGCCAACTCATCATGGCCAACTCACGGGCCAACTTGCCATGGCCAACTCGCCGCTGAACAACTCGCTGCAGGACAATTTAATTATTTAAAATAAATAAAAATTATTTTAATTTTTGCTATTTTCATTTCATTCTGTCCCTCTATTTGCCTCCTTTCTTTAATTATTCTATTCCACAATTTCTTTTATATTAGTGTAACTCTTGTCCTGCAGCGAGTTAGCCATGGCAAGTTGGCAATGGCAAGTTGGCTACAGTGAGTTGACCGTGACGAGTTAGCCATGGTGAGTTGACCATGGTGAGTTGACAGTGGCGAGTTGGCCATGGTGAGTTGGCCGTGGTGAATTGTCATAGACCCTAGCATGTAGGTTCAATCTCCAGCATATTTCCATTCAAGAAGCTACTAGTGATTGTGGAAAAGACACATACCCAAAATCCTAGAGAGTTACCAACAAACTGAACAAACAGTATTATGAACCAATAGCCTGATTTTTGTGCTGGCATTTAAGACTGTGTTTCCATTTTGGCAGTCAAATTGCAAAAAGTAAGCTTAATGTAAGCAGACTTCATTAACCATAATTATATTGTTAACATAACAAAGCAAAATAGCCAAGCAATTTCGTAAAAAAACAACTACCCTAAATTCACAGATTTTAAACATTTTGAGCCAGTCTTTGGACTGCACAACTTTCACTCTTGAGTCTAATGCAATCTCTTCAATATTATTTAAAAATGAGAGTACTGTAGAAAATTTTGCTTGGTGCAGGGGTGAGTGAAATGCCCCCTGAAATCATCTTTAATTTTTTTGGATAGGGAAAGCATTGATTGAAATTATTTTTTAAAATTACTTTTTATTAAAGGCTTTAACAATAGTAAAAAAAAAATTAAACCATCTGAAATCCAAGAGTAACAAAAGAATAGAAAGAAAGAAAAGGAAAAAATGCATACAGAAAAAAAAAGGAAAGAATGGTTAAAGTGACTTCTGATCTTCTTTATTTAAAAAAAAGGCAAGCAAATTTAATATCAGTCTATCTCCTTTGATATGACATTACATAAATGACTTCTTCTCATATCTCAATGGTTCAATATCCATAAACCATTCCCCAATTATTAATGTTTCTGTCCTGGATTAGCAAAAAGTCCATAAAAGGTTCTCAGAACATTATAAATGTATTTCTTGTTTTTACCCTGATCAAGCAGGTCAACTTTATACTCATTTCCTTTCCTCCCATCATTCTTAATCTTTGCTTCATTAAGATGCTGTCATAAGATCTGATTTCCATCCAAATTTTCTTGGGAATTTCTTCCCAGCTTTAATAGTTCTCTCTTTTGCAAATCCAGTAATGGAACATTATTCAGGTCATTTTTCATCTCTTGGCTTATCATCTGTATTCCAACTTTAGTTTTCATTTCTGTGCTATAGCTCACAACTTCTATTTTATTTTCTAGTATTCATATTCTTCTTCTTTGCCTCTTATGTATTTTTTCTTTAAGATCTTTTTCAAATAGTGTATTCATATAAGTAGATATGGTTGCTACCGGTTTGCACCAGTTTGGGTAAACCGGTAGCGGCGGCAGGAGCTCCACCCACCTGCCCAGATGTCAGCAAAAACACTCTGTGCATGCTCAGAAGCACCACGCACTCACAAAGTGAGTGTGCTCCCAATAGCGAACCAGTAGTGAAGAAAATTGAAACCCACTACTGAGATATGGTTGCTGTTCTTGCAGCTGTGAATTTCTTTCCCTTTTCTTCAAAAATCCTTTGAAATGTCTCCAGTGGAATACCTTTGTCTGTCATTTTTGCAAGTTTCACTGCTGGTCATCAAATTCAAAAATAAAATTGTAAATCAAGGACTGCGCTTAAATGCAACTCACCTTCCTCGTGACTAGCAGAAGCACAGGGTAAATGAGACAACCAATATGTGAACGTAAGCCTAATTACATAACATAACATAACATCAGAGTTGGAAGGGACCTTGGAGGCCTTCTAGTCCAACCCCCTGCCCAGGCAGGAAACCCTATACCATCTCAGTCAGATGGTTATCCAACATTTTCTTAAAAATTTCCAGTGTTGGAGCATTCACAACTTCTGAAGGCAAGTCGTTCCACTTATTAATTGTTCTAACTGTCAGGAAATTTCTCCTTAGTTCTAAGTTGCTTCTTTCTTTGACCAGTTTCCACCCATTGCTTCTTGTTCTACCCTCAGGTGCTTTGGTGAACAGCCTGACTCCCTCTTCTTTGTGGCAGCCCCTAAGATATTGGAACACAGCTATCATGTCTCCCCTAGTCCTTCTTTTTGTTAAACTAGACATACCCAGTTCCTGCAACCGTTCTTCATATGTTTTATCCTCCAGTCCCTAATCATCTTTGTTGCTCTTCTCTGCACTCTTTCTAGAGTCTCAACATCTTTTTACATCGTGGCGACCAAAACTGGATGCAATATTCCAAGTGTGGCCTTACCAAGGCATTATAAAGTGGCACTAACACTTCACGTGATCTTGATTCTATCCTCTGTTTATGCAGCCCAGAACTGTGTTGGCTTTTTAACAGCTGCTGCACACTGCTGGCTCATATCTAAATGGTTATCCACTAGGACTCCAAGATCCCTCTCACAGGTACTACTATTGAGCAAGGTACCACATATACGGTACTGGTGCATTTTGTTTTTGGCCTAAATGTAGAACCTTACTTTTTTCACTGTTGAATTTCATTTTGTTAGATAGCGCCCAATGTTCAAGTCTGTCAAGATCTTTCTGTAACTTGAGCCTATCTTCTGGAGTGTTGGCTATTCCTGCCAGCTTGGTGTCATCTGCAAATTTGATGAGTTCCCCATCTATCCCTCGTCCAAGTCATTGATGAAGATGTTGAAGAGTACTGGGCCTAAAACAGAGCCTTGGGGTACTCCACTGCATACTTCCTCCTTGTGGATGTAGTTCCGTTGAGGACTACACGTTGAGTGCGGTTGGTCAGCCAATTACGAATCCATCTGGTGGTGGTGCTGTCTAACCCACATTTTTCTACTTTATCTAGTAGTAGGTTATGGTCTACTTTATCAAATGCTTTACTGAAGTCCAAGTAAATTATATCGACAGCATTCCTCTGGTCTACTAATTTTGTCATTTTGTCAAAGAATGCGATAAGATTAGTCTGGCATGATCTGTTTTTGACAAACCCATGTTGGCTTTTGGTTATTACTTTGTTTGCTTCTAGGTGTTCGGTGATTCGTTGCTTGATTATCTTTTCCAGAATCTTCCCCGGTATTGAGGTCAGACTGATAGGTCTGTAGTTTCCTGGATCTGTTTTTTTTCCTTTTTTGAAGATGGGAACTACATCAGCTCTTTTCCAGTCCTCTGGCAGCTCCCCTGTGCTCCAGGATCTTTGAAAGATATAGTTCAGTGGTTCTGAGATTCATACTATATTTATTTATTTGGTTAAAATTAAGTACCTGCCTATTGCACAAGCTATCTGCCTCTGGGCAGCATACAACAAGAGTTAAAAACAAAGCTAAAACAATAACTGAAAACAAACACAAAAACAAATAAGACTGTAAGACAATGAATTAGTAATCGCATGGGCTTCTTATTTCCGTGGGATTCCCCAGGCCTGCTTGAAAAACTATCTTTTAAGGACTCACTGAAGGCCAATTGGATTGGGGCCAATCTAACTTGTTCCAAAGTGTGGGTGCTGTGACAGAAATAGCTTGCCTCTTGAGTCCCTTAAGATAGAATTCTTTAGCAGAAGAGATCCAGTGGTGGAATATAGCTGGTTCAGGCTGGTTTGCACGAACCGGTAGATAAATTGCTGGGTGGCCCCGCTCCACTCCTTGCAGGAGTCCCCATGCACCCCATTTTGGTAAGTGCAGGGAGGTCTACTAGGCCCAAAATGGGCTGTGGGGGGCACGCCACACCCACACATACACACACACACACATGGCCTGTTTTCGCTCCTAGGAGGCTGCAGGGAGGCCTACTAAACCCAAAACCGAGCACAGGGGGGTGGTGCCCCCCCCGGTGGCCCATTTTTGCTCCCAGGGGGGTGCAGGAGGCCAACTACTGCCTATCATACCCCCTGGCCATGCCCACCATGGCCACGCCCATCCATCAATAGGGCACAGAACTGGTTGTTAAATTATTTGAATCCCACCACTGAAGAGACCCATAATATTCCCCTCCTGCCAGACCTGATGGGATGGGTAGATGTAATTGTGGAGAGGTGCCCCTTGCCATGTGAAGCTTTAAAAGTCAAAAACAGGACCTTAAAGAACCCAGAAGCAAATCGGCAACCAATACAGTTGCAAAGCAGAGTTTTAACCTGTATTGTTCTAGACACACTCATAACTACTTGTACCGCTGCACTTTCCACTAGTGAAAGCTTCTAAATATTTTTCAAGGGCAGCCACCTATAAAGTGTGTCCCGGTAGTCCATTCTTGAGGTCACCAGGGCGTGAGTAACTGTAAGTGAACATGAACCAGGAATGGGTGCAACTGGCACACCACACATATATAGTATAAATGTGGAAGAAATGGATTTTTCTTAACCCTAAATTGGCTTGGCATATGATTTTACTCAGTTTGTTAAGAGCAGAGTACAACGTCCAATCTAAAACTCCTCCTACTAACAATGCCATAAACTGACACTGTAATGAAAACCACCCCAATTTTTCTGTAGCTAGCCAAGCCACATGCTATTAAAGTATTCTTTCTTGGTGATACGCTAGCCAATGCAACTTTGAACTGATGTAACCCCAACAAGCCAATAGTTAAATTTCGAGTATGATACAATATAAATTCATCCCTAAGGGGCAGGGAACAATCTAGATTTAAAAGAAAATACTTATATCCCTCCCTTCTTGATGATTCAGATTCTCCAAGTTGCTCTAAACCCAAACGAACTGGCTCTTGAAATGGCGGTCTACTTGAAAATGAATAGCGGCTTAGAGTAATCGATTATAGTCACGATTTGTCTCATTTTTTTTCCTGGCAATTCTTTTAGACTCCAAGCATATGGCACTGACATCCACAAATTAAATATAATTTAACTGATTTGTGAAAGGCTGCCAGAGTCACTAGAAATAAGCCAATGTTTAAGCTACCAAGAGCTCTTTTTTTTGGCAATGATATGTACAGTATGTGTATATGTATGTGTTGTTTTCTTAAATGTCAGCTTGAAATGTCCCTTTGACTTTTATAACTGCAAGTATTGCAAACTGTGGAGAGGCAAATAGCTGTAGTCATCCAGGAGATTCTTGTGGCTTTCAAAGACACTACTACACAGATACCAGAATGTGAAACCTAGCTTGTGAAGGGATGAGATGGCTGTGGCCTCTGTAGAGCAGCCTCTCTGCTAGAGCTGAGTAGCTTGAGTTGCTTAACTCCATGTCCAGACTGACATTTATTATCTTCACATTTGTTCAAATCCTTCTTAAAGAGTGGTACCCAAAACTAGACACAATCCTTGAAGTAGGATCCGATCCAGAGGTAGGTTTCAGCAGGTTCTAACCAGTTCTGGAGAACTAGTAGCGGAAATTTTGAGTAGTCCAGAGAACCGGTAGTAAAAATTCTGACTGGCCCCGCCCCCATCTATTTTCTGCCTCCTGAATCCCAACTGATCGGGAGGAAATGGGAATTTTGCAGTAACTTTCCCCTGCCACGCCCATCAAGCCACACCCACAGAACCGGTAGTAAAAAAAATTGAAACCTACTACTGATCTGATCCATGCAGAGAAAGTTAAACTATGATTCCCTTTGATTTAGAAATGATACTTCTTGTTCTGTCACCCTCCGCAGTCTGGGAGACACGAGCGATGACTTAATTTTTTTTATTATTTTTTTTTTTAATAGAATTTATTGGCCAAGTGTGATTGGACACACAAGGAATTTGTCTTGGTGCATATGCTCTCAGTGTACATAAAAGAAAAGATACGTTCATCAAGGTACAACATTTACAACACAATTAGCCAGCAACTATCAGCTCTGGCAGCAAACTAGCGAGCGTCTGCCAAGTGTCTCTGTTATCTCTCTTGATGCCGATGAGTCAGCCAGGAAACCAGGAACAGACAGGACTTCAGCTCTAATTCTCTCCCTCTAAGCAGTTGATTTGCTTGCCACGAAGTGGTATAGCAGCCGTTGCTGCTTTTATATTGGGATGATCCAAGCGAGGGAGAGGAGGCACGTCTTGTTGAGCACATTTGGGTTGAGTTTGACCCTGTGGCTCCCGAGGACGTGGACAGGTTGTTGGGGAGGCTTCACGGCACGACATGTTTACTGGACCCGTGTCCTTCCTGGCTGGTACTGGCCACTCAGGCGGTGACACGAGGCTGGCTCCAGAGGATTATCAACGCTTGTTGGACGGGTCTTCCTGCCGCCTTGAAAGAGGCGGTGGTGAGACCCTCCTTAAGAAGCCCTCTTGGACCCAGCTATTTTGGGTAATTATCGTCCAGTCTCCAACCTTCGCTTTGTTGCGGTTGTAGAGAGTGCCGTGGCGCGACAGCTGCCCCAACACCTGGATGAAGATGTCTATCTAGACCTGCTCCAGTCCGGCTTCCGACCCGGATACAGCACGGAGACAGCTTTGGTCGCATTGGTGGATGATCTCTGGAGGCCAGGGACAGGGATATTCCTCTGCCCTGGTCCTATTAGACCTCTCAGCGGCGCTCGATACCATCGATCATGGTATCCTGCTGCGCCGGTTGGAGGATTGGGAGTGGGAGGCACCGTATATCGGTGGTTCTCCTCCTATCTCTTTGACCGTCGCAGACGGTGTTGACAGGGGGCAGAGGTCACCGCGAGGGGCCTCACTTGTGGGGTCCCACAGGGTCGATTCTCTCGCCTGCTGTTCAACATCTACATGAAGCCGCTGGGTGAGATCATCAGTGGTTTCGGGTGAGATACCAGCAGTACGCTGACGACACCCAGCTGTACTTTTCCACCCCGGACCACCCCAATGAAGTTGTCAAGTGCTGTCCCGGTGTTTGGAAGCTGTACGGGTCTGGATGGGGAGAAACAGGCTCAAGCTTAATCCTCCAAGACGGATTGGCTGTGGATGCCGGCACCGATTCAGTCAGCTGCAGCCGCGGCTGGCTGTTGGAGGCGAGTTACTGGCCCCAAAGGATAGGGTGCGCAACTTGGGTGTCCTCCTGGATGATCGGCTGTCGCTTGAAGACCATTTGACGGCCGTCTCCAGGAGGGCCTTCCACCAGGTTCGCCTGGTTCGCAGTTGCGCCTTCCTTGATCGGGATGCCTTATGCACAGTCACTCATGCGCGCCTGCTACCTCTCGCTTGGATTACTGTAATGCTCTCTACATGGGGCTCCCTTGAAGTGCGCTCGGAGGCTTCAGTTAGTCCAGAATGCAGCTGCTGGTTATAGAGGAGCTACGCGTAGCTCCCATGTAACACCGCCTCCTGCGCAGACTGCACTGGCTGCCTGTGGCCTTCCGGTGCACTTTAAGGTGTTGGTTATGACCTTTAAATCGCCCATGGCTTAGGACCTGGGTACTTACGGGACCGCCTGCTGTTACCACACGCCTCCCACCGACCCGCACGCCCCATAGAGAGGACTTCTCAGGGTGCCGCCCACCAAACAATGTCGGCTGGCGGCCCCAGGAAGGGCCTTCTCTGTGGGGGCTCCCACACTCTGGAACGAGCTTCCCCCGAGTTTACGCCAAATACCCGACCTTCGGACATTTCGTCGCGAACTCAAGACTCATCTTTTTATCCGCGCGGGGCTGGCTTAAATTGGGATTTTAATGTTTAAATTTATTTATTTTAAACGGGGTTTTTAGTATGGGAAATTTTAATCATTGGGCTAATTTAAAATAAGTTTTTTAAATCGTATTTTAAACTTATATATTGTATTGTCGGTTTTATTATGCCTGTACACCACCCTGAGTCCTTCGGGAGAAGGGCGGTATAAAAATCAAATAAAATAAATAAAATAAAATAAAAATTATATCCTGTGGGATGTGGCTCCATGACTCAGCACTTCCTAGGCCTGCCCCACCCTTGCTTCTGTTGTTCCCACCTCTCCTGCCTACAAAACCTAGGGTCCAGCCAGGCCTGACTGCCATCAGCCAGGTCTGGAGGCGTGGCCTGGGGGGAGGGAAAGAATCAGGGGACAGAGGCCTCGTTATCTCCTCCACCTGGCCTGCCTCTGGCTCCTGGAGTTGAGCCAGGGAAGCCGGTGCTCCAAAGTTAAGTCCTGATGGCCCTTCCCCCTCACTTTCCGAGTCACTTTCTGGCAGGGGCCCCAGCTCGGGTAGCACAGACACAACACTTCTGCTGATGCAGCCCAAAACTTTAGCTGACCTTTTGCAATTACCGGTACTTTAAAAAATTAAAAGTTGTCATGTAGGTAGCTTACAAAAACCCATTTTCTCTATAATTTTGATGATGGATACTCCTATTCACAGTCCATGTTTTCAACCAGGCAAACAAAATCTGTCATTTTTTAAAAGGAAAGAATATATAAAAAGCAATCATTCACCACCATCACCACTTTTTAGGAGGTATTATGTTTCCCTCAGTGAAGATAAGTGCACCTGAGGGTAGAACAAGAAGCAATGGGTGGAAACTAATCAAGGAGAGAAGCAACCTAGAACTAAGGAGAAATTTCCTGACAGTTAGAACAATTAATTAGTGGGAAAACTTGCCTCCAGAAGTTGTGAATGCTCCAACACTGGAAGTTTTTAAGAAAATGTTGGATAGCCATTTGTCTGAAATGGTGTAGGGTTTAGGGTTAGGGTTAGGGTTAGGGTTCTAGGCAGGGGGTTGGACTAGAAGACCTCCAAGGTCCCTTCCAACTCTGATATTATAATTATTATTATTATTATTATTATTATTATTATTATTATTATTATTATTATTATTATTATTATTATTAGGATGGAAGCATTTACCTAAACATTTAAATTCTGACCTTTAAAATCTATATTCATCTCTACTTTGGTTTCCTAAATTTCAACACTTCTTGCTCAATATCAACCTTGTGAGATAGTCCAAACAACAAGCTCACTCAGGAGTACTAGCTCTTATCTTTATTGTTAGGTTCCATTAAGAGAATCTTGCAAGTCTGAAAGTACATCTCTCTCCCATTTCTTTTACAGTCCAAGCAACTAGGGAGCGTCCCTTCTGACATGTCCCAAAGGTGGCTTTTGTTTTCAAGAGGCAACTGGACAAACTGAGCAACGTGTTATATGCAGTACAATACAGTGAGACATGTGCAGATCTGTCCATTGGGGAAACAAAACAACCACATCATAAACTCATGGCACAACATAGGAGAACAAACCCATCAGGACAAGATTCAGTAGACCATCTGTGTTTAAAAGAAAACAGCCACTCTTTTGAAGACAGCAAAGTCCACATTTTGGACAGAAAGAACTGCTAGTTTCAAAGTGGGTCAAAGAGGCCATCTATGTCCAAACTCAATTCTTTCAACGGAGGGGGAGGGATACGGCACAGTCTACAATACGGTCCTTTCAGCGGTTCCAAAAATGCTCCACACCCATTTGCATTACTCTGGTGACCCTGAGGACACAGATAAACCTTCAAATAGCCTCAACAACTCTCTAAAAGAATGCAAATGACCAGTTGTCTAACAAGGAATATAAATCCTTCCATTCCCCACCATGAAGTCAGAGCTGAAGAAGCTTTTTGGATGAGAAGTGAAACGTCTTCAAAGAAAAACAAGAAAGTCCAGTTGCCTCTTGAAAAAAAAAAAGCACCTTTGGGACAACCATGACCTGGATGAGTGAGAATCTTCATAGACATTTCCCTTCTGACATGTTTGCCATGCCGCCATCCCTTCTGCAGACTCAGCTGCCACTTGTCTGACCATGGTTTAATCCAGAGATCTCCAAACTTGGCAACTTTAAGGCTTGCTGACTTTAATTCCCAGAATTCCCTAGTCAGCTACTCTATGCCAGCCACTCTTCCTTCTGTCTCCCAAAGTCTTTCCTACATACCATTATACCACATTTCAATCATTCCCATTCAGCCAAAACAGACAAAGATCTGCTTACTGAAGTGAAAGATAAGATTTTCTGCATCCATCTTCAGCTCTGGCCTTAGCACTTTTTTGCAGGACTAAAAAGGTAAAGGTAAAGGTTCCCCTCGTACATATGTACTAGTCATTCCTGACTCTAGGGGGCGGTGCTCATCTCTGTTTCAAACCAAAGAGCCAGTGCTGTCCGAAGATGTCTCCATGGTCATGTGGCCAGCATGACTAAATGCCAAAGGCGCACAGAACGCTGTTACCTTCCCACCAAAGGTGGTCCCTATTTTTCTACTTGCATTTTTTTACACGCTTTCGAACTGCTAGGTTGGCAGAAGCTGGGACAAGTAACAGGAGCTCACCCCGTTACGCGGCAGCACTAGGGATTCGAACCGCTGAACTGCCAACGTTTCGATTGACAAGATCAGCATCTTAGCCACTGAGCCACCGCATCCCTTAGAACTAATTAAAATTAAAATAATTAATTTATTAGAACTAATTAAAAGCCTTAGAACTTGCCAAATGTTGATAACAGGTGGCTTCTGAATTTCACTGGAGAGGGTCTCTGCGTTTGTGGGAGGATACACAGAAAGAAATGTATGTCGGATCTGGTCAAGAGCTCAAGATAGCAGACAAAATAGTACAATTGAAGCGCCACCTTCTTTTTTGTAGATTACATAGCTGAAATTTGGATGGTACAGCCACGATTGCCATGTTTTAAAATCAGCTTTAAGGTTTTGTTTTGTTTTTTCATGATATTGCACCTCATTGCCCACCCAGTTCTTACTTCACAACCTCCACTAGCTCTAGGTATTTTTCCTATCAGCACAGAATAACTTGGAAGAGAGAAACAGATGGCACCACTGTTATTTATATAGGTTATTTATCCTGCAACAAACTCATTAACCAGACAATTCACAGCAGTGCAGGAGAGATTTCTTTGTTTTCTGTTTCCCCGTCTCCTTTTAATTTTTTCCCCTCTTGTTTTTGTTTTATGTCAGTGCGGTGTAACTGGCAATTTCGAGTAAATTAATAAGGTCAGTGGGAAAGAGAGCGGTGTGATGAGGTGTGATACAGAATTCTCCACCCTGCCGTGTTGTTGCTGCTTTTAAATGAACACCAGACTAATATCTCAAATATGGATCTCAATAGTTGAAGGGTAGGCTTTAACATATTCCAGAATGTTAGCTCTAAAGCCAGTCAGGGAACAAGACCAAAACATAATCAAATGCAAGTCCATCATTTGAATAATGACAGTGGCAGAAGATCCAAACTAATGCCAGGGAAAAAGTCACATGTATTGCATTACCCTCTCCTAATGTATAAAGGTAAAGGTTCCCCTGGCACATACATGCTAGTCGTTCTCAACTCTAAGGGGCGATGCTCATCTCTATTTCAAAACCGAATAGCCAGCGCTGTCCGAAGATGTCTCCGTGGTTATGTGGCCGGCATGACTAAACGCCAAAGGCGCACGGAGCACTGTTCCCTTCCCACCAAAGGTGGTCCCTATTTTTTCTACTTACGTGCTTTCGAACTGCTAGGTTGGCAGAAGCTGGGACAAGTAATGGGAGCTCACCCCGTTACACGGCAGCACTAGAGATTCGAACCGCTGAATTGCCAACCTGAACTGCCAACCTTACTCTAAAGCAACGGTCCCCAATTTTTTCCCTTTATGCAGATCTCTGTAGCATTACAAAAGCCTTAGTACATGAAAAGTCCTAGTTATTGACTATTACAAGATCCCCAAATGAAATAAAAATGAATTTAAACAATACTAGGTTAAAATGATGCCAGACTGCTGAATTGTACAGTTTTTCTAACTGAAATTCCATGGGAAACGATGTAAGATGAACTGATCGCCTCAATTTGGGATCATTTTCCTTTAACTTTGCATTTTGGCATCTGCACCAGAAATCATATGTAATAACACCAAAGGTGTATTGGGAAATCCTGTTCTAAAACCTCCTAGGCTGACAGTTTCTGGTGATGAGTTTTATAGATTATTATGGATTTGAATCCATTTGTATGGCACAAAGCTAGAAACTGGGACACCATGAGTTACAAAACCAGCTGGATGGACCAGGAGAGCAAATTCCCCTCCCCTCTAGCATTGAAGATGTTAACATTGTCCCAGCCAACCTCAAACAACATCAAGAACTCCACAGTTCAACCCTGAGCTACACAAATTATTTTCTATTAGGGGACCTTGGGCCAGTCCCTCTGTCTCAGCCCTGGGAAGAAGGCAATGGTAAACCATTTCTGAAAATCTTCCCGAAAAGATTGCAGAGACTAATTTAAGCAGTTCCTGAGAGTCAACTCTGACTCAAGGGGCAAAAATATAAACAATGTCAGTGTAAAAAAAAAGAAAAAGAATTTTCCCATGAAGCTAAAGACAAGCTGTCACTTCTTATCATAGCCAAGATTCTGATTTAATCAGATCAAAGTTGGGTTTAGTGCAGTGGTGAAATCCAATTTTTTTTACTACCGGTTCTGTGGGCGTGGCTTGGTGGGCGTGGTGTGGCTTGGTGGGTGTGGCAGGGGATGGATACTGCAAAATTTCCATTCCCACCCCACTCCTGGGGGAAGGATACTGCAAAATCCCCATTCCCTCCCCACTCCTGGGGGAAGGATATTGCAAAATCCCCATTCCCTCCCCACTCCTGGGGGAAGGATATTGCAAAATCCCCATTCCCTCCCCACTCCTGGGGGAAGGATACTTCAAAATCCCCATTCCCTCCCCACTCCTGGGGGAAGGATACTGCAAAATCCCCATTCCCTCCCCACTCCTGGGGGAAGGATATTGCAAAATCTCCATTCCCACCCCACTCTGGGGCCAGCAGAGGTAGTATTTGCTGGTTGTCCAAATTACTCAACATTTCTGCTACTGGTTCTCCAGAACCTGTTAGAACCTGCTGGATTTCACCCCTGGTTTACCGGCTTATACGGACTCATTTTTTTTAAAAAAATCAAAGGCTCATAGCAATATTTGTGCACATTTTTATATATTTGTCCATATTTCTTCAGAGGTAGGTGTTCTAATGAACTTTTCCTTCTTTACATATTTTGACGATCAGTTTTCTGTAAAGAGGAAATACTATTTGGGTTAAAATTTTCAGACGATCATTTTGGTATCTATTTTTCCTTAACATAGACCTTTTTGCACATATTTTTTGCAGATATTTTCAAGTTATAAACCACATTTCAGAGTGAATATTTCAGCATGCATTTATGTTCTGGAGTCTTCTCTACACTTGAGAAGTTCAAGATCACTATATTCAGTGGCGGGATTCAAGTAATTTAACAACCGGTTCTTTGCCCTAATGATTTCTTCCAACAACCAGTTTGCCAATCTGTTCAGAAAGTTAACAACCGGTTCTCCCGAAGTGGTGCGAACTGGTTGAATCCCACCACTGACTATATTCATACTTATAAATGATCTGGCTACCAAATTTTTCATGCATCCTCTTTCTGATTAATTGTAGGATCTGAGTTGGAAGAGACTGACGTCATCTAGCCCAGCATTCTGCTTAACTCAGGATTCTCTAGAAAATCTTACTAGTTAAAGCTGACACAATGGAGACTCCTGGATTTATAACTCCAGAGTATGTCACTTTATAATCCAGGGTATGAAAAGGTCTTATCCCATCCGGGATAATCTTAACGACAAATATATTTTAGCCTCATGCTAAGATCCTTTGCGTATTGTCAAAAAAATAAAGCCTTGCATCTCAGTTTCAGTCTGGATATTCCATCAACTAGACAACCACAAGACATCATAGGGCAACCAAAATAACTTCTAAGTACAGCCATTTTCTGTTTCAAGGTTCAGGTTTCAGGATGAATAACAAATGCAAGTAGAAAGCATCTTGGAAAAGGAAGACTTTTCACATTTTTGCACATGAACAAAAGAGTGGGACCTTGATTTGACCAAGATTTAAATAGAGAGAGAAAAAAATCTAAAATATGACATGAGAATTTGGGGCATGATTAAATTTTATATCCAGACCTCATGATCGGTCAAATACCGAATCTTATTGCATATTGGCCATCAACTATTAGAATACCGAGCATCAAATACAGATACCAATATCTGTTGTAACTGTTGCAATTATTCGAAATAAATTATGCGATGAATTTTGGGAGCTGAGTTAATTTTAGCTCCGATTCACATGTATTTTATAATATGATTATCAACTTCCAAATACTATACATTTTAATCTCTTAGCGCTAAGTGGAGCTTGACCCTCTGCCCTGACCCTTGGACAAGCCATAGACCAGAACAAAAGGCAGTCGAACTTATTTGTGGCCATGGCAATTGTTGCCATCTCTTTGGGTTATTAATAGGAACTGGGATGTCTTAGTTTAATGAAAAGAAGGACTAGGGAAGACATGATAGCAGTGTTCCAATATCTCAGGGGTTGCCACAAAGAAGAGGGAGTCAAGCTATTCTCCAAAGCACCTGAGGGCAGGACAAGAAGCAATGGGTGGAAACTGATCAAGGAGAGAAGCAACTTAGAACTAAGGAGAAATTTCCTGACAGTTAGAACAATTAATCAGTGAAACAACTTGCCTGCAGAAGTTGTGAATGCTTCAACACTGGAAATTTTTAAGAAAATGTTGGATAACCATTTGTCTGAAGTAGTGTAGGGTTTCTTGCCTGGACAGGAGGTTGGATTAGAAGACCTCCAAGGTCCCTTCCAACTCTGTTTTCGTTGTTGTTGTTGTTGTTGTTGTTATATGCCAAAGTCAGCAACCTGAAGCCAACAAACCATCTACTCTTTGCTTCCATTTTTGATCTCCAGAACAATTCCAGATCATACTGTTGAAACTGAATAGCAAAACGACTGGTTTTCAATAACATTTTCTTTGTTTGCCCCCCTGTTAACGAAACAGACCAAATGGGTTGAAGTAATAACACAGTTCTTGGAACAGAAAGTAGTGAAAAGGTTTAATGAGCAGGAAATAAAGAAATGCACCATACTCTCTGCTTGTTTCCTTTTAATGTACTATTTCTCCTTCCTTTTTTAAGAGTCCACTTATCGTCATCAAGCCACCATTGATGATGAAGTTGTTTCCATGGAAATACTAGATACAGCTGGGCAGGTAAGAACACTGTTGACCCCTTTAGCAAAATACCAATGCCAGAAAACTATAATTAACACTAGGGGAAAGTTGTCAAGTATTTATGTGTGGAATATAAAGGGACAAAGGAGAATAATAAAAAAAAAATAGTAGGCCATCTGTGAGAGAGTATGAAAGGAAAGCTTCATATTCCTGGTAGTTTTAGTGTTTCTTACAACGTCAGAAATCGCAATTGATTTTTATTGGTTTACGTTGGGGGTTATCAATCTTAAACACTCGAAGAACCACAAAAGCTCCCCATTCAATTCTGGAGCCGACCGGAAGTCCTGTTCCCCCACCATAGAGTCTCCTCCTAGCGTGGCATCCTTTTTCCTCTACCTGTCCTAACTGAAAGTCCTATCAATTGTGGAGCCGACTGGCAACAGGGAGCCGCAGCAGAGGGATGAAAGAGCCACATGTGGCTCCAGAGCCGCAGGTTGCTGACCCCTGGTTTATGTGCTTATTAGTTCAGGCAAAACAAGAGAAAGCCAAGAAGCATGCAGATGGGTACCTCAAGGTTCAGTCTTGACTGGGACAGTACGCTTCAACATGTGCATAAATTATCTGGATGAGGGGATAGAAGGGGAACTCATCAAATTTGAAGATGGCACCAGTGGTGAAATTCAAATGGCTTGGTGGGTATGGCTTGGTGGGCATGGCAGGGGAAGGATACTGCAAAATCTCCATTCCCACCCCATTCTAGGGGAAGGATATTGCAAAATCCCCATTCCCTCCCAACTCCTGGGGCCAGACAGAGGTGGTATTTGCCGGTTCTCCAAACTGCTCAAAATTTCCTCTACCTGTTCTCAAGAACCTGTCAGATCCTGATGAATTTCACCCCTGGATGGCACCAAATTGGGAACGAATATTCAATATTTCAGAAGGTACACTGAAGATCCAGAAGGATCTTGACAGACTTGAGCATTGGGCCCTCTCCAACAAGATGCAGTTCATTGGTGAGAAACGTGAGGTCCTGTACTTAGGAAGGAAAAACCAGTTGCACTGGTATGGAATAGGTGGTACCTGACTCAACGGTAATTACTGTAAGAAGGATGTAGGTGTCCTAGTGGACCATCACTTAAGTATGAGTCAGAAGCGTGCTGCAGCTGCCAAAAGGACCAATCCAGTCCTAGACTGCATCACCAGAGGCACAGTGTCAAGATAACAAGATGTGATAATACCACTTTATATCAGTGGTGAAATCCAAATATTTTTTAATACCGGTTCTGTGGGGGTGGCTTGGTGGGCATGGCAGGGGAAGGATACTGCAAAATTTTCATTCCCATCCCACTCTGGAGCCAGCCAGAGATGGTATTTGCTGGTTCTCCTAACTCTGTGTTGGTGAACTTATGGCACGCGTGCCAGAAGCAGCACGCGAAACCGTCATATGTCAAATGCGCAGCCTCGCCGGCTCCTCATCGCGTTCCTGTGCTCAAATGCACACTGGTCAGCTGGCCGTCGCATGCACAGTGCCGGCGGATGCCGGAAGTACGGCAGTCCATCGATCATGCGCAAGCCGGCACCCAGCCTTCTGGGTTGGCGGCTTATGCATGCACGGTGGACCACCGCACTGCCGGGGTCACCAGCACCGCACGCGCGATGGCCAGCTGACCGGCGTGCGTTTGAGCATAGGAATGCGATGGGAGCCAGCGAGGCCACACATTCGGCACAGGACAGTTTCGCATGCCACTTCAGGCATGCGGGCCAGCACGCGAGAACGCCGAAGGTTCGCCATCACTGTCCTAACTACTCAAAATTTCTGCTGTCGGTTCTCTGAACTGCTCAAAATTTCTCCAAAACCTGTCATAACCTGCTGCATTTCACCCCTGCTTTACACCACGCTGGTGAGAATACTGAATCCAGTTTTGGTCACCATGCTACAAAAAAGAGACCAAATCTCCAGACACTTTAAATGATAACTAGACTTGAGGGCCTGTCACAAAGAAATGCGGAGCTGACTTATTCTCCAAAGCAGGGGTCCCCCAACCTTGGCAACTTTAAGCCTGGAGGACTTCAACCCCCAGAATTTTGGGAGTTGAAGTCCACCAGGCTTAAAGTTGCCAAGGTTGGGGACCTCTGCTCTAAAGCACTAAAGGTCAATCAGGACAAGAAGTAATGGGTGAAAGCTTATTAAAAAAATCCAACCTAGAAATTAAGATAATTTTTCTGGCTGTGAGAAAAATTAATCAATGGAATAGCTCACCTCCTGGGATTGTGGGTGTCCGTCACTGGAGGTTTTTAAGAATAGACTGGACAACCATTTGACTGTGATTATATAAGAATCCTGACTTCAGCAGGAGGTTGGACTACAAGACCACCAAGGTCCTTCCAGTCCTAGAATACTGTGAAAGTTCCAAAGGAAGTGATGTCTTAGAGACCAAGTGATGATGAAGGAGGAGAATTATAGTTCCGTTCCAAGTATTTTTGAAAGACAGAGTAGGGCTAAACCTGAATTGAAATGTGGAACTGGTCCCAGGAGCTGTCATTTGGTCTGTTGGTGAGGATATATAAGTATTAAATATTCCCCTACGTGGCTTTTTTTTTTCCCTAATGGAAAAATGATATAATGGGTAGGGGAAAAAGAGGTAAAAGAGTTCAGTTAGAGTTAGTGCCCACACAACTGCTTTAAATAATTTTTTAGAAAGGAACATAAATGAGACATCTGATTATGAATCTTTGCATATAAGTCTGTTGCAGAAAAATGTGGGCTAGGACAGTTTTAAGAAACATTATTATGGGTTGTTTCACTCCATAGAATCTAAAGATTCCATCCTGTCTCACTGCAGTTGAGAGTTAGCCCCTCCAAGTCCAGGGGGACTGATTTATATATGATTGGCTTGGGAGGTCCCAAATAAATAAATAAAATGAGGAGGGGATTTTAAAAAGCAGGAATACAAACAAAGATAAAACTGCACCCCTAGTTTATACAGAGTACATAGAGTTTATACAGAGTACAGAGCATAGAGTTCAGTGAAGTCTTCCAATCAAAATAATATTTTTCAACTTGCATATAATATTGATACTATTCTTGAACTAGTATTGTGCCTCGTCCTCTTCCTTCCTTCCTTCCTTCCTTCCTTTCTTCCTTCCTTCCTTCCTTCCTTATTCCTTCCTTCCTTCCTTCCTTCCCAGATTCATCTAATGGCATTTCCTTCCTTCTTTCCTCCCTCCCTCCTTTCCCTTTTCTCTCTTCCCTTCAGCCCCCTCCAACAATTTTGCTCACAAGCAATTGGGAAGAAATATGTAGAAGTCAGACCTGTATGAAAAAGTACAGGAAAATAACGTCATTTCTAAGGGAATTTCATCCATTATAGAAATGTAATTCTCCACTGACATTAATCAGATAGATAAAGAAATCCTGCCTCTGTCATCGGAACTTAGCAGCACAGCCCTCCGCTCACTAGGAAAATTATGGAAAAGAAAGAATTGGCGAACATTTGTAGAATATCCCAACTGGAACAAAGAGATACTGATATTTTATCATTTGCCACTAACGGAAGAGCATGAAAGATGACGTCAGCAGCCTTTATAGTGTTTTTTTTTCCCTCTGTGTGTTCATGATGATGAAGAATAATATTTGAAAAATGGTTTACTTTTCACATCATTTCACATTTCACATACACAGTTAAATGTAGGAAAGTTCTGAGTGGATAATAATTTTGCAAGACAGACTAGATGCCAGAGATCTGTCTTAGCAATAGCTAAGAGTAGAAATGGAACTTCTGATCTGTATACAAAAGTAAAATTCAATGAAGGTTACATTGAATTTACTGAAATGTCACATGCTTATGCCAATAATGGGACTGAAATATTTATCGTTATTTATTTTTAAATGGTGTGACATTTGCTGCGCATTCTTTTTCCACAAATAGTTTTTTTTTCAATGTTGCATTCATCTTTGTGAATCTTAACTTTCAGTTGCAATGGCTTATATCATTGTAGCTGAAGTAATTAAATTTGGGTGTGTTTTAAAAAATCTATTTATATGCAAAACTAAAGGATATGGAAGGGTGGCTCAAGGGGCTAAGAAGCTGAGCTTGTCGATCGAAAGGTTGACAGTTCAGCGGTTCGAATCCCTGGTGCTGCCATGTAACAGGGTGACCTCCCGTGACTTGCCCCAGCTTCTGCCAACCTAGCAGTTTGAAAGCACATAAAAAATGCAAGTAGAAAAAATAGGGACCACCTTTGGTGGGAAGGTTACAGCGTTTCGTGCTCCTTTGGCGTTAAGTCATGCTGGCCACGTGACCATGGAGACGTCTTCAGACAGTGCTGGCTTTTTGGCTTTGAAACGGAGATGAGCACCACCCCCTAGAGTCGGGAACGACTAGCACATATGTGCCAGGGGAACCTTTACCTTTACCTTTAAAAGATATGGAACTTGTAGCCCTCCTGATAAGCTAGAATCACCAATATTGCTCTCCCCTTGGACCTGCTGACTAATTAAAATGTACAATATGTTTTGCAGTCAGAATGTTCTGATTTATAATAGAAAGAGTGCAGAGAAGAGCAATAAAGATGATAAGGGGACTGGAGGCTAAAACATAGGAAGAACGGTTACAGGAACTGGGCATGGCTAGTCTAGTGAAGAGAAGGACCAGGGGAGACATGATAGCAATCTTCCAATATTTGAGGGGCTGCCACAGAGAGGAGGGGGTCAAGCTATTTTCCGAAGCACCCAAAGGCTAGACAAGGAATAATGGATGGAAATTGATTAAACAAATAAAGGAGAAATTTTCTGACAGTGAGAACAATCAACCAATGGAACAGTTTGCTTTTGGAAGTTCTGGGAGCTTCATCACTGGAAGCATTCAAGAAGAGACTGGACTGCCATCTTCAAAAATGGTGTAGGGTCCCCTCCTTGGCGGGGGTTGGACTAGATCACCTACAAGGTCCCTCTCAACTCTGTTATTTGGTTAATTTCAGAATGTCACATTCTAACTTTAAGAATAACTGTTCTGAATTTAATGGAAATGGACCAACCTTTAAATTGGCTATTCCAAAGTCAAAATATTACAAAGGAGAACATTTTGCACACCTCTGTTAAATGGAGCAAGCTGGAAGTTGCAATGTCAGAGAATTGCACACCAGGTGTCAAAAATTTATTTTATTTTATTTGTCACAACAGTATATATAAGCATAAGCATGAAAATAACTATATAATATATAAGCATATATATGAGCATAAGTATGTGATAACTATATTAATTGGATATAATGAAAGGAAACAATAGGACAGGAACAGTAGGCATGTTTGTGCCCTTATAGACCTCTTAGGAATGGGGTGAGGTCAATAGTAAAGAGTTTTTGGTTAAAGCTTTTGGGATTTTGAGAAGAGACCACAGAGTCAGGTAATGAGTTCCAAGCACTAATAACTCTGTTACAGAAGTTATATTTTCTGCAATCAAGATTGAAACGGTTAACATTGAGTTTAAATCTATTGTTTGCTCTTGTATTGTTATGACTGAAGCTGAAGTAGTCTTGAAATGTGAAAAATCTTGAAAAATGAAATCATAGAAGCTGACGCCTACTTGTAGTTTTATATAAATAAATATATTTTGCATCAATATATTTTTTTAAATTTTATTTTATTTTGTTACAACAGTATATATAAGCATAAGCATGAAACAACTATACAACATATAAGCATATATATAATGAAAGGAAACAATAGGACAGGAACGGTAGGCACTTTTGTGCTCTTATGCATGCCCCTTATAGTCCTCTTAGGAATGGGGTGAGGTCAATGGTAGATAGTTTTTGGTTAAAGCTTTTAGGAGTTTGAGAAGAGACCACAGAGTCAGGTTGTGTGTTCCAAGCGTTAACAACTCTGTTACAAAAGTCATATTTTCTGCAATCAAGATTGAAGTGGTTAACATTGAGTTTAAATCTATTGTTTGCTCTTGTATTGTTATGACTGAAGCTGAAGTAGTCTTGAAATGTGAAAAATCTTGAAAAATGAAATCATAGAAGCTGACGCCTACTTGTAGTTTTATATAAATAAATATATTTTGCATCAATATATTTTTTTAAATTTTATTTTATTTTGTTACAACAGTATATATAAGCATAAGCATGAAACAACTATACAACATATAAGCATATATATAATGAAAGGAAACAATAGGACAGGAACGGTAGGCACTTTTGTGCTCTTATGCATGCCCCTTATAGTCCTCTTAGGAATGGGGTGAGGTCAATGGTAGATAGTTTTTGGTTAAAGCTTTTAGGAGTTTGAGAAGAGACCACAGAGTCAGGTTGTGTGTTCCAAGCGTTAACAACTCTGTTACAAAAGTTATATTTTCTGCAATCAAGATTGAAGCGGTTAACATTAAGTTTTAATCTATTGTTTGCTCTTGTATTGTTGCGATTGAAGCTGAAGTAGTCTTTAACAGGAAGGACATTGCAATAGATGATTCTGTCTTGTCGGAGTCAGTGGAGTTCTAAGTTTTCTAATCCCAGGATTTCAAGTCTGGTGGTATAAGGTATTTTGTTGTTTACAGAGGAGCAGAGAACTCTTCTTGTAAAATATTTCTGGACTCGTTCAATTGTATTACTGTCAGAGATGTGGTATGGCTTCCAAACAGGTGAGCTGTATTCAAGAATAGGCAGTGGTGGGATTCAGCCAGTTCGCACCCCTTCGGGAGAACCAGTTGTTAACTTTCTGAGCAGTTTGGCAAACTGGTTGTTGGAAGAAATCATTAGGGCAGAGAACCGGTTGTTAAATTACTTGAATCCCACTACTGAGAATAGGTCTAGCAAATGTTTTGTATGCTCTGGTTAGTAGTGTAGAGTTTTTACAACCAACTAGATAGGCAATCAGGAGCATCATGCAGTAAATCACAGGGCACACAGAAGAAAAAGGGCAGGGAAAAGGGGAACTCTTCCTACACACCCATAGCAACCAATCACAACGCAGATTGCCTCACACAGGAGCCTGCACTCTCCAACCAATCAGTCACAACTGTGTGTTCCGGCTCACTGCTCCGGCTACTAAATTTAAATATCTTAACAAGCAACTCAGCAGTTTCTGAAAAACACAGGTTCACCGTACCTAGAGAAGCAAGCGCTAAATTCAAAAATAATTCTAGGTTTTTCAGATCTTCGAATCTCAAAGACAATTCTTCAGCCAGATGTGTATGGGTATTTTCATCCA
Organism: Ahaetulla prasina; assembly: GCF_028640845.1. NCBI lineage: Eukaryota > Metazoa > Chordata > Lepidosauria > Squamata > Colubridae > Ahaetulla > Ahaetulla prasina. Next base: position 86,142,144 of record NC_080545.1, on the reverse strand, counting down.
CAGTGCAAATATTTAGAATAGAATAGAATAGAATTTTTATTGGCCAAGTGTGATTGGACACATAAGGAATTTGTCTTGGTGCATATGCTCTCAGTGTACATAAAAGAAAAGATACCTTCATCAAGGTACAACACTTACAACACCTAATGATGGTCATAGGGTACAAATTTAACACTTAATGATACAACACTTAATGATAATCATAGGGTACAAATAAGCAATCAGGAAACAATCAATATCAATATAAATCATAAGGATTACCAGCAACAAAGTTACAGTCATACAGTCATAAGTGGAAGGAGATGGGTGATGGGAACGATGAGAAGATTAATAGTGCAGATTTAGTAAATAGTTCTCACTTGGATAGATGAGATTCATATGCCATTCCTTAGAACAACCATCAATTAGTGTAACTTAGTGTGACCACAATAGCCAGGCTATGCAAAGTTCAATGGGGAAGAACTGTTATCTTTTTTAAAATGCCAGAATGTTAGAATAATACAGTGGTCTAAAATTGGGAACAAAGATATTTCAGTTCTGGTGATGTTCTCTTGAATGTGGACTAAACACACCCTAGAGAATTTTCCCAAAATATAACATTGCATAGAAACTCTGCTGTGCAAAGATCTGTACGACCCTTGTCTCCTGTAGACCTGCAAATAACTATCTTCTTTCTATGTCTCTCTTTTTTTTTTGAAATAGGAAGATGTTATTCAGAAGGAAGGACACGTACGATGGGGTGAAGGATTCGTGCTGGTTTATGACATCACAGATAGAGGCAGCTTTGAAGAAGTCCTTCCCCTAAAGAACTTGTTGGATGAAGTCAAAAAACCCAAGAACGTTACTTTGATCCTAGTGGGGAACAAAGCAGACTTGGATCACTCCAGGCAGGTCAGCACTGAGGAAGGGGAGAAGCTGGCCACGGAACTAGCTTGCGCCTTTTACGAATGCTCTGCGTGTACAGGAGAAGGCAACATTATGGAAGCTTTTTATGAGCTTTGCCGGGAAGTACGACGTCGGAAAATGGTTCAAGGCAAGACTCGGAGGCGAAGTTCCACTACTCATGTGAAGCAAGCAATTAACAAGATGCTTACCAAAATCAGCAGCTAAAATCTCTTCTTTTTTCCTTTTAAAAGCAGTGTATTTTGCAAGAAGGAGGGACGGAAGGTTTAATTGTGTTTGTCAGTAGGATGCTCAAAGCTTTGCATTTATTATTACTATTATTATACAATCACCTCATTATTCTTAAAGTTAAGAGATGCAAAAAAAAAAAGAAGTTTCAGGAATGATAATACATGCTCTACTCCAGTTTTGTTGATCACCAAATCATATCTTCAAAAAAAAAAATATGTTGAAGATGTGTCAGAATGGATTCAGAAATTTACCCATCACCGTTGGTTTTGCATGCTCACATGTGGCTAATACATGGTGGCTTATCATTGTTTAAGAGGAGACTGACTATATAAGCTTTATAGGGTGCAGTAGATGACTAACTCTGGTAAATGCACCACTACATTCACTTCATAATCCCTGGACATGAGACATCCAAAGAAAATGAACATTGCCACACACACACAGGGCCTCTGGTGGCTCAACAGACTAATGCAGTCTGTTATTAACAGCAGCTGCTTGCAATTACTGCAGGTTCAAGTCCCACCAGGTCCAAGGTTGACTCAGCCTTCCATCCTTTATAAGGTAGGTAAAATGAGGACCCAGATTGTTGGGGGCAATAAGTTGACTTTGTATATAATATACAAATGGATGAAGACTATTGCTTGACATATTGTAAGCCGCCCTGAGTCTTCGGAGAAGGGCGGGATATAAATTCAAATAAAAAAAAAAAACTTCATCTAGTTCAAATGTCCAAGCAAGAAAAAAAATGTGTTAATGATGGCTGTGTGAATGGGTGAATTTCAATTTCACTTAAGTTTGCCTTTTTTAAACCTTACATTCATTTCCTTCTACATCTGCATTAATTTGCAATTTTAAAGGGAAAAAAGTGCATTATTTCAGACACCTTTTTGGAGAAACTTTTCTTAATAGATATAATTTTAGATGGCATTTATACAATTTCTGTGCAATTTCCCCCCCAGTTTTTTTTAAAAATCATCTGATATAAATACTTGACATGTATTTTTCAGTTGAAACTATAGTATAGTTGTAAGAATGCATTTGGGGAAGTAAGTATGCATTTCACAACTGCCATCACTTTAGAGCACCGTTAAAAAAATGAACATAAGTCCCAATGAAAGCAATATTCTTTTGATTGGCCTGTCTTCTCAATCTGAACGTGTTTCAAAAATAAAATCCTAAAATGTAAAATATAAATGTATGTATGAAGATGAAATAATGGTTTACCTAGCAACTTTTCTCCAAAAGGAAAATGCAATCAACTGGATTTTTAAAAACAGTTTTGTATACTTTATGATTCTCCCAATTAAGCATTGTGCAAAGATCCTGGCTGAGTTCACATGGCGCACATACCCTTGGTTAACTTAACTGTGGTTTCATTCATTCCTAGAACTTGAAAGGGGACATTGAGTTCATTGGGCCTATTTTACCCTACCCGAATGAAAGTACGATGGCTTACGTTCTGCTTGAACACATTGGGAAAAGATCTCACTGTCTCTGTGGACAAGTATAAACTTAATTTGAATTATTTATCCGCTTTTCTAGGGTTGCTTGATGTTGAACCACAAACTACGCTGCCCCAGTATTGCTAGCCTAACATCTACTCAAGTAGATCACCGTGCAGTGTGCTATGTACATTCAACGCATTCTAAGCGAATTCTAGGCAAGGTACAAGGGACACAGTGGCTCAGTGGATAAGATACTGAGCTTGTTGATAGAAAGTTCGGCAGTTCAGCGGTTCGAATCCCTAGTGCCGTGTAATGGGGTGAGCTCCCATTACTTGTCCCAGCTTCTGCCAACCTAGCAGTTCGAAAGCACGTAAAAAATGCAAGTATAAAAAATAGGGACCACCTTTGGTGGGAAGGTAACAGCGTTCCGTGCACCTTTGGCATTTAGTCATGCCGGCCACATGACCACGGAGACGTCTTCGGACGGCGCTGGCTCTTCGGCTTTGAAACGGAGATGAGCACCGCTCCCTAGAGTCGGGAACGCCTAGCACGTATGTGCGAGGGGAACCTTTACCTTTACCTTTAGGCAAGGTGCAAAATCTATTTCATAGAATTGCATTTGCACCACCTCTTCAAATCTTTCTTTACCCATAAAAATCCATTGGTTACCCTTTGGCTGTTCTTTTTCCCACTGCCTCATTCCAATGAATCTTGCAAGATTGTTGTAAGCTTGCAAGAGTTAACTGATTGGAAAGCAATTTTGAAGGACTGTGGAGAAAAGTGGCTGCTTTTAATTTTCTGTGGGTCCTTATATCCTCCAACAAAAGGGAAATATTTCTATTCCTCCTTTTGCCTGATTTGCTAATTCTTGTGGTTTTTTTTTTAAATGGTGTGACATAAGGGTGCTGTAATGTAAAAGAAGAAAATGACAGTCGCAGATGCTTTTTTTGGGCAGGTGGAGGTATTGACAGTACCAGATAAGTGACATTTGAACCAATACAATCCATTACCTTTCATGATTAGGCATCACAAAAACGGCGGCAGGCAGCCAAACGGGAAACGACTTGGAACCCCTGTTATCTTTCATTTGGGCTGTAATGATTATTATCCACGTTATTTTTCTTTTGTTGGTTTTGGGGAATGAGGGCTATTGAGCAAGCTTTACGTTTCTTGACTTGTCTTTGCATCGATGAGAAGGGAACCTAGATTTTTCCTTGCAGAAAGATGTGGAGGCTTTGAAGCTGACTTGGCTTTGAACGGCTTAAGCTTTGAACAATGCATCTTTAAGGGAAAACATTTGTAAACTAGAGGGGCTTGAATAGAACCAAAGTTCTTGGGCATTTGACATAGCTGACTTTATTTTTCTTTTCAAATGTTAATCTATAATAAAAGCGTGATTTAAAAAAAAACCAACTCTGGACTTTGGAATGATGTTTCCATTTTTTAAGAGAGCCATGGGAAATCTATTGGAGATTTAATCTTACAGAGCAGAGGTTGTTGTTGTTTTGCATTAAAACAACATTTAAAGTTGTTAAGGGAGGAGATTGCCTCTTGGGTCATAAAATCCATGTAGTTCTTATTCTGTGCAGCTATCTCACACAGGTAGGGTACAGCCAGAGGTATCCACAAGTGTGCCAATGCAATGCCCAAAACAATGTCTCCCTTTCATACCTCTAAGCCAGCGGTCACCAACCTTTCAGACCTCAGGGACCACTAAACTCATAATTTTAAATTCCGTGGACCACTAATATGATCTGCCTAATGATCAGCTGGGTGGGCGTGGCTAGATGGTCATGTGACTGGGTGGGCGTGGCCACCTCCATGTCAATCACATCAAGGGGTGCCTCGCCGGCCTCTACACACCATGCCCCTCCCTCCCACTTCTCGCCTGCCCGCCCGGGCTCCTTAGGGATCCAACAGGAAGCAGTTGTTGGAGTTAAGCAGTCACCATGAAAAATAGTTAGCAAAACAGTTGGCTCAGTTCAAATTGGATCTGACCGAGAAGGAGGCTCAGCAGAAGCACTTCATTGAGGATTAGGAGCATAGGCTTTCCAAGCAGAGGGAAGACCTGCGGGAGTGCAAGGCCAGGTACCGGTGCCTGGAGGCTCAGCAGGCTGAGATAGTCAACCAGTTCCGGGCTATGATGCAGTCCCACTGGAACGAGGCCTTCCGGCTCTTCGCCACCAGCAGCACTTTCCTCTAGCCTTCACTCAAAGCCCTGCACCAGGAGGCTGAAGCAGACCCCAAGTTGGAATTTCTCCCCCCCCCGACCCACAAAAAAAGACCCCAAAGAAGAAGACACTCTGCAGTAACACAAACGTTCATTGCAAATATCCATCCCAGGGGCCGTAGTTTAAGGACACCTGATTTAGTGCAATATAAAAAAAATGCAAATAATTTTTCTGTGGACCACCAAAATTTTCTCGCGGACTACCAGTGGTCCACAGACCACCATGGTCTATGGACCACCACTAAGCAACATTGCATCACAAATACAAAAGGAGCACATCTTCTATCCTATTGAACTTTGTTTTTGTCCCTTGGCCCACCCACCACCATCTTCTTCAGGCATCGTCTTTATGCTACAGGGATAGGATGTCTTTCAGCACTCATAGCACTATTGGGATTCTGCAAATGCGTTGTCCTCTCAGCAAATTGTGAGCTTAACTATTTATAAAATGAGTTTCAGCCAACAACAAAATATCATTTATTAAAAAGGGGAAAAAAACCCAAATGCATCAGATTGCTTCTCAGCTCTCCTACTGACTCCTTAGCTTTTCATCATATCAGCATAGCGCAATTTATTTAGTTTGCTTTTGGAAGGAGTTAGGGGACAGCCCACCGGCTTTCGTTATTTTCTAAAATTGCCGATGTGGACTGCATCATAAATGGATGCAGTTGAATGCTGGCAATTAGCTTTGCCCACGCAGCTGCCCTCCTGAATGGTTCACCAGCTTCGGCTGAAAGATAAAAACTGAAATAAGTTGGTTCCTTCCCAAAGAAGAATAAGCATTTGCATGGGCATCCCAGAGTTCTTAAATCCTAGAGATTTAAAATCCAAACTATAATTCATACTGCCAACTTCAATTTAGTTATTCGGTTGATTAATTCCTTAAAATTGCAGGTCAAAAGACATGCTGTTCCTCTGCTGTAAGGAAGAATAACTTTCAAATGCATAACTAATCGTGTAGGAGGTAGCATTAGGACAAGTCAGTTGTCGTTGCCGCTCTGATTATTGTTTAGGTGACAACCATTCCATGGTGTACCCAGCATTAATCTTCAAAATCTAAATAACCAAGAAATTGAATGCGCTAATGGAATCCAAACTTAGATGCCACAAACTGTGTATTGTGTTACAGATCTTAACTGTTTATAACCAACCTTAATAATAATATTTGTGTTTCCTGGGGGCTGATAGTCATGTGGTTTATATTTCTCATAATTGGCTTTCTGGGCACATTGTGAGCAACAATGTCATTACAACTAAGCCAGTGTTTATGGGCAATCATTTGGGAGGTAAGCAACTGAATAATTTTGATTCTTGGTGCGCATAACAGTCGGGCTGCTGCAATGAGTTATACCCACTTCCCATCAAAGATTATTTCAATCGGCTTAGCATATAATGGTTGAAACAATACTTCTGTTCAATCTAAACAGCTATACATTTTCCTTCAAAAAGTATTTGATTAGCAGTAGGCTTCATTTGGAGATTTCATCCAAAATTCACTGTGGAAGCCTAATAAAGTTCCACACCACACTCTGGACATGCTCAGAGTGACAGCATGACAGCCCTTTGACAGCATGCCTCCTTGTCCATGATAGCAAATCATCCAACTGTGGAAATCGTAAAAAGCAGTGGTGGGTTTCAACTTTTTTTTACTACCGGTTCTGTGGATATGGCTTGGTGGGCGTGGCAGGGGAAAGATACTGCAAAATCCCCATTTCCTCTTGATCAGCTGGGACTTGAGAGGCAGAGAATAGATGGGGGCGGGGCCAGTCAGAATTTTACTACCGGTTCTCCGAATTACTCAAAATTTCTGCTACTGGTTCTCCAGAACTGGTCAGAACCTGCTGCAACCCACCTCTGATGCAAAGCCAGAATGCAACCCTTTGAGAAGCTGTATTTTATCGGCAGACTTAACGGTTGAAAAGAAAGTTATTCATTCTGGTGCCTTCCATGTGTCTTAATGCTTTCAACCTTTGAGGTTATAATGCACACAAAAGATTACAAACACTTGCCCATCATGGGGAAAGATGACTAGGCAGGCATGCTGCCTCTATTCACTTTTTTTCCCCAGAGAAATTTCTGGTTTACTCCGGAGGTTTATTTACTCCGGAGGTTTATTTACAATGGTTTACTCCGGAGGAGTAAACTTGTCCTGGTTCGTTAAGAATTCTAAACGTTGTTATAGTGCACATACATAATACATGTGAAAGACCTAGAAGCTGGAAAGAGAAGATACAAGTCAGGAGAATTACTCTCTGAAAAAGCTGATCAAAGTTAGATTCTCCCACTAGCCAAGTTCTTTGTCTCTCTTATATGCATTCGCATTGCACATTCGCATTGCACATTCACACAGCCCAAATCTCAGTCCATAACAGAAACTATATGAGAACTAGATTTCCTTTTTTTCCATCTATCTATCCATCCATCCATCCATCCATCCATCCATCCATCCATGTATCTATCATTCACTCACTCATTCACTCACTCACTCCATGTATCCCTTGATCGATCGATCTATCGATCTATCTATCTATCTATCTATCTATCTATCTATCTATCTATCTATCTATCTATCTATCTATCTATCTACCTACCTATCTATCTATCTCTCATGCTGTTACTGTCCAAATCAATCAATCCAATCATTGTATTTAATTGTATTAAATACAGTGATTGGATTGTATCTATTGTATTAAATTAAATTGTATCCTTTTAATTGTATTTATTTTATATATTTAATTCGTGCTTATACTTATATATATGTCACCTAATACATATTCGACAAATAAATAAATAAAATAAAATAAATTGTTCACTAAAGCAGGAGTCTCCAACCTTGGCAACTTTAAGACTTGTGGACTTCAACTCCCAGAGTTCCTCAGCCAGCTTTGCAAAGGAATTCTGGGAGTTGAAGTCCACAAGTCTTAAAGTTGCCAAGGTTGGAGAGCCCTGCACTAAAGCTTTGTCTTTACTTGGCCTTTAGCTCTCTTGGAGAAAAAAAACACAAAGGACAAGTGACTATGGCATAAGTAAAAGACTATGTATAGTTAGCCCTCCATGATCTGCCCAAGCATGTCACTCAAAGGACCCATAAGCAAACATCTGGGGGGAAAAACATCTGAAAGCAAAAATTTCTGAATAGGCTGAGCAGTCCCTAAAGTGCTGCATGCAATCATCCATGGAAACGAATCAACGAGCATCAGAGATTGAGACACAACAAAGTCACCGGTCAGATAGAAGTTTGAGTCCAAGGCAGAAATGTAATTTGAAAAAAATGTCAAATACAATAAAGTTTTGAATACTGCTAAGGAATATCTCACCAACAAATGGGGGCAGGAGAGGGGGGGGGGAGATCTCCCTGGATCACAAGAGACCTTGATACCAGGCTGCAGAGCTTCAAGCAGTGTTTCTGATGGGGAATTATTCCAGGGTGTACAAAAGGGAGAAAGTTCATATTTTTCTTCTCCTAAAGCAAATGTGAACTGAGGTTTAAGCAGTTTATTCCTTTCCTGTCTCAAGGAACCTGGGCCTTTGCAGTGCACAATGCACCCAAGTAATACGAGTCACAGATGTTTTTTGATGATATAAGATAAATACTACTTCAACCCATCCCCATTCCACCCTCCCAATTTAGTAGCCTGGAAAAGACAGAGAAGACAAGTCAGCAGGACTGTTAGAGAACAAATTGGAGAAAGCTGACATTCTCCCAATATTAACATATATATGAGATTCCTTAACAGCAAGGCACAGACCTTCCTCTCCTCTCTATTTATTCTTGCATTTGAAATAATTGCTGGGGATTGCACCTCACTGTACTCCTGTGCATTTTCATTTAAGCAGCAATTGCTTTCCTGTGGTTATCGCAGAGTCAGGCACATTCTGAGCATTACAGGTGAAATGCAAACAGCATGACAATATTGGTAACAAGAAATGGAGGTGAGGAGGAGGAATTTAAAAAAATGGAACAGTTTCTAATTCCATTACACTTTCAAAATTTTAACATAAATTCCTAGGTCATGATGCTAGAAAGGCAAAATACTTCTCTGTTATGTGAAGAAAGAGTAAATAAACTACTCTAGCTTTCTTCTCTAATCTTTTTTTCTTGCACAAAGCAATCACAAAGGTAGTTTTGTAAATGTAGTCAAATGAGCCAAATAAAATATTTCAAACTACATCACACTGCAATCATTATCTCTGATCCTTCCGGGATCAAATATCCTCACTTGATTCTTGATCAAATAAAACTTTTCCGTGAAATTATAACTGGGGAGCTTAAATGGTTGTTTAGAAACTGTTTCGGGACTTTTTGCGAGTTAAATACAGAAACAGATCACTAGCAGGGTTGCGAAGTTTAGCTTGTTGTTGGGGTTACCTGTTGTTGTTTTTTTGGTTGATTGGTTGATTGAGAACAGATTTTCATATTTGTAATATTTTTTAAAGCCATATAGTAATTTAGCAAATAGAGATGTAGAAATATATCAATTGTAGGGCTGTTTTACAAGGGGTACATATCATACCCTTCTTCAGAATGTCCCAACATATTACTTAGTCTGAACCGCTATAAAGACCATGGCTTGACTGTTGTCCAGAAATATGTTTTGTGGCCTATATAGAAGCAGTCCGTGACTTATGACCACAACTGGGTCCAGAATTTCTGTTGCTAAGCAAAGTGGGTTATTAAGTCACTCTGAATTCTATTACTTTTTTTGCCACAATTGTTCAGCAAATCCCTGCAGAAGTGAATCTTGTAGTCACTAAATGAATCTAGCTTTCCTTATTGACTGCTTGTGGAAAGAGAGATGCAAAGGTTGCAAATAGTGATCACATGACACTGGGACAGTGCAACCACAGCAGGAGCCCTGTGACATAGTGATTAGAATGCAATATTGCAGGCTAACTCTGTTCACTGCCTGGAGTTCGATTCTGATAGGCTCAAGGCTGACGCAGCCTCCCATTCTTCCAACATTGTAGCCAGATTGTTTGGGGCAATATGCTGACAATTGTAAGCCGCCCAGAGAGTGCCAAGCATAGGGGAAGGAGTCCCAGAAGTTTGCGGGAGGGGGGGGGACTTAAAAGAGGGATCAGCCTAGAATCCAGGGGTGAAATGCTCCCAGTTCGGACTGGATTGGCCAATCCGGTAGCGATGGCAGCGGGTGGTTTGGAGAACCACCCATGCCAGCCCGGTCGCCCGCTTGCCTGCTTGCCCGTTTGCCGCTTCTTTCTGGCTCACTCACTTTTCCTACCCAAATGGTAGGAATAGGTGTAAAAAATGCTTTTAAACGGTTAAAAAAAAGGCTCTGACGATCACAGCTGAGCCATGTGATTGTCAGAGCCTCTTTTTTTACTTTTTTTACTTTTAAAAGCATTTTTTTTACAACCTATTCACCTGAATAGGTTGCAAAAAATGCTTTTAAATGGTAAAAAAAGGCTCTGGCAATCACAGCTGAGCTACCTAATCATCAGAGCCTTTTTTTTACTTTTAAAAACATTTTTTACAACCTATCTGCCTGAATAGGTTGTAAAAAAATGCTTTTAAAAGTAAAAAAAAAGATCGCACACCACAGCTGATCACACACACACACACACATGCGCTGTTCTATTTATCCCATGCCTCATTTTGGCGTGCACTGCGCATGCACATCTTGCAGTTGAGCATGGTGCGCACTGCACATCCATGGGCGCAGCACACATTTGGCACGTAGCGCGCATGTGCAACCAGCGAACCGGTAGTAAACCGGTTCAGATTTTACCACTGCTAGAATCTCTATGTAGTTGCAAACAAACTAAGTCCAATCCCCTTGTAATAAGTTGACCCTTCTCTAAATCCTAGCAGGTGTTAACTCTTAGTTGAGAATATTACAGTGCATAGGCGTGAAGTAGCAATATATCAGTTTAATTGGACCTTCAGGGATCTGAAATCTTTCCCATGAACTGGTCCCTCTTGGTTAGGCTATGCACTGGAAAAAACAAATGGTCTAGTAATTGAAACTCTGGTCTCACAATTTTATTTGTGCTGTTCATTCCTGTTTTGATGTTGAGATGCTTGAAGTAGCCAAAGCTCCCGTCTTATTCATTCTCAATGTTTACAGTAGTGAAGCACTGGCTTAAAATCATCCTGGCTTGGGTGCAGAAGCCACTGCAACAAAGCCTCACGTTCCATGCTTGGGGATGCTCCTTTTCGGGAGATATGTATGTGGGAGAGCATTTATTTTTGCATTCTCCACTCCTACCAATTATGTTAAGATCCCTCTGCCAGGGTGTCCATCACTTTGAAAATCCAAGACCAAGTGAAAAGGACATATTATCCCGATACCTTATTGGTCAAGACATTTTGCCATCTCTTGAAAAGATTATAAATGTGCCAGTTTGTGGAGCGCCTCGCACATTTTTGCTCTCCTATGATCTCATGTGTCTGAATTATATTCCACATTTGGTTGCAAATCATGCTGAATAATTGTGCTGCACATTTGGGGAAAGGGGGGGGAAAGGAAGACCTTGAAGTTTGGGGCATTTAGTTGAATTCTAAACATAATTAAACATTACTCATGCTGGAGAAGATCCAGCACTACTACAGAACGGCTTCTCCTAGAACATACCGTCTCTCCTATTGCAGACACCGCCTTATTTCTGTTTGAACTATTTAACCATCTATCCCCATATTATGTGCTGGCAATTGCTGCCTGGGGATCCAGTCAAAGATTATGTCCGTTCTTGCCACGTGATCCTTCTAAGGTGAGATGGGGAAATGCAACACAGGACCTGTACTAGACATGGGTTGAACCAGATCAGTGTTTTTCAACTTGGGAACATTAAGATGGATGAAATTCGACTCCCAGAATTCCCCAGCCAGCGGGTCCATCATCTTAAAGTTCCCAAGCTTTAAGAGAGCTTTTCACCAGGTTCGCCTGGTTCGCCAGTTGCGCCCCTTTCTAGACCGGGATGCCCTATGCACGGTCACTCATGCTCTCGTGACATCTCGTCTGGATTACTGCAATGCTCTCTACATGGGGCTCCCCTTGAGGAGCACCTGGAGACTCCAGGTAGTTCAGAATGCGGCTGCGCGGGTGATAGAGGGAGCCCCTCGTGGCTCCCACGTAACACCTCTCCTGCGCAGACTGCACTGGCTGCCTGTGGCCTTCCGGGTGCGCTTCAAGGTTTTGGTAATGATCTTCAAAGCGCTCCATGGCATAGGGCCGGGCTACTTACGGGACTGTCTGCTGCCACCGAATGCCTCTCACCGACCCGCGCCTCACAGAGAGGGACTCTCAGGGTGCCGTCGGCCAGGCAGTGCCGACTGGCGACACCCAGGGGAAGGGCCTTTTCTGTGGGGGCCCCCACTCTCTGGAACGAGCTTCCCCCAGGTCTTCGCCAACTTCCTGACCTTCGAACCTTCCGCCGCGAGCTTAAGACACATCTATTTATCTGCGCAGGACTGGACTAGAATTTTAAATTTTTAAATGTTTAAATTTTAAATTTGGTTTTAAATGGGTTTTATTATTTATATCTCTATTTTAAATATTCGGCCTATGTAATAAGTTTTTTAAATTAATGTTTTACCCTGTATATATATATGTTTTTTTATATGGCTGTAAACCGCCCTGAGTCCCTAGGGAGATAGGGCGGTATAAAAGTGTGAATAATAAATAAATAAAGAATGGTGGACCTGCTGGCTGGGGAATTCTGGGAGTCGAAGTCCACCTTTCTTAAAGTTCCCAAGTTGAAAAACACTAAATTAGATGATCTGTAAGATCATTTCTAACCATAGCGTTGTATGATTCTATGACTTTCTGAATGAAAAAGATTGAGGTGTGACCTCAAGTTGAACATGCTACAGTATTTCACACTTCAGTCATTCCCTAATGTCTCATTGGACAATCTTCCAAGGATTGGGACTACAGTGGAAGACTTGGGGGACAGGAACTAGAAGATCCCAGGATATGGGTAAGGAAGCAAAATGGGAAGGCACTCAAGGATTTATTTTTTTTCTGGGTTTTGTGTGGGAGTGGGAATGGAGTATCTTTGTTTTTATGGTATATAGAACAGAACAGAACAGAACAGAACAGAACAGAACAGAACAGAACAGAATAGAATAGAATAGAATTTTTTATTGGCCAAGTGTGATTAGACACACAAGGCATTTGTCTTGATGCATATGCTCTCAGTGTACATAAAAGAAAAGATCATCAAGAATTCTAAGGTACAACACTTAATGATAGTCATAGGGTACAAATAAGCAATTAGGAAATCAATATCAATATAAATCGTAAGGATACAAGCAACAAAGTTACAGTCATATAGTCTGTATGTAATATATAATAAAGTCCTAGTGGACAATCACTTAAATATGAGCCAGCAGTGTGCTGAAGCTGCCAAAAAAGCCAACAGTCTGAGGCTGCATTAATAGAGGGATAGAATTAAGATCACATGAAGTTAATACCACTTTATAATGCTTTAGGAAGACCACACCTGGAATGTTCAGTTTTGGTTGATATCATATAAAAATTGTTAAATTTCTAGAAAGTGTGCAGAGAAGAGCAATAAATATGATTAGGGGACTGAAGGATAAAACATATGAAGACGGGTTGCAGGAATTGGGTATGTCTAGTTTAAAGAAAGACGGATAGGGAGAAATGGATGGAAACTAATCAAGGAAAGAACAAACCTAGAACTAAGGAATACAATTTTCTGACAATTGGAACAATTATTCAGGGAAATGACTTGCTTCTAGAAGTTGTGGATGCTTCAACATAGAAGGTTTTTAAGAAGAGGTTGAACGACCAATTGTCTGAAATGATATAAGGTTTCCTGGTTGAGCTGCGGGTTGGACTAGAAGACCTCCAAGTTCCCTTCTAATTCTTTTTTTTAAAACAATTTTATTAAACATTTTTCAAAAAACAAAAAAGAATCTTTAAACAATAGTTTCTTTCCAACAATTTCGTAATGGTTAAACATTTTTTACTTGTCCATTTTTTTCTCCCTTATTTCAATGTATCCTTTACACATACAAGTTAATTTAGTTACATATATACATATAAATAACAGTGTACACAATTTCATTTCTACAAACTACATTTTTTCTGTTTCCTCGTTCCGGTTTCATCTCAATATGTTGTTTGGTTATCTCTTCTAATTGTAATCTAATCTTACTCCAATACTGTTTTGCTTTGGGGCAGTGGTGGGTTTCAAAAATTTTTACTACCGGTTCTGGGTAGCTACTGGGTGTGGTTTGGTGGGCATGGCATGGCTTAGTGGGCATGGCAGGGGAAGGATACTGTAAAATCTCCATTCCCAGCCCACTCCAGGCGAAGGATACTGTAAAGTCTCCATTTCATCCCACATCCAGGGGAAGGTTACTGCAAAATCCCCATTTCCTCCCGATCAGCTGGGACTTGGGAGGCAGAGAATAGATGGGGACGGGGCCCGTCAGAATTTTTACTACCGGTTCTCTGAATTACTCAAAATTTTCGCTACCAGTTCTCCAGAACTGGTCAGAACCTGCTGAAACCCATCTCTGCATTGGAGGCACATCCACCACATGTGGTAGTATGTTCCCCTTTGTTGTTTGCATTTCCAACGCGTTGAGGAGGTATTGAGAAACATCTTAGCCAGTCTTGCTGGTGGCAAATGCCACCTATAGAACATTTTATATATATTTTCTTTATAGGTTACAGACATTGTCAGTTTGTAGTGTTTATTCCATAATTTCTCCCATTTATCTAATTCAATGTTCTATCCAAAAATTTTCACCCAAATTATCATATTTCATTAGTTCCCTTCTAATTCTATTATTCTGTTAAGTTGCAGTGGGAAATGCCATTGAATTGGGAGGTAGAGAGGTCTCTGTGGAGATCACAAAAAGAGATTTGCTCTAAAAGCTGTAGTAGACCATCTCCATCCAGCAGGATGCAAAACTGCTGGCTATCCTGTCACCTGCCTCGTCTTTTTCATCATATCAAGCTTGACAGATCATTCGGTAGAGTGCTATGGGTGACCGAAGAAGTTGCGAAGGAAAGCACGTCTTGATATTGATAAAATCTCCAAGAAAAATGATAGCACAGAGATGACTCTTCATTGTAGGCTAGAGTGATCAGATTAAGAATGAATTAACCTTTCAGTTTTTCCAATGCAATTTTTTTGCATTTTGGCTTGAATACAGTCGCACAAGCATAAGACAGATTCAGCAAAAGACAAGCCTGTGCTTATTTTCATCCATTACGTTTCAGGCAGATAGGAGAAAATGCTTGTAGGATTATAAAAGAGCAGATCACAAACCTCATCTGTCCTATGACTGACCTGCATATTTTAATTAACATTTGGAAGAGAGGCTGCTTGGACAAGGCAGCTGTATTTACCTTTTTGAGTTGTGAGATGACCAATGTCCAGTTCTGTGCTTAATGAGATAATTATTTCCCGCTTTTGTTGTAGCAGGCATCCTGCTAGATATTTAATCCTCATTAATATGTAACCTTCCCTTGCTGATGCCTAAACAAAGCAGCTGGGCAGAAGAGAAAAAGAGAGGTTGCAGAGCTATAAAATCTAAAACCAACCAAAGCAACCCCTTCGTGAGTCAAATTTTGGATACTGTAGCTGCCACTTGGGCTCACCCACCCCTAGAGCTATAACTAATTTAAATAAACATTATGCCATTTGTTTTGGTCCTGGAACTGCCTTTAAGTCATCCTTCTTTGGTATCTATGCCAGTGGTGGATTTCAATTTTTTTTACTACCGGTTCTGTGAGTGTGGCTTGGTGGGCGTGGCATGGCTTGGTGGGCGTGGCTTGGTGGGCATGGCAGGGGAAGGATACTGTAAAATCTCCATTCCCACCTCACTCCAGGGGAAGGATACTGTAAAATCCCCATTCCCTCCCCAATCCAGGGGAAGGATACTATAAAATCTCCATTCCCTCCCCAATCCAGGGGAAAGATACTGTAAAATCTCCATTACCTCCGCAATCCAGGGGAAGGTGACAGCAAAATGCCCATTTCCTCCCCAATCAGCTGGGACTCAGGAGGCAGAGAATAGATGGGGGCGGGACCAGTCAGAATTTTTACAACCAGTTCTCCGAACTACTCAAAATTTCCGCTACCGGTTCTCCAGAACCTGCTGAAACTCTGATCTATGCTCACAAATGGGCTGCTTAATTATTTTTTCTAAGTTCTTTCCAGGTACTGATATCAGACTGATTGGTCTAGTTTTTTGGACCCACTTCCCTCCCCCCACCTTTTTATATATATATATATATATATATATATATACATTGGAACCACATCAGCTCTTTTCCACTCCTCTGATAGTTTCCCCGTGTGTCAAGAGCACTGAAAGATTATGTTCAGTGGTTCTGAGATAAATGAATTCCGATTCCAAAAAGTCATGAAACAAATCAATCCATAATTCTCACTTGAAGCAAAAATGGCTAGACTCAAATGTTTATACTTTGGGCTCATAATGTAAATACCTGGCTCTCTGGAGAAGTCTATGCTGATAGAAAAGATAGAAGGAAAGATAGAAGGATAGGAGGACAATCAGCAGCAAGCTGGATGAATTCAGTTACAGTGGTGATGAATGCACTGTTGGAAGATCTAAAGCAGGAGTCTCCCACCTTGGCCATTTTAAGACTTGTGGACTTCAACTCCCAGAATTCCTCAGCCAGCTTTTTTTTTTCCTCCATTATAATCTGTAGCCAACTTGGTCCTTTAGATCAGGGGTCTCCAACCTTGGTCCCTTTAAGACTTGTGGACTTCAACTCCCAGAGTTCCTCAGCCAACTTTGCTGGCTGAGGGACTCTGGGAGTTGAAGTCCACAAAGGGACCAAGGTTGGAGACCCCTGCTTTAGATCAGAGGTCTCCAACCTTGGCCACTTTAAGACTTTAAGGGGAGACATGATAGCAGTGTTCCAATATCTCAGGGGTTGCCACAAAGAAGAGAGAGTTAAACTATTCTCCAGGGCACCTAAGGGTAGGACAAGAAGCAATGGGTGGAAACTAATCAAGGAGAGAAGCAACTAAGAACTAAGGAGAAGTTTCCTGACAGTTAAACAATTAATCAATGGAACAACTTGCCTGCAGAAGTTGTGAATGCTCCAACACTGGAAATTTTTAAGAAGATGTTGGATAACCATTTGTCTGAAGTAGTGTAGGGTTTCCTGCCTGGGCAGGGGGTTGGACTAGAAGACCTCCAAGGTCCCTTCCAACTCTGTTATTATGTTATGTTAAGAATAGAATAGAATAGAATAGAATAGAATAGAATAGAATAGAATAGAATAGAATAGAATTTTTTATTGGCCAAGTGTGATTGGACACACAAGGAATTTGTCTTGGTGCATATGCTCTCAGCGTACATAAAAGAAAAGATACGTTCATCAAGGTACAACACTTAGAACACTTAATGATAGCCATAGGCTACAAATAAGAAGATTGATTTAGACTGGTTTCCTATGCCCTCTTGATGAGAAGGAAGCCCCAATGAACTCAGTGGGATTGACTTCTGAATAGATATCTATAAAACTGCACTTTTAATGGCTGGCTGGTTTGTACGTGTGCGTGCAGAGATATGCATGCTGTCAATAATGCCCCGTTTGAGGAAATTCTGTTTCAACCGGCGTCCATATGGTAACACTTTGCAGTTCTGCAAAAGTGCAGATGCTTTTGGGAGCAGAGCATCTGATGTTCACAGTTTGCTATTTCCAAAGTTGTCAGCTCCGTGTTTTTGACAGCATGGGATCCCAGGCGTATGTTCCTCGTAACATAACTATACATAATTCAGCTCTGCTGAGGGCAGGCAGGTTGTCTTCCTTCGAAAAAGCAACAAAAAGCAGCCTCTGGTGGCTCAACAGGCTAATGAAGTCTGTTATTAACACAGCTGCCTGCAATTACAATTACTGCAGGTTCGAGTCCCACCAGGCCCAAGGTTGACTCAGCCTTCCATCCTTTATAAGGTAGGTAAAATGAGGACCCAGATTGTTGGGGGCAATAAAAGTTGACTTTGTATATAATATACAAATGGATGAAGACTATTGCTTAACACAATGTAAGCCGCCCTGAGTCTTCGGAGAAGGGCAGGATATAAATTCAAATTTAAAAAAACCACGTTTTTATCAAATGCTGTTTTGGAAGGGCGAGGTGGATTTCCTTTTTTTTTTCTCCCCAAACTAGCAAGGACTTGAGCCTTGCCTCACATGAAGAAAACCAGTACCTTGCATTCACCAAATTATTATTGGAACTGGGAGCTTCATTATAAGGTGGTTTCATTCAGTATCTCGCAACGGCTGAAAGATTTGGGGGCTTAGATTCTGTCCCAGATTTTTAGCAACTTAGATATAATGGTACAAGCTGAACCCATACAAAATGCCAAATTATGATATGGTGTTGTGTCTCGCCCGCTCCCCCTGCCGCAGCCGGGCCCCTCTTATCTCCTGCCAGACGCTGATAGTGCTGAAGAATGTCCTGGCATGCCTCCAGCTCCCAGCCCTGGCACCATGCCCGGACAGGCCAAACAAACAAACCTCCCTCCGATAGCATGTGCGCCTGAAGCCAGCCACGAGCTGAGATTACCAACAACTGGAGACGAAACGATGCAATGGATAGACCCATGCTTCCGGAGAATGGAGAGGCGACGTCAGCAAAAGGAAGGGAGGGGCAGGCCTGGATAAGTGCTGAGTCATGGAGCCACACTCCATGGCCTGTATAAAGGATCTGCTTTCTGGCATTCTCTGAGACAGGCAAAGTCTAACTTGGATTGCTGAAGTCACTTCCTGGTCTCCTGCCTGCCTTGAGAACTCTGATAGGACTTTGGCAGAGCTGCAGAGGCACGCTTGATACGGACTTCCCCGACCCGGCCGTCAGCGGAGGAGTGGGACACGACATCTGGTTTAGGGGGGGATTTTCTTAGCTCAGTAGGTTGTTTGAGTCTACAGGTAGTCCTCGATTTATGATCATAATTGAGCCCAATATTTCTGTTGCTAAGTGAAGCATTTGTGAGTTTTGCCGCATTTTACAACCTTTCTTGACACCGTTGTTAAGTGAAACACTGCAGTTGTTAAGTGTCTATGGAGATCCTCAGTCATCCAGGTCATGGTTGTCCCAAAGGTGCTTTTTTTCAAGAGGGAACTGGACTTTCTTTGTTTTTTTTTTTGAAGACCTTTCACTTCTCATTCAAAAGCTTCTTCAGCTCTGAAGGAACTTCTTCGATGAGAAGCAAAGAAAACCTAGAAATTCCACTTGCCTCTTGAAAAAAAGCACCTTTAGTGCAGTTTATTTATTTATTATTTATTTATTTATTTTTCGTATTTTTATACCGCCCTATCTCCCTAGAGACTCAGGGCGGTTCACAGCCAAATAAAAAATATACATATAAATACAAAATAAAACATCAGTTAAAAAACTTATTAGAAATGGCCGAATAATTAAAAATAACAATATACATAATAAAACCCATTTAAAACCAATTTAAATTTTAAAATCTAATCCAGTCCTGCGCAGATAAATAGATGTGTTTTAAGCTCGCGGCGGAAGGTTCAGAGGTCAGGAAGCTGACGAAGTCCTGGGGGAAGTTCGTTCCAGAGGGTGGAAGCCCCCACAGAGAAGGCCCTTCCCCTGGGCGTCGCCAGCCGGCACTGCCTAGCCGACGGCACCCTGAGGAGTCCCTCTCTGTGAGAGCGCAGGGTCGGTGAGAGGTATTTGGTAGCAGCAGGCGGTCCCGTAAATAACCCGGCCCTATGCCATGGAGCGCTTTGAAGATAGTTACCAAAACCTTGAAGCGCACCCGCACCAGTTGTTAAGCTAGTAACAGGGTTGTTAAATTTATCTGGCTTCACCATCGGCTTCGTTTGTCAGAAGGTTGGAAAAAGTGGTCACATGACCCCAGGACACTGCAATCATCATAAATACATGTCAGTTGTCAAGGGCCCAAATTTCCATCACATGACCGCAGGTTTGAAATCCAGCAGGTTCTGACAGGTTCTGAAGAACCAGTAGTGGAAATTTTGAGTAGTTTGGAGAACCAGCAAATACCACCTCTGGCTGGCCCCAGAGTGGGGTGGAAATAGAGATTTTGCAATATCCTTTCCCCAGGAATGGGGATTTTGCAGTATCCTTCCCCTAGAGTGGGGTGGGAATGGAGATTTTGCAGTATCCTTCCCCCAGGAATGGGGAAGGAATGGAGATTTTGCAATATCCTTCCCCCAGGAATGGGGAAGGAATGGAGATTTTGCAATATCCTTCCCCCAGGAATGGGGATTTTGCAGTATCCTTTCCCCAGGAATGGGGATTTTGCAGTATCCTTCCCCTGGAGTGGGGTGGGAATGGAGATTTTGCAGTATCCTTCCCCCAGGAATGGGGAAGGAATGGAGATTTTGCAGTATCCTTCCCCCAGGAATGGGGAAGGAATGGAGATTTTGCAATATCCTTCCCCCAGGAATGGGGTGGGAATGGAGTTTTTGCAGTATCCTTCCCCTGCCACGCCCACCAAGCCACGCCCACCATGCCCACCAAGCTGCACCCACAGAACCGGTAGTAAAAAAAAAATTGGATTTCACCATTGCATGACCGTGAGGATGCTGCAATGGTCCCTAAGTGTGAAAATTGGTCATCAGTCACTTTTTTCAGTGCTATGGTAACATTGAGTGGTCATGGTCACTAAGCAAATGATTGTAAGTCGAGAACTACCTGCATTTAGAAATATGTATCCTAGAGCAAGGGTCTCCAACCCAGGCAACTTTAAGGCTTGTGAACTTCAACTCCAAGAACTCTGGGAGTTGAAGTCCACAAGTCTTAAAGTTGTTAAGGTTGGAGACCCCTGTCCTGGGGCACTGATATAAGGATACAGTGAGCTAAATCAGGGGTCTCCAACCTTGGTCCCTTTAAGACTTGTGGACTTCAACTCCCAGAGTCCCTCAGCCAGCAAAGCTGGCTGAGGAACTCTGGGAGTTGAAGTCCACAAGTCTTAAAGGGACCAAGGTTGGAGACCCCTGTTCCATACCATATCAGGTTAAACCGTATTTAATCCTGAGTTCACCTGTTGCAACTCCAACATGTTTTTTGGCGCCATAACACCGCAGAAAGCACATCTGATACAGTGGTGAGTTTTCAAAAATTTTTACTACCAGTTCTGTGGACGTGGCTTGGTGAGCATGGCATGGCATGGCTTGGTTGGCGTGACAGGGGAAGGATACTGTAAAATCTCCATTCCCACCCCACTCCAGGCGAAGGATACTGCAAAATCCCCATTTCCTCCTGATCAGCTGGGACTCGGAAGGCAGAGAATAGATGGGGGCGGGGCCAGTCAGAATGTTTACTACCGGTTCTCCGAACGACTGAAAATTTCCGCTACCGGTTCTCCAGAACTGCTGAAACCCACTTCTGATCTGATACAATGTCCTCAGCCTTTTACATAGATGCAGGAGACATGGCAGAATGCTTCATTTCTGAAAGAGGAGTAAGGAAGTGCTAAAAATGTTAGTTTTTTTTACATCATTCTGCGAGGCTGATCAGCACATTAATCAGGTTCAAAACGACATCATACTTCTGTCTTTGCGAAGAGGAGACTTTAAATCGGCCCTTCAATTGGTCATCTTTTGGAGAGCTCTGATGGAAGCCATTAACCCTTTGCTGGCCCCAATCCCACGGGTTCCCTTGGCTTTTCTATTTTAACCTCTTGTTAGTAACCTCCTCCGTCTCGCTTTAAACAGGTTTTATACTGTTTTCCCTGTGTTATATCTGTTAGCTCCAATAAAGTCCTCGCGGTTACGACCCGTTTAAGCCCTGACAACAGTCAGGCAGTCCCTGATTGGTTAAGACGCGCTAGGATTAAAGCGGGAGTTTAAAGCCCTGTCATTGGTGTAGTTCCTGAGGCAGCGAGTATTTAAGAGCTGTCAAAGGGGGGTTTCGCTGTTAATGTTCCTCACACTGTTTTGGTTAGTTGAATTGTTAATAAACAGTTGTGTTCCTGCATTGCTCGGGTGGACCCTTTCTGTACCCACTTGCGACCGATATAATACTGGCGACGAAGGTGTGGGGGGGTCCACACAGCGAAGTACTCCATTCCTCGTGATGGCAAGCGCTCACTTGTTCTTACCGTTCGAGCCGGCTGCTGAGACATGGGACTCATTCCTAGTGCGTTTTCAATGTTATATGCACGCCCAGGACTTTGCAGACCTGCCCCCCCCGCGTAAGCGCGGCTACTTCCTGAGTCTCTGTGGGCGAGACGTCTTGGCGACGGCCAGGGTCCTGGCCGCGCCCCAACCTGTGTTTGAAGTTCCGTGGGACGAATTGTTGGAGAAACTGAGGAACCACTATTCCCCCTCGCCGTCGCGTATAGCCCGCAGGCATGCGTTCCGGCAGCGCCTCCAACGCCCAGGGGAATCGGTAAATGACTATATTACAGCCCTACGCTCCGCCGCCCTCTACTGTGACTTTCCTCAGCTTGATGATGTCTTACTGGATCAATTGGTGGCCGGGTTTGCGGATTTGAGACTGCAGCGGCGGCTGCTCGCTCGTTCTGATGTCACCTTAACCACGGCGCTGGATGAGGCTCGGGCGGCGGAGATGGCTGAAGCATCGGCGGAGATTCGGAAGTTCCGCCTGCCTACCGCCCCGGCCATCCCTGCACTGGCGGTCCATTATGAGGAAACTAGCCCCTCTGGCGGGCACCCTGACTCGTCGGACGAGGACGAGGAGGTGCGCCGCCTCCAGTCGGCCCCCCGGCGACTGAAACCTCCAACCGCAAATTCTTCCCCGTCTTGTGTTGGTTGCGGAGGTGGCCATGAGAGAGCCGACTGCCGTTTCCGGAACGCCGTCTGCCGCCGCTGCGGGAAGCGGGGCCACCTGGCCCGAGTCTGCCGTGCGACTTCTATACTGGCCGATGCCCCCGGGGACCCAACCCAACGCAGGAAGCCTCCTGTCCGGGCTCCCAAGCAGAGAGATGAATGTTTTGCGATCGGGCATGCCACTGCCACCCCACTCGGTAATAAAATGTACCTTACGGTAAACCTAGATGGCAAGCCCTGCAGGATGGAACTGGACACGGGCTCTTCAAAGACCTTGATCGCCTGGTCCACGTTAAAGCGGTGTTTACCTACATTTTCTACCGCCCGCCTGCGGCCATGTCCAGTCACCCTCAAGGACTATCAAGGGAGGGCTATTCCTGTCAAGGGCTGCTGCGATGTCTTCGTCAGTTATGGGGAATTCTCCGGAAATTTGCCCTTGATTGTTGTAAAAGGGGACCTGCCAACCCTGCTCGGGTTGGATTGGTTCAGGGTTTTCGGCCTGAATGTTTTGGGAGTCCATTCTCTGGGTTCAGTCTGTTATGAGAACATCACCCGAGATTTTCCTGACGTATTTAGCGAGCAGCTGGGTAAATATTCGGGTACTCCGGTGTCCTTCAGTTTAGACCCCCAGGTAACGCCTGTCCGTTTAAAAGCCAGGAGGGTGCCGTTTGCATTGAGAGCTAAGGTCGATGAGGAACTAGATAAACTTATCTCACAGGGGGTCTTGGAACCGATAGATCACTCCCCCTGGGAGACCCCTATTGTAATCTCATTAAAATCTAACGGGGCAGTTAGGATATGTGCCGATTACAAGGCAACTATTAATAAGGCTCTCCAAGCGAATCCCTACCCAGTGCCTGTAGTGCAGCATTTGCTGCACACCTTGGGTCGGGGCTCAGTCTTTGCGAAACTTGACCTAACGCAAGCCTATCAACAATTGCCAGTCGATGAGGGTTCCGCCTTGGCACAGACTATTGTAACACACCGGGGGGCATTCAGATGTAATCGCCTACAGTTCGGCGTTAGTATTGCCCCCGGGATATTCCAGTGTCTGATGGAGCGGGTGCTTCAGGGACTGGAGGGGGTCGTTCCGTATTTTGATGACGTCCTCATCTCGGCTAACGACCCAGAGGACCTAGCTGTGAAACTGAGGGCCGTCTTACTCCGTTTCCGGAAGGCTGGACTAACGCTAAAGAAAACAAAGTGCCAGATAGGTGTTAAGCAGGTGGAATTTCTGGGATTCCTCCTGGATTCCCAAGGAATTCGCCCTGCCCCCTCTAAGGTGGAAGCAGTTTTAAGTGCCCCAGTGCCCACCAACAAGACGGAACTTCAGGCTTTCCTGGGACTGCTAAATTTTTACGCGATTTTTCTGCCCCATAAGGCGTCCCTCGCAGAGCCTTTGCACCGGTTGCTAGATACTAACGTGCCGTGGAAGTGGGATAGGGCGGCAGCTGCATCGTTTCGGGCTGTTAAAAGCCTCCTGACGTCCCGGGCAGTCCTTGTCCAATATGACCCCCAACTCCCTGTCACTTTAGCCTGTGATGCCTCACCATTTGGCGTCGGGGCTGTGCTGAGTCATGTGTTGCCTAGTGGAGCCGAAGCACCCATCGCTTATTACTCAAGGACGCTTTCGAAGCCAGAGCGTAACTATAGCCAATTAGATAAAGAGGCCCTGGCGGCAGTGGCGGGAATCAAGAGATTCCACCACTATCTGTATGGTCGTTTCTTTTCTTTGATTACGGACCATAAGCCGCTACTTGGCCTTATCGCTGGCGATAGACCTTCGCCACAGATTTTGTCACCTAGAATGTCCCGCTGGACAGAATTCTTGGCCGCGTATAATTATAAGCTGAGCTATAGGCCAGGTAAGGAGATCGGGCATGCTGATGCCCTGAGCCGCTGCCCTCTAATTACTCCGCTCACTGACCCAGCCCCTGCAGTTCCTATATTAATGGTCGAGGAATGGCGGACTCCGGTATCTGCTGCGGATATCGCGAGCCATACTGCAGAGGACCGGATCCTGGCCCAGGTCTTGGACTGGGTCCGGAGGGGTTGGCCGGGAAGCCCGGTGGAAGGGGAATTCATTCCCTTTCGACGGCGACAGCATGAGTTGTCAGTCTTTAAAGGATGCCTTCTGTGGGGAAGTAGGGTTGTGATTCCGTCCAAACTGACAGAGGTTATATTAAAGACCCTCCATGAGGCCCATCCGGGTATTGTCCGTATGAAACTACTGGCCAGGAGCTATGTTTGGTGGCCGGGAGTGGACAGGGACATTGAGCTATGTGTCTCTAGTTGTCAGAGCTGTCAGCAGTCAAGGCCGGCTCCCCCGGCAGTGCCCGTTAGGGAATGGGAGATGCCCCGTGCCCCATGGTCCCGAATCCATTTGGATTTCGCGGGGCCATATTTAGGTCAGTCCTTTTTGGTGGTAGTTGATGCCTACTCCAAGTGGGTGGAGTTGGCAAACATGTCATCTACCACGGCGGAAGCCACTATTAGATTCCTGGAGCGGTTGTTCGTCACACACGGGTTGCCCGACCTCGTGGTGACCGACAACGGGCCGCAATTTACATCGGCACCTTTCCAGATGTTTTTGGCTAGGCATGGCATTCGCCATGCGCCCACGGCCCCGTTCCACCCGGCGGCGAACGGCCGGGCTGAACGGGCCGTTCGATCTGCAAAAGAGGCGTTAGCCCGCCTGGGGCCCTCAAATTGGCATCACCGCATCTGCCAGTACTTACTGGCACAACATACCACCCCAGACCCTGTTACCTACCTAAGCCCGGCCAAAATGCTAATGGGACGGCGGCTCCGGACTACCTTGGACCGATTGCATCCCCAATTTGACTCTGGCTATACACGGGACTATGAAGAAATAAGTAGGGCATTTGACATGGGGGGCCAGGTATTTGCCCAGAACTTCGGGGCCGCCCCCAAGTGGGTGCCCGGCGTGATTACCCGCATAACCGGACCCTATTCTTACAGGGTCCGGCTGGCCGATGGAAGAGAATGGCGACGTCATGTAAACCAGTTGAGATGACGAGTCCCGAGCACGGAGGAATTACACCACGAACAACTAGTTCCAACTGCTAGGCCGGATACCCCTACGGCCTTTTATGACAATACTGAATCCTCGGCAAAGGCCAGCCGGCCGAGCCAGGGACCTGGAGAGGGACACCAACCCTCAAACCGCAGAGCGATCTCGCCGGAACACGTACCTGGGTCTCCGGAAGTTCCCGCGCTGAGTAGTCCTTCCCTTGGGGCGGAGTCTTCATCTTCGGCGAGTCCAGAAAAGGCCTCGCCTAATCCTTCTGCAAAGGGGGAATCGTCCTTGGTAGCAAGTCCGGCCCATATCCCTCCCACTCCTGTGGCAACATCATCCGCCCAGGAGCTTAGGAGATCAGGGCGGAGCCGGAGACGCCCAGCGTATTTAGATGACTACGCATGCGCGATCCAAGAGGGGAGGGGTGTTATATCTGTTAGCTCCAATAAAGTCCTCGCGGTTACGACCCGTTTAAGCCCTGACAACAGTCAGGCAGTCCCTCATTGGTCAAGACGCGCTAGGATTAAAGCGGGAGTTTAAAGCCCTGTCATTGGTGTAGTTCCTGAGGCAGCGAGTATTTAAGAGCTGTCAAAGGGGGGTTTCGCTGTTAATGTTCCTCACACTGTTTTGGTTAGTTGAATTGTTAATAAACAGTTGTGTTCCTGCATTGCTCGGGTGGACCCTTTCTGTACCCACTTGCGACCGATATAATACCCTGGGAACAAAAATCACGTTTCCACCAAGTTGGAAACACCCCCTTTATCCAGCAGTGCATGGATATTATTACATCAAAGCAGATAGAGAGAAAGTGGGGTGGGGGAAAGAAGAATGGAGAGAAATGAAGTTTTAAAAACACTTTCCAGAGCACAGCAATCCCACTCTGTATTAAAGGGCTGTTAAATTATTGACTTGGAAAATTTGGGAGAGCTGGATTACAGATCCATTACGTGAGTCATTCAGTTTCTTTTCTTACATCCACATATTAGCACAGAGTAGGGACATTGAAGTGGGAGCGGGATCCTAAAACATCAAGATGGAGCCTAAGACCATGTAACCGAAGCCTCTCCCATTTTTATGAATGTCTTGTGGAATGATAACCTATTAATTGTAACCATAGTTACAATAGAAGAACAATACCATACTTCAATACTAACCCTACTTTATTTGTTAGATCAGGGGGTCCCCAACCTGTGGGCTGTGTGGCCCACTAGTGGGAAAACTTACGGGACCGCCTGCTGTTACCGAATGCCTCCCACCGACCTGTACGCTCGCACAGAGAGGGACTCCTTAGGGTGCCGTCCGCCAAGCAATGTCGGCTGGCGATCCCCAGGGGGAGGGCCTTCTCTGTGCGGGCTCCCACCCTTTGGAACGAACTTCCCCCTGGACTTCGGCAACTGCCGGACCTTCGGACTTTCCGCCGAGAACTGAAGACCTATTTGTTTGTTCATGCAGGACTGGCATAGGATTTTAATAGGATTTTAATTAGTTTTAATGTTTTAACATTTTAAAATTTGGGGTTTTATTCTAAATGTTTTAATTCGGCCATTTGTATAATAAGTTTTTTAATTATGGTTTTATGTGTATCCTGTTGTTGTTTTTTATCATGGCTGTAAACCGCCCTGAGTCCTTCGGGAGAAGGGCGGTATAAAAATTTAATAAATAATAATAAAATAATAATAATAATAATAAATGAGAGGTTTGCAAGCAGGACACAGAAATGACCAATGAGTTTGTGCATGCAGGCGCATTCTCACTTGTGTGACCAGCAGGGGCGGGCACTCTCCATTTAAGAGAGCGGGAGGCAGGGGTGAAATGCTCCCGGTTCGGACCGGATCGGCTGATCCAGTAGCAATGGCGGCAGGTGGTTCGGAGAACCAGTAGTAAAAATCCCTGCACACACACCCCATGCCCAGCTGAGCCACGCAATCATCAGAGCCTTTTTTTTTTACTTTTAAAAGCATTTTTTTAACAACCTCTGCTGCTGAAAAGGTTGCAAAAAATGCTTTTAAAGGGTTAAAACAAGGCTCTGACAATCCCAGCTGAGGTGCCTGATCATCAGAAGCTTTTTTTTTCTTTTAAAAGCATTGTTTTAAAGGTAAAAAAGCTAAAGCCTCCTAGGCAAAAAATGGGGTGTGTAAGCAAAAAATGGGGGGTGGGGGGTTCGTTTGAGAAAGAGAGAGAGAGAGAGAGAGAGAGAAAAAAAGAAAGAAAGAAAGAAAGAAAGAAAGAAAGAAAGAAAGAAAGAAAGAAAGAAAGAAAGAAAGAAAGAAAGAAAGAAAGAAAGAAAGAAAGAAAGAAAGGAGGGAGGGAGGGAGGGAGGGAGGGAGGAAAAAGGAGAGGAAGGAAGGACTACAAACCTGGCACTAGACGCAGCTTCAGAGGATAATCCAGGGCTGGAAGAGACCTGCAGGTCATCTAGTCCAACCCTGCTCAAGCAGGACATTGTTAGTGAGTGTTTGTCTAGTTCCCCCAGTCACATAGCCACGCCTACCCAGTCACATGACTCCCCCACCAAGCCATGCCCATCAAGCCACGCCCACAGGAAAAAATTTAGATTTCACCACTAGCAGGAGGCACACATGCATGTCGCTTTTGCAAATAGAGCTGCGCACAAGTGTGCTTGCCAGCCACTGGTGCAGAACAAACCTCTTTCTCCCCCCCCTGCCAATCTGTATAAGCCAGAAACGTTGGGGAAGTCTGTGTTAGATTGCAGAAAAATAAAAATCTCCCCCTTTTAACCATTTTCTGTATATCAGACCTGATGTGTCAGGCACAAGGAATCAGGCTCACATGTTAAGGTCAGCATTAAATTAGTGCTAGATAAGAGTCAACAGAATTCAAGGTGGGGGGGCTGGACTTGGATGCTTGTAGCAATGCAACAACTCCAGACTGATAACTCTCTCAACTCCACCCCCAAGTTCTGTCCCTCCTCCTACAGTATGATATCTTTAGTGATTCTAAAACTTTTCATGAAAGGCGAGGAAAACCCAACCCTATAAAAAAGCAAGGAGCTATATCTTCTTCCAAACTGCTGCCCTGGGGCAGAGTTTGTACTCCTGTGATATTTCCGCAAAAGAGTTCAGCTCTCCACCCAATCTGAATGAGTTGGCACACCAGACTCTGAGGGACATTTCATTATTTCTCATGGTTCTTTCCAAGCCTACCACTGTGACTTGACACATGTTGTTTGGGAAATCATTGATATAAGCATGATCAAAATAAGAGAAATAAATAAAAGATTCTTTCTGGAACATCTGCTTTAAGGCATCACTCTTTTTTGTCTCTTCTGGTTTTGAGATGTAGATGTATCTTGAACACACACAGGAAGAGGACACAGCAGGCATAATCCATGTTCTACCTAGTTTCAACTTCCTTAAAGCGGATTTTCTTTCCATAGAATTAAGAAAGGCTGTGAGATTAGATAGATAGATAGATAGATAGATAGATAGATAGATAGATAGATAGATAGATAGATAGATAGATAGATAGATAGAGAAAGAGATAGATGATAGATGGATGGATGGATGGATGGATGGATGGATGGATGGATGGATGGATAGATAGATAGATAGATAGATAGATAGATAGATAGATAGATAGATAGATAGATAGATAGATAGATGGATGGAAAGAGAGAGATAGAGAGATAAAGAGATAGATAGATGATGGATGGATGGATAGATAGATAGATAGATAGATAGATAGATAGATAGATAGATAGATAGATAGATAGATAGAAAGATAGATAGATAGATAGATAAAAAAAATAAGGGAGCACTTCTAAAATGTTTAGGCCATGTTATCAACACTCTCAGTGTCTTTATTATCCTGCCTATTGTTTTTTATAAATAACTCAAATTAGCAAACATACCCAATACTTATTCCTCCTCCTGTTTTCCAAAAACCACCATGTGAAGTGGATTCGGTTGAGGCAGAATGATTGGCCCAAAGTCACCCAGCTGGTTTTCAAGCCTAAGGAGGAACAAGAATTTATAGTCTCCTGGTTTCTAACCTGATACCTTAACTCAGGGGTCTGCAAACTTGGCTCTTTTAAGACTTGTGGACTTAAAAGTCTTAAAAGAGCCAAGTTTGCAGACCCCTGCCTTAACTAGACCAAACTGGAGATTTATAAAGGTGTAATTTTCCATTCTAACTGCTTTATGGACAAAAATATGCCTCCTTCGAGTGAAGACTCAGCAAAGATTGTCCCATGAAACCACCCAAGGAAAGTTTCGTGTGGATCTCCAGAGAGGCCCAGCCCAACTCCAGGAGGGAGAAAAGGTTGGGATTGTCATAGAGCCTCTCTGCTCTTTACACATCTGTAAAAGTATGGCTAAATAGAGAGGCCAGCACTAGAACTCACTAGCTGGGATTTGAATCTAGAAATTTCACAGGAATTGAGTCTCCTTGATAACTTTTACCATTTTTTGAGTTATGCAATGAGCTTGATGGGCTCCAAAATATGCAAAGACAGGAGAATGATTGGGGGATGGCGGGTGCAAGAGTGAAAAGTGATTCTTGGTGGACCTTGGTCACTAGGTATTATGTTAAATACTTCACAACAATGCTTGATCCACGCTTCAATCTGAATCAAAGTCCCAAACTTTGAATGACCTTTTGGAATTCAAGTGACAGCAAGTCAGGAAGCAGGGAAGGTTTCCTCTGGAGCTGTCTGTATTAGCTTATCCTAACTGGCCATTTGGAACCTCAATCTGTCCTCATCTTTGGAAATTCTCAAATCATTCAGGTCATGGTGCCTTGTGCCACCGGACTTGAGGTCCTGGGTTTGGAAGGTTTGGAATGCGCCGCCTTCGACATGGCCTGAGTTTGGCTCGTGGAATCATCTGTTGCAATGTCTTTCCTGTCGGGGACTACTTTGGCTTCGGTTGCAGCAATGCACGAGCACATAATGGATTTGAACTTGATGTTGGCCGCTCCAATCTTGATTGCGGAGGGTATGACTTCAGTGGCAGAGTTGTTAATGCTTGGAATACACTACCTGACTCTGTGGTCTCTTCTCAAAATCCCCAAAGCTTTAACTAAAAACTGTCTACTATTGACCTCACCCCATTCCTAAGAAGTCTGTAAGGGGCGTGCATAAGAGCACCAACGTGTCTACCATTCCTGTCCTATTGTTTCCTTTCGTTATATCCAATTAATATAGTTATTACATACTCATACTTACATATATGCTTATATACTGTATAGTTATTTCATGCTTATGCTTACATATACTGTGTGAATGAATGAATAAATAAATAAATAAATAAATAAATAAATGGTTGTTCCAAAGATGCTTTTTCAAAACACAACTGGATTTGGTTTTTCCTTGAAGACGTTTCACTCTCATCAAAGCAGCTTCTGAATAATTTTATTTATTTTAATTTTGTCATAACAATATATACAAGCATCACACAAAAAGATTATATAATATGTAAACATATATATGATGAGAAACAAGGAAGTATAAGCATATATATATATATAGGGAAAGAAACAATAGGACAGGAATGGTAGGCACGTTTGTGCTCTTATGCACACCCCTTAAAGTCCTCTTAGGAATGGGGTGAAGTCAACAGTGGATAGATTTTGGTTAAAGCTTTTGGGGTTATGAGAAGAGGCCACAGAGTCAGGTAACACAGATAATTCTGTTACAGAAATCATATTTTCTGCAATCCAAATTGGAGCGGTTGACATTAAGTTTAAATCTATTGGTAGCTCTTGTATTATTGCAGTTGAAATTGAAATTGAAGAAATTGAAATTGAAGAAACGTTTTCAAGGAAAAGGAAAGTCCACCTTTGGGATATCAGTCTCTTCTTTTTTTTTGGTGGGGTGGGGTGGGAGGAGTATGGTTTTGTGATGTAGTCCAGATTGCCAGAAAGGAAGAAGTGAATTCCAGAGGTGCAAACAATAGTGAAGCCTAGATAGTTTGTGTGAGAGAAAGAGTGTTAAGACAGCTCCTCTCATGTAAGTTTTTTTTTTTAACAGAGTTGAAAGGGACCTTGCAGGTCATCTAGTCCAGGGGTCTCCAACCTTAGTAGCTTTAAGGCTCAGCAGACTAAGTCTGTCTGTTATTAACACAGCTGCTTGCGATTACTGCAAGTTCAAGTCCCACCAGGCCCAAAGTTGACTCAGCCTTCCATCCTTTATAAGGTAGGTAAAATGAGGACCCAGATTGTTGGGGGCAATAAAAGTTGACTTTGTATATAATATACAAATGGATGAAGACTATTGCTTAACACAGTGTAAGCCGCCCTGAGTCTTCGGAGAAGGGCGGGATATAAATTCAAATTTAAAAAAAAACAACTCCCAGAGTTCTGGGAGTTGAAGTCCACAAACCTTAAAGTTACTAAGGTTGTAGACCCCTGATCTAGTCCAACCCCCTGCCCAAGCAGGCGAGCCTACATCTAGGGCCTCTATCTAGAATTGAACGATGTTTAATGGTACAAGGAGTCTGTTTCAGTTCGGCAAGATTTTTGCCTACTGTAGGTGAGGAACAATAAAAGAAACTGCTTATAAGAACCTCAACGTGTGTTGAGTTTTTGGAGCCTGACAGGTTTTTAGAACATGTTGCGCATCTTGAGACGGCTGGTCACAGTTCAAGGCAAGATTCTTCATGTATCAACATAGCCTTTGGCTAGACCGTTTGCTGTGTTAAATGAAGGCTTGGAGAATTGAGAGGTGGCTTTCTGACTAGGTGCAATGATGGACTTTAAAAGTTCCAGTATGCAGTTGATCTTTGAGTGGCAAATGCTTAGGACTTCACAATCCTTTTTCCTGTTATGTACGCATGGGTTTAAGGTGAGATGCTTTGGATATATTGAAATGTATGTCAGACTCTCTCAAAATCACCTGTTGACATAATTTATAGGTTATAAGCTCAGGAAATCTCCGTACATACAGTATGTATTCTACCTACATATCAAGGTAGTAAAAGGAAAATTATCTTAAAATCTGCAGATCAGTTGAGAAATTTGGCTGAAATTCTTTGGAGGCAATTGCACAGATGGTTATTCTTGCCCAGAAACTAATTTCCTCCTGGGCCACTGGGCATCTAAATATTAGAATAAAGAAGTTTAATTTAATGGCCAGTTGTGTCAACCTTCACCCGTCCTTAACCTTAGAATGTCAGATTGTAAAACAAGCTGGACTTTCAAACGGAGACTTACAATATTAAAATAGGAGAAAAGTAAACTCTCCTGGCCCAGCTAGACATTGAAATCATTGCCTAGGATCAGTTCTGATTTGGAAACTGAAGAATAATTGGAGATTTGATAAGTTTCCAACAAAAAAATTGGAAACTTATCAAAGAGAGATCCAGCCTAGAATTAAGGACAAATTCCCTGACAGTGAGAACAATTAACCAGTGGAACAGTCTCTTCTCTTCCAGTACATAAATATATCGTGTCCTTGTGAAATCAAGATTTCAGAATACTGAAAAAGAATCACTACCCCATAGCATGGATTATCTATAGCAAGACCCTGCAACAAACTTCAAACGATTGCCTGTATTTTTTGCACAATGACATTTATTTCAAATCAGAGTCACCGAGTTACAGTGATGCCATTCAGTATACCTGGGAAGCTTCAAAATCAAAAGTTATAGTACAACATGAATCAGTTGTTTTATTTCTCAAAGTGAAGCCCTTAGGAAAATCAACTAACATGTATCTTTCCTTTGGAATAATTGAGCTCAAAATGCCACTGTGACACAACTTGGTAAGACAGGAATATTTTAATCATGTTAGTTTCAGCTTTTCCCCCTCGAGAATCTACAACCACTTTTGTACACTCCCTTTGTATCTCAGGAATAGCATGCCACCATCTGGACTGAGTGCTAAATCACTGAGTTTCCTTGGAGGCTTCTGGCTTCAGAGTTTCCACTTCCCTTTCATTAGGTTTTGCAGGCTCCAAGTCACCCGAGGTATTCTTAAGTGCAGGAACAAAAGGTCCCACAAGCCAGGATAATGGAGTGTTTTGCAGCACATAGTCCAAAATATCATCTACGTACTTCTGGGCCATGCTGGCTGTCTTCTTGCTTTGCATCAAAACGTTGCTAGAAAGATCTTGGAAAGATTTAGCACCAGTAAAGGTAGATTGAAGTTCCTCAATACTATGGAGAACCATCTCAATATTCCGCTGAAAGGTATCAGGTAGACCTTGGATGCTTCCCATCAAGTTGGCATATGCCATATGCAGCTGTTCAGTGATGTGATAACTCATGGCCAAAGTATGAGATTCCATCTGGGAAAAGGAATGAACCAGCAAATATTTTAGCTTTTCAAGAATGACCCTACAATTATTACATCAAGAGCTCATGCTTTCTTGGTCTCCCTATGACTTTAATCCAGCCATACCTGCTGGAGCTTTTCCTTTTCTTCCTGGGGTATCTGAAGGGTATCTTGCGTGGTATGTTCTAGCTGGTGGACAAAACAAGGAATTGTTTTAGTACAGCTTTGTTTAGAGCAATACAATTTGCTTTGCCATCAGAAAGATAGTGACCAGAGCAAGCTATCCACGCCCCCCCACCTTGCAAATGTCTCAAAGCACTAAATAAATAATACAAACGTTTATCAGTTGGAGTCTCCACTCCCAACTTAAATGCAAACAGGTAAAAGTTTTGCCATTCCCACCCTGCTTTTTTCTCTTTTAGTGTGATCCGGCAACCACGGTTTGCCATGAACAATTCACAAAAATACCAATATGGGCTAAAGATGAAAAAAAAAAATAAGGCTGCTAATTTCCAAATGGGGGGAAAAAAATTAAAAGCAAGGCATTTTGTTGTAAGAAAATTTAAGTTTAGATATCTAATCTTAAGCACCCCATTCCATCATCTTCCCTTTTGCTTTCTTATTCCCCATTAAATAAATCATTTCCCATACAAGCTGCCTTCTGGATGTGTCACACGAAGTCCCTTCAACATTACATATACATGTGTTCTTTCTATGTACTTACTGCTCCTTTGCCCCAATAGCATGAGTTGCTTATACCAGGGGTCTCCAACCTTGTCAATTTTAAGACTTGTGGACTTCAACTCCCAGAAGAATTCTGGGAGTTGAAGTCCACAAGTCTTAAAGTTGACAAGGTTGGAGACCCTGTCTTATATCATAAAGGGAACATAGTTAAGGAGGGATGGGGCTGAAGAATATTTCATTCCATATTGAACAATAATAAAAAGAAGGGACTGGAGGTGAATTCTCCTACCTGCCCAATGGCTTGACATAACTGCCTGAATATATTTTGGATGTTTTCCCTGGTTGCTTCAATTTTTGCCACAGCATACCGGTAGGCCCGATACTGGAGTTTAGTTGACAGGGACCCAAGTTGCACAAAATAACCTTGGGGTTCAGGTGGCAGGGGGATCCCTTCCGGTGTAGACTGTGCTATTTTAGCTGTGGGATAGAGTTAAAAACCATGTTACTTCTTTGAAACGGTCTGCTCAGGCTTCAACACATGGAAGCCATTTTCTTTTTCCAAAGGCATGGCCTTTGAAAACAGCAATATTCACAAAAGATAATTGAGCGAGACTGGGAGTATTGCAAATGCTAAATTCCTATGATCTCACAGGCACCAGACTGGAAAGGTTGGGATACCGAGTTCTTCATCCGTCATTGCTTACCGAGTTCTTCATCCGTCATTGGTAGATAGTGATCCAACAATTCTTCTGATTTCTCCAGGACTGCTTCTACCCCACGTATGGCGAGCTTACCCATTCTTGTGTCTATGATCATCTCTTTGCCATCTTGGACAGCTTTGGCTACGGCTTCTTTGGCATCTGCTACTTTGGAGGACACCAATTCCTGTGTCTCAGAAATAACCTATGAGGATACCATTAAACAAAAGCAGCAACATTCAATGTCTTGGGAAGTGCAGGTAATGTTGTTCTAACCATTATTTTCTTAAGAATTACTCTGGGTAGGCAAAAAGTCATCGAAATGTTAGGTTGTCAGAATCTATATTTGGAAAACAAGCAACATGTCCTTTCTATTGCTTTTTAGACTCCATTTACTCCCCCAGCAGCTGCTCTGTCCCAAGCTATCAGATCAAATAAATCAATACAATGCTGAAATCAAGTTTCACACACATTTGCATCCCCTGATTAAGCGGCTTCTAATTTTATATCCTAGTATATTTTTGGATCTTTTCTTCATGCTCTTGATCAGAAATAAGAACACTGGATTACTATCCCCAATATAAGGGGATTTTAAGACACGTTGGAGTTGCACCCCCAAACCTCTAGAGGGCACCAGGAGATTTATCCCCCATCAACAATGATATTAAAAGACAGAAGTAAAAATAGGCAGCTCAGTTTACCTGGTCAGCTGTCTGATGGAGGAACGGCAGGTTGTCTTCCAGTTTATCCAAACCCTTGGAGGCATAGTGGCTGGCTACTGAAACTACAGAGAGGCAGTCTTTAGCCGATAGGTTGCAAGACTTTTGACATAACATCCAAAATGTACTACCGCATTTTTCGGAGTATAAGATGCCCCTTTTTCCCTCCTAAAAGAGGCTGAAAATTTGAGGGCATCTCATACTCTGAATGCAGCTTTTTGAAGCTTTTTTCAGCCCTAAGTAGGCGCTAGCGAGTGAAATGATCTCTGTGCTAAGCTTTTTTTCAGAGAAGCAATGTTCCTGCTTTGCCTGTTCCCTCTGACTCTCAGCTGTGAAGTTTTTTTTCAGCCCTAACAAGGCGCTAGCGGGTGAAGCGATCTCCCGTGCTTTGCCTGCTTTTCTCATTGCTTCTCTCTCCAAAGATCAGTTGTGCTTTAGAAGCTGTTTTTTTATCCCCAAGCAGGGGATAAAAACCAGCAAACTAATGTGCTGAAGCTCACTAGACTAAGGACACTAGCCAGATGAATACTTGGTAGGCAGATTTTTTTTTCCTATTTTCCTCCCCAAAAACTAAGCTGCGTCTTACACTCCAGTGCAGGGGTCTCCAACCTTGGTCACTTTAAGACTTGTGGACTTCAACTTAAAGTGACCAAGGTTGGAGACCCCTGCTCCAGTGTCTCTTATACTCTGAAAAATACCGTAGCTATGTTTAGAATTCTAATCAATAATCACTGAATCTTCCTTCTCCAGTCCCAAAACCTACAGTGAAAATAAGCCTGTGAGGTGCCCCCAAAGATTTGCTGCCTCTTTCTACAAAGAGAAAATCTTGGGAATGAAGGCAGTGCCTTACCTTGGGGCTCAAGCTTACTCAGAAAAGGTTGAGCACTACTCATAGCCATCTCGGAGACATGCTTCACGCTCTTCTCTGCCAGATCCAAGACGACTTTAACATAGGGGCAGTTCTCCTTAGTCGAGGTATAAACCGAAGCTGCCATTTCATAAGTGGAGCTGACAAGAGGCAGGTTGGTAGCTCTTGAAAGAACATCCTTTGGGGTATGATAGGAGAGAAGAGGTTAGTAAATAAACCCAATATTCAAATGTGACTATAGCTAATACCTACAGAGACAAGGTTTCCTTGAGTACCCTCCATATGTGTTGGGACTATAACTCCCAGGCTTATATGACTAACAACCCTTCTAGCGGAAAGGTCTGGAAGTTGCGATCCAAAACCAAACAAGGCACACAATAGATGAGGGTTGGTTTGGACACAATTGTGTTAGCAGTACCTTTGGATAATCTTTCTCCCCAACCACACTGGGTCAATTCACAACATTTTAGCATTTGTTGGCATAGGCACCAAAACATAGAATGTGTAGATCATTATACCAAGCAGCTATCTAATATATTATACTTCAGATTTTGTTAAACCACAACTACCCAACCAATTGTTCACTGTCTCCATACTCAACATAAATTAGCACAAAAGAAAAAAAAAATAAGACGGAGAACACATAATGCCCATTGGAACAAATATGCTCTCATATACTGTGCTTGGGTATCTATGAGGCTTTTAGTCCAAGCATCCTTTTTTTAACAAAAAACATAAAGAGGTTTAGAAAGTTAAATAGAAATTAACAATAAAACAAAGCTGGCATATTAGAAGGAAAATTCCAGCATTACTTTTATGAAGTATCCTTTTGCACCATATAAAAATACAGAGGGAAATGAGTTTTTTGAAGGAACTATTCAGTTTTTGAACCATGAATGTTTTGCAACTGGCCACACTTATCCCATAGTAGGTATTTTATGAGTAAGCAAACTTCCGGGGGTAGTCATTTTGTGAGTGTGTCCATTCCTTGCTCTCAACATGCTAAAATATGCCCTCAACCATTAATTCCAAGGAACCCCCCACCCACCCCCTATTTATAGATGACAATGTCAGGCATTCAATAAGCTTTGTCTGCTTATTACTTAGGCTTAGTACATTCTAGGACAGGAAGTTAGGAAAGTTCTTATTGTAGAGTGAGTGGAAGAGAAATAGACAATTCCTAGAAAAACAGCTGACATTCCAGGTCAGAAAAACACAGCTAGGACAGGGCATCCGTTCTCCCTTGCATATTGCAGGGCTCCGAGATACAGGCTGCAAAAATTCCGAAGAGCGCCAAACTTAGCCTTCTATTTTCACTGCCATCTAGTGGTTGCCTTAATTTTTGCAACCCCGAGCACCTTTGAATCAGTTTTTTGACTCCTGTTGACCACCTGGATTAATCCCTGGAAGTTTCTTCGCAAGTTTTTGGAAGTGCAAAGCAAGTCCCCACACCTCAATTGGCTTTGTGCATAAATGGGGACTTGGAACTTCTGCTATCCTAGTGTCCATAGTGGTGCCTTAACCACTACACCAAAACTGGTTCACGCTCTACAATTTATAGAATGTAAAATTTCAAACCATGAGAAACTAAGGCTAAGCATTCAATTGTGTTTCAATTAATTTAAGAGTGGAATAATGTGCTTTGGAAGCATTTCACATTCATGGAGTCTTTGGTGTAAAAAGACCTGGCTTTTGAATTATGGACTGAGGAATGCTACTTAAAAAAAAAATAACTGGGCTGAGGAAAATTAATTATCTTTAATTAAATAGCATGGTTCAGGCTTCTACATAAAACATTGTTTCTATCGCATTAAATATTACTTGGCATGAAAGTCTAAATTGGCCCTGCAATTTTATTATCCTATCTAAATTATATACAGATGTCTACTGATATTACTCATTCATTAGCTTAGACAAAATGAGGACAAAACTTACCTGCTGTGTTTCATTATTCTCCATAGCTGAAGACTGTTCCTCATTATTTCTGGGAGCCACTGGTTGTTGTACTGGCCTAGAAAAACAAAAACATCCCTTAGTAACACCTGTAACTCTCTCAAGATACTTGCAGCTCAAGAAGAACGATGGTGCTTCTTTCTCTATAGCTCTTGCCTCCACTTTGCCTCCATTGAAATAGGCAACAGCTCATGTGTAGCTTTTCCCAAGCAGGAGATGCAGAGGAAGAAAAGACATGATTGTGTGGAAGACCTGCTAAAGGAGAACAAACGATAAGCTGATTATTGCACATACTTTTTTCCCCAGCACTTTTTTGTAGAATTTTCATTCCAAAAACTTTGGAAATTAAATAAATTGTTGTGCGTATCTTCCATTTTAAAGAAAAACCAGTTAACCCAGATTGTAGCTTAAAGTGGATGGACGGACCCAATCAATAAGTCTTCCTATTTATTAAGCCACAATTGTTTTGACTTTTATAAGCCTGCAAATTGTGCCTTGGGAATCATGGTTTATAATTTAGCTTTGGGTAGGAACCCAGAAATTATGGCTTATTGTATAGAGTTGACTAAAACATGGCTTATCACAAGGCAGGAATCTAAGCAGAGATTCCCTTAATGAGTTGCAGCCTTGCTTCCTGATTAAGCTACATTGCTTTTACATTTCCAAGGATTTGTTGTTGTTAGTTGCGAAGTCGTGTCCGACCCATCGCGACCCCATGGACAACGTTCCTCCAGGCCTTCCTATCCGCTACCATCCTCTGGAGTCCATTTAAGCTCACACCTACTGCTTATGTAGCTTCCAAGGCTACAATATGGCTAATTGTTCTATATAGACGTTATCTAAAATACATGTAGTTTTATGTTACATTAGAGTATAAAAATGTAATCTGGTAAAATTTAACATGTAAAGTTGGCTTATAAATGTTCTATCAATTCACTCTTAGAAACTCTGGAGATAAAAGAGAAAGTGGAACTAGCATTCCATGTTCAAATAGCCAATATCATCCCTAATGTAATACATGAACACATTCTTCCTAACAGCATAAATACAATTCTTAAAAAACTTGGAAAGCACTTACATTTTCGTAGTAGGAAGTTTCAAGGGGGTCTTCAGCTCTTCACAGAAACTCCTGTAGAGTAAATTAGCCAGCACCAATTTCCTCTTATTTATTCATCAGATGAAGACCAAACCCAAATCAAATGAAGACTGACAGCGCAGAGGACCAATGGGAGCATTGCTTGCTCTCGCATAACCAATCAGTGAGCAAAGCAAGAATGTGGGAAGAACTCTTCAAGAAAATCTGACTTCTCCTCATAATACCATCAACTGAACAATTCATAATGAAAGCAATAAGGGTTGGGTTCATACCTTGATTTGAATTATAATGCAGTTTGTTCAGTTTGGGTTTAACGTGCTATGTGAATCCAATCTGCCTAGTGTATAAAACATAGTGTGTAACAGCATGTTACATAGCCCAGATAATAATGGTTGTTTGGGATAAACCCTGCTTAAACCATGTCTCACCTGATGTGGTGACATTATATTTTCAACCATGGTTTGTTTGGACATGGTTTGTTGAAAATATCACAATTAGCTTTGTTCACATTTCAGGTAAATTATAAACCATGTTTTAGAAACCATAGTAGCTAATTTCACACAAGGAGTTAAACCAGATTACAATAAGGTGGCACAATGATTTAGCACAAAGGTCTTTGAACTTTGAGGAGTTTGGAACTACTTGGATGTTAAATGGATGCTCTGGGTTAGGTTCCATGGTAGGCACCATCAGTACCAAACACTCATTAATGTGGTAGTCAATGTTTTGCAAAGCTTGCTATCACTTTTACTTTCAAGATGGTCCCCAGAGCCTGGAATCATTCTTGGAAATGAAGGTGATATTCAAAGCTGAGGGTTGTTTTTCAGGATGCTAGCTTCTTCATTTGTAATGAAAGATTTAAAAGAGCCTTTCAAAAAGGCAACACAGCTGGATGTGGAGCTCAGCAGAAGCCCACAATATATGGGCACAATGGCATCCGTAGCTCTCAGCAGGGACTCAGAACTAAGTATTCGATATAAACCAATGCTTTTAATAACAACATGTTATTCCTATGATCTTGTGGCCTACCATGGGGGGGGGGGCTGCAAAAATCTGCAGCAAAGAGAAGCAGACCAACAATGGTAGGTCTAGTGATGTTCACCAATTCAGATTAAACTTAGTTAACAGCAATTTACTTTGAAAAGGATGGCTTATTTTAAGGTCTCATCCTTTAAACACTTAGGCGTCTCTCACAGAATTTTCTGGGTTTGATTGATGGAGCTGATTTCCCTAGTAGGTTTAAGCCAGTAAAATAAAAAAAAGTGGGGGGGAATGACCTGATCTACCATTCTGTCTTGTATTGACAACCAATATTAGCAAGCAAAATTTCTCAGACCAAGCAGAAAACGATTATTGTCTGGTCATGCTTATATACTGTGTTACGGCTGAGGGAACATTTGCTGGGTCAGTGCTGTTTGTAATTGCACATGGTTAAATCCTGCTGAATTCATTCACACATCATGTCATGGTTGCTCCATTTCACCTTTATTAGCCAATTAAGAGAAATGAGGAAGGAGGCAATTCAGAACTGATGCTGGCTAAAAGGGGAAACACCAAGGAAAAAACAGAAGTGGAGTTCTCTATTTTCTTGGTTGCTGTGTTCATTTAGGATAAACTGACCCAGGTTTCATGCCCTCCATAGCAACCACTGGCTTCTGGGTGATCTTAGGCCTGACACATACAGTAGATGCAGTCTTTGGCTAGACCTCATTTTTACCTCAGAGCAGCTGATGCAAGATATGAAGGTGGAAAATGTTATGATCAGTTCTCTACGATGGTTATATCACTTTCTGGTCAATATGTGGGTTGTTGGCATACTTCTACAGAGATAGAGAACCATAATGGATCCTGTGAAGCTGTGGTCTTGTTGAAAGTTATCTATGTAGTTTTTGCAGAATAGGGAAACAATGTTTAAGCAATGATGCCAGGTTTGTGGGAGTATTTGCTGAGGAAATTGCTTAGTTTTGCTCTGGGTTGCACACCACTTGGATAAAGAGTGAGGCAACATCTCACAAATTCTTTTGGATTAGTAATTGTTTTTCCCTTTTTTATCTTGTAGAGTTTGAAAACAGGGATAGAGTTCTCCGTGATATGAACTCTTCCAACTATAGACTGGTAAGGTAAAGGTAAAGGTAAAGATAAAGGTAAAGGTAAAGGTTACCCTCGCACATAAATGCTAGTCGTTCCTGACTCTAGGGGGCAGTGCTCATCTCTGTTACAAAGCCAAAGAGCCAGTGCTGTCCGAAGATGTCTCCATGGTCATGTGGCTGGCATGACTCAATGCCAAAGGCGCACGGAACGCTGTTACCTTCCCACCAAAGGTGGTCCCTATTTTTTCTACTTGCATTTTTTACATGCTTTCGAACTGCTACGTTGGCAGAAGCTGGGACAAGTAACGGGAGCTTACCCCATTACACGGCAGCACTAGGGATTCAAACCACTGAACTGCCGACCTTTCGATAGACAAGCTCAGTGTCTTAGCCCCTGAGCCACCGCATCCTTACATAGACTGGTACTAGGCATCAATTGGGTCCTTCAGATGGGAGGAAGAAAGGCTGTGGGAAACCAAATTCAGAAGTTGTTGAATGTTTCTTTAGTAGAGAGGATTGTACCTGCTGCCAATAAGCACCCAAGTCCAATTTAAAATCCTGGTGTTAAACTACTAAACCCAACATGGAGTATTGCAGGCAAACTCTGCCTGTTTAACAGATTAACAGAGTTGGAAGGGACCTAATAGGTCATCTAGTCCAACCCCCTGCTCAAGCAGGAGACCCTATACCATTTCTGACAAATGGCAGTCCAATCTTTTTTTGAAAGTCTCAAGTGATGAAGCTGCCACAACTTCCGAAGGCAAACTGTTCTATTGGTTGATTGTTCTCACTGTCAGAAAGTTCCTCCTCATTTCTAGGTTGAATGTCTCCTTGGTCAGTTTCCATCCATTATTCCTTGTTTGGCCTTCAGGTGCTTTGGAAAACAGCTTGACCCCTTCCTCTCTGTGGCAACCCCTCAAGTATTGGAAGACGGCTATCATGTCTCCCTTGGTCCTTCTCTTCACTAGACTAGCCATGCCCAGTTCATGTAACCATTCTTCATATGTTTTATTCTCCAGTCCCCTAATCATCCTGGTTGCTCTCCTCTGCACTTTTTCTAGAGTCTCAACATCTTTTTTATAGTGTGGTGACGAAAACTGGATTCAGTATTCTAGGTGTTGTCTTAATAGGGCTTTATAGAAGTAGTATTAGTACCTCACTTGGTCTTGATTGTATCCCTCTGTTAATGCAATTTAGGATTGTGTTGGCTTTTTTAGCTGCCACTGCACACTACTAGCTCATATTTAGCTGATTGTCCACTAAGACTCCAAGTTCCCTCTCACAATCACTGCTATTAAGCCTGTTTTCCCCCACTTACACCTAGGTGTAAGACTTTACTTTTCTCTACATTGAATTTCATTTTGTTAGACAGGGCCCAGTGTTCAAGTCTGTCAAGATCCGTCTGGATCTTGAGCCTATCTTCTAGGGTGTAGGCTATTCCTGCCAGCTTAGTATCATCTGCAAATTCGGTGAGTTCCCCTTCTATTCCCTCATCTAAGTCATTTATGAAGATATTGAAGAGTATTGAGCCTAAAACGGAACCTTGTGGCACCCCACTGTTTACTTCTCTCCATGTAGACTTAGACCCATTAAGGACTACTCATTGAGTACGGTTTGTCAGCCAGTTGCGAATCCATCTGGTGGTGAAGCTATCTATTCCACTTTTTTCTAGCTTACAAAGAAGTAGGTTGTGGTCTACTTTGTTCAATGTCTTGCTGAAGTCTAAGTATATTATGTCCAGAGTATTTTGCTGGTTTAGTCACTATATTGAAGAATGCGATAAGATTGGTTTGGCATGATCTGTTTTTAACAAACCTGCTCTGACTGCTAGTTATTATTTTACTCATTTCTAGGTGTTGTCAGATCTGTTTTTTTATTATCTTTTCCAGTATTTTCCTGGGTATTGATGTTAGGCTGATTGGTCTGTAGTTTCCTGGGTCTGTTTTTTTTTCGTTTTTTTTTTCCTTTTTTGAAGATGGGAACCACATCAGTTCTTTTCCAGTCCTCTGGTAATTCCCCGGTGTTCTAAGATTTTTGAAAAATTTGGTGCAATGGTTCTGAGATGACATCTGCCAGCTCCTTTAGAACTCTGGGATGTAATTCGTCAGGTCCTGGTGATTTGTATTCATTAAGATCAGACAGGTGTTCTCTTAATATATATTTTTTTGCTTATTTTATTTTCAGTCTGTTTTTTACAGTTATGTTTCTGGTAAGTTGGGCTATAGTTTCTTTTTGCATGAAGACCAATGCAAAGAATAAGTTAAGCAGCTCTGCTTTCTTTCTGTTGCCTGTTACTTCCTTACCGTCTTCTTGCAGTGTGTAGTTCAATTACAACTGGGCTCAAGGTTGACTCAGCTTTCCATCCTTCCAAGGTCTGTAAAATGAGGACTCAGATTGTTGGGGGCAATATGCTGACATTGTATACTGCCTAGAGCAGCGGTTCTCGGGACCCCATTGGGGGTCGAATGACGATTTTCCAGGGGTCACCTAAGACCATCGGAAATATGGGAAGTACACTTGCGAGTCAAAGAATCGCGCTCCAATGGTTGACTCCACAAGCCAGCTGCAGGCTCTTCAAATTCGGGTTCAGGCGCGATGAATTAA
The DNA here is from genome assembly GCF_028640845.1 of Ahaetulla prasina. Taxonomy (NCBI): domain Eukaryota; kingdom Metazoa; phylum Chordata; class Lepidosauria; order Squamata; family Colubridae; genus Ahaetulla; species Ahaetulla prasina. Next base: position 86,097,592 of record NC_080545.1, on the reverse strand, counting down.
AAAAGAGAGAAATCTTTGCTCTGATGTCTCCCTCTCAAGCCAGCTGCAATCACTCCCAATCGCTAGCCTAATCTGGCTTCAGGCACAATAAACTTAATAGGGGAGGAGTTTCCACTTTAATGCCTCCGTCCTCAAGGCAATCGCAAGCAGTTCAGATCGCTAGCCAATACAGCTTCAGGCGTGATAAATTCAAAACGAAAATAATTTTATGGTTGGGGTTGCCACATCGTGGGGAATTGTATTAAAGGGGTCGCCGCATCGTGGGGAATTTTATTAAAGGGGTCGCAGCACTATAAAGATTGAGAACCACTGGCCTAGAGAGTGCAAGTTTAAATTTAAGTGCTATTTAAGTGCTATTAAATTTAAGTGCTATTATATTGTTTAAGGGCTATGTTGCCATTGTCCTCCTCATCTTACCTAATACCTTCTCCTACTGGTATCTTATGACTTATGATTTATGATTGTATCTTATGATTTATGATGCATGACTTACTACTTTGTTGTTTGTATGTTTACTGAGAGTTTATGTACCAAAGACAAATTCCTTGTAGGTCCAATCACATTTGGCCAATAAAGAATTCTATGCTATTATTACTTCAGGCCTGTTTTCACCAACTATAATCAACCAATCCTGTCTGGCCATCCTGATTAGTGATGCTTAAGGACCACCACACCCCATAAGAAATTAAAGGATGAAGATTCAAAGGCAGACTTCTTATAGATGACCTTAATATTTTAGAATGGTCTTCTCCCAATATTGCCCATCTTCCTGGCTTTCTTGAAAAATGTACCTGTTTCAATAAGCATTCCAGTGAGATACTAGACTTCATTTTATAGGGATTAGATTTATGGAGGGAGGAGATATTTGTCTTTAAATAAGTAAGAGGTTTCTTTAATGGTTAGCTGAGGGATAATCTGATTAAGTGAGGTATGTTGTTCCTTTAAACTGCCAGGGTTGTGTGTGCACACTCACTGGCAGTATGAACAGATTTTTGTAATAAGTAAACAACAAAGTATAGATTTCAGACCACAGTCCTAAATTCACAGCATATACTAGCTTCAAACCAAAGCAAATGTTCACTTCTCTATTTGTTTACATCAGCTAGACAGAATCTTGCCAGATTAAACCTTTAGTACTCTCATCTTAACAGACATACTTTGGGAGATTGTAGGGAGTGGCTATCCTAATTCGCTTCCTCTCTCTCCTATATAGTTAGAGCTTTGCCCATTTTGCAACCTTTCTTGCCACAGTTATTAAGTGAATCACTAAAGTTGTTAAGCTAGAAACACGGTTGTTAAGTGAATCACTAAAGTTGTTAAGCTAGAAACACGGTTGTTAAGTGAATCACTAAAGTTGTTAAGCTAGAAACACGGTTGTTAAGTGAATCACTAAAGTTGTTAAGCTAGAAACACGGTTGTTAAGTGAATCACTAAAGTTGTTAAGCTAGAAACACGGTTGTTAAGTGAATCACTAAAGTTGTTAAGCTAGAAACACGGTTGTTAAGTGAATCACTAAAGTTGTTAAGCTAGAAACACGGTTGTTAAGTGAATCACTAAAGTTGTTAAGCTAGAAACACGGTTGTTAAGTGAATCACTAAAGTTGTTAAGCTAGAAACACGGTTGTTAAGTGAATCACTAAAGTTGTTAAGCTAGAAACACGGTTGTTAAGTGAATCACTAAAGTTGTTAAGCTAGAAACACGGTTGTTAAGTGAATCACTAAAGTTGTTAAGCTAGAAACACGGTTGTTAAGTGAATCACTAAAGTTGTTAAGCTAGAAACACGGTTGTTAAGTGAATCACTAAAGTTGTTAAGCTAGAAACACGGTTGTTAAGTGAATCACTAAAGTTGTTAAGCTAGAAACACGGTTGTTAAGTGAATCACTAAAGTTGTTAAGCTAGAAACACGGTTGTTAAGTGAATCACTAAAGTTGTTAAGCTAGAAACACGGTTGTTAAGTGAATCACTAAAGTTGTTAAGCTAGAAACACGGTTGTTAAGTGAATCACTAAAGTTGTTAAGCTAGAAACACGGTTGTTAAGTGAATCACTAAAGTTGTTAAGCTAGAAACACGGTTGTTAAGTGAATCACTAAAGTTGTTAAGCTAGAAACACGGTTGTTAAGTGAATCACTAAAGTTGTTAAGCTAGAAACACGGTTGTTAAGTGAATCACTAAAGTTGTTAAGCTAGAAACACGGTTGTTAAGTGAATCACTAAAGTTGTTAAGCTAGAAACACGGTTGTTAAGTGAATCACTAAAGTTGTTAAGCTAGAAACACGGTTGTTAAGTGAATCACTAAAGTTGTTAAGCTAGAAACACGGTTGTTAAGTGAATCACTAAAGTTGTTAAGCTAGAAACACGGTTGTTAAGTGAATCACTAAAGTTGTTAAGCTAGAAACACGGTTGTTAAGTGAATCACTAAAGTTGTTAAGCTAGAAACACGGTTGTTAAGTGAATCACTAAAGTTGTTAAGCTAGAAACACGGTTGTTAAGTGAATCACTAAAGTTGTTAAGCTAGAAACACGGTTGTTAAGTGAATCACTAAAGTTGTTAAGCTAGAAACACGGTTGTTAAGTGAATCACTAAAGTTGTTAAGCTAGAAACACGGTTGTTAAGTGAATCACTAAAGTTGTTAAGCTAGAAACACGGTTGTTAAGTGAATCACTAAAGTTGTTAAGCTAGAAACACGGTTGTTAAGTGAATCACTAAAGTTGTTAAGCTAGAAACACGGTTGTTAAGTGAATCACTAAAGTTGTTAAGCTAGAAACACGGTTGTTAAGTGAATCACTAAAGTTGTTAAGCTAGAAACACGGTTGTTAAGTGAATCACTAAAGTTGTTAAGCTAGAAACACGGTTGTTAAGTGAATCACTAAAGTTGTTAAGCTAGAAACACGGTCAAAGTCACTTTTTTTCAGTGCCGTTACAACTTCAAACAGTCACTAAATGAAAGGATGTAAACCAAGAACTGTCTGTACTCTGACTATCCCTCACTTCGGCCTAGATTAGCAGTTAGATTAGTAGCTCTCATCAGAGCTTGCTAATACTAATTTCTACTCAATGAGTTACGCTACAAGGTATTTTATTGTACACGTAATTTTAAAAAAAATTATGGGCACAGGCATTCATAAGAAGGCCAGAAAAGTCAAGATGATGAGGAAGGGTCTGCCGCGCAGCGACAAAGGGGACCGAGGCGAATCACGGAAGCTGCGGGGTCAACACCAGCGCCAACGCTGCAAATTTAAAGATGCGACATGTCGGTGTGGGAAGAAAGGGCACCTAGCTCAAGTTTGTCGGCCCAACCTTCCGCCGAAAATTCAAATCGGCCAATCAGGCGGAATCGGCAAGGCGACCGCGATTGGCTCAAACAAAAAGCGCGATTCAACCAAACAACGGTGGTCATAGGCGCGCCTCGACCAAAGTGGAAGAAGATCTTCACCAGGCCAAAAATAGAGAGTGCGGTGCGGCTTGAAGTAGACACGGGATCAGCGATCACCATCATGTCCTGGGACACTTTGGCGAAGTCGCTGCCGTCCGTCGCGGCGCCACCTGCAAGCACAGCGACTACGAGTCCACGACTACCAGAATCGCATCCCTGTTCGAGGACCACCTCCGTCCGAGTCGAGTCGGCCCTCACAAGAAGACCCTGCCCATCACGATCGTCGAAGGAACTCTGCCCAGTCTGTTGGGACTAGACTGGTTTCGTGCCCTGGGCATGGGGTGACTGGCATCTACAGAAGTGACTGCAACCTGAAAGACATTCTCTTTAACGAGTTCGAAGATGTCTTCAAGGACTGCGGATACCGTGACCTGGGCGAGGTGCTCCTCGAGCAACTCATCCGAGGTCAAGACATCCGTTTGCGGCGGCTGCTAGCAAAGAGCAACCTAACGCTGGCCACGCTCTGGGCGAAGCCAGAGCACATGAAATGTCATCCCAAGCGGCAGAGACACTGCAGAAGCCGGTTCCACAAAGGCGGCGAAGGTGGGATCTCGAGGCTGAGGAGAACCAGAACCGAGCTGAAGCACGATGGGCCGAACCCAGCAAATCCAGGGCAGAAAAGCGAGATGGCCAGTTACACTCCGCCCGCACCGTTGACCCGGCTAAGGAGAAATGGGGCGTATATGACCCGTTTGAAAGCTTTCTAGAAGCCAACGAACTGCAGGAGTTCCAGATAACCGAAAAGGGCTTATTTCTTAAGCCACTGCGGTCGGAGGTCATTGACATCGCGGAAGCCCTGGCAGAGCCAACGCCGTTGCAGTCGGTGTCGTGGCCAACTCTGCAGACTTTGCTAAGAACCATTTCGCCGCGCCGTCCAAATACGTGCGGCGGTTTGAATTCGGAGGCGAAGGCAGATGGAGGCGAGTCCATCGGTGACTACATGGCCGCCCTAAGAAGGCGTCCAAGGACTGCGGATACCGTGACCTGGGCGAGGTGCTCCTCGAGCAACTCATCCGAGGTCAAAGACATCCGTTTGCGGCGGCTGCTAGCAAAGAGCAACCTAACGCTGGCCACGCTCTGGGCGAAGCCAGAGCACATGAAATGTCATCCCAAGCGGCAGAGACACTGCAGAAGCCGGTTCCACAAAGGCGGCGCGAAGGCAACTCCGGTGCACCAGGAGGAGGTTCAGACCGAATCCGGCGGTGAAGATGAGGAAGGGTCTGCCGCGCAGCGACAAAGGGGACCGAGGCGAATCACGGAAGCTGCGGGGTCAACACCAGCGCCAACGCTGCAAATTTAAAGATGCGACATGTCGGTGTGGGAAGAAAGGGCACCTAGCTCAAGTTTGTCGAGCGGCCCAACCTTCCGCCGAAAATTCAAATCGGCCAATCAGGCGGAATCGGCAAGGCGACATGTCGGTGTGGGAAGAAAGGGCACCTAGCTCAAGTTTGTCGGCGGCCCAACCTTCCGCCGAAAATTCAAATCGGCCAATCAGGCGGAATCGGCAAGGCGACCGCGATTGGCTCAAACAAAAAGCGCGATTCAACCAAACAACTGTGGTCATAGGCGCGCCTCGACCAAAGTGGAGAAGAAGATCTTCACCAGGCCAAAAATAGAGAGTGCGGTGCGGCTTGAAGTAGACACGGGATCAGCGATCACCATCATGTCCTGGGACACTTTGGCGAAGTCGCTGCCGTCCGTCGCGGCGCCACCTGCAAGCACAGCGACTACGAGTCCACGACTACCAGGGAATCGCATCCCTGTTCGAGGACCACCTCCGTCCGAGTCGAGTCGGCCCTCACAAGAAGACCCTGCCCATCACGATCGTCGAAGGAACTCTGCCCAGTCTGTTGGGACTAGACTGGTTTCGTGCCCTGGGCATGGGGTGACTGGCATCTACAGAAGTGACTGCAACCTGAAAGACATTCTCTTTAACGAGTTCGAAGATGTCTTCAAGGACTGCCTGGGCAAGTACAAGGGACCCCTATTTCCTTCAACTTAGACCCCAGGTAGCCCCATTAGGCTTAAGGCGAGGAGGTCCCTTTTGCCCTAAAACCAAAAATCGATAAGGAGCTGGACAAGCTCATAAATCAGGGATTTTGGTGCCAGTCGATCACGCAAAGTGGGAGGCGCCAATCGTCACCCCATCAAACCGGACGGGTCAATTAGAATTTGCGCTGACTACAAGGCGGCGCTTAACAAAGCCTTACAGAAAAGCGCTTACCGGTTCCGTGGTGCAACACTTATTGCACTCTTTGGGGCAAGGGCAAGTCTTTGCAAAGTTAGACTTGGCCCAAGCCTACCAACAACTGCCAGTAGGCGCCCGCACAGCGAAGCCCAAGCGATTGTGGCGCACAGGGGGCCTTCAAGTGCACCGATTGCAATTTGGGGTTAGTGTGGCACCAGGGCTGTTCAAAACCTGATGGAGCGACTACTGCAAGGGCTCCCAGGGTAGTTCCTACTTGATGATGTCCTAATTTCAGGGAAAACATGGAGGAATTGGGGAGGCGTTTAAGAAAGGTCTTGAGCATTTTCCGGACAGCGGTTAAAAGTCAAGACAAATAAATGCCAGATAGGGGTCGAATCGGTCGATTTCTTGGGCTACGGATAGACAAGAAAATTCACCCTACTGAGAGCAAGGTTAAGGCAATTAGGAAGGCTCCAGCGCCCAAAAACAAAGCAGAGCTGCAGGCATTCCTGGGATTGGTTAATTTTCTGCGGTCTTTTAAAGAACAAAGCAACCGTTGGAACCGCTGCATAGGCTCTTAGGAAAAATACTGTTTGGTCTTGGGAAAGTCAGAAAATAGGGCTTTTGAAGCAGTAAAGAACCTGCTCTCAAGTGATAGCCTGCTCATCCAATATCACGACTCACTACCCCTAGTGCTGGTTTGCGATGCATCCCCTTATGGGGTGGGGCTGTACTCAGCCATAGACTTCAAGCGGCACAGAAGCCCCTATAGCGTTCTACTCTAGAGCGATGTCCTCCCCAGAGAGGAACTACAGCCAATTAGACAAAGAAGCACTAGCCATTGTATCAGGGTCAAAAATTCCATGAGTATGTCTTTGGGCGGAATTTTGAAATCGTGACTGACCACAGACCGCTACTAGGATTACTGGCTGGCGACCGCCAACGCCTGTGGCACTTTCGCCACGCTTGACCCGATGGACTATATTTTTAGCCGCTTATTCGTACAAGCTGCAGCATCGACCGGGAAAGAAGTGGGGCATGCAGGCGCGTTGAGCCGATGCCCACTGCCAGGGGCGACCGAAGACCCCACTCCGGGGACACCCATCCTCCTTATTGCCTCGGTGGACTCTGGCCCAGACACAGCGAAGGAAGTGGCTCGGGCATCATACCGGCACATTCTGTTAAGGACTGTACTCGGTTGGGTACAGAGAGGGTGGCCGCTGCGCGGGCGAGCAGTTCAAGAATTTGTTAAGAAAGCGAGATGAGCTCTCGGCTCAAGGGGTGCCTGTTATGGGGTGATCGTGTAATAATTCCTGTTAAGTTAAGGGCAAGGTATTGGACCTCCTCCACGAGGTCACCCAGGCATCGTAAGGATGAAGGGTTAGCTAGAAGCTATGTATGGTGGCCACTCATGGGCGCAGAGATTGCTGAGAGGGTAGGAAATGCCAAGCTTGCCAAGAGTCAGACCGTTACCCCCAACAGCCCCTGTCAGAGAATGGGAAAAGCCCCAAGGGCCTTGGTCAAGAATCCACATTGACTTTGCTGGCCCCTTTCACGGCCAAACGTTCCTAGTGGTGGTGGACGCATTTTCCAAATGGTTGGAGATCATACTCATGAAGTCCACCACGGCCGAGCAGTAATCGCAACCCTCGCCACCTATTCGCAACTCACGGGTTGCGGACACTCTGGTGTCCGACAATGAGCCCAATTCACGGCAGCCCAGTTTGAAGAGTACCTGGCAGAGGAAGGCATCCGACATGCCTCTCTGCGCCTTTCCACCCTGCGTCGAATGGCCTTGCAGGCGTTCCGTCCGGGCGCTAAGGAGGCGTGTCAGGCTCAAGCCAGGTGACTGGCAAACAAAATAGACTTTCCTAGCCGTCAGCACAGAACCCCAAGCACAGCCACTGGAAAAGCCCAGCGAATTGCTAATGGGACGGAAACTCCGGTGCCCACTTGACCGTTTGAACCCCATTACACACCGAGGGTTACAAGGGGAACTAGAAAAGACAAGGAAATGAGCATAGGCGACGGGTGTGGGCCGAAACTATGGGGACGGCCCGAGTTGGGTCGCAGGACAAGTAACAAAGATAACAGGCCCAAAATCGTGCGTGGTAGAGCTACCAGACAACCGAGTGTGGCGGCGCCACATAGATCAGTTAAGGAAGCGAATAACTGACCAAACCAAACCAATAGAGACAGGTAATGACCAATACCACTTTGAATCCACAGCTGACAATGACCGGGGGCGCAAGACTTAGCTGAGGTCCCAGAGTTCCAGCGGCGCCATCAGGTCCCGAGGAAGCAGCAGGAAAATTCCAAAATTAATCCAAGGCGGATGGCCAAGAAAAAGTCGGCCAATAATCCGGAGCCCGATGGCCCAGAGAAAGAGCTGGGAGGAGAAAACAGCCCCTCCGACCAGCTCAAAACACCACCAGAACTGAACCGCGCAGGTCAGAAAGAACTAGGAGACGCCCAGGTTATTTGCGTGACTACGTCGAAAAATAACATGTAAATAAATATGTAAATAGAGACAAAGTGTTTTCTGGGAGGGGAGGAGTGTTATGTATTAACAGTTGTACCTTTAAATATTTGAGCGGGAAATCAGCACGTTGCTGATTGGGAAACCTCAACAGAACTGTATAAAAGGAGAGGTTTTTCCCCCAGCCTGTTGCTGGGTTCACCCTATATTAAAGAGCTGTTGTCACTACCCTGGTCTCCAGCCTCGTTACTTCCAGAACATAACAGATCACGTAGCCATGAGGATGCTGCAACTGTTGTAAGTGTGAAAAATGGTCAAAAGTCACTTTTTTTCAGTGCCGTTACAACTTCAAACAGTCACTAAATGAAAGGATGTAAACCAAGGACTGTCTGTACTCTGACTATCCCTCACTTCGGCCTAGATTAGCAGTTAGATTAGTAGCTCTCATCAGAGCTTGCTAATACTAATTTCTACTCAATGAGTTACACTACAAGGTATTTTATTGTACACGTAATTTTAAAAAAAATTATGGGCACAGGCATTCATAAGAAGGCCAGAAAAGTCAAGATGATGAGGAAACTGCATTATGTAAACCTGCTCCTATTTTACATGCACAATAAAAAGGTTTTTGTTATGCAGTCAAGGCTACCAACGTTTGACTTTTATTACCTATCTATGGATGTCCCTGATTGTGTATCTGACAATCACTTCTAAGTACTTGATTCATATAGTAAAGCTCATCACTTGAAACATGCAAGTGGCCTAATATCTGCAGCAATGAAATATATAACGCAATCCCAATCTGAGAGTAGATCTTGTTGTGTCTCGTCCGATCTCACCACAGCCGGGGTCTTCTTATCTGCTTCCGAACACGGAGGAATGTCCTAGTATGCCTCCCGGCCCCAGCCCTGGCTCCATGCCCAGACAGGCTGAAGAGGAGGAGTGTTATGTATTAACAGTTGTACCTTTAAATATTTGAGCGGAAATCAGCACGTTGCTGATTGGGAAACCTCAACAGAACTGTATAAAGGAGAGGTTTTCCCCAGCCTGTTGCTGGGTTCACCCTATATTAAAGAGCTGTTGTCACTACCCTGGTCTCCAGCCTCGTTACTTCCAGAACTTAACAGATCACGTAGCCATGAGGATGCTGCAACTGTTGTAAGTGTGAAAAATGGTCAAAGTCACTTTCTGGTCTCCTGCCTGCCCTGAGGACTTTGCTAGGACTTTGGCAGAGCTGCAGAGGCACGCCTGATTTGGATTTCCCTGACCCGGCCGTCAGCGGAGGAGTGGGACACAACAGATCTGCAAAAAAATCCAGAATCTATTAAATAGCACAGAGAGATGTGGAAAAGGACTAAGGTTTGCAGGATCCAATCTGAGTCGGTCACCGGGACTAGAGGTTTTGTTTTCTGAGCTTTTGGACTCACATTGGAGCCCATCCTCCAGGAACTTCTCTCTAACAGAGTGTGTGCTTTGCACTATTCTGTGTATGCTGTTTATAAGGTGTGTATTGTATGTGGCTTTTTAGACGTTGATTGGGATGTTGATGGCTGGCTATTAAGTAGTGGTGGGATTCAAGTAATTTAACAACCGGTTTTCCCGAAGTGGTGCAAACTGGCTGAATCCCGCCACTGCTATTAAGTCATTGACTGTTGCTTCCTTGTGCCGCCAAGCCCTCACCTCCTTTGATAAACTGGTGGTAAATCAGCACTCCTCTTGACTGACGAGGGGCCTTTTTCCCAGGCTTCATTCACTTCCCTGGCTATTTTTGTACCTGCTCATCCAATAATCTTAGTAGCTTCAAAATTAAATGTGTGTCTTTGTACATTGCAGTGTGAGACTACCAATGAGTTCAGGTCTCCTCGTCTGATTGCTCACTTGCATTCTAGCAATCTGGTGGTGAGGTAGCTTCCTCCCCGTCTGTCCTACATAGTCAGAGGGTCAATCCATGCCGTTAGATTACGTTGGAATTATCTCCCATCTCCAAGCAATTTTTACAATGCATAAGCTGTCCTCGTCTGGTAGCTTCTAGGCCACACCTGTCAAACTGGGGGCCCATGGGCTGGATGAGTGATAGACAGATGACACCCACCCTGGCTCCATGCCCAGACAGGCTGAAGAGGAGGAAGTATCTCCAGCCCCAGCTCTGGCTCCATGCCCAGACAGGCTGAAGAGGAGGAGGAGGAGGAGGAGGAGGAGGAGGAGGAGGAGGAGGAGGAGGAGGAGGAGGAGGAGGAGGAGGAGGAGGAGGAGGAGGAGGAGGAGGAGGAGGAGGAGGAGGAGGAGGAGGAGGAGGAGGAGGAGGAGGAGGAGGAGGAGGAGGAGGAGGAGGAGGAGGAGGAG